>NC_091835.1:63124102-63764102 GCF_037783145.1 Equus przewalskii
CTGTCCCCAAACTTATTTAGTGGTTACCTTCAGTACGTTATAATTTAGTCATTTTAATGACATTGCAGCTCTGAATGCATCTTCACGTTCAGAGCCATGCCTTTCTTCATACAAATACAGAAAATAGATCTGCACCTGTTTAACTGGCTCTCCGACTGCTGAGTGCAGGCACAATGGATATTTCCTTTCCATCACTGAATGTTTGTCACTCAAATCAGTATTTGTAATGGAGTATTTGATTTTCAACCAGCTCTAACGTTTTGGAAACACTGTTTTAAGAATGGAGTTGTTTTTCCTTTTTTTAAGAAATAGGAAGATGTATAGGATGTGTATTCTACGTCATTGTAATCTTTACAATGTTCCGTAAAGAGCATTATTTCCCTCATTTTAGACAAGATAAATGTTACATGTTCATACATTATCTGTGGATTTCCACAAATCCTTTCTGACTCCAATGCCTTTTCATGATACTAGGTTATAACTGTTTTGATATTCATATTGCTTGCTTCTCTTCCTTTCTCCTTTCCTACTAATGAAAATGTCGTGAATACATAATGTATACTATTTAAATCAAGCTATCTCCTCACATTGATAATTATGACTGCCACTTCTGGAATGTCTTTGACATACTGGGCACTGTACAAGGGACCGTAGAAAGGTTACCTCATGTAATTTACACATTCCCCTCATGAGACTCAGAGAAATTAAGTAATTCACCCAGATCACATATCAAGTTAGACTCAAATCTCTTTGGTTTCAAATTCCATACTTTCTAAAAGAAAATTATACTCTTTGTACCAGCTCAAATCTGATGCAATGCAGTTGTAACCAGCACAAACTCAGAAAATGAAAGCCATAGTTATATTAAATGTAATTTTGTTTGATTTGTAATTCTGACAATTATAAATACAAGCTATACTATGTGGTTGGCACGTGTAGAGAAAATATTTTCAATCTTGCAAAGCAGGAGTATGCCCACTATACTTAAGATAGACCTTGTTTTAGAATCCTAGTTCTACCGTAACTAGCTGTGTAAAGTTCAACTATATGCCTAAACTTTATAAGCCTACTTTCTATCAATTATAAAATGGGAGTAATAATAGTAATCTCGTGCAATTGTTAAGGTGATTAAAAGAGATGATACAAGTAACATACTTGGCGTAATACTGGACAAAATATGTGCTCAACATGTGTTCATGATGATTACGAGTTTGGAAGGGGGGCGCGGTGTGAAGAAGATTCGCCCTGAGCCAACATCCATTGCCAATCCTCCTCTTTTTTTGGCTTGAGGAAGATTAGCCCTGAGCTAACATCTGCGCCAATCTTCCTCTACTTTGTATGTGGGATGCTTCCACTTAATGGCTGACAAGTTGAGGAGGTCTGCACCCAGGATCTGAACCTGCCAACCAGGGCCCTAGAAGCAGAGCACATGGAATTTTAACCCTTGGATAAGTTTCATCACATTACAATAGGGGACTGAATGTTAATACCAAAAGGAACAACTATTTGAATAGAGACTGCTTTTCTAATATTAGCACGTAGGAAGTAGGGTGATCAATCTTCACTGTCTCACAAGACTTTCAGTGCTTAAACTTGGGAAGTCCTGGGCAAACTGGGATGAATGGGTCACCAAAGTTCAGGGTTTCTCAACCAAAGCACTATTGACTTTTGGGGTTAGGTGATTCTTTGTTCTGGGGGGCTGCCCGGTGCATTATAGAATGCTTAGCAGCATCTCTGTCCTCTACTCACTCAATGCCAGTAGTACGCCATCACTGTTGTGACAAACCAAAATATTTCCAGACATTGTCAGATGTCCCCTGAGAGCAAAAATGTCCCCTATTAAGAGGGAGAGAATTGGAAAATGGTAAATGCACAGAAATGGCTTTGACAGGAGACCCCACAGATTCTGCTCCATTCTTAATTACAAATGGCCAATTACTTAGTAGAAACTCTTTACGTAGTGTAGCAAGTGTGGAAAGTTATCCATCATTGTAATTAAAATATTGCAAGCTGTGGTCATTGTGTTAATATTTTTTAAAATGTTGCTGTTTCCAAGTATGCAAAGAAGAATCAAACTTCTCTGCCCAAATACTTATTACACTGTGTTCTAATTGTCTGTTTACATGTCTGCACTCAACCCCAGATTGTAAGGGTCATGTGTGGAGGGACTATAGACAAGCTGTTTGAGGCAGTATCCCCAGCACCAAATGCTGGGTCCCCCATGGAATGTAAATAAATTAAATATTAATTGAATAAGTATTAATATTGACATATATATATAACCTAGGAGAATTAGGCAAATTACCAGCCAATCTTACCATCTCTGTCTTTTAATTAGGATATTTATACCATTTACATTTAGTATACTAAGTACTATGTTTACATTCAAGTCTGTCATCTTGCTCTTTGTTTTCTATTTGTCCTATTTGTTCTTTTTTTCCTTTTCCTACCTTCTTTTGGATTAACTGAATGTGTTTTATCACTCCATTTAGTTTCCTTTGTTGTTGTGATACATTTAACTTTTGCATATGTTATAAATGCCATTTTGCACTGTTTTTTTTTTTTTTTTTTTACTTAAACAATTTCTATCTGGTATCACTTTCCTTCTGCCAGAAAATCTTCCTTTAATATTTCTTGTAGTTCAGGTCTACTGGTAATGAGTTCTTTCAGCTTTTTTAAAGTCTTTATTTCACCTTTAATTTTGAAACCTGTTTTTTCTTCTGGGTATAGAATTCTAGGTCGAGAGGGGTATTTTTCTTTTGGTACTTGAAAGATGTTGATGTATTGTCTACTTGCTTGTGTTTTTTCTAACAAAAAGAATCTGTCCTTATCTTCTGTATATGGGGTATCTTTTTGTTGTGGCTGCTTTTAAGATTTTCTCTCCATCACTGGTTTTGCTCAATTTATTTACGTGATTTTGTGACTTATTTGATATGATTTTTTTCATGTTTCTGGTGGAGTTCATTGAGTTTTTTGGACTGTGAGTTTATTATTTGCATTAATTTTGCAAATTTGGGGCCATTATTTTTTCAAATATAATTTTTTGTTTCCCTTTCTCTCTTCTCCTTCAAGGACTCCAATTATGCATTTTTGAGGCTGCATGAAGTTGTCCCACAACTTTCTGAAGCTCTGTTTATTTTTTAAATTCTCTTCTTCCTTTCTGTGTTTCCTTTTGGATACTTTTTATTACTGTCTTTAAAGTCACTAACCTTTTTCTGCAGCATCTAATTTGTTAATAATCCTAGTCAACGTACCTTTCATCTCACATATTGTAGTTTTCATCTCTAGAACTTTAGTTTAGGTCTTTTTTGTATCTTACCCGTGTCTCCTTAACTTCTGAATATATAGGATGCAGTTATAATCATTCTTTTGATATCTGTTCTAATATATGCATCAGTTCTTGGTCAGTTTTGATTAACTGATTTTTTCCTCTCAGTCTTGGTCCTGCATTCCTGCTTCTTTGAATGCCTGATCATTTTTGATTGGATGTCAGACATTGTGAATTTTACCTTTTTGGGTGTTGGATATATTTGTGTTTTGGTAAATTTTCTTGAGCTTTGTTCTGGGATACAGTTAGGTTGCTTGGAAACAGATCTTTCTGATCTTGCTTTTAAAATTTATTAAGCAAGAGAGAAGCAGTGCTCAATCTAGGGATAATTATCCCCTACTACTGAGACTAGCCCCTGCTGTGTACTTTACCCAATGCTCGTGAATCAAGAGGTTTTCCAGCCTTGTTAGTGGGAACAGACACTACTCCTGGCCCTGTAAGAGCCAGGGGCACTGTAAGTTCTAATCCTCTTGGGTGGTTCTTTCCCTCTTGTAGGATTTCCTCACATGCATATGCGCTATTTTTTTTAAGTTGTGTTTTTTTTTTAATTTATTTTGAGGTACATTAGCCTGAGCTAAACTCTGCCACCAATGCTCCTCTTTTTTTTTTTTGCTGAGGAAGACTGGCCCTGAGCTAACGTCCGTGCCCATCTTCCTCTACTTTATATGTGGGACACCTGCCACAGGATGGCTTGACAAGCAGTGCATAAGTCCACACCTGGGATCCAAACCAGCGAACCCTGGGCCGCTGAAGTGGAATGAGTGGATGTAACTGCTGCACAACTGGGGCAGCCCCTGCGCTATTGTTAAAGATTGAAATATTTCATATTGTTCAACTATGATGAGAAAAACAACTTAAAAGATGAATATTGCTGCGTGTGTCAGAATAGTTCACCTTCTCCTCCTGGAAATTGCTTTTTTAAAAAAAATAAATAAAAGAATGATAACTTCCAGATCATATAACAGTTACCGTAAACAAGTAAGGTAGATATGAAGGAAGTAAAATATTCAGAAAGGATCAGGAAGGCTCAGCAGGGTTAGATATCAAGTAACACCAAAAAATAATAATAATACACTTTCTGAAGGTGAGTGCACATCCTGTTTTGTGAAAGCTATATTCCTTGTATGGAACATCAGAGATTAGGCATGTGAGCAGGTCTGTTAGCAGAAGCCCTCCTGAGCCAAGTTTTGTCCAGAGAAACAGAGGACGTGAGCTATGCAAATAATAGCTAAGAGGAGCCAGAGCTTTAGGAAGCAGACTGTCTCTGTGACAGCAGAGAAACAGTGTCTAGAAAGCAACTCTGCACCTCTCAGCCCCAACAAATAGCTGGTCCAGGAAAATCCAGTCAATTTAAGGATGAGTTGTTGGTGTTTTTTGTTTTTTGTTTTTAAGGATAGCACACAATAAATGCAAGTAAACGATAAGCAACAAATGTGGTAAAGAGCATCAAAACTTACCTACAAATGGAGAAAAGACACCAGAAAAATGTTGCCATGGGGCAGATCAAAATTGTGACCAAATATTTTTTCATGGATTAAAAAAATAAGAAAAATGAAGAGATTATTTTTGATGTCAGACTTCAAATCATTAATATAGGAACTCATGGAAGATACAGGAAGAAATAAAATATGATCTAGTAGAGTTCAGAAAAGAAGTAGAGGGGGGAAAATCACCTTAACAAAATAAAAACAAAATTAAAAAAAAATTGAAAACAGCACAAGGGAGAATCAAAAATATGAAATAAAAATAAAGAATATGGAAAAAATGGGAAAAGTGACCACATTGAAATGGAAATAAAGAGAGGAAAAAAAGAAAAAAGGAAGAAAGGGAGGAGAAAAAAGGATTGGGGGGGAAAAAAAAGAAAAGATATGCATTAGAGATCTACACACACATTTGAAGTAGCCTGTGAAAAAAAAGAATCAAGCAAATGAACAGAATGAATTTTAAGTTGTAATTCAAGAGTAGCTTTTGTTGAAATAAAAGACTTGAATCTACATACAGGAAGGACACACTGGTTACAAAGGAATTGATCAAAATGGTCAATATCAAGACATTTCCTAGTAAAGCTATTTATTGGACTTTAAAATAAAGAATTTTTTTTGCCTAGTCACTCAAAATAAATATTACTAATGAGGATAAAATAAGTAGGTTATTTTCATATTTCTCCACATCAGCATTTGACATGAGAAGAAAGTCGAATGACATCTTTAATATATATATTCAAAGAAATAAAATATGAGTCAAGCACTGTCTAAGATGTCCTTCAAGTGCAGACTATCAACAAACAGTTTTGAATATGTAAAAACTTAGACAATATTTCTCTGGAGGCCAAAATGCAGCCAACCAAGGAGTGGGTAAATAATGGCAAAATTCGTGATGTGAGCTTTAAAGAATTTTAACTTAGAGCTAAGACTGAAACAAATTTTGAGTAACAGGATAGAATTCAAATTTTGTAGAGTCCAGTGAAAAATAAAGATATAAATACATGGCAGTTAGAAATAGCTAACTGCATATTGTGGCAACCACCTCCATGTAGCAGAAATTGAGAGCATTGTGAGGAGACAGAGGAAAGAACAGATTCGTAGTAGGAGTTTTTTTTTTTTAAGATTTTATTTTTTCCCCTTTTTCTCCCCAAAGCCCCCTAGTACATAGTTGTATCTTCTTCGTTGTGGGTCCTTCTAGTTGTGGCATGTGGGACGCTGCCTCAGCGTGGTTTGATGAGCAGTGCCATGTCCGCGCCCAGGATTCGAACGACCGAAATACTGGGCCGCCTGCAGCGGAGCGCACAAACTCAACCACTCGGCCATGGGGCCAGCCCCTTGTAGTAGGAGTTTTTAATTCACATCTCTCAGTTCATGACAGAGCAAAAGGGTGAGAACATAAAGGAAAATATAGAAGACTCAAATAACGTAATTAATAAAAGAGTTGTATCTTGAAAATATACCTTTTGTACAAGTGTTTGTATAGCATTCATAAATTGCAAAAAGTAAAGCTAGTTCAAACAATGTTCTCTGATCACAGTCTAATAAAACTAAAAAAAAAAAAAAGAAAAAAAGAAAAATTAAAAGTTCTTTCAGAGCAAGTTTTAAAACAATTCTTGAGTCAAATAGAAAATGCAAACATACATTGAAAAATTGTTTTAGAAAATCAGGGCCAGCCCCGTGATTAAGTTCACACGCTCTGCTTCGGCCGCCCAGGGTTTCACCAGTTGGAATCCTGGGCATGGACATGGCACCGCTCATCAGGCCATGCTGAGGCGATGTCCCACATGCCACAACTAGAAGGGCCCACAACTAAAAATATACAACTATGTACCAGGGGATCTTGGGAGAAAAAGGAAAAATAAAATCTTTAAAAAAAAAATTAGCAATAATAAAAAGATAAACATCTGAACACAAGGGCTAGAGATACCACAGGACTCAGAAGAAAATTTATAACCTTAAAATTTTATAACACTTTAAAAAAGGAATAAAAAATTAATTCAGCAAATAATTCAAATATTGGTAAAAAAAATTTTAAGGAAAACAGAATAAAGGAATGAATAAAGACACAAGTAGAAATGAAAGAGTTAGAAGACAAACTATAGGCCCTCAAATCATACTGAAGACAATGTATTTAACAGACTCTGGTGGGAAATTTTGCCACAGGAGGAGGAAAACTCACAAGACTACTTGAGAAGTTAGCTTGCGATATGTGAAGCTTAAAATAAGAAGGCACTCGTATTATCCTAGGGACAAACATTTTTGATTTGTTTTGTTTTTTGTCAAGGGTGATGAAGGTGAAGTTCCAAGAAAAAGAACTAGACGACTTATTCTCAGTTTACATAATTGAGAGGAGTAAAAGATAATAATAACTTTTATAACAGTACCACTGAGCAACAAAACTAACAAATAGTAACAAAAGCAGTCTGTGTAAAAATACACACCACAGTGCCAGTGATGGTATTTTTGGATGGTAGATTGTGATGTCTGTTCTCCACTTTTCTATACAATGAGCATGTATTCCTTAAGTAAAAGTAATTAAAATGTGATTTCCTACCTCACAACATACCCAAAAAATCAATTCCAGATGATTGCAGATCTAAGTGTGAAAGATAAAGCAATAGAGCTTTTAAAGAAAACATAGGAGGAGCTGGCCCCATGGCCTAGTGGTTAAAGTTCCTCACTTTCTGCTTTGGTGGCCCCAGGTTCCCAAGTTTGGATGCTGGGTACACACTGACTCCACTCATGAGCCGTGCTATGGAGGCATCCCACATACAAAGTAGAGGAAGATTGGCATGGATGTTAGCTCAGGGCTAATCTTCCTCAAGCAAAAAAAAAAAAAAAAAAAGAAAACCTAGTATAACATGTTTGTGACCTTGGAGTAGGCAAAACTGTCTTTAAAAGGATACAAGTGCCAACCCAAAATAAAATACATTGTAGTAAAATTAAGAATTTCTGTTAATTGAAAGATACCATGAAAAGAGTAAAGAATGTAGAAGAAATTATTTGCAACTCATATATATGATGAAGGACTTGTTTCTAAATATACAGGTAAAAATGATACTTGGAATTATAGTAGAATTAAGAACTTCTGTTCGACATTATTAAGAGAATGAAAAGTGTGGGAGAAATTATATGTAATACATTTGTCTGACAAAAACTAGTATCCCGAATATATTAGAAAAAACTCCTTCAAATGAGAAAAAGACAACCAAATAGAAAAATAGTCAAAAGATTAAAAAATACATTTGGTAAAAGAGAATATCTAAATAGCAATAAACATAGGAAAATGTGCCCAACATCATTAGTCATCAAGGAAATGCAAATAAAAAACACAATTTTAAATTTATCCATTCTCCAGAGACTCACAGAATGGATAAATTTAAAAGATGGAAAATGCCAAATGATAACAAGGATGTGGTGCAACTGGACTTCTCAGCTACTGCTGGTGGGGGTGTGAATTGCTACAACTCCTTGGGAAACTGCTGAACATATGCATAGGGTATAACTCCTGAGTATATCCTCACAAGAAATGCATCCAGAAGCTCAGGAAGAGACAGGTACCACAGTGTTCACAGCAACACTATTTTTGTAATAATGAAAACCTAGAAACTACCCAAAAGCCAATCAGTAGTAAAATAGATCAACAAATTGTGGTATGTGCACACAGTGGAATTCTAGACAGAATGAGAATGTATAATCTACAGCTACGTGCAACAGCATAAATGAATCTCACGAAAAGTATTGTTTGGAGAAAGACTCAGACTCCCACCCTCAAAAAAGAGAACATACAACATCATTCAATCTATATGCAATATACAAAAGCGGACAACACTACTAGATGTCATTAGAAGTCAAGATAGTCACTAACCCTTCGGGTATGGAGAACAGAGATTGGAGTAAAAATGGAGTAAAGATTGGTCTCTCAGACGGTAGCAACATTCTGTTTCTTGATCTGGGTTCTAGTTGTACAGGTGGGTTTGGTTTGTGAATGTTCATACATCTGCACTCACATATTTTCATATCATAATGATATGTATCATTTTTCTATGTATATGTATGTATAATACTATAAGCTTTTTAAATTAAAGTGTGTTACTATTAAAAAACTCTACTGTTTATTTACTATATGGAAAACGTTTAAAAGAATTTCAGTTAATTAAATATTAGAATAATCTTTTGGGGTAAATATTTTCAGACACAATTTAATCCAATAACTAGAGCCCATAACTAGACTCTCATGAGCGAAATAATCAAGAAAATTTTGACAAAAATGTCTTCCATGGCTATTATCAGTCACCTAATCACATATTAAATTTTTCTTTTAAAAATAAAAAAGGAAAGAAAGAGGGGGATTTATCCCTCCAAAGGACATATTTGTATTTGATTAAAATACATTGCTAACTACATGGTACTGAACTCATGAGTTACGGAAAGAAAGAAAGACAGGAAGGAGGGAGGGAGAGGAGGGAAAGATAACTTTCTCCCTATTTTTAGGGACTCATGAATAATTCATTGATTTTCTTTTGAACTGTGCAATGCTAAGTTTAGCCAAGAGAATGTAGAATTCTGATGGCTCTAATCATCATTTTACATCTTATTTGTAACTTTGGCCTTTTTACTCTACTGCATATTAAGGTCCATAACCTATTGGTTGTACAGATATTATAGGATTGTTTGATAGAAGTATTTTTCTGACACAGTGGATTCACGCCGAATGGATCAACTGACTTTCTATACAGAGTAATATCAATGGTCCATGAAAAAAGCAATTGGAAGAGTCAACTGCTTTAAAAGAAAATAAGTTTTTCTAAACAACTACATAATTGCTTCTGTTTAAATAGTCTTTATATTAGAATTCTGCAAAGTATAATGAACTGATCTATCTTGTTCCTGAAAGTTCATCTTTTGGTCAAACATTCTTGAAAACAAGTTCTTGATATTTTATGGCTTAAGATCCATGTAAATAAACTGCTTCCTTCTAGACAAAGTATTTAATAAGTAATATATTCTGCATTTTATTTTGCTAATGAAACAATATTCTCGCAATCTATTAGGAATAGAAGGAATCAAAAGACTTACTACCATTAAGATTTTTTTAAATTCTAGCGAAGGCAAAGATATACTATATTTAGAAAAAGCAAAATTAACTTTCTTTTAAGGAGGTGTCGCATTGGAAATGGACACTGTGGCATATAACTAGTAGAGGTTTTTGCCAGGAAAAAAATGGCAGAAGATCAGAGAACACAAGAGCCAGTCTTGAAGTTTACCCCAGTGACATGACTGAATGTCAAATAAGGTGGAATATCACCAGGATGGGGTGAAAATAAGGCAAGGAGCTTTTCGCAAGCCAATGAAGGAAAAAATGGCATCATTCCAGGGACAGAAGAAGAAAGGAGTGCTCTCTCCTTGTCCAGCTTGAATTACAAAACTCTGGAAGCAATGGGAGGAGCTAATAATACAACTCTGTTCTAGCTGGGGAGGTGCCTGGAAATCCGTCAGACTAACATGATGATTGAATGGTTTAAATATAAGACCCTAGTGGTGTGTTTGCAAAGAGCCAAGTAAATGTCTGCACTCAGGAAAATATGACACCAAGCAAAACTTCACCCTGGCCTTTGCATTTCAATATAGATTACCACATTTTTCTAAAATTATAACCATTTATTTTATAAAAATATGGACCAGTTAGAGTGATGTGCAAGGATATTGTCACACCATAGAACAAATATGTCAAATCTCTTAGTCTTTTGAGGTCTCAATGTGTTTTCTTACCTATGAAATATGAAGATTAGACTGGATAACTTCTGCGACCATTTACAAGCCTAATATTTTATTTCTTTGTAATTTCACAATTTGAAATAAAGTATAAAATACACAAGATCACCAAGGAATGGAAGAGGTAGTGAGACGAAAAAGGTTGATATGAATGCTGGATCTTCAATAAAGAGGGAGGGTAGAAAAATGACTGTTGCACTTTGGGATATTATACAGGAACTTGAAGAAATTCCTTATTCCTCCATGAAACAAAATAGGGTGGGAACCAAAAGCTGAAATCAATATTTGGCATCGAAAAGAAGTCGATGAAGCTCAAATGAATTACATGTAGTCAACTAAGTTTTACAAACAGGTTAGAGAGAAAAGTATACATTACAGGCCTTATTTTGAGATGTTTTAGAAATAAAATTCATGCACACTGACCTCTTTAGTTCCATCCTTTTACACTGCACATAAATACAGAAAGAATTCTTTAACTATTAGGGTGATAAAAACTGAAATGGGCTCTCAACAGAAATGCAGGGTCTTCGTTACTTTGTATACACACCACGCAAACTGAGACCAAAACTATATTTCGTGTAACAGTGTGTACTTTGTACACAAAATTAAAGTAAGAAAAACACTTTATGAAGTAAGTATAACTCTGTATTGTTTTCCAATTATTTGCTTTTTCCTAATTTTGTTTGCTAGTGCAGGAAAATGCTTGGAAAAGTGTATATTTCAGAGCCCAATTATGAGCCCTATAAATAAATCACTTTACCTATTTTATTGCCACATACTTTTTGTTAGTCCATTGCCCAACTTGCACACTTATTTACCAGCCTTGCTCCCAGATGAGTGGTGAATTTATTTAAAACTCAAATACACTTCAAGGCCTCCATTGAGGACCTTAGAATTTTTTGCTAGTGACTCTGAGAGAAATTCTAAAAGAAAATTTCAATCTGTTTTAAGAAAAAGTGGCAGTCCCTGTCACACAGTACAGTGAAAACAAAATGTGCTGGTTTTTTGAATTAATACGACATATGAAAATATTTTTATTTTTGGAAATATGAGCATTATATATCTGTGCTATCTGCTTAATCAAAATGATTCAATCTATATAATTAAAAGATAAAACCATCTTCAGCCTGACTTAGCTAAAGTGAGTGATAATATATCCACTTCTACATAATACATCTGCTTAAGGAATGCCTTACACAGTCTTTCTTCATTCACGTGGTTTTAGATAAATACAAATAAGTGCTATTCTGACTTTCCCTTCCCTTTGAGACGATGCTGAAAATACACAAAGATTGTGGTATCCAAAATAGAAATCTTGCTGAAATGCAGACCAGGTATTATCATCTCTTAACATCATCTTTTCTCAGTTCTTCTAGAAAGAAACAAAAATTCTAACTTGCACACTGAGTTTGTGCCATATGGACTTGGACACTTTGAAAATACCTAAATCCCTATTTCTTTGAATAAATACAAAATAAGGAATGCTAAGCTAAGTTATCTATTTTTGATAATGGTTTTCCAGGATCTGGATCAGAATTTACAACACTGAAATATTTACTTATTATTCTTGTTTGTGCTTTGATTCATTTAATGTAAGCTATAGTGAAGGTGGGAGGAGCAGGGTAGAGAGTCTGAGCTGTGTGTGAAATGACCACAGAAACCACATCTATGACTAATCAGTGAGAACTGACAGGCATGAATCTGCAGTTATTATATATAATTATAACACAAATTATAATACGTATGTAATACATGTATATATACATGAATACAATTATATATATAATACATGTATATAATACATATGTATATAATTGTATAAAATTATAATACAAAGTCCCACATGTGAACTTATTTAAATCTCCTATCTCTTACTGTGTCTCTATCTTGATTTAATCACACGCAGGGTTTTCCTTTTTCCAGAGTAGTTCCTAAGTGCTATGTAACCACAGGTTCCCCACGAGCCAGTTCCTAATTCTCTCAAAACTTAACCCCAGTATCTCTCCAAGCATATTGGGGATATCTATTTTCTGTCTGTCTCTCTCTCTCTCTGTCTCTCCCCTCTGCCCACTCCTCATATCCTTTTCTTTTTTTTTTTAATATAGGAACAAGAATAGAGATAGAGATATGCCCACCTCTTGGGATTGGTTCATCACAGCTTGGAGTGGAAAAAGAGCTGTAAGTATGGTTCATTTCAAGATGCTGTCTTAAAGAATCAGAACAAAATGTTGATTTATGAGTCAAAATTATATTACTTAAGAGCCAAAGTATTTCCGGAAGGACAAGTATAATCAACTAAAAAGGGGAGAGAGGTCAAATAAAATGAGGAGTGATAAATGTCGATTGGATTTCACAAAAAGGAAATTATTGGTGACCTTGGTGGAGCCGTTGGTAGAAGGAAAGTGGACCAGGGGCTGAGGAAGTGCAGACAGTGAGCTCAAACGATGCTTTCAAGTAATTTTGTTATGAAGAGAGAGTGGTCTCTGAGAGACGTATGGTTGAAAAGGGCTTGTGTTTTCTAAACTTTTTAAGGACAAAAGTGTCTTGAGCATATTTAAAAGCTGATGGGACGTGGCCAGTAGAGAAAGAACAGTTGAAGATTGAGAGGAAAAAAGGGAGAAAGGAAGGATCCCCGGAAGTGGTGGATGGTTTGTTCTCGGGCAGAAAGAGATATCCAGCTGGTTAAAGGATAGGTTATAGTTCAAATAAGTATGTCAGTGTATGACAGGCAGTTGAGGGAATTCCACTTTCAGACTTCGGTTTTCTCTGTCATTTAGGTAACTAAGTTACCTTCTGAAAAAGAAGGACGGGGCAGAGGGTAAAGAGTTTCAGGTAAGTAGAGAAGCTTTAAAAGGTCTTTTGGTCCAGATGAGGCCGCAGAAGGAGACAGTGAGAGAAACATGAAAGAATGACCGGGAAGTATTGAGAAGCCATTCAGGGTTGGAGAAGTTGGTAGTGGCACCAGCCTCATGTTTAAGCCATTTTCTTCAGCAGGACCCAGCCACCTAGTAGAAAAGATATTGAAAAAATAAAATGGCCTTCTAGGGATTCCTAAGATTATACCACTTAATGGAAATTGTATAGCTTTTGCCGGCCTGTAAAACCAATTTAAATACATGCATACCGAAATTTCCAAAGGGCACCTAAGATTTCTCGTATTTCCAGGTAATATCACTGTAAGCCTACGGAGGGCAGAGATCATGTCTTTCTGACATTGTGTCCCAAGGACCTAAGCATATAGCAGACTTAATAAATGTTGATAAATATTTATTGAAATTAACGCTAAGTGGATGAATTTCTTCAATACATTGTGAAAATAAAACACTGGCTTCTTGTCTTCAGGACCAAAAGAAATCAGTATAAAGTAAAAGGAAGGTAGATTACTGACTGGAAAGTTGCATGTGGAAAGTCATATGTACTTTAAACTTGTTACTTTTTCGCAAGAACTGTATTTAAAAGAGACTCAAATACACTTACTAAATGGAGATCATTGTATTTAATTAATGTATCAAGTGAGCAACAGAAGGAGGCAGTAGCCAAATGATGGAGAGCTGACCTCAGGAAATGTGGTCCGTACAAATACAAATTTCACAGCCTTAATTATGGTCCATGGACCTAATCATAAATTCAGAAATAATAGTAGTCATTTATTATTAAAATAATATTCTGGGGTGCTCATTATGTGCCACGTTTGGGGCTCAGCACTGGGATGAATTCTCTAATCTTCACAACAAGCCTGAGAGACAGGTACAATTAGCATCCTCTTTTTGCACATAAGGGAATGATATTTAGAGAAGTACAATAACTTGCTCATGATTACAGATCTGGGAAGTGGTAGAGTTAACACGGACCCCATTCTCTCTGTCACCACACTGTCTTCCCCTCCAATGCAAACCTTCATTTGTCAAATGTGGAAACTGAGGCCCAGGCAATAAAGTGAATTGTCTGTATTCACACACTCTGTTAACTGTCTAAACATGAATTGAACTTAGGTCTCTTCATCCCCAGCTTCTCTGTGCTTGAAAGTCATAAGCCCTGATACATTAATTCCTAGTATTTGAAACTTCACCCAGCTCCAATTCATTGACTCAGTGAACAAAATCCACCCTTAGTTAAGTGACTAGATCGATTTTCCCTTAACCCCTTTGACCAAACTGAAATGGGTCTATTTTAATTCATCGCTTAAGTAGAGAACATATTTTTAACTCAGATATTTGAGAAATTCTGTCGTAATACTCTTCACTATTCCCCCAATATTGTAGTGAGAGGAACAAGAAGCAAAGATCACTGTAAGAAGAATTTTGGAGACAACTAAAAATAGAAAAAGTAATAGTAGCTAAATATTACTATGGTCAAACAATAACCTAAGCTCTTTAAATTTATTAACTCATTTAATGCTCACAGTATTGTACCACAGAAGATGGGTACAATTAGCATCCCCATTTTCCAGTTGAGGAAAGTGAAGCACAGAGTGTTCCTGTCATACAGCCAGGAAGTGGCAGACTGTGAACTTGGATCTTGGCTCTCTGGCTCCACAGCCCGTGCTCCTACTGAGAACCTTTCATTCATACTTGCATTTATGAATACAAAAGAAGGTTAAACAGAACTTCTCCAGTTTTCCTGAATTTTTAGCTGAGGCCCCAGATCTGAGGTTAATGGATAAAAAGTATGATGTCTACAATGTAAGGATACATTTTCCATCTGTTCCAGAAGTCATCACCTCTAATAGTCCTTGGAAGATAAGGCTAGAGATTTATTAGAGAGAGGTTCCATCTAGGGGAATTAGTAGGATGAATCCCTAGTGATAGAAGGCAAAGGGAAATCTTTGGATAGATTGGTGGGGCATACTTATAGGGAAAGTAAACTGGCATCCATTCCCCAACTGGATGCTTCCTAAGCTGTATAAACTCCTCATGGTGGGCTAATACAGGAGCGAAATAGGAGAGTCTTTGAGACAACCTAACGAATCCCTGGAGTTGGGAGGGCAGAGGGTCTAGGGATGTGGCTGTCACTTGGAGCAGGCTGCAGGTAGTGTATGGCTGCAGTTGCCTTTGGCTACTAGGTGAATAGAGAGAAGGGGGCAGTAGTGGAAAAAGCCAGCTTGCATTTCCAGAGTTTGGCAGGACCCAGATGCATGAGTTCTGGTGGACCAAACAAATGTCACTGAAATAAGCTAGATTCTAGCCTAAGAGAATTGTCTGCTTAACACTTGCCTAAGAGAGTTGTGTCATGGGGAAAATGGATCTAGCAGAAAAAGACCGTATGGGGTCTATCTCCAGGGCAGAAGCCTGAGAAGCTGAAGGTTGCCCTGCAAGTAAGCTGGAGAGAGTATCACCCATGACCGGGAACGGTACAATATGGAGGTCCTCAGTCCTTTGGGGGTGGGTCTCAGAGGCAGCCACAGAAAAGCCTCCATCAGAGGAAGAGCGGTATTTGGGCATCTGCCCTACAGGAGGCATGAGCAGCCAGGTAACAACAGCAGCATCAGTCAAAGAAGAGCAGCCCTTTCCCTCATCCTGACCACCAACGTTATTTCCTGATCCATTCCCTCTGAATTCAGGCTGGCTAAAAAGCTGGTTTACTCTCAGTCAGCCATGGTTTCTTAGCTGCTTAACTTATCTTCAGTCTAGTAGTCTCAATCCAACATTTACGTTGCTTTCAATAATATTTTTATCAATAATATTTTTCAATAATAGTTAATATTTGCAGTAATATTTTTATCCTCAGTCTGGCAGTCTCAATCCAACATTTACATCACTTTCAATAATATTTTTCAAAAAAATATTACTTCCTGCTCAGGTCCTTCCATGATATTTGCTCCATCCCAATTAAGACAGAACTCATTATTCATGGATGGGATGCAATAATCATTTCTCTGTGTTCACTTTCCAATGTATAAGTGTTTTGAATCATATTTGGACCCACTATGAAGGAGAAAAATGTAATGGATCTCTGAGAATACATTTTAGTCCCTCAAAGTTCTGTGGCTGTGTACTTTTATTTCCCCAAACTTACTATGGATGTCGCAACTTGCTGACTTACGCCAGTCTTTCAATCTGAAATGCTTCCATTCCCCTAATCACAATGCAACCTACCCTTCAAAGCTCAGCTCAAATATCACCTCTCCTTAAAATTGTTACCTGATTCCCCAGTTGGAATCAGTTAGTCCTTTGTGTGTATTTCCTTGACCTTTTCTGTATTATTTTGTTTTTGATCGTATTTCATTCTGTTTCATATTATAGTTAGTCATGTAGCAAGGATGCAAGACAAAAGCCCAAAATGGACATCCACTCTAAATTTCCAACATATCAAGGAATAAAGGAAAATGACTTGGAAGATTCTAGTTGCATGCAAGCTGAAAGAACATGCTTGGGGGGCTGGCCCCGTGGTGGAGTGGTTAAGTTCGCGTGCTCCGCTGCAGGCGGCCCAGTGTTTCGTCGGTTCGAATCCTGGGCACGGACATAGCACTGCTTATCAAACCACGCTGAGGCAGCATCCCACATGCCACAACTAGAAGGACCCACAACGAAGAATATACAACTATGTATTGGGGGGCTTTGGGGAGAAAAAGGAGAAAAAATAAAATCTTAAAAAAAAAAAAAAAAAAGAACCTGCTTGGAAGAGCAGTGACTGAGACCCTTGAACAAGTCCAGGGTCCAGCAAACCTCCTGATCTGGAGGAGTAAGGTCTTGAGATGACCCGAGTGAGCAGCATGGAGGTACTAGGACTCAGTCCTAGGGCACTAGCAGAAGTGTGCCAGGGACGGAACTTGAGGGAGCAATAGTAAGCAGTACCAGTTCCCAACAATTGGGTTTAGATGACTTAGGTGGAGAATTTTAAGAAATTGAGCCTCATAAAGGATTTTTATCTTTAGAGCACTGCCAAGGATGCCATTTGGGAGCCAGTTAAGAGTTATTTTATTGGAGGGAAGAAGGCCATTTTTTACCTCAGCTGAAGATCAAAGTCATGGAAAAAGAGGAAATATTGAAGAGCATGAGAATCTGGGCATGATATCAAAGGGAAGGTGACAAACCCCAAGTCACGACTTGGTCAGCCCATCTGAGTGTGGTGAGAGGCTGAACAGTGAAGTGTGTGGGGTTAGTGTGTACACAGGCAACAGAGGAAACAGGATCAATGGGGCGGCCATGACTGCTATGTTGTGAAGTATCAGCAGCAGTGGCCTCTGACGAAATACAGAATTAATTCAGAATTACAGAAAAAACCTCTTGTGAATGCAGGGGGACACTCTAAATGTCACAAGAAGTATGTGTAAACGACTCCACCAGGGAAATGGGTTTGGATTTGAGTTTCTTCCTCCTAGATCCCAGCACAGGAGAAACTGAATGTTGAAGGTTACAGTGGTAGACACTTAATGTCTACTAAATAGCTAATAAACACATTGTCATCTTCTGTGGAAGATTTCATAACCAGTTCTTGCAAAATAGCATGTCTGGCAATTCTCACTGTATCCTTAATTGTTCATGTAGCAGACATCTCTGTTTTTGTCTGCTGAACATGCCCCTTTCTCCTTCCTCTAGTAAATGCAACCTCCTCTTCTGGGGATCTGATCTTCCTCTGCTCTAACTTTTTGACACTAGTGAGGCTGCCAGTCATGGGCCCATAAACCAGGCTCGCCATTCAAAGGGTCCCATTGTTTTAGGAACACGGATTGGTGTGAAGGATGGGCACAAGACTCAAATTTGGTTAATCAGCATTGTTCCACAAAAGTTTTATGTACAGAAGCAGAGAGAGAGAAACCCTGTCTTTCCTCAGAGTCATGAAGCTCTCACGTTTACAACATTGGAGCAGTTGCTCCCGGCCACGTTCCATGTCCACTGTCATGTGGAGAAAGCCAGTTTGAAAGAGGAGAGAATGAAGGCCAGCAAAGACAAGTTTAAGTGTGTGTGGTGTGTGTCTGAGAGAGAGAGAGGCAGAGGCAGAGACAGAGAAGAGAGACAGAGGAAGAGAGAGAGAGAAGCAAAGAAAGAAAATAAAAGTTTTATTAGGAAGGTAGTAATTATATTTTTCAGCTTACATTTTCTTTATTAACATTTTCATGCTGTTTAAACAAAAATTATTTTCTTTAATCAGAAGAAAACACAAACATATATAATAGAACACATATTGGGAAGGCACGTGAATGTTTATCATCATTTAGCTGATCCAGCCCGCCAGGCTTGCCTATTTTAGACTGTTTATTTCCATTCTATCACCATGTGTGACACTAATGAAGATTCTAGCTTCATAGACCATATGCTAGAAGCTGCATTGTTTTCTGTAACACTCTGGGGTCCCACTGTAAATATTTAAAGCATGTCAAACTTATTATCTACAAAGGAGATTCTGGGCAAGAAGTGAGCTCTAAAGCTCTCCTAGAACATTCGAGTGGGGTAAGAGAGTCATTATAAAATCATAAAGCTTTGTAAAATACAGGCTTTCTCCTTATTTTAGAAGTTGGTTTTGATTTTTCTCATCTTTCTTTGTATATCCTGTTTCTAACTCGATAGTCTTGCTTAATATTTCTAAAGGAGACCACCATTCTGATTCTTAAAATCAAAGAACTTAAGGCAGAGGGGTAAAAAAAAGCGAGGGGTGAAAACTAGGCAGAGAATGAAATGTTAAAGAAAACTAAATCACAATTGTCATGAACCACCAACAGATTTGAAAGTCGAATTATTCAAGGCGGCAAATTTTCTGGATTCCAGCTCCATGCTGCAAGAATTGGAAACAGATAACAGAGGCATTGTTATATATTTGTCATTCCAGCCTTCTCTGCCACCACAAAGCACCCCAGTTTCTGTCCCTATTGCCAGGCGGCCAGAACTTGGGATGGAAAATAACAAGCAGAGTCCCTGGTTTGGTTTTTCAGTGACAAAGATGCACCTTTAAACTTCTACAAAGAAGCTACTCCATCCAAAGTTTTACCTAATCAATGTGTCTAATGATGTATCAGGTAAGACCCGCTTTAATCAATTTTTTCACAGTTAGGCACAGTTGCAAATATGAAAACTGGATATAATAAGGCAGATACTTTTGAAAAACGCATACAATTCCCATCATTTCTCTCCAACTTAGAATCTTTAAATTGGCATTGCTCACATCCATCCTAAGCTCACATAAGTGATAGACTCTCAAACTTTAACTTTATTTCAAAGTTTGATGCCTCCTAACTCCATACATTTTCTTAATAATTGAGACTTAATAATTGAGATGAAACACTGAATTAATTCCTTTTTCTTCTTTCCCTTCTTTTCAAAGAAACTCCTTTTCTTTTTTTTTCATTTTGAAATTTTCTATCCGTCACTTCCAACAGGACTATCCATGGGATTTCTTTCTTACATGAAGACAGAACTAGTCTCTGAAAGATTTGAGGAGAGCCCTGCCCACAACACTTGTTTTTTTCTCTCCCCAGAATACTTTGCTTTGAGTCCTGCACCTCTAGAAAAACACAGTCATGCTGCAAGGAAATGCTTAAAGAAGACAGAGGAGGAGAGAAGCCAGAGGGGGCCCATCGCTGTCTGGAATGGCGGACCCAAAGAGGGAATATCATGGCTACACCCAGCAAAGGACTAACTGAAAAGCTGTTGTGTCAAAGGAGACGGGAGATTTTCCTCAGACTTAAGTGGTGTAGCAGATGAGAAAACACTGCTACAGAGCCTGGCCTGAGGACCTCTGGGACAGACGTTTCCTTCCTTCTTCCCTCCTTGCCAGTTCGCCATATAACAGAGGACCAGAATGATGTGGGATGCCTCTAAGAGCCTCAAAAGATGCATAAATGTCCACATTTCCAACAACAGATTGGACTAAAGCTAACTCAGTACTCCGCTTACAGCAGACTGTTCTAGACAATGCATGTCTAATGAAATAAGTTTGGAAGGACTAAAAGTTCCCACTATATCTCTCAGCTAAAATTACATACAGATGCTGCTCAGTGCCTGTATTAACTTGTAACTGTGAACAAATTATAAGGTTTTAAGATCACAGAAAAGTTTTTGAAGTTGAAAATAACCACCATTACAGACAAAATAACCTGTCACTTCTTTTAGAGTTAAGGGAAATAAAATGTTGGTAAGAAAATAAAACATTCTGGCTACATGCCAGAACATAACATTACACTCTCTCAGACGCTTCCAAAGTGCTTATCTTAAGTGTCAGCAAGTGGCTGTTTGTTTAAATCCATCTCCCTTAAAAATATTTAAGGTCTTTTTGATTGACAGCACAGAGTGTCTGTTATATATAAGATTATATGTTAACTTTGCTCTCAAAGCATAGCATCCAAACCTTTATTTCATCTGAATCAAACATATTAATAGCGAAATTCATCTGCAAATCAAAAAAATAAAAATATTTCATGAAAGAAGTAATAATTACCTGCATTTTAATTCTTCAATGTGATTATCATTTTCCTGGTTTTCAGTATTTGATACAAACAGTACACAGAGTTTATGTACAATAACTTTAAATTTCTGCCTACAGAGAATATATAAGAACAATTTTCTTGAGAAAACATATGTATGTTCAAAAAAATGAGGCCTAATTATAGTTTTATTCTGTGGTTTTGAAAGTAATGGTTTAATCATAAAGAATAAATAACTGATATGAAATTTAAAGGGAAGTTGCTTTCACCAACACTCTGATTAGTCAGAAAATATGCAGTATTAGCCCTCAAAGGGAGAAACCAGTTCTCTTGAGATTTCTCATCTGCAGCTGTATTAACAGAGGTCTAAAAACATCGAAATGAATTGCCCCAAGGTTCAACCCAAGCTTTTCCTTTGAAAGGCACACTGAGGGTAAATTTTTGAGCCTAATTATTATGCCACTTCAAATACACTTCTTCAGCTGGATTGGTGGAACAGAGACATCCGCATACAGGTTCAGCATCTCAAACGTCTACCCTTCTGACCCGTCTTAGTTCCTCTTCCTGCATGCCAAGCCATTCTGGCTTTTATTTTCTTTATTCCTTCATTTCCTACTCTCAAAGAGGAAAAACTAATGTGAAAGAAACCAAACCATGGTAACAAGTGCTTGGGCCTATACAGGGAAGGAGATAGACTCTATCATACATAGATTCTAAACTCTGCGTTGTTTGTTTCAAATAATAAAAATCAGAAAAATGATTTTTAACTTTCAGTAGTAATATGGGGCCCAATATAATATACCAAATATGCCAGAAAATTCAAAGTCTGAGAGTACCTTCTGAAGAGTAGAATTGATACATCACACTATTTAGCATACGCATTATAATTTAATTTTGCCTTTGTGTTAATAGGTCTAAAGCTTTTGGCTATTTGGGAACTGTATTAATTGGTCTAAAGGGCAGGAGTTCTAGGTTCTACTCTGTCCTTAGAACTCTGTGTAACCTTGAGCAATTCGTGTAAATGACCTGTCCCAAATCACTTGTGCCCTCATCTGTAAAATAGCGAGGTTGGACCAAATCAGTTTCTAAACTGTGGATCAAAAACCTATTCAGGGCAATGGAGTTACTAAAAAGGGTCAAGATAAATCAAATATACAACCGAATAAATATTACCTTCACACTAACACATGCAATACTAATGTCTTCAAAGCTGTGCAGAGACTATTGCTGTTAGTAAAATATAAGTTCACTTAAAAGGCTTATTGAATCCAGAAAAGCATTTAGCTACTTTGAATTTTTATTAGTCATCTAATAGTAAAATTACAATTGGTACAATGTGAGAGGTCCCACTAAAACATTTAGTGAAATCTGAGATTACTGTCAGCTTTAACATTGTAAAGCTCCTTGGGAAACAAACTCTATTCAAAATTCTTGGGCTGCCCTGTAGAAGGGCTATAGAAATGTTAAAATAGAGCTAATGGGCACTTCTTTGTCCTGTGGCCTGTTTTCTGCCTCCCTGGCAAAGGGTGACCATGACTGTGTTTAGGAGTGTGGATTCCAACCAGGAGACCTTCAGACTCCAACTTAAACCAGGAAGACCGAAGACCTTGAAACATGTCTATTTCTCTTCCACAGGATTACCCAAGAATATAGGCTAGCCTGTGACAACTGCAGCATTCTTCTTTGAACACAAAGCTTAGGCTAGGAAATTCCATGTTAGAAAGTAGTTTTGAGATCTGACATGAGAAATTTGTGATAATTCATTTAGAATTGAAAAAAAGAAGTGGTATTGGGGAGATAATATACTTCTACGGAATTAGTCCTGGAGAGATGGGAAAAACTATTTTCTATATCCATTGTGAAGCTTTGGGTGTGATAGGTTATCTTTCCTTTTCCGCTTTTTCTCTTTCATCAGTCTTACATTAAAACATATATGTCTAAAACTTAAAGTTAGCTAAGTCCTTAATGAGGATACCAGTTGATCAATTATCAAGATAATTAGAGTTAATCTTTCTTTGTTTGGTGGATTCTTCTGTTGTCTTTATCTCTGTTGTCTACACATCCTCACATTCTTTTCAATGGAGTGTTCCAGTTTTCCACACCTCCCAAATCTCAGAGCTCCGGATCCCTCTCAGCAGCCTTCAGGATGCTGATGCTTACCTTCTATCTACACTCTGATTTCTTCCACGTAGAGTTCTTGTTGTCCCATTGAAACCACCCATTTCCATCCCTGATTGATTCCAGGTGACTCTCTACTCAAATCGATTCTATTCTGCCGTGTGAATTGTTTTTTAGAATAGATTTACTTAGTTTAACAACTGTACTTAAGTTCTAAAAACATCTTTAATTACTCCCCATTATCTTATAGTGAATGTCCACCCTATTTAACATAACCTACAAAGTTTCACAACCTGGATGTAAACCTACCTTTTTAGCCTCATCTCCAACCAGCTGAATCTTTGTATTACTAGAATACACCATTAATTTTTGGAACTCATTGTCTTTGCTTCTGCTACTTATTGTGTCTAGATGATTCTCTCTCTAAAGCCTTCCCACCCCTGCACCCCTTCCTGTCAAGCTTTTACTTGTTCTTCAAGATTGAGAGTAAATATCTTCTCCTATATTTAGCTTTCTCTTACTCCTTTCACCATAGTAGAATTGACTGAATCCTTCATGCAACATTAACTGAAAATCCGTGTGCGATATCATACTAGATATGGAGGGTACAAATGTTTATAATAAGACACGTTCTTGCCCTCAGGGAGCTTTCAGACTAGTAAAAGATACAATCCTATAAAAAAATAAAAGCCAGGGGCCGGCCCTGTGTCCTAGGGATTAAGTTCGCAGGCTCTACTTTGGTAATCTGGGTTCACAGGTTCAGATCCCAGGCATGGACCTACAACACTGGTCAGCCATGCTGTGGCAGTAACCCACACACAAAATACAGGAAGACTGGCAGGGATGTTAGTTCAGGGCGAATCTTCTTCAAGCAAAAAGAGGAAGATTGGCAACAGATGTTAGCTCAGGGTGAATCTTCCTCAGCAAAAAAACAAAAATAATAAAATAAAGTAAATAAATGCTGCTTAGTTACGTCAGTTCTATGACAGAAATCTGTACCCAACTCAGTTAAGCACCAAGAAGAGAGTGGTCAATTCTACCAGAGAGGAGGAGAAATGGATCAAGAAAGACATCATAGAGGAGATAATACTTGAGCTGAATCTTGAAAGATCAATAGATCTACAACAAGGGATATATCACGATCAAGAGGGGAAGGGGGGGCCAATTTAGTCATTCAGTTATTCATTCAACCAACATTTATTGAGTGACCATGATATGTCAGGCCCTGCACTAGGTGCAGAGAACATAAAGATAAACAAAATACCTTCTTTATCTTGTAACAAACAAATAAGTAAATAAGCAATTATCTTACAATGGATACAGTAGACAGTCTCTAAAATAGCCCCCTGTAATAGGAAATCTGACTCCAACTTTGTTTTTCTGTTTGACCCTGACAGCTTTCACACCCTAACCTCCCCTTTTCCCTTTTGCCCCTATCAGGACAAGACAATAGAAAGCCTTGGGGCTCCATCTATTGGTGCTGGTGGAAAGATTCAAACTACTCAAACCCCATCCCCATGGGAGCCCTCACCAAGGCCCCACCTCCTCACCACAATAAAAACCAAAGCCACTGGCTTCTCTCAAGACATTGCAGACTGGCTTTTGTGCCTGCCCTACTTTCTTCAGAAAGACCCACATGTGAGTCATAAATATTTTTACACCATCTTGGTGCATGTGTAGCATCATCAGTCTTGACGTGGGAACCAATTATGGGTGGGGGTTTATTGCCCTCCACAGGGCAGCCACAAAACACCCCCAGATCCCGGTGTCCTGGTGTTCACGGCCTTGTATAATCCTCTCCATGTAAATGTAGGCTGAGCCTGGTCACTTGCTGCTAACAAACAGAATACAGCAAAAGTGGTATCCTATCACTTTCAAGTAATAAGAGTAAAGTAATCCTCTGTGATTAAATTACAAAAAGACCCTTGTTTCCCTCTATTGCTCATCCTCTATTGCTGTATTCCTTGCTTTGGTGGAAACCAGATAACATGTTGTGAGGTATCCTATGAAGTCCATATAACAAGGAACCGAGGGAGGCCTGTGGTCGATAGCCAGTGAGGAACTGAGGTCCTCAGTCCATCAGCCTATGTGGAACTGAACCTGCCAACAGCAATGTGAGAGAGCTTCCAAGTGCACCTTCCCCTCGTTGAACCTCCGTATAAGACCACTGCTCTGACCAACAGCTTGACTGTAACGTTGTAAGAGACTTTGAGAGAAAGGACCCAGTTAAGCCATGCCGGGATTCCTGACCCACACAAACTGTGATATAATAAATGTTTGTTGTTTTAAACCACAAGGTTTTTGGGTAATTTATTAAACAGCAATAGATAACTATGCAAAGGAGTATTGAAATGGTGAAAATATGCAAAGATAATATGATAATTTGGATTGGTAGTGAGTGTTGGGTGGCTAACCCAATCTGGACGTGATGGGTAAAGCGTATTGACATGAGAATCCTGGCAAATTCATGAAATGTAGGTGCTTAAAATAACTCAGTGTGGCTGGACTAGAGAGTCTGAGGAGGGTTTGTCTCTGTTGAGCCAAGTCAAAACAGGACATGGGAGTGCCTTGTAAGGCCATGCTAAGTGGCAGAAAGGAGTCATTGAAGAATTCTAAACAGCACAATGACATGATCGTATTTATGTAACTTGAGCCTGTGCTGTTTTCTCCCTCGGATTCAGACGTGTCTGGACCGGTTTTGAGGGCTAGTGGCCCAGGCTCTCAGTGGTCTTTTCGCATGATCAGTCAAGAAACAACAAAATGAAGTCTAGGACCCGGAGTCAGTGAGAGAAGAGCAGTGGTTCTAAGCTTAACAATGCAGTGTCTGCTCTGATTTTCCTTCTTCTTAGTCTCTATGGATTGATGCCTGAGCCCCGAGAAGAAAGAACCAGTAACAAGCAAGGAATCTATAAGGACTATTTCACAACATTCCCATGAGAATCTCGGATCCCAAGACAATATCATCAAATCAACAGCAGCAGTGTCAGTAGATTTGGCAGGAACAAAGGTACTGGCTGCCTTGCTAGGACATTGGCACCTTAAACACTGGACCACAGCATTGGCATCAGTGCTCTGGCGACGACTCCAGATCTTTCAACAGGAGGCATTATTCTCTTTTTTCTTTAGCAGCCAGAACAAGAGAGAAGAAAAAGAGTGGAAAACAAAAAAACTACTTCAGAGCACACTTGGAACATCACCAGCCTCCCAGGCTCCCATCTTTGGAGAAGAATTTGAGGGATCTAGAAGTTCCTTGATGGAGAGAGGGCAGTAAAAAAATAGAGCAATACTATTTTTTATTAATAAACTTTATTCTTTAGAACTGTTTAGGTTTACAGAAAAATTAAGCAGCTAGTACAGAGTTCCTACACTCCCACTCCCTGAAGTTTTCCCTATTATTAACATCTTTAATCTTAGTGTTATTCAATTAACATTAGTATGGTACATTTGTTACAATTAATGAACCAATATTGATACGTGATTATTAACTGAAGTCCATAGTTTATTCAGATGTCCTTAATATTTACCTAACGTCCTTCTTCTGCTCTAGATCCCATCCAGGATATCTCATTACGTTTAGGTGTCATGTCTCCTTCGGCTCCTCTTATCTGTGACATTTTCTCAGACTTTCCTTATTGTCAATGACCTTTGAGGAGGACTGGCCAGATATATTGTAAGATTCCCCTTTATTGGAATTTTCCTAATATTTTCCTCAAGATAAGACTGAGTGATGAGTTTTGCGGAAGAGAAATAATATTTTGATCTTGATGCTGTGCCATTTGTATCCCCACACTATTTTGGCCTGGGAAATGTACAATGTATTGCATATTTATTTTGGAAAGGTCACTACTGTAGAGGAACTATGGAGTGGGGGCAAGACACTAAGCAGTAAGACCAACTGGAAGACTATTGCAATGATTCAGATAAGACATTAGAAGATTCTGGGCTAAGGCAACTGCGGTGTGAAAAGAGTAGAAGGAAAAGATGCAAGATGTGTTAAGAACTTAGACATGGCAGAACTCTATAACCAATTGTGCATGGATGGGAGGAATCTGCAAAAGTGACTGAGAAGAAATGGTTGAAAATATCAAAGAAAACCCAGAAAGAACAGTGTGCCAAAGCCAGAGGAAGAAAAAGTCTTAGGAATGCTGTAGTAAGTGAAATAAATGAAGACCAAAATTATCTTTGGACTGGGAAATTAATAGAGCTATTTGTCAGAGGCAGGAGCATGATTGGAAGGATTGGAACGTGAATTGCATGTAAGGAAATAAAAAATAGTGTCCATATTTCTGAGTATTATGATTATAAAGGAAAGGAGAATGATCAGAGTAGAAGCCAGAGAGATACATAGAATTGAGGATGTTTAATGATATGTGAGACATAAGAATGTATTGGTAAGCTATATGGTGTGGAAGGAACCAGTAAAGAAAGATTAAAAATGTGGCAAAATGAGAAACTGGTCTTAGAGCAGATGAAAAGATAGGATCATTAATGATAATAATAGTTAAACACACTGAGTATTTACCTAAGCATTCCAGGCATTGGGGTAGGGCTTCGATGAATCGTTTTCATGAACTTTAGCAATACTCCTAGGAGATTAAGTGTTGTGATTATCCTCATTTTATGGATGAATAAACTAAGGCATATAGTAGTGTGAGTTAAGATTTGAACCCAGGCTGATTAACTCCACTTGCTTAATCACTGCTATAGATTCCTTCTTCCAAAGCCTGGGTGGCAGCCTGAAACAGCAGAAGAGACATGTGTAAGATGGAGAGAAAGCAATGAGTGTGGGCGGCACATGGTGGTTGCATAATAAATATTTGTAGGATGAATGGAAGAATAACAGAGTGCAGATATAGATATATAGCTATAGGGGCAGGAAGTTGACGGAGGTCACACTTTACAGTGCTGATGACATCACCATCGAAGAATGTGTAACACTTCATACATGAACAGTATCGCACTTGTTTCCTTATATTACAACTCTGTGTTTCACCTCTGTCTCCTCACTTATCTGAATCCCACTCCCTTTGCAAGGAGAGAGGCTGGGGCTGACCCATCCATTGGATTCCTTAGACGAGAAGACGTCAGAGGTGACGAAGAAGCAAAGCTCAACAAAAAATTGAAATCCAATAAGCTTAAAATCAAAGGTCCCCAAACAGATGAGAGGAGCAGAAGCAAGTTCGGAATCCAAGAGTGTGAGCCAGGGACTTGAAATCCTGGGAGTCAAGAGCCAGAGCAGAGGCCTGGAAAAATGATCTCAACAGATGTCGCTTTCTAAATCTTACTTTTAGCTGTCAGTCACGGTGACGAATGGCCAAACTGGCTAGTTTAAAGGGTTGCGAGGGGTCAATACCTCCAGGTAGCGAACATCTTGGGGGCAGGGGCTGTGTCTTTTTTACCTATAATTACACCCCTAGCAAGTGACACAGTGCCTGGCATAGAGAATGTGTTAAAAACATTGAATAGAACGAAACGCTAATCATCTATGGGTTTGAACTAAAATCTTTAACGGGAGTGCTTAGTGACTATTTAAATTATAATATATTTGAATTTGAACTTGATAATTATGCTAATACCACTTGGATTTGCAGTATGTTCCCGGCTTATCATTGGACACTACTGACACATATATAGTTCTATTTAAGATGATAAATGATTGCCCTTCAAAGGGAATAATAACAGAACCATGATTCATAAGTTTATTAAGCATTCTTTCTAATTGCAGACAGCCACAGTATTCCCAAACATTTTTACTGAATGCATATGCAACCCAGATGCCTCTCTTTAGTTTTCAGGTTTCCCCAAGTGTATCAGTTAGGATTTGATCAGGGAAATAGAAACGCTAATACTGATAGGGAATAAGGGATTTCTTAAAGCAATTAGGCCTTATGAAATTGCGGAAACCGGTGAAGACATATATGGAAGGCCATTGTTCCTGCCTCTGCTAGAGGGCCTGAAGTCATTATAGGTCAACACTGTGGACAGTTTGGAAGTGAAGTGGGGGTGTGTGAGGACAAACTGGAAACCACAAGCACAAACGAGACCCCACATCTGTCTCTCACTGTCCCCAATTTTGAGATGTAGGTCCCCTTCTCTACCAAGCACCCTGGCTTGCCCAGGACTCTAAGAAGATGAAGCTAACCTAATCTGGACAGCACGGGTAAAGCATGGACATATAAGAAGCCTGGCAAATTCATGAAATGTAAGTGCTTAAAATAATTCAATGTGACTGGATAGAGAATCTGATATATTTTTTAGTGGGAAATGTTCTTTTAGATTAGCTGAGTTGACATATAAAACGACCATACAAAGTAATGCTTACATACCTTGCGAATTTGTGTTTGCCTCTCACTCTTGCAAATCACCTCCTTTTGCCTCCTAAGTACTTTGCTAGGCCATTGGCAAAGTACTCTCATCGTCCTGTTTCCACTCAAGGGTAGGCACAGCTAAGTCTCCGCTGAAATTTCCAATACGTTGGAGTAATAGAAGTACAACACAGCACTACAAGTGGTGGAGGCCAACAGACCTCCTTGGACTTCCACCCAGCGATCAGAAACTCTAGATGTTAATGTCACTTTCAGTTCAATTCCTAGCTCCACATAGCTCCACACCCAGCTTCCATATCTGCCTCTGCTTCCCCATCCCTCAAAGCCCCCATGGGAACATGACAGTTGGAATACATTCCTCAGGGAGAAAACCCACTTCTGTACCTGCCAAGTGTGGTTTGGGCCCCATGGCCCAGACAGGGAAATGACAGCAGTCAACCCACCACATTTCCCAAATCAGGCCAAGTTAGTCTTAAATAACACCCCTTGTGGGATGTCAAAGTGAAGTCAAGTTAGTTGTGTGATGTGTAGCCTAGTTATTTTGTTAGTTTTTCCTAAAGTAGATGAAGAAATTAGATCCGAACTTCTTTTCTGCTGCAGTCTAGTCTCACGATCACCTAACAGCAATGTTTGGGCAAAAAGAAAGTCCTCTCTTGCTCGCTCTCTCTCTTTCTGTGTCTCTCTCTCTCTCACACACACACACACACACACACACACCACACACACATCCCTCCCAAGAATAATCAATGCTCTTGGGCATTTGGCAGCTTAAAACCGGACTTGGTTGGAGGGAGGGGAGAGTCTCTGCCTTCAGCATGGAATGGTCCAGCTGAAAATTACCAAACATTTATTACTAAATAGAAGCCATGACATGTCATCTGAAGCATGTGCTTTCGAGTTCATGGTGGCTTCATGGGGGTCTTACACTTGTGTAACTCGAGCTCCACTTCTGGTAATTCCCACAGCCTCCACCACCAACTCAACGTCTCTCCCACTGGTGAGTTGACAGCTCCACCTCTACATAGAGAAAACTGTGAGCAACTTTTAAAGAATTCTTCCCCAGTTAAAAAAAAATTAAGAATTCAATCAGACCTTCCATTGCCTATACAATATACCTTCTCACAGGGGTTATTTAGCATCTCTGAGCCTAAGTGTGTGAAAGGAGGATAATACCTTTCCTGAAGGGGTATTATGAGAGATAAATGAGGTTTAGCATAATGTTCTCTTGACACAAACTTAGCATATATTAAGTACTCAATAAATAGAAGGTATTATCATTACATATTACACAAAATATTCAATTCACAGACATGTATGTGTGCAAACATATATGTGCATATGAATACATATCCTACATATCATCTGTTACATATATCAGGAAAAAAATAATTACTATTTTCATATTGAGCACATATGTGAATAAGAAAGAAATTCATCTATATAGGGAGTGGGAAATGGAGTAAAAGAGACAGAGAGGTATTGAGTGAGGAAAAGTTCAATGAAATAAAACAGACTCTCTCTATAAATTAACTGTAGCAAAATCTCCTTCATATTCCAATTTTGGATCTACCAAAACATATGCTTGAATAGTCTATATGATATCAAGTAAACTGAAATCAACTGCCCTTGACCTTTATTCTTACCATAAAAACAATACTAAAACTTTTGAAGACAGTGAGTTCTAACAATTTTGCAAAGTTTCTCATAAGAACCGATGGTTGTGTACTGTCTAGTTTTTCACCTTATTTTAAGCTGCTAAATCATAACATGTGTTTATTATGCTTAAATGTGCAAAGTTGAAACAATGTTAATTTTTTCCTGGCATTTCATATGCTTCAATTGTTTTTTATTGTTTTCCTAAATAAAGTTATTTAAGTCATATGGGAGAAATAACTGTATTTATCATGTTTTTCTCATTTAGCAAATTAATACAAATAATAAATCATTTGACTCATGTTGCTAATGCATTCCCTCATCTACCCATTACTCACTAAATAATTATGGGGATCCTACTGTGTGCCAGGTATTGTTCTAGACCCTGGAGAAATAGAATCAAGTCTCAGTTTCTGAGTCTAACAGATTTATTAAATCTACTACTGGGGTAGACATACATTTTTCAAATACTGCGCAATTGTGCTCAGAGGTAAATACAAAATATTATGTGGTAAGAAAGGAAGTAATAAATATTCTGTGGGAAACAGAGAGAGAAAATATGGGCATCATGGAGGTCATATTCTAATTGGATATTAAAGGAGCAGCTCAGACAGAAATAGTAGAAGAAGGCCCAAGGTGGGAGCATTAGCAGCAGAGGAGACAAACACAGCAGGTAAATTTGGAAGAACTTGGACTTTGTCCCGTCCACACGGGACACTTCAAGGATTTATTTTCAAAATATTGACTTAGCTCAAATAGTCAAAAAGTGGAAATCAAATAAAATGGTATAGAAGTGATTTTTTTTTGGTGTCTTTCTTGTTGAATTTTAATCTGGGCAGCTAGGTTTCCAAACAATTTGGAACATATTATAAAGGTCCGCTAGTGAACTGCACACAAAGGTACAAAGTAAAGAAATTTTAAGTGATGCAAGTCTGTGAGTAAACTCGGAGTATAGAGTACCACTTCAAGCTGAAGGTTCTCTCTCTGTCATTACTGTGTGGAAAGATTTAGACCTGAACGATTCAGGACTCTTTTCTTTCCAGCTTACCTATGATTAGTAATTGTTAGCTACCTGTAAAACAATGTTTTTAATGATCCATTCCCATAAAAAATGCAAATGAATATTTAAAAACATGTAAAAGCAATGTATTTCTTGGGGGTGGGGGCGCATCTGCATTGGAAAAATGAAAGAAATAACAGACTCAGGATTTCAAAGAGGCCAGGACCAGTTTATCAGAAGACAGTAGAAGCAAATTTATATGTAGAAGTTTAATTGTGATGCAAAGTCTTTGACTAAATAACAAATAATTCCAAGCAATATTTAAAACAACCCCTGAAGCGAACACTATCTAAAAAGGAGCAAGAACATTAATAGAAAGAATACAAATCTGAAGTAGATCGCTTCTCAGAATGTCACCAGTCTGGGGAGGAAGAAGAGTTCATGAAGTTTTGAAACTCCGGTGTCAGAATCTCTAAGTTAAATTAAGAACGATCTTTTATTAATTTTAATTTTATAGAAAAAATCAAATCTATTTCAACTTATAACCATTTAAATTCCCAGGCTCCTATTAATTCACATAGATATGCTGTGCATAGTTGCTACTGGACTCTATATTCATGTTTGGATTTCTTTTTTTAAGATTTTATTTTTCCTTCTTCTCCCCAAAGCCCCCCAGTACATAGTTGTATACATTTTTTAATTGTGGGTCCTTCTAGTTGTGGCATGTGGGATGTTGCCTCAGTGTGGCTTGATGAGTGGTGCTTGGTCTGTCACCCAGGATCCGAACCAGAGAAACCCTGGGCTGCTGAAGCAGAGCACGTGAACTTAACCACTCAGCCATGGGGCTGGCCCCATGTTTTGGATTTTTATTCACTATTTCTCCATATATTTATATTCACACACAGTAATTTCTAATTACTGTAATGTATGCCAATTAGGATCCCTAGCTGAGCCGATGATGTAAATGAGAAGGAATTTCAACCATCTCCAAATCAAAAATCAATACCATTCAGGGGCTGGCCCCGTGGCCGAGCAGTTAAGTCTGCGCGCTCCGCTGCAGGCGGCCCAGTGTTTCGTTGGTTCGAATCCTGGGCGTGGACATGACACTGCTCATCAAACCACGCTGAGGCAGCATCCCACATGCCACAACTAGAAGGACCCACAACGAAGAATATACAACTATGTACCGGGGGGCTTTGGGGAGAAAAAGGAAAAAATAAAATCTTTAAAAAAAAAAAAAAATCAATACCATTCATAATCAAGTTGAATAGCAACTGAAAGTAGACTAGACCAGGAATTAAGAGACCACATTTTAGTCCCAGCTGTACCATTCATATCCCGAGTAGCTTGCTGCAGACTATATTACCTCTTTCAGACTCCAGTTTCCCAACTGTAAAATGAAATGGTTGGAAGGAAGATCTAGGTATCTTCCAGGCTCCCTATGCCAAGATCCTGAGATATAGCATCCATTCATTCATTTCTTCACTTATTTATTTATCCACTCAGCTGATATTTACTAGGTATCTTGTCTGTGTCAGGTACTAAACACACAACCCCTGGGGATACAGCTGTGGACAAGACCATCAGATGTCCCTGCTCTCCAAGAATTTACATATTCATGATGGGATACAAACAATAAACCAACAAGTAGATGAGATCATTTCAGACAGTTATAATCACTGGTAACATGATTAAGAATATCCGATGAGGAGCGATGATTTGGTTTCGGTACATGTGTACAACCTGACATACAATGCAGCATTTGCCTTGCCCTGTAGTGCTTCATATTTAGTTAATGTTTCTTGCAATTAAATTACCCACTGGTACAAATAGCAAAAATAAGATGTTTGGACAGTTCTTATATTGTTCTTTATAGACTAGATGCCCAATTTAAGCAAAATTCCTCTTAAAATATAATTATAATCTGGAGCATATGGACAGAATATTAACATAGAAGTAAAAAGATATTAAAATGAAAGGAGATGAAAAGAGGGTCATTCAGTTTTTCCTTCTTGGGGCGCCATGATAGATCAGGAGGTGGGTAATATTTTCCACATCCAGAATAGCAACACAAAGGTAGAATCAAGTCTATGAATTCCAGGTTGCCTTGTATGATTTCTCCTGAATTATGGAATTTATATTTCAGTTTTTTTCTTTCATTAAAGACAAAACTATTTGCCCCTTTATATTTCATATAGTGGAAATAAAAGCAAATATATTATTTCCCTAAATATGAGACTCTATTTGCTGCCATGTGCATATTGAGTTTCAAAAGGTATATTCACCACTAAAACAATCTGCGTATGTAATAACAGTCAAGCAGGGCTTTGCTGGGATAAATTTTGAAAGCATGCATGTCACTATAGGGTGACTGTCATTTTTAAAAATAAAAATCAAGTCTATATTTTAGATCATAAACTCAAGAAATCCCTGAAGTTCTTTTTCTCTTGACTGATTTGATGAATAAGTTCTATATCTTCAAACATCTCATCTGTAAGTTACTTCCAATAGTACTGTGCAAAATGGAGCAGAATAGTCAAAAAATGTGAAAGTAGCTCAAATTATAGGTGATGAGGATGTCTACTTCACTGACATATTTGTTTACACAGGAGATTTGGAAAATAATGTTAAATACAGCCCATTTTCCAGAATTCTGGAGAGGAGTGGATGAGGATCTTTCCTTTACATGGATATCACAACAAGTGTAAAAAACATTTTTTTTTAATAGGCCAAACGGTACCTCCCTAAAACATGGGTGGCTTGGCTCCCAGAATGCTAATCATACCAGCTGACAGCAGAACAGCTGCTGCTCATCCAGAGGCAGAGTAGTAAGACAGGAGGAGTAAGTTGACCTGAGCCAAGGATCATGTAACAATAAACGCAGAAAAGATCCACCCAACTTCAGAAGTAATGAAATACTCTGAGAAAGTGCCTCAAAGTCAGAGCTAAATACACCACCCTACTTATTTAGATCTAAAATTTCTCTTTCACAATATAGAAATAAAGTATACACATTTAAACTATCTAGATAAGAGTGGTTTATTTGTGCAATTATTATTTCAAGACAATGTCCATTTTTCAATCTGTTGGAAAACGACAAATAATGACCCACTTTTTTTTTTTAAAGATTTTATTTTTCCTTTTTCTCCCCAAAACCCCCTGGTACATACTTGTATATTTTTAGTTGTGGGTCCTTCTAGTTGTGGCATGTAGGATGCCGCCTCAGTGTGACCTGATGAGCAGTGCCATGTCCGGGCCCAGGATCCGAACCGGTGAAACCCTGGGTGGCTGAAGCAGAGTGTGTGAACCCAACCACTCGGCCACGGGGCCGGCCCCAATAGTGACCCACTGAAGAAACTACTAAATAATTTTTAAAACAATTATTTGGTAATTATAAATACTCTGAAAATAAAAGAAGTTTTCTTTTAAGATAAAAGCTTCTAGTCATACTAGGTACACTGAGAGATAAAATGAAAAATTATTCCAACTTTTTAAAAAATATGACAGTCAGAAATGTCACACTGCTATGTCATAAGGAACACAGAGCGTTGTTCCATATTGTTCCATTGTTCCATGTGCCACTGTCTACACAGGCCCTATGACAGGTTTGGTGCAATTGTGTCGTAACCCTCAAGCTTTAAAACAGGACATTTGTGAGCACGTGTTTCTCTCTTCTTTCAGTCCTTGGCTCCTTGCTCAGGGTACCCAGGCACAGCTGACTGTCACAGCATGGACAGAGTTGTGGACAGGGGAAAACGGCCTGGATAACTTTCAAACTGGCTATGTGCATTTTTGTCTGAGTATCTTATTAACGTAGGTATTCTCCAGATTTCAGCCTTTAATCTTCTTTAATTCTCAATCTCACACTCTCCATGGGGAGAAGCTTCTGCTCTCATAACTCCAGTTGGATCAATAGACTTCTGATCCCCAAATCTATTTCTTCACCCCAGTCCTCTCACTTGAGTTCCAGACCCATAAGCGCCTGCTAAAGCTCCCCATCTGACCTAGTTCACATCTCCACACCTGAATGAATCCCTCCTCTCATGTGCTTTTCCTTCGGTCTACACTGTCCGGTGAATGCCATCACCAATCACCCAGATATCAAGGGCAAAACTGGAGGTCCTGCTTTCCTCCTCCTTCACCACTCCTAATCCTATTAATCCATCACCCCTGATACCATCATCATCAGTCCTGTTCATTCTTTTCCTATCTAGATCTCAAGGCTGACCATCTCACTATAAATCTCCTTGAATACATGCACTATTGTAGCACTGGTTCCTAGGACAGTACTAGGTATAGACTCAGTATGCTTTCAATAAATAGTTGTCCACTGCTTGATCACCTGATTCACCAAACACAGTGTACTTAATAGATCTAATATGAGTTTTCGCCACCTTATATAGTAAACGTTCTCTCATACCCGTGAGTCCAGATTTTTTTTTTTTTTTTTTTTTTTGCTGAGGAAGATTAGCCCTGAGCCAACATCTGTTGCCAATCTTCCTCCACTTTACACGTGGTCACCACCACAGCAGAGCTGATGAGTGGTGTAGTCTCTGGCCAGGATCTGAACCTGCGAACCCTGGCCGCTGCAACAGAATGTGCCAAACTCAACCACTATGTCACAGGCTGCCCCGAATCCAGATTTTTATAAGACACTGCAGTATCATAAATGACATTGATCTAATCTATAGTAAATGTTTGTGCTCTATTTACTAATTACTTTATTTAAGCCAGAGACGTATTGTATCAGAGAGTTCCTTCGGTCCATGGATTTTGGCTTCTGGTTAATCTTGGCAAATATTACTAAAGGGTGCAAGGAAATAAAGGCTGATGGACAGAGGAGGACATTTGGGCGTATTTACTTTACTTTTCCTCATCTCTATAAGTCAGATTTATTTACATTCAATATAGTTTTAGGTCTAGCAATTGTCATACAATCTTGTGAAAAGAGAAAAAAAGCCAACAATTTAATTAATGCCAACAATTTGGTTCTATATCTATTAAATGTTACTTTGTTAGAATAGTCTCTTTGTGTGTCACCTACTTCTTCAACACTCTAAAAGTAGTAGTGTGTTCCCTATGTCAGCCCCGATGTAATCCCAGAGTTGTTAATTCTACATTTTTACTAAACCTTTGTTGTTCACAATAGATGTGTCCAAATCCATCCCAGATATTGAGCCTATCTCCAGTCATAGCTGATGACCTTTTTCTTTGGACTGTCTTTGACCTTTAACTTTGTGCTGATGGGGGAGTATCAGGGGACAATTATGTGGGCGAGAATACTTCAGCTTCACATTCTTTATATTTAGTCCCAAAACAAAGTGAGATTTGGGGCTGGCCAGGTGGCACAGCAGTTAAGTTTATGCGCTCTGCTTTGGTGGCATGGGGTTCACGGGTTCGGATCCCAGGCACGGACATACGCACCGCTTATCAAGCCGTGCTGTAACAGACATCCCACATACAAAAAACAGAGGAAGATGGGCACAGATGTAAGCTCAGGGCCAATCTTCCTCAAAAAGAAAGAAAGGAAAGAAAGAAAGAGAGAAAGAGAGAAAGAGAGATTTACACATACTCTAAATAGAAACACTAGCTCTCTTCAAGAGGTGAAGATAACCCAATTAAATGTCTTAATTTATTGGTACTCACAGTGTGGTCTGTGAACCAGCTGTACTGATATAACTGGGAGCTTGTGAGCAATGCAGAATCTAAGGCCCCATCCCAGACACACTGCATTACAATCTGCATTTTAAGAAGATCCATAGGTGATTCTAATGCATCTTAAAGTTTAAGTACTGTACTAAATAATATTAAGCAATAATATATCAAACTAAAGGAAGATTGATAAATCATGAAGTATTTCAAAAATGATAGTCTCAGACAAAAATGAGCAGAGTCTATCCCAGTATACTTTAGAGGAAAGGAAGTCAATCTTAAGGTATTTGCATTGACTAAGCCATCCCGACTAGAGCTTATCTACAAAAGCTTTTCTCTAAAATGAATCTTTGCCTGTCATTCTACCTGTCCTAAAAGGTAGAGCAATGAGGAATCATAAACCTATTTAGACCAAAAGATCCTCATGGGCCAGATAGGGGCACCTTCTAGCAATGGTTGAAGCTCATGAGTTCTCTATTCGTTCTATATAGCTATTCTTATTTTAGAAAAACCCTTATTGCAGTATCTTTATCCTTACGGACTCCGGAGAGTCTCATTTGAGAATCTAATGAAACTTTGTTCCACTTCTGAGTTCTTTTATTAGTTTGGACAAATCTTATACTGCTCGATCTGCCCAAAGAACTTGTCATCTTGGTTATATCCAGGTTAGGAAAAACTCAAGCCTATAACAATTTATGGTATTTTGACTTCCAGTGGCTTGGTTTCTCACTCTCTCTTTCTTCGTCCTATAGTCTTCCTTCTTTCCTATCAGTTTTTAAATCCTTCTTATCTTTTCTTCTTTCTTTCCTTACTTTCTTCCTTCCTTTTTTTCCTTCCCTCCTTCCTTCCTTTCAATTCTAAATCATTAATACAGTATCCCATAAATATCTCTTTGTTGGAACCATTGTGCAATCTGCATACTTAGGAAGTATAATGTAAGAAACTCCCTTGCACATTCTTCAGGATTGGCAACCAGCATCCTAAGAAAGCGTGAGTATAATTTTCCTTGTATCTGATGAGATGAGAGTTGGTATTCAGAAATGCCAAAGGATTAGGATCGAGGGATAGAATATCTATTTGCCAAAATCACTGTAGGAGGTTTAAATAGGGCAAATCTTTGTATTGGACCCAGTGTCCATTCATAAGTAACAGTTGACCTTCTCTTCTGATGATCTAATGGTGGAAATTCCCTGCATCCTGGCCAGCAGCGAAGAAATGTTGCTTCAAGCAGGATTACTGATGCCTTCAATTGTACCACATAAGACTGCCTATGTAAAGAACTAGCTCAAATAAGAAAAAAAAAGAGAGGTTATGTGTCTTGAGAGCAAGTAGAGTATGACAGAAAGAGCATTAACTTACAAGTTGGGGACTCTGAGAGCGAATCCTGGGCTCTGCCACTATCCAGCAATAATAGGCGAGTTACTTCATGCCTTGGATGCTCATTTCTTCAACTATAAAATGAGAATATTGGAGTAGATGATCTTTAAAGTCCCTTCCAACTCGAACTTCCTTTGTTTTATGGTTTATCAGGAAAATGATTTCAAAGAAAAAATACCTATGGGCTTTCAATGAAATAAATGAATAGAATAAGGAGAAATATGAAGGACGGTAGAGCAAAGAGAGGGATGGAATAGTTCCAAACTGCTTGATTGAATAAATACAGTTATTTTTAAATGAACGAATGAGATCAATATTACTGAACAAATTCCTGCCATGTTTGTGGTCTATATGTGTTCCAAGTGAGGCAATATTTTCCCACTGGAAGGTCAGAACCTCCTCTGGTAACAAGGCTGAATTTCAACCGTGAGCTTGGGACTCCCCAGAACAGAAAGGGTGTATTTTCGGGCAGTGATGTGTACTCCTAGGAGCCCCCCTTAGGGAGGCAAGAGTTCTCTGTTCAGTGTCACAGAAGCTGCTTGGCAGCAAATCCACAAGCACTGAGCATATTACTTGCCTTTTTTCATACTTTCCACGTGAATGAAGGGAGCAGACAGAATAGAAAGTATCCGTGAGAGCTCTGTTAATAATTCCAAACTAGATGCTTACAGTTTGACAGAAGAATTAAGTTTTAATTTTATAATCTCATTCTTTGAGACTCAGGAGAGTGAGAATTGAATGGGAAGGGTGTCCCTTCTTCTTTTTTTACTCTCAGTGCAATTATTTTAGGAAAATTATTTTGCAATGCTGATTTGAAAACTTTCCCACTTAACTCCTCTTTCATTTCTGCAGAGCCTGAGCTACTCCCAAAGTTCAAAGACCACAATTCTTCACAAGGCAGCTCAGTATAGCATGACTGTGTTCACCCAGAGCAATGAACTACAGTATTTCATGCTCTTTCAGAGGGCTAACTGTTGGCAGGGAAAAACTACTGGTAATCCTTTCCACAGCTGCAAAATAGCTTCTGTGTATCATATCGCTAGATCTAATGGAAATCTAAATGCATAATACCTTAATAAATCTACACTTAATTCAATTATTGAGACTCAAAACTTCAAGGTGGCTGAAGTTTCAAATGCTAACATCAAATGATCTGTTTTATAGAAGATGCATATTAAATTTGTTTGCAAGCTTGCATGAAATATGCAACAAATTTAACTAGTTTCTTCTGACGATGGTTTATTTGGCGAGGATGCACAGTGCCATGTATGTGCCAGAAAGATTGCTGTTTAATAAGCGGAAAAAAATGGAGCTCATAAATGTTTGCGGAGGACTGGAATGTTCTGCACTAAGACTAAATTTCAGCGATGTATTATTTAAAAATTATAACAACACTTTGGAATTTGAAGTGTCTGATGTACTGTGTACCATAAAACTGTATACAAATACCCTCTGTTTTTGAGACAAATCCAGTAGCTTCAGTCTCTCCACTGCCACCCAGAGGAGTTAAAAATCAGCAAACAACAGGGAAAATTTCTCCAGAATCGGAATTAGGAGGAAATTATTCTGCCATAGAGTTTCTTCAGGAGTTTGATTGGGGGAGCATCCATCAAAGGATAACAATAAAAAATTTAGGGGAAAATTTCAAGTGACTAAGAGATCCTCAACTGGAATTCCAACTTAGCAAATGTGCTGGGGGTAGGGTTTCAGGAAGCCCAGCATAACGCAGGTTTTCTTGGTGGAGGGCAGGAAATAGAGCCCCTCTAAGCATGTACCATTACTTAAATGCTTAGAAGTACTGACTGGAACAGCTGGGTTTTTTCAAAGCTTTGACTCTTCCGTTAGTCTGGATAAAGTAACTTGTTCTAAAGTTAATTGTAGGTTGCTTTTAAATACAGTGTGAGGGGTCTCCAATTTATGATTCTCCTTTTCGTTTATTGAAAAGATAAAAGTGGAGGGTGTGTGTGTCAGCTGAAAGGCTTTCATAAGCTCGCGTCCCGAGAGCAAGCTGACGGTCTTCTTGGCAGAGATACATTTTTATTCTATTGATACGTTTCCGGGTAATTCTGCGTTCTTTCTTCATCTTAGTATGTGTTTTATGCATTTGCACTCTTTTAAACAATCTTTAGCAGAGCTTAAACAGAAAAGCAACTTTTTTATAGTCTAATAAAAGGTGTTTTCATAAAAAGACATTAAAAGCCCATTACTGTCACTGGACCAGGCCAGTGGAAGACAGAAATGAAAATGTCATGGTTCTTACCTCCCAGGAGGTTTACAATTTAATGTACAAGATAAACATTAAATATATATATATTCATATTAGTGAGGAATATACACACATATGTTTGTGCATATAAATTATATTTTGGGGGGAGAGGAAAGTCAAATTAACATTTTAGTATCAAGTTTTATCTCATTTTCTAAAGGAAAAAACAGGTTTTGCTTTGGCTTGATGTAGAACTACATGGAATGTTCATCCATTTTGTTTTATTTTATAGTTATATTAAGGTATAAGTGAGGTAAATACATTTCACATATTTAAAGTTTTTCATTTGCTCAGTTTTGACTTAAGTATACACCTGTGACATCCTCATCATGATGAAGAAAAACATTTCCATCTCCTCCAAAAGTCTCCATGTATCCCTTTGTAATCCATCCCTCCCTCTGCCCCATCCCCTGGCAATCATTGATCTTTCTGTCTCTAAAGATCAGTTTGCATTTTCTAGGATTTTATATTAATGGAATCATAGAGCATGTACTCTATTTTGTCCAGCTTTATTCACTCGGCATAATGATGTTGTGATTCACTAATGTGGTTACGTGTATTAATAATATGTTCCTCTTTACTGCTGAGTAGTATCCATTGTCTGGATATACAATTTGTGGATCCCTTCTTTTGATGGGCATTTGGATTGTTTACAGTTTGGGGCTTTTACAAATAAAGCTGCTATAAATAGTCATGTAAAAGTCCTTATATGGACATACTCTTCCTTTTTTATTGAGTATATTCTTAGGAATTAAAAAATCAGGTCATATTGTATGTATATGTTCATTTAACAAAAGTGCCAACTGTTTCAGAGTGGTTGTACCATTTTACATCCCCTGGAGAATTTCAGTTGATCCACATCTCACCAACACTCAGTATGGTCAGTTTTTAAAATCTTAGACATTCTAATGTATAGATTATGGTACGTCACTGTGGTTTTAATTTGCATTTCCCTGATGATTTGAGCATCTTTTCATCTTCCATTAGGCAGTTTGTCTTATTATTTACTTGTAAGAGTTCTTTATATATTCTAGATACAGTCCTTTGTTTGATATGTGTTGCAAGTAATTTTACCAGTTTGTGGCTCTTTTTTTTTTGGTGAGGAAGATTGTCCCTGAGCTAATATCTGTGCCAATCCTCCTCTATTTTGTATGTGGGATGCTGCCACAGCATGGCTTCATGAGTGGTATGTAGGTCTGTGCCCAGGATCTGAACCCCAGGCCGCTGAAGCAGAGCACACAAACTTAACCTCTACATCCCTGGGCCAGCCCCTGTGGCTCACCTTCTGATTTTCCTAATTGTAGTTTTGAAGAGCAAAGTTTTAAATTTTGATGAAATCCAATTTATCAGATTTTTCTTTTATGACTCATGTTTTTGTGTTCTAATGAGAAATCTTTGCTTAACCCAAGGTACTTTCTCCTAGAAATTTTATGATTTTATATTTCATATTTAGAGGGCTTTTGAACTAACATCTATGTATGATGTATAGTAAAGTAGATTACTTTCCCTCCATTCAGACAATCAGCATGATTTGTTGAAAAGAATTTTCCCATTGAACTGCCTTGCCACCTTCGTCATGAGTCAGCCTATCATATATGCATAGTTCCGCTCCTAGATTCTGTTTAGTTCTACTGATCTATATGTCTATTTTATCACCAATAGCAAACTATAACTTTACAGTAAGCCTTGAAATCTAGTCGGGTAAATCTTCCAACTTTGTTCTTTTTTTTATTGTTTTGCTTATTCTAGATTCTTTGCATTTCCATGGAAGTTTTAGGAAAAGTTTGTCAATTTGTACTAAAAAGCATGCTGGAATTTTGACTGGGATTGCATTGATTCTCTAGGTCAATTTGGGGATCTTAAGAATACTGGCCATCTGAAGAATATTGAGTCTTCACTATATCTCTCTATGCAGCATTTCTTTAATTTCTCTCAGAGATGTTTGTAATTTCAGTATAGATGTCTTGGACATTTTCTGTTAGATTTATTTCTACATATTATATGTTTTTTTTTTTTTTTGGTGCTACTCAGAATGGATTTTTAAAATTTAATTTTCAACTGTTTGCTGAAGTATATGAGAATACAATTGACTTTTGTATATGACCCCTGTATCCTGTGATGTTGTAAATCTATTTGTTAATTCTAGTAAATAGTTTCTACATTTCCGTGGGTTTTTACATAAATAATTACGGTGTCTGCAAATAGGGACAGTTCTACTTTTTTCCTTTCTTCTCTTTCTGCCTTTTCGTTCTTTAATGTGTCTTTTTTGATGGCAAGGACCTTAGTCCAGTGTTGAATAGAAGTGGTAAAGGCAGGCAATGTTGGTTTTCTCCCAGTGCCAGGAAGAAACAATTCAGTTTGTCATCATTAAATATGATGTTAACTCTAGGCTTTTTTGTTGATACTCTATTCATTTGAGAAAGCTCTCTTGCATTCCAAGTTTGCTGAGACTATCATAAATGTATGTTGAATAGTGTCAAAGGCTTCTATATTTATTGAAAGGATCATATGTTTTTTCTCCTTTATTCCGTTAATATGGTAAATTTTATTGATTGATTTTTTTAATGTTAACTAACCTTGCATTCACCGAATAAGTCTTATTTGATCATGATGTCTTATTCTTTCTATGTATTCTTGGACTTAATTTACTAACATTTTGTTAAGGAGTTCTGTGTGTCTTTTCATGAAAGATTTACTTTCTCTATATTTTGCCTTTTGCAGAAATGTCATATAGTTGGAATCATACAGTATGTAATCATCTCAGATTGACTTCTATCACATAGTACTACGCATTTAAGTTTCTTCCATGTTTTTCATAACTTGATAGATCATTTCTTTTTAGCAGTGAATAATATTCCATTGTCTTGATGTCCCACAGTTTATCCATTCACCTACTGAAGGACATCTCAGTTACTTCCAAGTTTTGACAATTATGAATAAAGCTACTATAAATAACTGTGCGTATTTTGTGTGGACATGAGTTTCAGCTCCATTGCATAAATACCAGACAGCACAATTGCTGGATTATATGGTAAGAGCATGCTTAGTTTTATAAGAAACAGCCAAACCATCCTCCAAAGTGGCTGTACCATTTTGCAGTTCCACCAGCAATAAATGAGAGTTCTTGCTGCTCCACATTCTCACCAGCATTTGATGGTGCCAGTGTTTTGGATGTTGGTCATTCTGAAAGGTGTATAGTGGTATCTCATTGTTGTTTTAATCTGCAATTCCCCAGCGACATAAGATTTTGAAGATCCTTTCATATGCTTACTTGCTATCTGTATATCTTCTTTGATGTCTATTTGGGTCTCTCGCCTATTTTTCAATCAAGTTGTTTGTTTTCTTAATGCTGGGTTTTAAGAGTTCTTTGCATATTTTGGGTAACAGCACTTTCTTTATCAGGTGTCTTTTGCAAATGTTTTTTCCCAGTCTGGCTTGTCTTATAACTCTCCTGATTCTGTCTTTTGCAGAGCAGAAGTTTTTAATTTTAGTGAAATCCAACTTATCAATTATTTCTTTCATGAATGATTTCTTTGGTGTTGTATCAAAAAGGGCATCACCATACCCAAGGTCATCTAGATTTTCTCCTATGCTATCCTCTAAAAGTTTTATAGTTTTGCATTTTACATTTAGGTCTATGATCCATTTTGAGTTAATTTTTGTGAAGGGTGTAAGGTCTGTGTCTAGATTCACTTTTTGCATGTGGATGTTGTTCCAGTACCATTTGTTGAAAAGACTGTCTTTGCTTCATTTTATTGCCTTTGCATCTTTGTCAAATATCAGTTGACTATATTTACGGAGGTCTATTTCTATGCTCTCTATTCTATTCCATTGATCTATTTGTTTATCCTTTTGTCAATACTACACCATCTTTAATATTGTAGCTTTAGAGTAAGTTTTGAAGACAAATTATGTCAGTCCTCCAGCTTGGTTCTTCTCCTTCAATATTGAGTTGGCTTTTGTGGGTCTTTTGCCTCTCCATATAAACTGGAGAATCAGTTTGTCTATATCCACAAAAGAACTTGTTGGGATTTTGATTGAGATCGTGTTGATATACCTTAGATCAAATTGGCAAGAACTGACATCTTGACAATATTGGATCTTCCTATCCATGAATATGGAATATCTCTCCATTGATTTAGTACTTTTTTGATATCTTTAATCAGAGTTTAGTAGTTTTCCTCATACAGATCTCGTACATATTTTGTTAGATTTATACCTAAACATTTAATTTTGGAGGATGCTAATGTAAATGGCAATGTGTTTTTAATCTAAAATTCCACTTGTTTATTGCTGGTATATAGAAAAGTGATTGACGTCTGTATAGCAACCTTGTGTCCTACAATTTTTCTGTAATTGTTTATTAATTCCAGGAGGTTTTCTGTTGTTTTGTTTTTGCATTGTTGTTGTTTTGGTTGATTCTTTTGGATTTTATACATAGAAGACCATGTCCTCGGCAAAAAAGAAAATTTTATTTTTGCTTCCCAGTCTGTATAGTTTTTATTTCCTTTTTGTATCTTATGGCATTAGCTAGGACTTCCAGTACAATATGGAAATACAGTAATGATAGGAGACATCCTTGCTTTGTTCCTGATCTTAGCAGCAAAGCTTCAAGTTTTTCACTGTTACGTATGATGTGAGCTGCAGGTTTTTCATAGGTATTCTTTTTCAAGTAGCAGAAGACCCTCTCTATTTCTATTTTGCTGAGAGTATTTATCATAAACAGTTGTTGGACTTTGCTAAACGCTTTTTCTGCATCTATTCATATAATCATGTGATTCTCTTTTTAGGCTGTTTATGTGAAGGGTTACATTAATTGATTTTCATTATGTTGAACCAGCACCAGCCTTGCATACCTGGGATACATCCCACATGGTTGTGATGTATTATTCTTTTTGGACATTGTTGGATTTAATTTGCTGATAAGTTTTCGAGGGTTTTTGCAGCTATGTTTGTGAGAGATATTGGTCTGTAGTTTTCTTCTCTTGTAATGTCTTTGTCTGGTTTTGGTAGTAGAGTAATGCTGGCCTCATAAAATGAGTTAGGAGTACTCCTTTTGCTTCTATGCTCTGAAAGAAGTTATAGAGAACTAGTATAATTTCTTCCTTAAATGTTTGGTAGAATTCACAGGGAACCTATCTGGGCTTGGTGCTTTCTCTTTTGGAAAGCTATTAATTATTAATTCAATTTATTTAATAGATATAGGCCTATTTAGATTGTCTATTTCTTCTTGTGTGAATTTTGGCAGACTGTGTCTTTCAAGGAATTGGTCTGTGTCATCTAGGTTATCAAATTTGTCAGCATAGTCATCATATTCCCTTATTATCCTTTTAATGTCCATGAGCACTTTAGTGATATCCCCTCTGACTTCTGATATTAGTAATTTGTGTCCTTTATCTTTTATTTCTTAGCCTGGAAAGAGGCTTATCAATTTCTAAACAGGTCTGTTTTTAAAGAACCAGCTTTTGGTTTCATTAATTTTCTCTATAGATTTCCTGTTTTCAATTTCATTGATTTGTGTGCTAATTCTTATTATTTCTCCTCTTTTGCTTAGTTGGATTTAATTTACTCTTCGTTTTCCAGTTTTCTAAGGTGGAAACTTAGATTACTGATTTTAGATCTTTCTTCTTTTTTAATATATGCATTCAATGCTATAAACTTCCCTTTAAGAACTGCTTTCACTGCATCCCACAAATTTTGATAGATTGTGTCATGATTTTCATTGAGTTCTAAATATTTTTAAATTTCTCTCAAGATTTCTTCTTTGACTCTTGTGTTATTTAGAAGTGTGTCGTTTAATCTCCAAGCATTTTGGAGTTTTCCTGCTATCTTTCTGTTATTGATTTCTTGTGTTAACTTTATTGAGGTCTGAGAGCATACAGTGCATGATTTCTGTTCTTTTACATTTGCTGAGGTGTGTTTTATGGTCCAGAATGTGGTCTATCTTGGTCAGTCTGAGCTTAAGAAGAACATATATTCTGCTGTTGTTGGATGAAGTAGTATATAGATGTCAAAAATATTTAGTTGATTGATGACATTGTTGAGTTCAACCATGTCCTTACTGATTTTTCTGCCTCCTGCATCTGTCCATTTCTGATAGAGGGATGTTGAAGTCTCCAACTATAGTAGTGGATCATCTATTTCTCCTTGCAATTATATCAATTTTTGCCACATATATTTTGATGTTCTATTGTTAGTGACATACATATTAGGGACTGTTATGTCTTCTTGGAGAATTGACCTCTTAATCATTAGTAATGTCACTCTTTATCCCTGATAACCTTCCTTGCTATGACGTCTGCTCTGTCTGAAATTAATATCACTACTCCCACTTTCCTTTGACTAATGTTAGCATGGTATATCTTTCTCTATCATTTACTTTTTTTTGCTGAGGAAGATTAGCCCTGAGCCACCATCTGTTGCCAATCTTTTCTCTCTCTTTCTTTTATTTTTGGGCTTGAGGAGGATTAGCTCTAAGCTAACATCTGTGCCAATCTTCCTCCATTTTATATGTGAGTTGCTACCACAACATGGTTCATGAGTGATGTAGGTCTGTGCCTGGGATACAAACCCACATACCCAGGCCACCAAAGTGGAGCACACGGAACTTAACCACTATACCACAGGGTCAGTCCCCATCCTTTACTTTTAATCTCTATGCATCTTTATATTTAAAGAGGGTTTCTTGTAGATAGCATATAGCTGGGGTATGGTTTTTGATCCACTCTGACAATCTCTTTTAATTGGGTGTCTTTAGACAATTGATGTTAAAGTGATTACTGATATAGTTGGATTAATATCTACCATATTTGTTACTCTTTTCTATTTGTTGCCCTTTTTCTTTGTTCCTATTTTTGTCTTCCACTCTTTTTCTGCTATTTTTGGTTTTAATTGAGTATTTAATGTGGATTTCATATTTTCTCCTTTCTTAGCTCATCAATTATTCTTTTTTTTACTTTTTTTAGTGGTTACTCTAGAGTTTGCAAAATACATTTACAACTAATTCCTCATCTCTTGTATCATTGCTGTGATTCATTTCACTTATATATAAGCATACTTAAGCATACATATATGGTGTATTCATAGCATACATTATTGCTATTATTATTTTGGACAAATCATCTGCTAAATCTATTAAGAATAAGAAAAATAAAAGTTTTCATTTTACCTTAACTTACTCCTTCTCTGATGTTCTTCCTTTCTTTATGAAGATTCAAGTTTATGATCTATATTATTTTCCTTGTCTCCAAAGAATTTCTTTTAACATTTCTTGCAAGGCAAATCCATTTGTAACAAATTCCCTCATTCCCTCATTTTTTGTTTGTCTGAGACAGTTTTCCTCCTTCACTTTTGAAGGATAGTTTTGCAGGGTACAGAATTCTAGGTTGGTGGTTTTTTTCTCCTTAACACTCTAAATATTTCTCTCCACTCTCTTCTTACTTGCATGATTTCTGAGGAAAATTTGGATGTGATTCTTATCTTCACTCTTCTATAGGTAAGATGTTTTTCCCTCTGATTTTTTTCAAAATTGTTTCTTTGTCTTTGATTTTCTGGAATTTGAATATGATATGGTTTTTTAATTTTTGAGCATTTATGCTACTTAGTATTCTCTGAGTTTCCTGGTTGTGTAGTTTGGTGTTTTACATTAATCTGGGGAAATTCTTAGTCACTATTGCTTTTTTTTTCTTTCAGATTTTATTTTTCCTTCTTCTCTCCAAAATCCCTGAGTACATAGTTGTGTATTTATTTGTGGGTCCTTCTAGTTGTGGCACGTGGGACATTGCCTCAGCATGGCTTGATGAACCGTGCTAGGTCTGCACCCAGGATCTGAACCAGTGAAACCCTGGGCTGCCAAAGCAGAGTGCACGAACTCAAGCACTCAGCCACAGGGCTGGCCCCCAATCATTATTGCTTTAAATATTGCTTCTGTCCCTTTCTCTCTTGCTTCTCCTGGCATTCCCATTACACACATGCTATACCTTTTGTGATTCTTAGATACTATTTTCTGTTCTCTTCTGTCTTTTTTCTCTTTGCTTTTAAGTTTTGGAAGTTCCCATTGTCATATATTAAAGCTCAGAGATTCTTTCCTTAGCTGTGTCCAGTGTAGTAATGAGGGTTCAGAGACATTTTTCATTTCTGTTCTATCATTTTTCATCTCATGCATTTCTTTTATATTCTTTCTTAGCGTTTCCATCTATCTGCTTACATTATCCACCTGTTCTTACATGTTGTCTACTTTTTCCATTAAAGCCCTTAATATATTAATCATACTTTTAAGAAATTTCTGATCTGGTAATTGCAACATTCCTCCCATATCTGACTCTAGTTCTGATACTTGTTCAGTCACTTCAACTGTTTCTTTTCCCCACAAAATTTACTGGTGGTTTTACGCTCAATGTTTCTAAAGATGAAGATGAAGAGAGTTTACATCACATTATAGAATAGAAAGCTCGAATCATTGTTGTTAAAAATTCTCTACCACCTCACAATCAGGAATTCTCTATTGACCACATTTATCTTTAAGGTGTGGGCCCCTGACACGGTGCCTGTCCTCTCTCATTCTGCCTTCCCATATTCTCTTTTCTGTTACCATCTATCATCACATTCCTGTTTACTTCTTGTACAGAACAGTGTCAATTTTCCTTTGTTCAATTTCTTATTTTCAACTTCTTGCCCCAGAGCTAGCTAATAGTACCTAAACATTAAGACCCATTGTATAGCCACCTATCCCTCTACCCTCCCTTAGCTACAATGGCTATTTGTCCTCTACATTTGGGGTCAGATCAAATTTGGGATCTTGGTGTGCTATTTGGAGTCCTTTATTAACCCCTGCCCTTGGGAAAGGCATAGAGCAAGGTCCTATTGTCCTCATGACGAACTAGCCCCCAGGAGTAGAGGTGGATGATATGAGGGTATGTTTTTCTCACTTTAAATGCCTCTGGCAACTTATTGGATAGCCAATATCTAAGTGAATCAGAGAATTATATACAGTCATACATGGAAGTATATATAGTTGTTATGCTTCTTTCCTATTGTAAATTTTGTTTGTTTCAGAAATGCTAGTTTTGGGTAGAAATGCTACTCACCTGTTTCTAATATGGCATTAATATTGGGATGGAAGCTGCTTGGCACAGCTTCCCACTCCATGCATATAGCAGAGATCATTAACTGAATAAGCTCCCTGTAACCTGTTTCTTCCACCCTCAAAATCTTTCTTAACACAGCCTTCAGGCAGCCACTGCCAATCAATCAGTCTTGAAACAGGAGACAAACTGTATTTGCTCTTTCTACTTTTGGTTAATGGCAAAAAGTTTTCACAAAAGGTTGTGTTTTTGTCAGTTTTTACAAATAAAAACTTTCTTTCCTATAAGATAGCTGCTGACTGAGAAAGCGATGTTCATTCTAACTCTTTCCAGTTTCTCTAGGCACCATTTTCAGCCACAGAAAAAATTAACTGAACATGTGTAGCTAAAGAAAATGTACATTTGGACAAACAAAGATTCTTTTTAAAGAACAAATATTTCTTTCTAGTCTGCTTCTTGTTTTAAAAAAACAAGTGCATATCTGGAAGCAATTTAGTAAATTTACTGCATGCAAATTACAATTAACTTTAGACAGAAATCATTTGTTTTCTTGAAAAGAAGTAGATAAACTCAAGGACAAGGAGGTCAGGTTCAAATCTTAATCCCAGAGTTAAGTGAGGCAGAAAGAGACCCAATACGTGATGCCAACTGTAAATATAGGCTTGGCTGTTTGAACTGCTATATTACTGTCCACAATGCTACACTGCTATTTTGCAGGAACAAAACCTTACACACTTCTGGCTTTGACTACACAGAGATTTTATGAATATGATCATTTTAACTCAATCTGCTCAGCATATAAAATTGAGGTGAATTAGAATTTATATACCACAAGCAACAAGTCTGAAAGCATAGTATCAAATTCAATCAAAGTTTGCTAATATGAATATTACTGAAATTTTTAAAATAAAAACAACACTGTTCATGGAATAAAATGATGAATTCAGCAGAAATCACGGCTCTGCTTTTTTAAAAACATGGTGTTTTGGCATGCCTAATCTATTCAGACTCCCTCCTGGGAGGATTTTCTATTGCTCATAGCTTTTGAAGAGTGAACAATGTACCCTATGCTTCCATCTCCCCACCCTATAGATGGTTAGTTAGGAGTCAACAATTAATTCTATAGTAACACAATATTAAGTACACCAGAAGTCTATTTAATGACTTGGTATGAAAGATTCTACACAGCGAGAGTATAGCCACGCCAACCAGATTTATCTTGGAAACCTAAAATAATAGACATGGAAAAAAATGCCAGTTGGTGGTGAGTTGTGAAACTGGAAGGTCAGGTGGACTCAAGCATTTGAACAGCCATTTTGGACCATGAATAAGATAAGTAAACAAAGGTAAATTTTGAGAGAGGCAGAGAGAGAGAGAACAGAAGCATAGAGAAAAACAGATAACTGAGCAACATCTAAAACAGAAAGAGTAGTTGCATCTCTCTAACCATCGAGGAGTTCAAGATCATTGACTTTTTCCTGGGGATGTCCCTCAAGGATGAGGTTTTGAAATTATGTTTGTGCAAAAGCAGACCTGTGCTGGCCAGTGGAGCGGGTTCAAGGCATTTGTCACCATTGGAGATTACAATGGCCAAGTCAGTCTGGGAGTTAAGTACCCCAAGGAGGTAGCCATAGCCATCCATGGGGCCATCATTCTGGCCAAGCTTCCCATTGTCCCCTTTTCCATCATATTCTCATAATTATCCATCTCATAAATATAAAACTTGGCCAGGAGGAGGTCAAAAGTAATTCCTCCTGTTCTGGGCCCCAATCCCCTAAAGTCCCCTTAGACTTTGCTTCATCAGATAGGTATCTCCTCACTCATTATTTTCACTCAGCCTAAAATATATCATGAAATCTCTCCAATCTTAACTCTTGCAATACTGCGTCTTCCTGTAGCTAAGACATTTTTTCCTTCCCTTCTCAGTTAAGCATTTTGAAAGACTACAAATGTATCTATATTTCATACCTCTCACTTATCCCTCAGTCTACTGCAAGCTGGCTCCTACTTCAGTCCAAGATGCTCCTCTCACAATACCCTTGATCACCAAACTGCCAAGTATAATAATCTCTTTTAAAACCTGAGCAGAATATTCTCCATTTACCCCGCCAGATCCACTCACCACTCTTTTCCATTCTGCTTGTTTCTCCTGGAAGCTGACTTATATGAACTACATCAACACTCTTTTTACCTCTGGCAACCAGTTGAGTTTTTTCAATGGAAGGTATTGTCAGAAGTCAGAATATCAGAGTATGGAAGGTATATCTTGGGAGGCCCTCTTCTACAGCTAAATCTCTCAATCTCTCTCTTTCTCTCTCTGTGTCTCCGTGTCTCTCTCTCTCTCTCTCTCTCTCTATGTCTCTCTCAAACACACACATACACTGATTCAAGTCCTTATCAAAATTGTCTTGCAAGGGAATTTGATACTATTAAACATCTCCTCCTTCTTGATATTCTCTAATTTCTTGAATTCTTAACTTTTTGACTACCCATTCTCAATCCCTTTTATTGGTTTCTCTTTCTCTGTTACTCTTTGTATATTGATGTTTCCCAGAGCTTGGGTCATATTTTCTTCATGTTTTCAGTAGGATACCTCAATCAGCCTCCTAGCTTTCACATTGACCAACAGGACAGTGCTTGGTGTCTAGTAAATACTCAACACATGTTTGCTGTATAAGTGAGTAAATACATATGCTGATGACTGCCAAATGCTAATCTCTACTCCATATCTCTCCCCTGATCTACTTATATGGATTTCTTACTCTCTACTAAACATCCTTGTTTAGATGCCTCACAATTATCTCAAATCTGACATGTTCAAAACTGGATTAATTATCTTTATCCATAAATCTTGGTTCTTGTATCTTCTATCTTATTTAATATCATCTTATCTCCCTAGTCACTCAATTCAGAAATCTAGGAGTCATCCTAAACAACCACCTAATTCCACACTTTGCTCACTACATTTTGTCAACTCCACCATATGATCTTCTCCCACTTTCATACCTTGCTTTCCATCTGCTACAGTCTTCATTAAGCCCTCCATGGTCTCTCATCTGACTAGTGCCATGTTTTCTTACCTGGATCTCCTTGGCTCCTGCTTTATTCCTTTCCAGACTATTCTGGAAACAGCCTTCAGGGTGATCCTTATATGTCATTTCTCTACTTAAAACGACTCAACGGTCCTCATTTGCATGACCTTCTTGGTAGACTCCCTACCTAGCTGTTAAGGTTTTCATCTTTTATTTCCAACATATACTTCACACTAAACCACTTGACATTACTCAAAATAACCCTTATTATTCCCTCTGCTAGAATTTGCTATTTTCTTTCAAGCTTCTTCACATCATCCAAGACTTAACTTCAAAGTGCTCTCCTCACTGATGCTCTTCCTCATTCTTTTCACTTCCCTTTCTTTTCTTGTCTTAGACAATACTTTGTAAATTATACTTATTATTATTAGAAATCTGAACACACTGTGTTATAATTAGTTATTTATTTGTCTCACCCAAGAGACTGTAAGACCCTTAAAGACATATCCTTACTTAGTCTATCTTCAATGCCTAGCACCATGTGTGATATACAGGTAGAATTCAATAAATAATTGTTAAATGAAGTGATCTTTCAATTCCTGTTATTCTTATCCAAGGTTATCATTAATAATGTGTTATGGGTTGAATTATGTCTCTCCAAATTCATATATTGAAGTTCTAATTCACAATACCTAAGAATGTGACCTTATGTGGAGACTGGGTCTTTTCAGGGGTAATCAAGTTAAAATAAAGTCATTAGGGTGGGACCTAACCAAATAAGACTGGTGTCCTCATAAAAAGGAGAAATTTGGACACAGAGACACAGATAGAGGAAAGATGATATAGAGATATATGGGGAGAACATGGTCATCTACAAGCCAAGGAGAGACTCCTGAAACAGATCTTTCCTTCACAGCCCTTAGAAGGAACCAACTCTGCCACCTCCAGAACTGTGAGGCAATAAATTTCTGTTGGTTAAGTCACGTAGTCTGTGGTACTTTGTTAAGGAAGCCTTAGAAAACTAATACACATTGCAATTCAGCAATCATTTTTTAGCCAGCCTCCCCCCTCTTTTTAGTTTGCCATTTCCATTAAATCTTTATTTATATCCTTCACTCTGATTCTGGGAAACTTGCACTGGGTCTGGTGTTGGCAATCTTTTCATCAATAAATGTCTTTCTCCAACTATCTTTCCAATTTAGTGAGGCAAAATACAACTACCAATGTACTCTTATTATACTTCACCTTTAAAATGCCAATTGATCTTGAAAGTATTCACTAGATTTAAATTCACAACTGTGTTATCTGAGGCCCATTTTGCATTTGCTCTGGCTTTACTAATTTTTTTTTTTTTCCCTGAGGAATATTTGCCCTGAGCTAACATCCATTGCTATTCTTCCTCTTTTTTCTTTTTTCTGCTTGAGGAAGATTCATGCTGAGCTAAGATTTGTGCCAGTCTTCCTCTATTTTGCATGTGGGTCGCCACCATAGCATGGCCACTGGTGAAGTGGTATAGGTCCGCACCCAGGAACCAAACTTGGGCTGCTGAAGCAGAGCATGACGAACTTAACCACTAGGCCACAGGAACTGACTCTACTAATTTTTTTCACCATGTATTACTTTCCTCCTAGATATTCCTCTCCAGTTTAGTTATTCAATGAATGTACCCTATATAACCTCTTCTCTCTGAACTTACAAATGGTAATGGTAAGCCATTCATTCATTTCTCAGACCTTGACTGAAAATCTATAGGGTTCAACAAATTGCCCCAAATAATGAGGGTGGCAAAAGAATAGGGCCATCAAATACAGCCCTTGACTACAAGAAGCATGTAATCTAGCATAAGGACAAAATAAGTATAGTAGATCTTGAAATTACGACACATATGTCCAAAGATGTTTGCAATCCCCAAATAGCAGCATATATTTTCATCAGTGACCTCGTGGCTAAAATGGATATAATAATACAAGCATTGCAGTGTTGTTTTAACAATTAAGTGAAAGGAGGTGTAACAGAGAGCAGAACTTTTGCTCTGAGATGTGTAGGTTTTGCCTGTTCGTCTAGACTTTCTTACCTGCTTTATGACTCACACTCGCACACCAGCCTTGAAGCACTCACAATTCAAAATGATCCCTCAGCAAATATTACATGCCATGGGGTCTTAAGTCTCCTGCAAAATCCTCAGATGCCAAGAGTTTACCCTACACAAAAATGGATACCATTTAAGAAGAAAGGAGGGATTCAGAAGAAAGAGAGCTCAAATCTACTTGTATTAGAAAATACTGGGTTAAACAAAATTAAATAGCTTTTTCATATGGGAATTTCAGTAATTTTAATATGCAAATGTGAGTTGTGAATACTTAAGAAGGATTATAGTACTATAGAATTTTCCTGATTTATATGATCACAAGGACGTTTTCTCACAGAAGATAACTGATGGGACACTAATGCTCATAGAGCTCAGTCTGAGAATTCTGGCTTGCAAAACAAATTCTAAACTTCTGAGCTCAAAAGTCTTCCCAACGTTGTGCAATTCTAGCTTTCTATTATTCTCTTTTATTATCATCTTCCCTTTTAATCATCTTCACCCAAGTTTTGTTACCTGCCCTGCATTTCCACAACTTCACGTTCCCGTTCATGATGTTCAACTTGCTCGGCACACCCTTTCCTCTTCTCTTCACCCCCTCAACCCTTCCTAGAACACAAGAAACTATACATCATCACTCAAGACTCAAAAAAAATCATACATCTTTTTTCTCTGAAGACTTCTTGTAATTTCCATGCAGAATTAATTCTTGTTCTTTCCTCTATATCCTAATTGAACATTGAACCTATCTACCTTATAACACATTTCATGGGTAGAAAATGATTTTTTTGTGGCTATTTTCCTTACTAAATTGTGACCTTATCAGAGGCAAGAACTAAATCAAATTCTCATTCCATAGCTCAGCACAGTTGCTGGCCCACATAGTATCTTCCCAATTCACACTAATTAAATGAAAGAATAACATAATTGAAGTTAAACAGCACAATATATAGAATTTGTCGGTCAAGTTTTGACTCTCAATGATTGACATCTGGAGAGTGGAACCTGTAAAAAGGAAAAGTTAGGGTCTGACTACCTAAAGGGCAAGGGGTTTTAGAGAAGTTGGAAATGTCTCACTGAAATAGTTGGCCACGGGAAGCAGACTGAGAAGAGAAAGAAGCAACTAAAGAGATGATGAAATGGGAGAATTAAGGGAAGTCAAAGGATTCATGGATCAAGGAGTAGTTAGCAGGTTCAGGAAGTCCCCAAATTAGAAAGATAAGGCACGTGGGATCAGAAACGTTATTTTTTGAGTTTAAGATTTAGAAATGAAGGTAGGAACACAAGAGACCTGTGTAAAGATTTGGAGAAGCCACAGAAGTTAGGACTAATCAGTGAAAATTACAGGAGAGGCAAATTCCAGCTCCATCCAAACAAGAATTTTTCAGGCTGGATGCAGCTGGATGGGAAAAATGGGGTGGACATGTAAGTCTTTGAAGTTGCTGAGATTCCAGTGTAAGAAAAGATACATACATAAAATAAAAAAGAGAAATACATGGTGATCTAAATACTTAAATCACTATGGGAGGAAAGAGATAGTCGTAGAAATCAGTAGATGGTGTTGCTGACCATAGGAAGACGATAATAAAACAAAATGATACAAACCTCAAAAAAAGAAAAGTTATTTATTGATGGTGGCAAGGAGAATGCCATTTTCCTCTTCAGGCCTGATGAATTACATGGAAGAGGAAAATAATTCAATTTGAGGACTTTCTCAGTCAAAGGGAAAAACAGCTTAATTAGTGAAGCTTTTTCAAGGAGGTGAGAACAGAGGCAGTGGAAACAACATGTGCAAAGACACAGTAAGATATTATCAGGTTTGTGTGAGTGACAATGGCAGACGAACTTAGATGAAGTTGAAAATGCTTCATTATTCTGTATCAAAACAAAGAACTCACAAGTTAGTATTCTTTGCCTATAAAAGTATGGAGCAGAATATCAGAAAAAGTATTCTAATACTTAATAATTAATTTTTAGTAATTTTTTTATTTTAGTTTGTATATTGTTTTAAAGTTGAAGTATTTGAATACCTTGAAATATCTGAGCTTATCAAAAAAAAATCAGTTACAAAAAGCATTTATTATAAATTTAGGAGGGACGTTGACAAACTGGGAAATGTTCCTGGTAAATGTGACTAGGATTGAGAGGGTCGGGAATCAGTGTTACATGAAAAATAGTTTTGAACTATGTATGCATAATGTAAAAGAGAAAAGTCTTAAGAAGAAGCGTAATGCATATCTTCACATATTTAAAGAGCTTTCCTGGGAGAGAGACTAGACTTCTGCAGACTCCCAGAAGGTGGAACAAGAATTGATCTGTGGTAGCATCATTCCTGTAGGCAGATTGTGGCTTGATAAAAAGAAAAACTTTTGACAAGTAGCACTGGACAACAGATTGGCTGTCTTGTGAGGTATTTGGCTTCCTAAACGCAGAGCTGTCTAACAAAAAAGCCAAAATATGAGAATTACATTATTATGTTTTATTACACAATTCTTGCATTGGAAGATGGTTAGATGAGTGCTAAAGTCCTCTCAAACTCAAGTTCAAGGCTGAATAGTACTGTATGCTTAGAAATCTGTTTTACACTTTAAACAAAATTAAATTGTCAAGGACTTTAAGGAGCACAGTATATATTTTATAGGCTCCTATTTATTTTAGTGAAATGTTTAAGCAGGTTCAAGGATAAATAAATTTCTTTTAAAAGATACTTGATTTAAAAAGAAATTTTTTTTCAATCATTCCTAGTTTCTAAAAGGATGAAAAATATTAGTGACTGAGGTTTGTTAAATGGATTTGGAGGGAATCAACTCATGATTCATTCAGATGAATTTGGAGGAGTTTGACTAATGTTTTCATAATTTCTGTCTAGACTAGAAGCTTAAAAAGCACACCTGTGACTCCCCAAGCCTCTGATAAATTATGTCTAGTAAGGCAGGCTTATATAAAGAATGAGAAACTCATCACCCACAATACCCACAGCTACGAATCCAGAGACTGCGGATGCTGAGAGTCATCACTGCGCCAGGAGCCCAAGAGCTGTTTACATACGACTCTAGTAGATCTTCCAAAGAGCTTTTGTGCCAGAACAGAATGTATATTCCAGAAGTAGCTCAGGGAGTGGGAATTGTGGGAATGAAAAAAAAAAGTGTTGGCCATCTGTTAGTTTCCACTCCATAAAATCTCACCACCCTTCTTCATAAATCAATTCCAGGAGCCCTGATTCTCTTCTCCCCTGCCACTCCCACCAACATTTGAGGTTCTGTCACTCTCCTAGTTCAACGTTTGAGAGAGACTGGAATTCAAGTAGTAATGCTGAGTGCATTCATTGTGTTTTAAACTAAAACGCAATACAGTTCTTTTAACTTAGCTCATGGGGTACCTACTGATTTATTCATTTCCTGGAAATCGGTTCACCCCAAGCTGGCTACAACACACAAATTAATAAAATACTCCCTTCAGTAATTAAAAATTTTGGTAGTGATCTCTAAACTTTGGTTTTTAGCATTTTAACAGTTACATCAAAGAAATTGTACTGGTTCTCCCCAGTATACATATCACAAAAGCTGAGCACTCTGGTTAAAATAGCAGTAAAGGGTCTGAACTCCACCAGCACCACCTCCCCAGAGCCCTGCCTTGGAATCGAGTATTAGTTTCAGAAGCAGCTGTGACTTAATATGCAAGAGAAACATGTAAATAACTAATACACTACAAGGCAGAAATTGGGAATATAGAGAAAAGAAAGATTAAAATCTATTAGGGTTATTTGGACAGACATTGCAGAAGAATTTGCATTGTACATTGATAAACTCATAGGGTTTTGACAGAAAATATGAAAGAAAAAAGTGGGGAGGGATGTAAGTAAAGGAAAATTCATAGAAGCTTAGAAGTCGAAGTGTGTTTTAAGAACAAGTCATAAAATCTAGACTCTTGGTTCTTTGTTTCCTAAAGTTCTTGATTTCTCCCTCACTCTGGAATGATTGTTTGGCTGAGAATGATGTAGCACTGTATGGAGTAAGTTCTCAGGTGTCTGCTCTAAATAAGTCCTGGAAGGTTGGCGAGGCACAGAGAATAATCAGATAAATAATTCAAAAAAACTGAATCTCAACTTTGAATTTCATACACACAAAGACGTTTATCTTCTCTCAAACAGGTTAAACGTTATTAACTCATTAAAACTATTTAGATACTATCATAATGGGAAGAATAAATAAATAACTTGGTCTAAATTAATAGCAGTTGACTAGACTGTTATACAATGATTCCTTACAAAAAGACACAAGATAATCTGTTCATAGAAAATTTCATAAACTTCATAAACTTATTTAGGAATGTCTGCACCACTGAAGAAAGGAAGAGATGATATGGAAATCTTCATTCAGCAAATATTAGTAGTCAAAATACCTATAGGTATCTTAAATTCTCTGACTCTGAGGGTTTTAACAAATTTTGCCTTACGTTCTGACATCTTGTACATTAGTAATAATATATATGTCTGGGAGAGATTTAAATTACACTACAGCAAAATAAAACAAAAAAAGCCTTTCTAATCAAACAAACCACACTATAAACATACTCTTGAAATTAAACTAAGCAAATTTACAGAATTGTTAGATTAAACCAGCCTTTAATTATACCAGAACTATTAGTTCTGTGATGATTAAATTATGGGTTGTCAGCATTTCCTTTTAACTCCTTACATTTAGTAATTAATAACTTGATCAGGAAATTTTACTTTCAGTGAAGGCTTGATATGGAATGACCCTAAATTAATTATGAAAGTAGTAACAACAACCTCAACTAAACCACAGAGAGCCAAATAGAATTTTCTAGGAATTCAGCTTTTATACTTTTTCAACGGCATCTATTTCAGATTTGTATTGGTTAATTTTAGGTTGTTAGTACTTTATAAAGGTCCTGCTCACGTGCCATTCCTATAAAATCAAGTTTGAACTAACTTTAGAAATTAGATTTTTATGTTGCCCTTAATGTTTTGAACACAGAAATGGCAAGTTAGTCACAGAGTGAAATGTATTACATATACAGTGATTATGGAGAAGACAGATTATCAATTTGTTATTTCAAAGTCACAACCCATGCACTGTTTATTTGATGAAGAAATTGGATTTAAAGATTTTAGGTTTTTTTAAGAAAAAACAATCATTTGAAGAAGTCAAAAAGATATTTGAAACAGATTACTATAATTTTTAAAGCAGAACCAATTTTAAACTTTAAAGAATAGAATTCTTTCAAACTATTGCGGCTTTCTAGGAAATATATTTTTTTAATTGCTTGTGAATATATGAATAAGTTACATATTCTCCCAGGGAACAATTAGAGTGAAGTATTAACTACATGATTTAAACTGGCTTTAATGGAGATTTAGATTAAATATTGAATAACAGAAGAATGGAACTATGTCCAAAGGCAAGGAAAATTATTTTTCAACTTCTCTCCTTTAATGCCACCATGAGAGAGGATGTCTTACAGTACTATCAGGTACTGCCTTACAGAAATATTAACTGTCTTATAGTCATATTTATACTGTCCTACAGTAACATTAAGATAGTGACAAATATCTAAATCTTATAAATTTTGCAGTTAAATTTTAAATAGGGCTTCCCCAAGTTTTGAAACTATATAGTTAATTCCGACAACTGAGTGAACTTGCCCAAATCATTCATTGAATGTCCCCTGCATATGGAAATGAGGTAGAGAGAGAGATTGTACTCTCTTCCCAAAGTTTGCCCAAGTTTCTTGACCATATAGTTCAATTACTTAGCAACTTGGGGGATTAATTAAAGATGGTAAAGAGAACGCCCCAGGAAGATATTGTAAAATATCCCATGCTAAAAAGATTATGTGGTTTAGGCTTGACAAATGTGAAGTGACATCTGCCAGGCCCTTTTGTAGAAACAGATAAAAGAACTGGTTCATCAAGAAAAAAAAGAATCCTTACCAGGAACCAGTGAGAGGAACGACCCATCATCTAAACAGAAGCAGGGCTAAGCAAATGATTCACACATATTGCTCTCAGGAGATGAAAGGAAATGGTTTTTAATTCATTTTATGTAGACTACAGATAAGGAATCTTCTAGATCAAAGCCTAGCAACATAATGGAAGCTAGTTGAATACAACTAGATCTAAAAACATCTGTCAAGGGTTTAATGTGCAAAAGTGAAATACTTTAGCTGTATTAGATGATCTTTAAAGACTCTTTCAGCTCTATTGTTGTATAATACTATATGATGAAACAAGAACTAAAAGGACCCGTATCCCTCCATGTTGGTACTTTCTAATGGGGGGGAAAGTCTGCCTCTCCTAACAATGAAACACCGGGCCCTGGCAAACTGCTGGAGTCTAGGTTCTTTAAATCACATGAGAATTTCCAATGCTATATCCTTTTCAGGCAAGATTCCATAAGTTTTAATGTTTAACGATGATAATTATTAGAGAAAATGATCTACATTTTCATATTAACTGGGTCATTGAGTCTACTAAATTTTGTTAACGACATTTCGAATACTAAGCTCATATCTTTGTAACGTTTTCCTCATTGTGTTGCCATTGTGTTTTTACACCTGTAGCGAGGAATCCTATTAGTAGCATTGCCCACCAGAGAATAAATTGGTGAGTTCGTTTCGTGAAGACTCATTTGAGTGGTCTCCCATAGAGATGAAAGTGTAGGGCCCATGGGCCCCCTTATTCTAGTCAAAGGAGAAATAGCCTTAATGAGATAGATCTTTCCTGTGGAGAATCGCTTGCATTACCTCCCTTATGTACGTAAATGTTCACTGAGCAGTGCCATGATCCTGTCACTGGCATGTAACAAAAGCTTTTTTGGTTTTAGGGATTTTTTGCAGAGCTGCCTCCCTCACGTGTGGAACAAGTTAGTTACCCGGGAAGATCTGGCTTGCAGGGATCCCCCAGGGTACCTTTACAACTAGAGGACTCCGGAACTATAGTAGGGAGGAACTGGAGCCTGGGAGAGGGATAGACTGGACCTCTGGACTTCCTGCGTAAAAAGCTTTAAATGCTGCAGCCTGGGGACAGATTGGAGAACAGTATTTATAGCATGTAAGGGGCAGCGTAGGTGTTACAAACCCAGAAGCCTATAGATGCGAGACAGGTGGATTACCTGAATGATGGGCACTTGAGGGACTTCCTCGTCTAAAAGGGGCAGCTGCTTATTTTTGCCAGGAGGAAATGTTTTCACCTAGAATTGCCAGACTTTTGGTTTTTTTCAGAATACTCAGAGATTTTCACGTGAAAACTCTGTTTTTAAATGAAGCCAATGAATTTAAGGTTTTATTAAAACACTGTGAAGGCCATACAAAGCAAAGCTACAGGGGTGATTCAGCTCCGAGTGGTTTGTGTGCAATCTCGAGTGTAAAGGACACTTTGGTTACGCGAGCACTGTCTCCACAAAAGGACTGTGAGCTCCTGGAGGGAGGACTTAGTCTTTAATGTCCAAAAAATGTCCAGTACCATAGCAGGTACTTAAGAAGGAGTTTCAATTCACAAGAAAGTATTTCATATAGAATATGCTGACACCACTAAACTGTCCACTTGTAGGGGAATGGCAGAGGAGTGTTTGGCAGAAGGAACCCACTGGCACTCTGACTTTCAGAGCCCACAGGGGCCTGTTTGACTTGCTTACTTGGGGTCTTGGCCCCAGGTTCAAGTCCCCTCCCTGGCCAGAGCTTCCTTCTCACCCCTTCTCTGCCCTTACCTTATCTTTATTCACTCTCCCTACAGTTGTGGAGGTGATGGGTTGTGGGGTTGATAACAAATTAGAGAGTCTCAGTGGGGTGAGGGAAGAGGGGAGAGAGGTCACATGCATTGGGTGAGCCCTTACTTAGCTTCGATTAGATTAGAAATGGAAATAAAAAATGTTTTCCAAATGTTTTTCCTGCTATCTATGTAGTCCATGCTTAGAGGTCTCGAAATCAACTGTTAATAATCACCTGGCCTAGGGTCAGGCAGAGAAAGTTAGGAGGGAAAATGCCTGGGGGACATCTTGCCTGGGGCCTGTGAACATTCTCACTCATATTACGCCTGGGTCCTATCAAGGCAAAGCCTGCAAAAGCCATTATTAGGAACCTTCTGTTTTCTGGCTCCCAGGAAATGGACTCTACCTTTTAATAGGTAAATCTATTGATTCAAGTTTTCAAACACATTTTCATATCAACTACATAAGAACATCTGTAAAGATTGCTGCTCATTTAAAAATTTGGCTGCTTTGAGAGTTTACTGTTAGAATAGGATATATTAAAATAAAAAGAAGATATCCACTAGCTTGAGGTATGATGATATTTCTTATTATCTCAGAAGTCCATCCTTGGCTTTTTGGTTTTGGCTTTTGTTTTGTCATCTATCACACTATGCACTCTCCCTAAGTAATATTCTCCATTCCCGTCATTTCAGTTACTGTCTATACGCGCATGAAAGTCAAATATTTGAGCCTCTGTCCCACAGACCAAACCACCTACTAGATCTCTCTTGATGCACACACGCTCACATGGCTCACGTTTGTTCATTCTTCAGTTTGCAGTTTAGCAGCACTTTCTCTGATGAACCTTTTCTGACCTTCTAAGACTGGTTCTGATACCTTTCCTATGTACTTCTGTTTTACCCTATATTGGCTCCTATCACAGAATTTCGCTCATTCGTGTGTTCATTTCTATTCATCCATCAGAAGTTTTCATAACTCTGGCCAAATAGATCTAATACAGCTATTTCAACGGCACAATGAAAACGAATATTTCTAAGTAAAGACATTGGTGTAACAGTATATACATTGAATTTTGAGAGGATACATTATAAACTTGGCATTATATCATGGAGCAATTTTGCCCCATATCCCAAGAAAAGGAAGAAATTTGACTAGCCTATTTGTTTATTTCCAACCATTTGTAATTTTACAAATAGACATAATTGTATAAACTTATAATTGTACCTACTTCTTAAATTTATGTTTAGAGTTATAGGAAAAACTGATAATTAAGCAACTTAAATATAATTTTCTGAAATAGTCTAGGTTTGTTCTTGCATCCTGGCAGTTTGAATGACCTTTAGTCAGATGGCATTTTCCTCAGGCACTGCCTAGAAATACCTTCTTTGAAAGGAGTTGAATCTATCTACTAATTGTGTGATTTAAATCTATTTCTTGATTTTTGGAAACAGTTTTCCAAATTTTCTTAAATGAGGGTCACCTTTATAGCTCCTAGAAATTTACAAATAAATTTTTATAAAATGTAAATCTGGCTGCAATAAATTTAAAAATGCAAAAAATAATCATAGCCCTAAAGTGATAACTGTATTATCAATTCAATATTAATTTTAATGCCCAATTGTACATTCATTCTTCTAATTAAAATAATTTGATTAAAATGTGTTATGAAAAATATAATCTTATACTTTGATTTAGAACAATAAAACTATGGCTTTACTAAAATATGGTGAGCAGATTAAACTCCACTTACACTATTTACCTATTTATATTTGTGAGTGATTAATTTCAAATGAGATTGAAGGATTGGTTATTTAACTTAAAAGATAGATAATACCAAAACAATAACAGAATGGAATACACAGTGGAGTTAAGTTTACCAAATACTTTTACTTTTATTTTAACATCTGATAGACCATTCCTTAAAAGAGAAGAGAGTTAGTGTGTTATGGAGAAAACATGGGGTTTCACTACTTAACAGCTCTCTAAATTTGTACAATTTGCCTAAATTCTAAACCTCAGCTTTTTAAAATAGGAATAGTAGCTCACAATGTGATGATGAGATTAATCGAGTTAATATAAGTAAATCATTTAGCACATATGAAATCCCTAGCACATAATTAGGATTCAAAAAATCATAACTGACATTAACATTTGCAATAAAACACCTGGATTCCTGTTTCCATCATTAACTATGAGTCCTGGGCAAGTCATCAAAGTCCTCTGACTTGTATTTTCCTGGTGAGTAATATGAGGCATTAACAATACCTGAAATGATCTTCTGTACAGGATTGTCTTGAGGATTAAATGAGATACTACATATAAAAGTGAAACGTTAATCATAGGATCGTAATTTTTCAGATAAGGAAACTGAAGGGTATTAGTTTGAAGGAGATAGTCCAAGGTCACATTACTAGCAAGTCCTAGAGCCAGAATTTGAAACCAAACCTTTAGTTCCTGAACCCAGACTCGGTTCAGTTCATTTTATCACACAGCTGCCTCTCATAAAGTGTTTAAGAACTTGCTTTGCATAGGCCAGGATTAGTCCCAGAGCCTGGGGTAGGATCAAGTCAAAAAAAGAAGTGAGAGAGCCCCAGCTGCTAGGGTGAAAGGGCACGAGAGTGGAGAGTCAGGACAGCGAATATGCCAAACATTCTGTTTCTAATAATAGTTCTCCCCATCTACTGAATTCACTGCTCTGAAGCCAATCTTTGACATTTCCTTCAGCACCGACAGTTGTCTTTCCTAACCCCCCCATTTCTTCCTTTAAAACAATTCCATTATTCACACTTTTCTCCCCATTTTCACTGCCACATATTGCTTTACGCCTAGATACAGCAAACAGCCTTGGGCTGCCACCTCCTTCCTCTGCCAAATTACCCTCAGCAGTGTTGCTGGATGACTCTCACAACCATATCACTTTTAAGATTTATGAGAGCTGGGATTATCCAGTGGTGTGCTGGAGCCGGCTCACAGGAGTCAGTGAGAACGAATTGTGCGTATCTCTTCTCAACTCTGAATTCAGTGGTGTTGTGTTGATAGCTTGAAACTATCCGTGGTGGGTATATTTATACCACAGATATCAGTGAATCCCATGAATCAGGGTTTATTTTCCCTAGGAAGCCGGTTGTTAAGCATTTAGCAGCACCGATTACATCTGGCATGTCCATTCCTTCTGGGCACTATGCACAGTGTCTGACACATAGTAGTACTCAACGTATACTTGCTAAAAACATTAATCAATATCACTCTCCTCCTCAAAAATCTATACATCTCGTTCATCACAATTCACAGTGTAACTCTGCTGCCTAACTTTCTAGACCTCTCTCATTTGGTCCTTCCTCATGAAGTCAATATTGTTTTTTACTCTTCTGTTCCACTTAAGCTGATAAAGTCACCACTGGCACTAGCATGATCTATGATTGGCCCTGCATGCCTCAGCTCATGCTCTTCCTCCTATCTAGAAAGCCTTCTCTCTCTCCTACTTTTTCAAATCCTTCTAGTTCTTTATGATCCAGATTAAATTCCACATCTTTCCTGAGGCTTCCCATCATCCCATATGATCTCTATATAGTTAGCCCATTTCTTTGCAGTGTAATTCCTTTCTATTCTTTCATTCCTGTTAGTTTTATTTCTGTAGCTATATCACAAACTCCTTACAGCAATATCTAAATTTTCTTTTATTTGTATTTCCCAAAATCAGGTAATTTGTGGTAGAACTCAAGAAGCTCATCTAAACCAGTGGTTTCTATACACATTTCCATGGTCTGGTATTATTGTTCTGGTCCAAAACATTCTTCTCAGATGAATTCTGGAATGTTTCTTTTGAAGCAGTTGGGCGCCCCTACCCAGATCCACAGTCCTTGGTATGAGAACCCTTGAGGCCCCTTCCTGCAGCCCTCACCGGCCAGTCACCCCAACTGTAGTCAAAGGCATGGGGTAATCATTGCTTAGACTCTCTCAGTTTTCCCAGAATATTTAAAATAAAACAAAATACATTGTTTTTTCTGTTTTTGGTCAACATTACTAGGTGAAATAGTATTTCCTACATTACACTGTGGAAAAAAATGGCATAGTACAGGAAAAAGTTGCATGAATAAGCTCTACCTTGTGGTACATAATAAAATATAGATTCCCAAATTGACAACTACTCAAGGAAATAATTACATATAGGAATGCCATAAAATAAGCTTTTGTTATAAATTTATGTATTTTACTAATATTTTTACTCTGTGTGTGCGCATGTATGTGTATGAATGTCTTTTCTTGCTAAGGAAATTCTTTGTCTGCAATTGAGTCCTTCCTCCTTTTTTGCTGATAAAATGACCTTTGTTTTATGAAATGATGGTGAGAGTTGAATATAGTTGTTGATTCAATAGCTTTATTTGCAAAATTAAAAAGTTGATAATTTTTCTCCAACACACACCGTCACCAAAATCTTAAATATGTATTTTTACATATGTATATGTACATACGTATGTGCAGTGGAGGGTTAATTCAGGCCCTGTTTGCCTAAACCCTGACCCCTGGGAGATAACCTCTAAGCCCCGTAAATATCCTTCCTGATCAAAGTGGCTTTGCATGCCTGGGCCTTGGGCCATGCCAGATACTTTCTGCTAACAATGTGATTTATGGTAAATGCCTATTTTTGTTGGCCTGGGACCCTCAGCCAAGCTATATCAGTTTGACCTCTGGGAGGAACCAGAGACTAAGTAGGTAAAGTCAGTCACAAGGGTACTCCATGACTCTATGACTGACCCCCAATGCTAATCCAGTATGCTTCCTAGCTGGCATACATGTTGTCACATGTCATTTCTGGAAGGATTAAGCACCGCCTTCTGTCTGTATGATTCCACTGGTAGAAGACAACTAAAAGCTTGAGTCTTGCCTCTCCTAGACTCCCGTCTATGCACCTTTCTCTATTACTGATTTTACTCTGCATCCTTTTGCTGTACTAAACCATAATCCTGAGGATATCAGCTTTTCTGAGTTCTCTGAGTCCTTCTAGTGAATCATCAAATCTAAGGGTGGCCTGGGGCATCCCCAATACAACATATACGTGTATATGTGTATGTGTATACACACATTTCAAAGGTTGTGAAATTTAAAAGCTTGATAAACACTGATCTCAGTTCATTGTCCTCCAACCCCACCTCCACACCCCATTGACTCCACCCTACCTCACCTACCTCATCTCCTGCTTCCTCATCTCCATTTATAAATGAGGAAATATAGACCCAGGGAGATTAAGTAATTATTAATATAATACATTTAACATTATGTAATATAATTCTTATGTTTATAACAATTTTAAATATAGTTAACATTTGTTGTATCCATGCTAAGAGCTGGGCACTATTCTAAACACTTTTCTTACTTTAACTGATTTAGTCTTCACTAAAATCCTAGGAGGTAGGAATTAAAATTCCCCGTTAAAGGCAAGGTCTCTCTGAAGATTTGAATGATATATGTGCCAGAGGTCACCAGCTAGTAAAGAGTCAAGGTTGAGTTGGGGTATTCTGACTCTAGACCCCAGTTCCTAACCACCGTGTTACAGTGTCTCAGTGAATGAGTGAATTATCGCAATTAACTGTATCACACCTTCTGTTTACTTCCTTGGGATTACCAGCATACAGTGTCTACATCAAGGCATTCATAATTCATTCATAATTCATAATTCATAATTAATAACGTAGACCAAAGACTGTTGGCTTCTACAGCACTTGGCTCTACAGGTTATGCCATTAGACATGTGTGCTGTGCGAGTGGCACTTCCTGGAAGTGTTCAATCCAGTGGCCTTACACTGAATCTAATTGCTGGGTAATTAGGCAATCTGAGTAGTTAAAGTCCTCATTCATGGCAATACAAGGTTTGTGACGAAGGACTATAATTCATCTGCAAATAAGATTCCATTTAGAGTGCAAATGGTTAAATGATTATGGTGAGGTGTGCTAAGAAACTCAGAAACCCAAATGAGCTGGAACAACATAAACTGACTAAAGACAGATCAGATAATGTTTCTGTCCTCACATTTCTTACTATCTAATGAGGGAGACAGACCAGTGTGCTACACATTAATTGCAAAGCAAAGGAACTCACCATAAAGACACGGTCACCAGGCCATCATTTTTTGCTTACAATAACACGATAAACTCATCATTATTTACTGAGATGCAGCACAACTAGACCATTAAGAACACAGATAGGAGAGTTTGCATCCCGGCTCCATTGCTAGAGGTTTTGTGATCTTGGCCATGTTTCCCAACCTCTCAACACCTAAATTTCCTCATGTGTAAAATATGAGTAATAATAGTAGCATCTGCATCCTAGGGGTGTTAGGAGGCTCAAAGTGAGTTAACATTTGGAAATGTTTAGCCCTAGTTCTGGCACGTGATAAGTGCTGGATAAGCGTCTACGAAGTAAGCATTGTGGAACTTAGAGATATCTTCTTTTTTTTGTTTCTTTATTCTGACTGGTTTATCATTCTTAACATTTCTCATACATTTAGAAGACTTTAGTCAGTTTATGTTGTTTGAGCTCATTTGGGGATAGGATGAAGGAAGAATAGAGGAGGGGAAATAATCTATATTTATATCATTGCTTCCCTCACCGTCAGTAGAATGAAAATTTCCTCAGGATGCAGAGTTGCTAGTTCCAAGGAAACTGTAAAACCCACTGGAGGTAATTCACCTCACAGAAACAGCCACGTGCAAACATTTTATGAACTCTCAGCCAACGGGTGAGGAAATTAAAGCCAAATTTAACATCTAGGTGGGAAAAAGCTTGAATTACTATCCAAATTCAATTTGCCTCAACTGATTTAGACAACTGAAGACAAAAAGCAGAAATTTCAGGGGTTCACAAACAACATAAATTCAAAGTTTCAGTTTACCTCATAATTATCTTCTGCAGTCCAAGCACATTGATGGAATGAATCAAAATTCTAATATGAAGTGACATTCGTTTACCCTACTTAGATAGGCACAAATATTTTTAGAAATTTGCCTAGAGTCTAATAGGAAAAAGTTTTGGAATAAAAGAAAGACTTTTATATTTGTTGCATTGTCCTTATACTAACTATTTAATAGAGAAAATAAGAACCAAGATACACAATAATTATGTATCAACTTCTGAAGTATTTAAAGGAGCAGCTGACCCTTTACATGCTGAGGTAGCTACCTGCATGTTAGTCCATAATTATTTACTGTGGAAATAATGCTGTAGTTGTTTTAACTTCTGTCTTTTTACTTTTTACCCCATTAATCTGAGGTCGACTTTTCCTATAAGAGGAACCTGGATCTCAACGATTCATTGAAAATAATCGATCAGATCATATTCTCCGCTCGCCTTTAAGATGAATCAAATGTTAAATCTGTATATTTTATTCTACCATGATTCCCTAACTGTTAGAAATAATCCTTTTGAAACACGATCCCAATAACAACTTTCATTAATTTCACTTGAAATCAATAGAAAATGCTATGATAGACTGCCCAAAACAACATCTAAGAAACTGAGCAAAATAGGCAGCTTTATTCTTACAATATCTATTTAAAAATATAAGGACAAAAAAAATGATTTCATGTAAGTTCACAAAGTATAAAGTGAGTATAATTTCTCATCCTTTTGCTTCTTAATACTAAGATTAAAAAAATGAAAGGATAAAAGTTACCTGATTAACCCTAAAGAATGAAGAAAAAGAGAGAAACGGGAAAATTAAACACAAAAAATAAATTAATAATATATTTAAGTTAAATATATCAATAATTATCTTAATGTATAAATACCACAATTAAAACTTAAAGATTATTAGAATGTATTAAATAATAACAATATGCTTACAAGAGATATATCAAGATATAAAGGTCCAAAAATATATATTTTTTTAAAAAGTAGGTAAAGACATACCATACAACCCTTAACTATAAGAAAACAATATACTTACATAGCTATACTTATATAGCTGTATCAGATGGAATAAACTTTAAGGCAGAAGCATTACTACAAATAAAGAGACATTTCATGATGGTAGAAGTGTCAATCCACCAGAAAGGTGTAAAATTCAATTTTGTATGCACAGAGTAATGTAAGCTCAAAGTATATAAAGCAAAATTTGACAAAAAAAATAAAAGGAGAAAGAGACAAATGTGTAATCAGAATGGAAGATTTTAACACATTTCTTTCAGCAATTGACAGAACAAGATACACTGAGCACATAGACGATTTGAATAACACAATTATCAAAATTGAACCTAATTGATATCTGTAGAATACTGCACTCCAAACTTCAGAATATACATTATTTTTAAGTGTACATAAAACATTTACCAGAATTGACAATATGCTAAGTAACAAAGAAAATTGAAAATGATTGCATAATAGAGATAAGTACTATTACTACAGTAGGATTAAGCTAGGAATCAATACCAAAAATTTCATTTCAAAAACCAAATATTTTGAAACTTAGGAATACACTTCTAAACAATCCATGGGTTAAACAAAAAGTATATAAATTAAAAAATATCTTAGCTGAATGATAATGAACATATGATATTTTAAGACTTGAGGAATACAAGTAGAGCTGTGCCTCAAGGAAAATTTATGTCTTTAAATGCTCATATTAGAAAAGAATAAAGGCTGAAAATAGATTATCTAGTTATCTAATTTTAAATGAAACAGACATATTTGTAGAAAAACACAACTTACCAACACTGACAGAGAAGAAATAGAAACTGAATAGTCCTATGTTTGTTAAATATATATTTCTATGTCAACTAAATGAATAGAATCATAATAAAAATCCTCCCACAAAGAAAAATCTAGTCACAGGTGGCTACTGGTGAATTTTACTAAACATTTAAGAAATAATATTAATCTTACCAAAACTCTTCCCCAAAATAGGAATGTAAGTCATGATTTTATATGAATATAAATCATAGGAAACACTTCTCAACTGGATGAAATTTGATATGGAAAAAGGATAATGGAAGTAGATTTTTAAAATAGCTTGGGGGAATATGCATCATCAGTAAACTTTAGACACAAATAAAATTTTGTAACTTTTAGAAATTCTTTTTACCTTGTTCTGATTTTGAACTTTAAAAGGAGTTCAAAGAAGAAGCTGCTTCTTGGTGTAACTCCATTTGTACTAACAGGATAATGGCATTCACGTACTCAATGAGTATTTATTGATCGCTTCTCTTCTCCCTTCTTTTTACCTTCTCTCCTGACCATGGGCTTTTCCCTGCTATGTACACACACTTGATTGTCTTCCTTCCTCAAAGACTCCCCCTTAGCCCTATAATTTCCTCTGCCATCTTACCTTAACCACTCAAACTTGAAAAATTAACCTGATCTTCTGTCTCTAAATTTTCATGTCCCATTTTGTCTTTTGGTCTCAGCAATCTGATTTCCAACTGTACTATTCCACTCAAACTACTTTCAGAAAGGTCATCAAAGAACTCCAAATTGCCAAATGCAACGTAATCTTTTCAGTCTTTATTTTACTGGACCTTTCTGCTGCATTAACACTGTTCACATACACTGCTTCTCGAAAATTCGCTTCCTTGACAACCTTGACAATAACTTCTTCTGGCTTCTAATCATTATGTTTCTGCCTCTTTGGAGCCTTTCTTTCCTCTGATTATTTCTTCTTTCCTTCATGGACCCAAGGGGTGTCCAGACTGCATACGAGTACAGTTTCAAAACAACCTTTCCGGAAAATGTAAAGGAATGCACATATATATATATATATATATATATATATATGAAGTAGAACTGCTTGAATATATTTCTAAAAAGATGCTCTGTTCAACTTTTCAACATATGCTCTGTTCAATTTTTCAACATATTTAGCAAAATAATTTGCAAATCCATAATTGCTGTGCTAGAGCTTTAAAGAAACATTTTATTTTTTAATAAATAAATGGTTGAATATTGCCTACTATTTTGCTGCAAATTGGCTTATTACCAAAAATTTAGTCTAAAAGGTATACATATGCTAATATGTTATAAAAAATTCCATTTAATGAATTTGCCTGAAAATGTATTAATTAGAATTGCTTCCACCTTCACCTTCCACTGAATTGAAACATTTTGAATGATTTTACAGGCATCAAAATGAGTTGTATTACTCTTCTGAAAATAAGCAACGATATTTAAAAAAGGAAATATATATAAGTTCAACCTCTGTCTTGTTTATCCTTTGCAAACTTAGGATCATCTTTTTGCTTTCAAGATAAGTCAACATTTTCAGAGTTTAGAAAATAAGTGACAAGGCTAATAAGATATATATTACTCTCTCTCACACACTTCAAGGCAAACCGACTAATCACTAGGGCTTCAACCTTATACACAACACAGAGACTGGGATAGATTCTTCCTACAAGCACTTCACAATTGTCCCTTTCTACACCTGAAGTAAGAACATAATTGTAATCTCCACCTAATAGCCCAAAGCCTTTCACTTGTGGTTACATTGGCCTGAACTAAACTATGAATTAATATATGTCATAATTAAAAGGAGAGTACAGAATATGAACCACAAGAGTCCTGACTGAGATGCTAGACAATTATGACTTTTCTAAGTACCAGGAAAGTATTTAAATTAACTTGCCCTTTGGGGAAAAAAAATTAAGGAGCAGTTTTTGCATTTGTCAAACACTTGTCTTGAATCAGAAAAGTGCTACTCATCTCACTGTAAACTGCTAGTACATTTTGAACGTGTCCTCAAATTAAGCAGCAAATGTTATATGCAAATAATCCTCTGAAACTTAATATATAGGATTCTGGTAAATTCCCTGAAATCAATATTCACAATAAAGCTGTGGAAATGTACAAAATAGTAAAATTTATGTTGAATTCACCCAAACAAATCATTTCAGTTATTTGTCTATAGATTACCATTTCATATGGGCAATCATTGACTGATCTCAAAATTTATAGCCTACTGATTAATTATCTCCAATTAATTGGAGAAAACCAAACACTGAAATTCAGGATATTTTTTTTTAATTTCCAAATCTTTCCAAAAATATTTTAAAGACATTGTCTAACAAAAAATTATATTCTTTAGTTTGACTCTATCTCTAGTTCTTATATAGTCTTCCCATAAAGTGAATATAAACCACTAAGGAATGGAAATTTTCTAAGGAAAGATCCCAGTGAACGAGGAAGACCTTGTGTGGAAAGGTTACTCTACTTGGAAAGGTATAGTTCAGGCTTTTAAATAAATTTTCATGTTTTAAAAGACATGAAGTTATTAAATTGAAATGGAACCCATACCTCCTTTGTTGTATTTCAGTTAGGGTAAAATTTCTTCACTAAACATGAGGGCATTCTTATAAAGAAGTCTCTCTTCCTATATAAAATGCCCAGCTGTCCCTTGGGTCACTGTAAAGAACAGGTTTGTGAAAGGCCAATGTGTGCATTGGCATGTAATCCGATCTGAAGAAGGAGCTCACTAATTTCAATTCAGATAAGTCTTCATTGAATGAAGCATGTTGTAAAAATGCTGGTGCCTTCTTTGAAAGGGTCTGCATACTCATAGTACAAAGACAGACTAAAGGACACCATAACAGTGCTTACAACATTAGATTGAGGTAGATTTGAGGATTTACAAGAGGTGTTGCGACTGTCTGTTTTCCATTAATGATAGAACAAAGCACAAGAGGCAGCTACTGCCTCTGCCTCCCCACCCACCTCAGTTCACCCCTGTCAATCTTAACCACAACAGATTGTTCTCTTAACTGACATGAACACAAGTGCTCCACCATGAAACTCTATCTCTTGACAAAGACTTTCTGAAAATCTAACAGAACCAGGATAAGATGAATGAGGCAGGAAAGAAAATTGAATCAGAGTATCATTTTGCTAACCCTAGTCTTGCCTCACTTCTATCCCAGGTTTCATGTCTGGCCCTTAGCTCAGAAGGGAATGGGCTAAATTTGTCTAGGGTCCCTTTTCATACCCTTTCAGCTCCCACACTCCTCTCTCCCCATCTTCCTGCTCACAGCACCACAACTCCCTTCAAGGCAAATCCTTGTTTCCTATCAAAATTGACTTTCTCAGTTCTCAACCACCAAGAAATCCTAGTTCTTCCAGAATGGCTAAGTTGAAGTAACAACTGTAATAAATTAATTCATTATAATGGAGATAGAAAAGGCTGAAACCACATTCCATCGCACCCCCTCCCCAAATAAATACATTTTAGCAACAATTTGGCATAGTAAAAGATATTTTATGGCCAAATAAAAAAGGCAAAAATTGGGGGATTAGGTAAAACCTGAATATATTTTCCTCTGTTTTTCTCCTCTTGTAATATAACATATCGTCTTTGTTAACTCCTAAGGGAACCATGCTGTTGTAGAAAAAGTCAAGTACTTTTTGAGTTTGGGGCCTTCTCTGCAACTCACTAGATGTATTTCCTAGGACAAATCGTTAATCTTCCTAAGCCTTAGGCCCATCAATTGTAAATGGAGTTTATAAAAACATCTAACTCATAGAGTTGTTGTGTGGATCAGACTGGCTTTTAGATAAACCTGAAAAGCATTGTAAAAGTGAAAAATTTGCTTTTGTTATTTGATAGTCCCATCACAAACTCTACCAGTTTCCATTAACTGACTGTAACTTACCAGTCATGATGATATTTTTTACTAGTTTTAATCAGTAAGCAATCAGATTCTTTGCTGCCACATTTTAAAATTTATTACAGCTTCAGCTCTTTATAATTGATAACATTTTCCTAATGAACTACATATGATACATTTTTTTATAATAAAGAATCAGGCAAGAATAACTAAAAGCAAGACCATGGCATGTGGCCAAGTTGTCATCATTGAAGCTGGGTTTGGCTTGTGTGAAGAGAACATGGTTGAATTTCCAGACACTCCAGAAGCAGACATATATTGTCCATATGCCAGGCAGGCAGCAAAGAAATGAAAGCTCAGTGATATAACTGCAACCTTTAGCAGAGCTGTGAGAAACAAGGAAGAAGTGGAACAGATCCACCAATTTCCAGGAAAGCTCTTACAAAAGAGCAGGCTAACATTAAAGAAAGGGTTGGAAAGTCATGAAGTGGGAAGGTTAAATCACAAACAGTGACCAAATCTCTAAGTAGTCATAATAGCGGCCCATGGTTAATCTTGACATGTAGCTGTTCTGAAAAGACGGATGGTCACAAGTTGACGGAAACAGCAACACGTACTGATAAAGTATAATTACACATTTTATTTTAAACCTTCCAAGAATGCTTCTCTCACCGATAATTAATCTGAATAATTTATCTGGTAATATGAAAGTACAATGACCGACTAGCTCAAGGTCACACAGTCCTAGGAAAACCTAAGAAATAGATTTCCTATAACCACTTTTGATGTTGCTAAAAGACATAAAGTTATCTTTATCTTTCAAATATCTCTCTTCTTTGAACCACATTCTTCATGTTAATTTAAACATCTGTAACCATGCTATATGTTGGATTCCATCTTAAAAACAAAAATCTATTATCAGAAAAATGTTATTCCACTCAAATGTCAAAAAGATGAAAATTTATTTTGAAATAGAATCTCTTTCACTACTCCTTATTTCCATGATAAAATCACCTATCTTGTAGGGTCATGAACTCTTTTTATAAGAAAATAGTTCTTGAGGATTCATGTCATCATCTGTGACTCATTATCTTTCTGAAAACAGGCTGTAAATGGAATAATACCCTGACAACATTGATTTGACTATGGGAGATCATTTCAACTATTTTAAAAAGATATAGAGCATAAGCTTGGATTAATGAAAAATGGGGGTATTTGTGAATGAGTTTCTTATAGCCGTTTTATAAAAATTACCTCACGTTTAAATAATATAAATTTTATTTTTATGATATCTTTTATCCAACAACTTCAATATTAAAAATTACTGCCTTGATTTTCTTTTTATTTCAGACTTCAAGCAGAACTTTCTTTTAACTGAGGCTCATGGATCTCTTCTGCATTTATTTCTGCTCTTTGAGCTATGAATACTTACCATGGAAAATCATCATGTTCTTTAACTGCAGAATTTTACTCAAGATTCCATTAACAAACTTAACATCACATTTAGCAAAAATAGAGATTTTCTCCTAATAAATAAAAAAGTACGTCTGTTCAAATGTTGAAAATACATAATGAATTTACAGCTATTTCAGGGAGAAAATGGAGCTGACCTGGGGAATGAAAAAGTAGAACACCTGTGAGATCTTGAATATGATGACAGAGTTTAAAAAAAATAGGATTAAGGAACAAAAAAAATCAATAATTATACCAAATAGAATAAATATGTATTATTCCAGAATTCTCAGGATATTAGAACAATGCAAATGTCACCAGATAAAAAGTCTGTTAAGGGGCCAGCCCGGGGGCGCAGCGGTTAAGTTCGCCCATTTTGCTTCAGTGGTCCAGGATTGGCTGGTTTGGATCCTGGGTGCCGACCTACACACAGTTTTTCAAGCCATACTGTGGTAGGCGTCCCACATATAAAGTAGAGGAAGATGGGCACAGACCTTAGCTCAGGGCCAGTCTTTCTGGGCAAAAAGAGGAGGATTGGCAGCAGATGTTAGCTTAGGGCTAAGCTTTCTCAAAAAAAAAAAAAAAAGTCAGTTAGGAGGTAGTAAACCTTCGTTAAGTGGCACAGATTAAAAATATATCGAAAGCCAAAAAGAAAAGAAAAATCACGAATTAAAGTTACACCATACATTGTTAAAGAAAATCTGGCATATTTGAGGTCTGTCCTTACCTTTGTGATGTTGATATCAAGAAATGTCAAGAAAATGTGGCAGAGTGGATCAGAGGCAGAAATTTCTAAAGACATTTTAATAGTAGTTATGTCACAATAATGATATTATAGGCAACTCGTTTCTCTGTTTATTTTTCCAAGTTTTCTCTAAAGCTCCTATATGATTTTTCATTACATATATAGTCTTTTTAAATAAGTGTAAGAGTTTATAGAGTTGTCTGGGGCAAAATGTTGGAAGTATATGATCTATTTTTCACAAATCAGTGCCCTCTCTAAGCATGTTTTGAAATCTAAATTTGAGGGCTAATATAGAATTTTTCTGCAGTCGTTAGACGTACTAGTTTTAAATTTTGGAAATAAAAGTCTGGTAGATAAATGGTCAAGAACTGTGAAATGTCAGAGACTACCCTACCTGCAAGCTAACGAATTTGCCTGCCACAGTTTCCTAGATGCCTGTAGAAGATATGAATCTCCAGAGTCAGAGACAAGAACAGTTTATTAGTCACAGCAATAGCAGCAACCTGAGTATCAGCATTTGTACTGTTTCCTGGAACCCCAATTCCTATAGGATGAAGTACAGAGAGCCAGTGATGTCTGCACATGGAGTAGGCTGTATTACAGGAGTACAATATAAATCCTGAACTTAGGAAACTCGAATCTTTCATAATGGGCAATAAGCCTGCCTGACCTTGTACCAAAAAGCGACATTTATTATACTGGACAATAAACAATCTTGCTTTTTGATCTGGAGGGCCATACTATTTCTACCTTTTAAGGATATTTGCTATACCAGGGGTCAGCAAATTTTTTTGTAAAGAGACAGATAGTAAATATGTTAAACTTTGTGGATCATATGATCTCTGCCACAATTATTCTACCCTGCTATGGTAGTGTGAAAACAGAAATAGACAGTATGTAAATCAATTAATGTGGTGAGTTCCAATAAAACTTTATTTATAAAAACAGATAGCAAGCTGAATTGACCCATGGGACACCTGGGTATAAAAACATCCTTGAGGGGCTGGCCCCGTGGCCGAGTGGTTAAGTTCGCGCGCTCCGCTGCAGGCGGCCCAGTGTTTCGTCAGTTCGAATCCTGGGTGCGGACATGGCACTGCTCATCAAACCACGCTGAGGCAGCGTCCCACATGCCACAACTAGAAGGACCCACAACGAAGAATACACAACTATGTACCGGAGGGCTTTGGGGAGAAAAAAGGAAAAAATAAAATCTTTAAAAAAAAAAACATCCTTGAAAACACAGTATGAAACAAAGGCATTCAGTATTTCTGCTCACAAGACATGTAGAAATATGAGAGACCCTTAGGGAACAGTCTCCCAAAATTAGGAAGCAGTTTTCAGCTCCAATTAAGGCTAAATGTTTTAACTAAATTATGTGTCTAGTGGTATATACATATGTATACATACACACACAAGGGTAATATATCAGAGAAAATATCACTTTAAGTGACTGTATAAGCTGGCCAATTTAAAAATGTATTAATGCAATGTGTTTATTGAGCATCTATTATGTACCAGGCATTATTCTATGTGCTTAGGATACAAAATAGATATAAATTCTCTTATCGTAGTAGGAATGAGCTCATGAACAAATGAGCAAATTAAGCGTAGACAAGTCCTATGGAGAAAGGTAAGTAAAATAACAATACCAAAAAATTTCCTAATACAAAATAAGGGCACAGTAAACAGCCTTATGCATATAAACTAACTTGCTACATGACAGATGAGTCAAATGGGGAAAGTATGGAAGGTTCAATAAATAATGTTTGAAAATTGGCTAACAAAATAGAAAAAAATAAAATTAAAACTTTACCTCACATAAAACACACAAATAAAGTCTAGATGGATTAATAAGCTGAACAAAAATTAAAATATCTGAGACCGTGAAGTATAGGTCAGCTTGTGGGGAAAGCTGTTCTTTCGTACACTCTTTTAACAGTACACATCTGTACAGAGGATGCCTGTACCAGGATATTCTTTATAATAGCAAAAAATTAGAAATAACTTAAACATCCATAAACAGGGGAGAAGAAAAAATGTGGTACATACCCAAGATGAAATACTATAATAAAAAATATACATATATATATATATATTTTTAACTGCATCAATGCAACTTTATCCCAAAAACATTTCAAGTAAAAAGAAGCCAAGTTGCAAAATGACTAGTATAGCTTGTTAATTTTGGGGGGCTTCCATACACACATACACTCAAACAATGCCATACCTTTTCCACAGATGTATATATACAGGGAGCTAAAAGTTTCTTAAAAGTACTAGAAATATAACAAACTAAACATTGTGGTGACCTCTAGGGAATGTAGAGTAGGCTAGGATTGAGAGCAGAGGTCAAATGGGATTTTAGCTTTATCTGTAACATTGGAAATTTTCATTTAAATAGACTATATATTCCCATGTGTGGTTAGGCTGAAAATGCCACCCCAAAGATATCAGGTTCTAGTCTCAGAACCTATAAATGTTACCTTATAAGCCAAAGATTTTGCAGCTGCGAATAAATTAAGGACTTCGAGATGGTGAGATTATCCTGGATTATTCAGATGAGTCCTAAAGGCAATCACACGTATGCTTATAACAGAGAGGTACAGAGATTTGATACAGACATACAGAGGAGAAGGCAATGTGAAGATAGGAAAGGCAGAGATTTGAAGATGTTGACCTTGAAGCCTTGAGTGATACAGCTGTGAGCCAAGGAATGGTAGCAACGACCAGAAGCTGGAAGAAGCAAGGAAGGGATTCTCCTCACGGGGCTCCAAAGGGAGCACAGCCCTGATAACATCTCATGTTTTGACTCATACAACTGATTTCAGACTCAGGTCCCTCAGAACTACGAGAGGACCAATTTCTCTTGTTTTAAGTCACCCAGTTTGTGGTCATTGTTATAGCAGCCACAGGAAACTAATAACCATACGTTATTTCTATAATCTTTTTAAAGAAGACACATAGGGAAATGATAAAAAAACAAAAAAGCCAAAGTGTGAACAACTATTAGTCCTGGGTCATGGGTTGTGTGTAATTCTCAATTTCTTCCTCTTCTGAATTTTTCAAATTAAAAATAAAAAAGCAAAAGTACAACAATAAATATCAGGACGAGGAGAATGCAAAGGAGATTCACTCTGAGAAATTGTTAGAGAATTAGAGTATTTAGATAGCTTTACTTTGGAGCTAGATTTCTCAACTAGGGTCTTAACTATAGCAAATTACCTTATAGATTATATACTTCTCTAGAATGGACTAATGTCACTAAAGCAAATGGCCATTGCCTTTCAAACAATTTGATTCATACACAATTCTAAAGCCTTTGGTATGCTTTGAAGAAAATCTAGGTCCTCTGCAAAACTCTCGAGGTCTCTTGGTTGTTTCTAGATAACTTGGAATTAGCATGTCACAGACAATGAGCTCAGTCTGGTCTAGGGGCTTCTATATCACAAAAGTCTTTAGCCTCTAATAGCAAACCTGGGGCTTGGGCTAGGCTAATAGCCACAAAGGAGTGACCAGAGACAACCCACATTAGAACATTTTAGCAGTCTTCAAACTGACTTAAGCTTATCTCTCAGTCTGCACCACCTATACTTGCAGCTGCTGCCACTCCTTGGCTTGTGGCTGCATCACCCCAATCTTCACTGATATTTTTAAAGTAATGAATTTTCATAAGGATTTGAAAATGTCCCAAGACTCTGCCTGAGAAAGTGCCTTTGATAAAGTGGCAAGTTTTCCTTTCCCACATCTCCTTTCATAATAGCCATTTTCCCCCATAAGGGAAAGACACAATTCTCATCCATCCTAAATCCTACTATGGTATATTGCCTCAGGAAATACCCCAGTATGAATAATCATCCAAGGAGATATAAACTAATTTGGGAAAATAGCTCTATTCCCAACTCATGAAGAGCTATAGTGCTAATAAAAGTTTATTTTTATATTTACCACTCATTTATCATTGGTATATTCATAATAATCATAAGGATAATTTAATTCAGTAACTTTTTATACTGAAAGCTTTATGGTAGGGGCTGGCTCCATAGCTGAGTGGTTAAGTTTGCACGCTCCGCTGCGGCAGCCCAGGGTTCGGATTCTGGGCGCGGACGTGGCACCGCTCATCAGGCCACGTTGAGGCAGCGTCCCATATCCCACAACTAGAAGGACCTGCAACTAAGATACACAAATGTATACTGGGGAGGGGGGGGTGGTTTCGGGAGATAAAGCAGAAAAGAAAAAAGCTTTATGGTCACAGGACATAAAAAGCTAAATCCCTATTACATATTTTTTGGCAAATAAATGTGAGAGGGTGCTTGTCTTAGTTTGGATCTGTAAGCAAGGAGCCTGAAATAAAAGCTATGATTTCAATGAGGAGGGCAAACCCAGGTCACTGGGAGTAGGGAAAAGCAGAGAGGAGGGAAGGAGAGTGACATATGTACGGGAGGGCCAGGTTTGTTGTGCTCAACACCAAGGAGACACAAGATGGGGAAGGGAACGTATTTAATCCAATAACCTTGACCATATCAAAGCAAAAGTATATGTGTATTAGCAAGGGGGTTGAGTCTTCCCAGTGTCAAGAGGCCTTCGACCTGAGACTTTTTAGCCATTCATCTCAATTTTCTGCTACTTAAAGACACAAACCTCTCTGCGTTGTCTTTCTCCTTTCATATGTTTGCTACTCTAAAAAAAGAAGAAAAGAAAACTATAGGAAAGGAAATGTAGATCTAATTTTACTGTTGCAAAACAATTCATCCTCCTGGCTTCACATTTCAACACTACAACCAAACTTCTCTGTCTTTAAAAGAACAAACAAACCAAATTTATAGCTTTATAGATGTTTAATTTAAGGATTTTGGAATTCCAAGTGTTTTATCAACACTAAACTCTGCACTCAAGTATCCAAACATCTTGACTTATGAGGGGCATTTCCAACAGGAAGACAAATAATTACATTACCTTTAGTCTGGGCATCTGATCAAGGAGTTTCCTGTCACATTTGGGCAGGAATTTCTATTTAGATTACCAGTCAGATAGATGCCCTAGCATCTTTTTAATCAAGCTAACAACTCTTCCATCAAGGTTACAATGAAATCAAAAGAAGTATAAGAACATATATTCTATAGGCAGGAAAGATGCAGGTCACGACACAGTACAATTAACTGCTCTTAGTGAAAAGGTTCTCATTGTTTCTTTAACAAAATAAGAGTAGATTAAAAAAAATACTAAAATTCATTTCAGATGTAACTTTCAGGCCTTCAGCAATATGGCACCAGTCTATAACTTAATTCACAACTTATACCTGATTATAAAGCTCCTTAAATTCGTATATTTATTAAATGATGCCTCCTTATCTTTCTTTAGCTGCACTGATTCTTTTTCTCTGAAGTGCTACATCTAGGAAACTGTTTATGTTCAAAATCAAATGAAATGAGTCATGTCTCTCTAGCAGTTCCTAGTTAGCATACAACTACTCTTTTAGCTCTTGCATTGCTAGAACATGGCAATAACTCTCAGAAAGAGTCTTCGCCTCTTGAAGATTGTCCCTAGCCCCACAGAGGCTGAACAGAGAATCTGAGACAGGAGTGGCATGCAGGTAGATGGGGGGTCAGCGGGGTGGGAAGAGGCTAGTTTTGGTGCTTCTCTAAATGTTTCAACACTCTAGCATCAAGAGATAAGCCAAGAATCTGCTTCCTTACCTCTTAACCCTTAACTAATTCTCCATGCCATGGATCCTGTGGCTTGGTTTTTATTGAAAGGTTGTTTAAAAATCCGGAGATGAAGTGTTTTCTTTTCTAGATGAAATGCTTCGAATTGTTATTTATATAAATATTGCTATTCTCCAAGTAAAATAATCATTCAGGTAATTCTTAGCTTTGAAAAGAAACTTAATTATCAAGGACAAAAGCCCCCTCTTTTTGTTGAAAAGCTGAACAATTTTCTACTGTGTTTCCTTTTAAGTGGAGGCCTCTCAATAACGTCCAACCCTCAATAATAAAACTCTGGGGTGGACCCATCAGCTCTGGGTACATCATTATTTTTCAGGATGATTGGTGATTAACAAATGCATTATATCATCAACTTGCATTTATTAAGTGCCCAAATGAACATAATGTTATGCTGCATGCGGTATGAGGCAAGTTAAATAGACACAGTCCCTACCCTCTAGGAAGAAATTATTTGTATTTATCAGATAGCAGCATAATGTAATCCACGGAACATTGAATGAAAGCAGATTTTATTTATCAGAGTATCACTAACTGATACATATCCTTTAGATATCCCCCAGAAAAGCAAAATCAAGAACTAGAGGAATCACTCTTGTCTTTTGCCTAGGTATTCTGATAATGACTCTCAATCTCTGCTTCATGTCACCAAGGGATAAGCTAGCCACCATAAAATAAATTTTAGGAAATTTCTATTTCATCCAGCTAATTAAACTGGTTAAAGCAGAGGTGCCCAAAGAGTAGTAAACATTGTTACCTAAAAATAATTTCAGGTGGTACGTGAAAGAACATTTTAATGGTAATATATTTATAGTAATGCATAATAGAAGTGATTTATGTATTTACTCCCTAAATTCTGACACATTTCCTTTTAGATAAATTTATTTAATTTTAAAAAGTTATTATATTTAAAAATATATATTAAATGGCATACAGATACAGTAACAGTCAAGAAAGTATAAAGGAAGATAAACTTTGGGAAACTTTGGGTTAGAGTATGAGCTTAGCACACAAGTAGCAAGAGAGAAAGATCAAAATAGTCTGGTTGGCTTTTTACATAAAATTGGCTTGTGTGAAGTTGTGATATTATCTTTTTTCCTAGAATCATAACAATTAAAATACTATGTAAGAGACTATAAGTACACCTACAAACCCTATCAAAACTACTCACCAAATAATTCAAGACTTACATACTGAGAAAACAGAAACCATTCCAATTACAATAATATAAAAAAATAATAAAATACTTAGGAATATATTTAACAAAAGAAGGGCAAGACCTGTGTACTGAAAACTGGAAAATATTATTGAGACAAATTAAAGACCTAAAAAAATAGAAAGATAGCTTTTGTTCATGGATTTGAAGACTCAATATTAAGATTTGGTACTCCCCAAATTGATCCACTGATTTAATGCAATTCTTAGGAAAACCTCAGCTGGTTGTATTGAATAAGTGGACAAGCTGATTCTAAAACTCATATGGAAATACAAGAGACCCAGAATAGTCAAAACAATCTTTGAAAAAAACAACCGAGTTGCAGAATTCACACTTCCTGATTCTATAACTTATACAAATCTATAATAATGAGGACAGTGTGGTACAAGCATGAGGATAGACATATAGATCATTGGAATAAAATTGAAAGCCAAGAAATAAACACTTACATAGACTGATTTTTGGCAAAGGTACTAAGAAAACTAAGTGGGGAAAGAACAGCCATTTCAAAAGATCATGCTGGGACAACTGGATATCCACATGCAAAAAATTGAAGTTAGACACCTACCTAATACCATTTTCCAAAATTCACTAAAAACCTATCAAAGAACCAAATGTAAGCACTAAAACTATAAAACTCTTAGAAAATATAAGCACTAATCTTTCTGACCTTGAATTAGGCATTGGTTTCTTAGATATGACACCAAAAGCATAAGAAACAAAATAAAATATAGATAAATTGGACTTCATCAAAGTTACAAACTTTTGTGCTCCGAGGACACTTATCAAGAAAGTGAAATGACAACCCATAGAATGGAAGAAAATATTTTTAAATCATATCTCTGATAAGGAACTTGTATGTAGAATATAAAGAATTCTTACAACTCAACCACTAAAAAAATCATCTAATAAAAAAATGGGCAAATGATTTGAATAGACGTTTCACCAAAGAAGATATTCAAATGGCCAACAAGCATATGGAAAGATAATCAACATCATTAATCATGAGAGAAATGCAAATCAAAACCACAATGAGATGCAACTGCATACCTGCTAGAACGGTTATCAAAAGGAAAATAACAAGTGTTGGCAATGACATAGAGAAATTGAACCCTCATATATTGCTGGTGGGAATATAAAATGGTGCCGCCACTTTGGAAAACAGTTTGGCAGTTCCTCAAGAAGTTAAATATAGAGTTACCATACGACCTAGCAGTTTTACTCCTAGGTATATTCCCAAGAGAATTAAAAGCATATGTCCACACAAAAACTTGTAGATGAATATTTATAGCAGCATTATTCATAATAACCAAAAAGTGCAACAATCTAAATGTCCATCAATTGAGGAATGGATAAACAAAATATGGTATATCCAAACAATGGAATACTATTTATCCATAAAAAGGAATAAAGTACTGAAACATGCTACAACATGGACACATGTTGAAACCTTGAAAACATTATGCTAAATGAAAGAAGCCAGGCACAAAAGGCCATGTATTATATGGGGAATATATCAAATGTTCACAAAAGGCAAATTTGTGGAGACAGAAAGTAGATTAGTGATTTCCAGGAACTGGGTTGAGGGAGGAATTAGGACTGATGTCTAATGGGTACAGGGTTTCTTTTGGGAATGACAAATGACAATGTTCTGGAATTTGACAGTGGTAATGATTGCACCACTTTGTAAATAAACCCCCTAAATTGCATACTTTAAAAGGGTGAACTTTATCTCAATCTAAAAAGTATATACTACTGAATTAATAGCATTCATTTACTTTTTTAAAAACATGCACTAGCTTTGTTTCTTGTTTCACCAAAATGTTGTTCAAAGAATGAAAATAAGCCAGATTCCAATATCATAAATATCTAACTAGTACTGCATTAGTTTCTTATGGTTGCTATAACAAATTCCCACAAACTTTGTGGTTTAAGACAGCCAAAATTTATTCTCTTACAGTTCTGGGGGCCAGGAGTCTGAAATCAAGATTTCAGCGAGGCCATACTCCATTTAGAGGCTCTAGGGGAGAGTTCTTCCTCACCTTTTCCAGCATCTGGTGGCTGTCAACATTCCTTGACTTTTGGCCACATCATTCTAATCTCCATGGTCAGACTGCCTTTTCCTCTTCTGTGTCAAAGTTCCCTCTGCCTTTCTCTTGTTAGGTCACTTGTGATTGTATTTGGAGCCCACCAAGAGAATCCAGGAGATCCTGGGCACAGACCTACACACGGTTCATCAAGCCATGCTGGGAAGCATCCCACATACAAAATAGAGGAAGATTGGCACTGATGTTAGCTCAGTGACAATCTTCCTCAAGGAAAAAGAGGACGATTGGCAACAGATGTTAGCTTAAGGCAAACCTTTATCGCCCAAAAAAAGTGAATTCTTTTTAACAAACATAGCAACATTTACTTATACAAATAAATGCTGACTTTTGAAGTGGTCCTCCTGGGAGGAAATACACTCCTTACACTGTATAGCTCTTGTTTAATATATTTTTAGAACTTCAATCTTGGACATGTCTTTAGATCTACCTTATAAATCAGCAAGAAAGTCAACTTTACTATTGTGTAATTACACACAATATAGCATTATTCACCTCATTCATTAGACTTAGCCCCAGATAACTTCGAGCTCTTTTAAAATATTTAATCTATCTGGTATTGTACAGGCCCTGTTGATTTTACATATTCATCTTAAAAATAAATTTTAAAAAACAAAGTTACCTGTCATCCTAGTCAAAAATTAACTGTTTGGAATAATTTAGTATATATCTTTTTAGACATTTTTCTACGTGGGTATATGTTTGTAAAAATATTATCAAGCTGCACATACTCTTTTGTAATAACTAGTAAATGCCATTTAAGTGTAAGCTATTATTATTACTGTTACTATAACCTACTTTTTTCAGTTAAAAATTATGAACATCTTTTCATAGATACATATACCCACAAACTAATGTTAGTGGCTACAGGGAATTCCACTTTTGGTTTTACCACAATTTATTTAATCAATTCTTTGTTGTTAGAAATTTGTGTGGTTCAGATTTTCTTTTACAACTATCACCAGGATGCAACAAGCCACCTCAGACAGAAATCTGTGTACACTTGTCCAGTTATTTCTTTTTAAAATATTTGTGGAAAAGAAATTGCTGAGTCAAAGGTTGAACTTTTTATACATGTTGCCAAATGGCTATCTGTATTATCTCCCAAATATTGAGAGCCAAGCACTGCCCTAATCCTAGAGATACTGTTCTAAGAATGTACATGTTGCATACGGTCTGGTAAAGTCAGTGTGGCCATAGAAGGAAACAAAACGAGGCTTGGAAGGAAGTTTACTATGCTCACAGGTCCCAGAGACGGGGCTACCATATGCCATGCAGGGCCACAGGGGAATGCTCCAGTGTCAGCAGGAGGCAGAAAGGAGCAAGGGGAAAGTCTAGGCCAGAGTCTTTATTGGGGTTCCCATGGGAAATGCAAGAAGTACACAAGACTGGCAAGTTGCTTGTACTCAGATAATTCACCCTCCATTAGAACTGATAACTTTTGGACAAGTATATCTAAGTGTGATTTGCGTTTATGACAGGGAAGGACAGGGTGTTTTGGTTACCTAGCAGAGGCGGATGGCACCTAGTCCAGGGTTTCAGGGAATGCCTAACTGAGAGAGATACTTAAACTGAGACACCAAAAAGCAGAGGTTATGCAGGAAATGTGTGTTTCAGGAAGAGTGGAAACAGTACAACTGATGAAACAGGGGCAAGGTGGAGTATGCCATATTGTAGGAAATAAATGAATTTGAGTATGGCTGGAGTCATATAATGACAGATAAAGGTTAATATCCTTAATATGTGAAGAATTCTTAGAAATCAATAAGTAAAAGCTGAACATATCAGTGGGAGCGGACAATTCACCAAAAAAGAAATATAAATAGGCAGAATTTTAGAAACTCAATCTCATTAGTAGTCAAAGAGTGCAATTTAAAAAGTGAAAAAACATTTAAAAGTTGTTTTGCCTATTATACTGATAATGCTTTAAAATAACTAGCATCTATAATTGGCAAGGGGTACTGTGGGCAATAACGTATAGCAGTCAAGAGATTGGATTAAGAGCCAGATTGCCTAGGCTCAAAATACGCCTCTCACTCACCATCTGTGTGATCTTTGGCAAGTTACTTAATCTCTCTAAGTCTTAGTTTCCAAATCTATAAAATAGGACTAATACAACCTCATAAGGTGAGGTGAGGTGAGGATTAAATAACATGTGTCAAACGATTAGAGCAGCAGCTGGTGCATTGTGAGTGCCCAGTAAAAGCTGTTACTATTTCCTGACCTTGCCCAATGATCTTATATGCCACGGTATCGATACACTAAATCTCAATCGATACCTGGGCTTATTTCCCATTGACTTGTCTAGTCTGACACCAGCACAATACTTAGCTAATTACCTAATACATAGTAATATATTACATGTTAATTGCTGGTCTTATGTTAACATATTAAAATATATGTTAATAATAGGATAAAAGTCTTTGGTTATTATTCTCCTTCTACAAATTATCCTGGCTACTATATTTGTGTGATTTTTTTCCTAAATGCACTTTAAATCTCTTTTTTATTTTCAAATTCCAAAGTAAAATGCTCCAAAAACAAGGCTTGGAATTACACTTAATTGTAGATGAATATGGAGAGAAATGACATCCTAACAACACTGGTCTTCCTATCCATGCATATGCTATTTCCATTTATTTATTTTACCATTTTATCCTCCCACATAAATGAATACAACCACAATAATAGAATTTTGTAATTTTATTAACCTAGGCCATGCAAGACACAAAACTTTAGTGTACATATGCCTGTGTATATGCTTATATATACACACAAACACAATGTATTTATAAAACAAATTCTATAGAAAATTCTAAAACAGATATTTCAATAAGGTAGGAATAAGCATATCACTTCCCAAAATGACTCCATTAAAGAGCAAAAATATTTATTTCAAAATATAATTATGAGTGTGTTTAGCTAAAAATTAATCTCATCATTTTATAATTAAGCCGTGTATATTAATAAAATAAATATAAAGTGCCAAGAAATGTCTTGTTTTTAAGTAAAAATACTTGCCTACTAACTGGCAAAATTATCATATACATTCACACACACAAACACATTCAACTCTGTATTTCTTAATCCAGCTTATGAGGAGTTTAAAGAAGTTATATATGGCTTACAGTCATTATATTTCATGGCATTTCGATTTCTACTTGAAATATTTTGTTTAGCCTGGATACTCAATGTGTATAGGATGAATGGACACAGTTTAACGTGTTTCTTTACGAGATGAATATTCTTCATTAATCATTCCCCTACAGAAGGGACCTTTAGATATCTTGTTAGAGAGAAAACAAAAAGGGCAGCTTCTAGGTTCCAGAACATGGACTGAAACAGGTTCTGCAGGAATAGTCCAGAGCCTGGGTCACACCGCCCAATAGTTACATCACTATTCTGTGACATAGCAAATCTGATGCTGAGCCCGAGAAAGCCCATGAAGTCAAAATGGGGGACCAGGTGAAGTGTAACACAAATCAATGGCAAAAAACCCACAAAGTACATCTGAAACAACACTGTGGACCGACCAGAGGCAAACCTACCGTGAAGCTAAAGAAGCTACAGAGCCTCTCACCTGCACAGGCCACCTCCAAGACCCGAGAAGGGACCCTATCAATGTGGTCACGTCATCATTCGTTTTAAGCTTGTAAAGATATTTTGCATTCTGATTCCTGAAGAGGAACACCTTCCCTCCTATATTAAATAAACCTCAGGCTTCACAAAACCTGAATCCATCCCTGGTCTTCACTCTTCTAAATATCCTTTTTATTTATTTACTTAGGAAACTTTTTCCCACTAAATGTAAAGGGAATGCATTCTCTGGGCTTTGTCAGCACCTCATCACTTTTGGATATCTGCATCTGCATCCTGTCACTCTGGTAAGTCAAAGGAAAGATGAAGAGAAGGATGAATAACTTCCAACTCATTTAAACTTCTAATTGAAAGGAGAAAAGAATAGTTTGGGGCAGAGTCTAACTTCATTGCACAGAATGTTAATGGCCAACTGATAATACCTCTGTACTACAAAACAAAACACATATCGACATGATAAATTCCTGGCTATAGCAGAAGAGACCAAGAAAGCCTTCTTTGTGTTATCAACCCCTCTTGTTCTAAAACACAGCTGCTTCCGAGGCAAAGGAAGGAAGGGAGTGGGAATGAGATGCCTCAAACTGTCCCTAAAGTTTCATTTTGGTTACATTTTCATAATAGGACAGATGAAAAAATGCTCAGATTAATGAGGAAACATAGCTATTTAATAAATGACATCTGTTTGAAGGTAACCTTAGAGAATTCAATCTTTTCAAGTGTAAAAGCACTAAAAAAAAAAAAAAAACCCTAAGCTTCCTTTCACAAAGTAAAGTACAAATTGAGCAGAGTGTTTCTGGGGAGTGGGGAGGGGGGTGGGACGTTATGGAGCACATTTTTCATATCTTGCAAATGCAGGTGCAAAAAAGGGAGAAAACTGTGCAAAACAAGTGATACAAATAATGAAGTAAGAGATCACCAAAATTGGAACATTCTTGAATTGATATTCTCTTTAAACTTACATAAAGCTTAAATTTCCGGACATTTCTTCCTCATTTTTGTTTGTCTTCCTAATTCTCTTCAATGCTAGAGCAACTAGCCCAACCTTCTGCCAGATGATGCTCATCAGGACTTCTAGTTCACCTGATTTGTTTCCATCAGGTGTCCTGTTCTCCTTTTTTTTCCTCACACTCAAAGCAATAATGTAGGTAATTTTATACTGAAATTCCACTTTACTAAGGAGGCTTATTTTAATTTCAGATAATTTTTAGCAATCCATGTCCTTTATACCTAACATGGTTTGGTAAATAGACAATTAGAAGTTATGACTAATATTTGACTTTTATTATTCACTTATTTTTTCTGTGCTTTATTCCAAGTGTATTTCAATTGTAAAGTTGACAAGATACATGGTAGTTACACTATGGAAACACATTGTGATTTTTACATTAAAAATTTACATTGACTACCTTGCAGTATTCTCCAATGACTAATCAAAGTAATTACATATTTCAATCTTTGCTTTCAGAGCTTCCTTAATCAAAAGAATTCACATATGGCAGTGAAGAAGTGGCCCTTCAGCAGTCCTCCTCTTCCATAATTAAAAAACTTCTGACATTTCGGTTGGTCTCATGGATGCCAAGAATATGAACTACATTTCCTAGTCTCCATTGTAGCTTGATGTGGCATATGACTGAATTCTAGCCAATAAAATGTAAGCACAACATTTTTTTCTTTAAAATAACTGGCCCACACATTTTCTTCCTTTCTTGTTCCATTTTTCCCTTCCTGCTTTCTAGAATGTGGGTGGAGCAGCCAATTTGGACCATGAGTAGACCTTGGGAATAGAAATCTATGCATTGCAGAACGACAAAGGAGGAATATGGTTCCTGCGGACTGTGTAGGACAGATCTCCCCTGCAGCACTGCACTGTCCATTTGGAATTTTATCTAAGATGTAAATAAATTGCCCTCTTATTTAAACCATTGTTATTTTGGGTTTCTGTTACTGGCAACTAAACATTATCATATCTAACACATGATATTGCACCAGCTAATTTCCATGGACATTCATGTCAAATACTAAGATCCCACTCTAGCACGTATGTCTGATTAAAAGTCTCAGTATAGATAAGCATTTTTGTACCCTGTTTACAAGCTTTATAATGGCAATGAATTGATGTTTATGTCTGATATCAAATAATACATATGTGAATTTAATTGCTAGATACAGAAAAAAGCAGCAAACATATTCACTTGAAAAACTTCCTTGGACATATTCTAGGAAGTTAAATTCTCCACATGACATTCCAATCAGATAGGAGTTTTTAAAATCTCTTTGTTATCAACTGGCCTATAATTTAGCTCCATCATAACTTTTGAGGGAAGAAAACAGACATATGTGAGTAAATAAAATAATTAGGTCCAAAATATGTCATGAAAAATAAATAGTATGGTTAGTTGGACCATTTTTTCATCTATTCAATGAACATTTATTAAAATTCTCCTTTGTATTATTTCCCATGCTGATTCACTCATATGCATAAATAAGATAAGTCTCTGCCAAGGTATTAGATTTTATATTTTAAGAGAAGCAATTTTTTCATTATCGTACTGGAAATTATAGCTTGCCTTTTTTAACTATAACTAAAAATAAATCATCTTTAGCAAGATCTGCTGAAATCCTTAGGTAATAGTAGAGTGAGGCTATTTAAACCATTCTGATTTATTTATTGAATGAAAACTTTAATAGTTATATTACCATTTCATAATTGTAGATAATTTAACATATGAATTCATTCAACAAGTACATTGACGTGCGTATTCATCATTCTTTTGATTTCAGTGTTATATTTGATTAAATTACAAAGGCAGTGCATTGAGAAAGACAATATTACTTCCTTCACACATAATGTGCAAGTTGTAGAATGACTGGCCAGGGTATTTCACCCGAGCTTAGATTGAAACAAAAAAGGATAGAGGCAACAGGGGCAGAATGAGTCACTTGGCTGTAAGAAACAAAATTTTAAAGCTGTGACTAAAGAAAATCTAAGTAGGCAAAGATACAAGTTAAGAAAATCAACAGAGATAGGCTGGAATTGGCAAGTACCTTAGACCTTGAGTAGAAATCAGGTAGATCAGGCATCTGGGAGGACTGGAAGCCATGCTAGAAGACTGAGACCAAAGATCAGAGATTCTGGGCAACACAAGAGCAGAGACTCAAACCAAAGTGCTTAGCAGGAAGGGCTCAGGTACTCATTAGAAGTACTTGAGCAATAAGTAGGGTAATCAACAGTAAAAATGGGATTTATTACTGAGTGAAGGAGTCTGTGAGCCTACGTCTCCCTATATGTTTAGCCCAGGGCTAGAATTTATCTCATAGCAAGAGACTGTCATGAAACTTCAGATACCCTTGACTGAATGATACCTTGAGAGAATGAAGAATAAGGCAGTTCTTGAGACAGAGATCCAAATTCCAGATATGTTTGATTTTCTTGAGCTAATTTACGAGCATAATAGAGTTCTATTAAACACAAGACCACAACAGTTGTCAAATTAGGATCCCTTAAAATCAAGGGGTGGGTCAATTTAGTGGAGCCTCTATTATGACATTCTTAAACTTTGGTAGGATTCAGTGTTACTGATTAGTCTTGTGTCTTTCCAAAGATGATGCATAATCTATATTATTATTGGGAACCTGAAATATGACATTGGTTTTAAATGTAAGAATATCAGTTTTGCTTTTTAGGCTATAGGCTTGATAGCTAAACCTGGAGAGAGAAAGCCCAAGAGATTGAGTCACCTTGAATTTTAACAGCCACTGTGAAGGCTGCTATGAGAAAAAAAAAACAATCAAGATAGAAAGACAGTCAGGATCATGAGTTCCCTACAGCAATACAGAGAGAGAGGCTCAAGTCTTTTATAGACACTGAGACACATATTTATGCCAAAATTTGCTTATTTATCTTAGGTAGGATTATGGTCCACTTGAGTTTTCATAGAAATTTTTATCTTACCTAAACTTTACCTACTCCTGAAATTCCATCATCTGTAAAACAAAATAAAATCCTAGTTTTTAAATTTAGATTGATAAAAAGAAGCAGAGGTAGGTTTTTCTTTTCAATCCACATATAGTTAAATTACAGAGTGAACTCGTTAACAACTTACGTGTGATTATTAACAGATAAATTTCAACTCATTCAGTTATAGTGAGCACAGAAAAATAGTAAAGCTTGAACAAGCAATAGATAAAGGGATAACACTATAAGAAAATCAATAGAACAAGAATCTTAAAAGGAGAAAAGAAAGAGACATCTGAAGTAAAGGGGTAAAATTACAAATGGGCTTTCAGACAAGCTGTAAGTACCCCAGGCAACGAAGGATGACTGAAGGCTTGAATTAAAAACAGACTCAACCAACAAGAAACATATTTTGTAAGGAAGGACAGATGTAATGGCTTTAGGGGAAGAAAGGAAGTAAGCGATGAAGCAGTGAACGTGAATGAAAGACGCAGTCACAGAAAGGTGGTCAAGAGAAGATGAGGCTGGAAAGCACAAAATGTACAGAGAGCGACTCTGCAAGTCAAGCAGGAAATTTCCAGTTAATTTCAGAGTTTGATTAGACATAGTGAAATGATCACTGATACACAAGTAACCCTCTCCTGTTCTTAAAATTCTTGAGGTGGAAAGAGGGGAATTTTGCAGGGAAATAAACAGACAGAAACTGAAGGAAATTAACAGGGGTCTACAGCTAAGAAAGCCCAAGTAAGAAAAGATTTCAAGCAAGAGACAACTCATCAATGACCTAATACAGTACAGTCAGTAAGCAAAGTACTTTGGTATGGATGAAAGGCCTTGGATTCAAGCCTTGGTTCCACCTCTTAACTATCATCTCATGCAAGCTCTTGGCTTCTTTGAGCAAAAGGATCTTCATCTATAAAGTGAGAATAATAACATATATTTAATAGAATATTATCAGGATTAAATCTAATAAATTATGCTAAAGTGCTATGTAAAAGATACCTATTATTATTGGAAAAATAGTGACATTTATTTTAGAGTATTTTTAGGCAGAAGAGGAAACTACTTAGAGAAGTCGCCATAAGCCCACAGGGAAGTAGTGAGGGAGCAGGGATTCACCCAAGGCGATCTAGCTTGAGAGTCTGCGATTCTAAAATTCCCAGTTATACGGCCCTAGTCCCTGATTTCAGGGAATTTGCAATCTAGTTGAAGGGAAAATATGTGGAATGCTGAATAATAAGGCAACAAAACAAAATTATCACAAAGGAACTCATGATCCCGTGTTTGATGAGTTTTAGAGACAGGGAGATTTACCCTGGAATATTCTTAGAAGACCTCCTGGAAGAGAAAAGACTTGAGTTGTGCTTACGAGGATGATTAGAATTGGCTAATCAAAATGAAGAATGAGAATAGAAGAAAACAGAAAAACAATGAGGCTAAAAATATAAAACATATTCATATTTATTCCATTTATGTTAGAGAAGGAGCTAAAAACTAAAATGTAATAAGAATTCCTGATTTTAAGACTCATTTCAGATTTAAGGTTTAATAAAATTATATTCAGTTTCAAAAATGCTTGTTTTCATTGGCCTCAAAAGAAGTTAGGAGAAGAAAAATTTAATCCTAAGAATTTTTTTATACTATCTAAAAAACTGTTGAACCCTGCTACAACATGGTCTTACAAAGTATAAAAACTGCTTTGTATCATCTCTACTTATTTTGTGGAAATTTTGAAAATACTAAATTAAAACTCAAAGTGGAAACACAAATGTAAAATATATAAGAGAAGAGGAATCAGTGCTTAAGTTAAAATTAAGCTTACAGGAACTTTAAGGTGCTTTCAGGGAGCAGAGATCTAGAACAAATTACTGCTGTCTTCATCTCTCTGCAGTCCTCTTCTTTGATCTTTTGGCTCCTGCCAAAGTGTCAACTGTCAACTCGATGTCTTTATGCTAGAAGTATGAGAAATATTGTTCATGTGTCTCTGGGCTACTTTTGGATAAGACCCTACCACATTACTACCAAAACATTTTTTCCATTAAAGCATTTCTTACGAAAATGCAAACAGTATCTGGCAAGAATAATACATCCCACTATTAAAACCATGATTAACATTTCACTGTCAGTTTAGCTATCTATTTTCCTAGTAGGACTAATCTCCCTAGAGGATTTATTTGTGGAAATGGGAAGTTAGGGAAGACCTTGGCATGGCTTATGTATTATTTAAGATTCTTTAGTAACAAGCAACAGAAACCAAACCTGGTTGGCTTAAGTCAAAAGAAAACATAATGATGTGAACAGCCTGCATGTCCTAAGGAAAAGCTGAACAAGGTTGGAAAAAATGGAACCAGAAGGTCTGGTTGGGAAGATCCCAGAAGGTCTTCCTAATCCCACATTAGTACAACTGCTCAGAAATGAAAAATAATTTCTTCTATCTCTCATTATTTGACTCAAGAGTCAGTGTCCCAGGAAAGCAAATGATTGGTCATACTTAAGCTGCTTACCTTCCTACAGACAATACTGGGGAAGGTCAGGGGAAGCATTTGGCAGGAAGATGCAAAACACTTCTTTGATTTCTGTAGGAGCAAACCAAGCACTTGGATTTCCATCACGCCAATAGTGTATACAACAAAAGAGAGTTAATTTGAAAAGAGCAAATCAGAGTGCCCTTAGGAAAGAGGAATAGAATCTGGGCAGCCAAAAAAAAAAAAAAAAAAATCAAATATTGAATGGCTACAATAGAAAGTCTCTATGGAGGATCCTCAAGCGAAGCAGCCCTGAACACGCAAAGGCAGTGGCCCACACCCATACCTGTATTTTTAGTAGGAAGTTCAGCATCTTCCTTCTTCTCCTCCTTTGCCCTGAATTCTCCAAAATCCCTGGCTTTTCCTAGTAGAAAAGAGGTTCTTTCTGTCTTCCACAATGGAACAGAAAGAGAGCTAGTTTTGCCATTTCTTCTTTCTGCTACCTGGTGTTACTGTTGAAAGCTAGTCCAATAGACTGTCAGACTCTGGTGACACACACCCTTGGTCAGGCTGCCTTGGGTCAGGAGGGATGAGCTCACTCACCCAGAGATAAACCCCACAGAGGTTGCCACACACTTGTTTTCCAAGGTCACACAGGGCAACTTCCATTCTTCACCATGTTAAAAGACTGAAGCCCCAAATCACTGTCCTTTCTTTAAATTTCTTTCCTTAAAGGTCTTAGGAGTATTTTGCTTTTCAATCCCACAAACTGAAAAGTTCTGATTATATCCTTTTCCCCCTGACAGAGAGCCTTCTCAAAAATTACGCTAAAACATGATACCCTCAGTGGCTCCTAGGCATTACCACCACCCCCCCGACACACCCACTTGTGAAGGAGACCGCCTTCACTGCCCCCAAGGTGACTGGTTGGTATAAGAGAAACTTCCAGCTGATTGGAAGATAATCACTTTCAACTTCTCTATTGAGTCCATGTTTTCTTTGAAATCAAGTTTAAGCACAATTTGCTTATTTTACACTTAATGCCAAGGAATCCTCATCTGTGAGTACCAATGCTAAGTAAGTTGTATGAATTCTCTATTAGTTTCTCAAGGCATGCAGAATGGAAGCCATGGCCTGCAAGGCCCTGCATGATCTGGCTCACACCATTCTGAATCTTATCTCACACCATGTAACGCATTGCCCCAGTAACACCAGCCTTCTGTTTCTTCTTTGAATATGCCAAGCTCATCTTCTGCTCATTGCCTTGGACTTCATGACTCTTCAAATGGCTGGTCTGTCTAACTCCTCACTCCTCAGTCTCAACGTCATCACTTCAGAGAGTCCTTCCCTGAATCCCCTCTCTCTAGTCACTCTATAATTACATCACTCAATTTATTTCTTCTGTAACTCTTACCACTATTATAATTTATCTTTTTTACTTGCTTATTGTTTGCCACCTCCCACTAGAAGGGTCCTTCTCTGTCCTGTTCATTGCTGTTTCCAACTTCTAGAAAAATTCCTGAAACATAGTAGTCACTCAATAAATATTTCTCAAATGAAATGGACTAACCAATACAAAGCACAACTTTTTTATATCTGTTTCTTTATCTGTAAAATGGAGATGACATCTGTGCTGCAAGGATCAAATAAGAGCTCATGAGAGCCCTCTGATACAGTATTATCACAAATGTATAAATCTACTTGTACTTGGACATAGTACCGTTATACATGTCTAATAAAATACTAGAAATAGGCAATTTATAAGTTCTTAAGCAGTTACCTACCAGGCTGCGAGCTCCTTGAGGGCAGGAACTATATCTATTCCTCTTATCACTATGTATTCTATGCTCAGTATAGTGTCTGCCATGAAAAGAAATATTTGTTGAGTGAATGGATGAATCAATGAATAAGCACAGCATCTCTCTGTCTCCAGGAAGACTTCCATCTAGAAGGAATAAATTCAGGTGTAGTCCTTTATATGGAATTACATCAATACTGTGTTCTATTCTTTATTTATTCACTCATAAGAATTACTGAGTACCTACTATGTGCTAGACACTGTGCTAGATGCTGAAGATACAACGATAAAAACAAGCAAACCAACCAATCAGCCAACAAATAATGTCCCTGCCCTCATGGATCTCATAGCACAGTGAAAGAGACATTAACCAAATGTTCAGAGAAATAGATTTATATAGTTAAAATTGAGATAAATGCTAGGGAAAGGATTTTAATTACTTTGGAAATTATTATGCAAAACTATTTAAACCATATGTTATAAAGTTTCTCAGACAGAACATATATTTTGGTTATGAAAGAAAATAACTTTTTAATGAGAGAGTTGGATCCAGGAATATGCTAAATAAATTAATATTTTTGGCTCATCCACATAGGTTTACTAAATTAAATTAACTAGAGAACAAGTCATATGTTCAAATATTTGTTTTCAGAGGAAATTTCCTCTAACTCTCCTCATCCTTAAGTTTGTCAGTTGCCTTTAAAGTCATCTATTTGAAATGAATATTTCATTTCATGCTCTCAAAATGAATATTTCCTTTTCTTAATGTGTTTTGGCTTGAATTCTTCCTAACTTGATATTAGGATCATGATTTCTGCTTTCTGTTTTCATTTACCTTTGTTCACAACTTTATATTCAACCATTAAATATGTGGGTTTAAGGTAAGCCTGTTGCATACAGCATAAAGGGATAAAGTGTGATTAGCTTTCTAAAAAATAAATAAAAATTCTGAAATCAAACATATTGATGTATTGATATGATTGTTCTCATTTCTATCACATTTTATTTTAACTGGCAGTTTGTGTCAAATGTCAAGATGGAGTTAGACATGCAAGAGATTATTAAGGGTGATGCCTCTGAAAGACAAAGGTGAGAGGGAGCAGAAGTTGGCCAGAAAAGCCTGGAGACCATGACACAGGCCTGAAACTTGAGAAGAGTGGGGAAGGGAAGGACAGCTGGGGAGGAAGAGCCTCAGGCTGTAGAGCAGCTCTCTCTACACGTGCAGAGAGAGCAGGCTACAGAGAATCGTGGCCAGTCCTAAGGGGGCGCTCTAGAACAAAGATTGCCCATTAGGGGAGTCTGTCCTTGGGCAGAAACAGTCAGGCTCTAATAGCCGCGTCATGCCAGGTCACTGGCTGGGGTTGCAGGAGAGAACACGTCCTCAGCTTCAAGGCTGTGGCACATCCTGAAGGTGCGACAGCTTGAGGCTACAGGCTACCTACACACCTCATGGCAGGGTCAAAAGAAGGACTATCTGAGTGAAAGAGCTCCATGGCTGCCACACACATTTTATAATATTTTATTCAAGTATAATATACATACAGTGAAATGCACAGATCTTAAGTGTACACAGTCTAATAAGTTTTGGAAAATTTATAAATCCACATAGCCCATCCCAAACAAGATATAGAATATTTCCTTCTCGTAAAAAAGTTGCCTCAGGCTCTTGGATCCAACGCCCCTTCCTTCTGTCCCCTGCCCTCCACCTTCACACACACACACACACACACACAGAGGCAACCGCTCTTCTGATTTTTACTACCATAGTTTATTTTGCTTGCTTTGCACTTCATATAAATGGAACCACAGCACAAGCTATCTTTTGTTTCTGGCTTCTCTCACACAATACAATGTTTTGATATTCATACATGTTGTTGCACGTATCTTAAAATTTTTATTTCATTGTATGAATACACCACCATTTTTCTTTTATACACGTTTGGGTTGTTTCCAGTCATTGGCTATATAAATAAAGTTACCGTGAACATTTTTGTACAAGTTCTTTTGAGGGGATACAGCTTGTCATAAATCTTTGGTAAATACCTAGGAATGGGATTGCTTAGCCATATGATAGGATTTGTTTAAATGTATGAGAAATTGCCAACAGTTTTCCAAATCATTTGTACCATTTTTTCCACAGCTTGTTGTGTTTTAATTGATATTTAATTGAATCTACACACCAATTTGGGGTGAAATGACATTTTAACAATATCAAATCTTCCAGTCAATGAACATTATATATATATATCTTTCCATTTTTTTAGGGTTTTTTTTGGTTTTGGGGTTTTTTTGTTGAGGAAGATTGGCCCTGAGGTAACATCCGTTGCCAATCTTCCTCTTTTTGCTGGAGGAACATTGGTCTTGAGGTAACATCTGTGTCAACCTTCCTCTATTTTGTACGTGGACTGCTGCCACAGCATGGCTTGATGAGTGGTGTAGGTCTGCACCCAGGATCTGAACCTGCGAACCCGGGCTGCTGAAGTGGAGTATGCCAAACTTAACCACTTCACACACCACTGGGCTGGCCTCTTCTTAGGGTTTTTAAAAATTTTGTCTCAGAAATATTTTGTTGTTAATGGTGCAAAGGACATGTAAGCCTTTGTTAAATATATTCCTAAATATTTCATGTTTTTATGCTATTGTAAGTAGTATTGTTTTTAAAATTTCACTGTTCAACTATTCATTACTATCATATAGAAATAAAATGTTTTATTTTTTGTACATTTTGTACATTGATCTTGTAGTATGTGAACTGGCTAAAATCATTTATTAGTTCTAGCTGTTTGTTTATTTTGTTCTTTTTGTAGATTCCTTTGTATTTTCTATGTGCACCATCATGTTGTCTTCTAAAGACAAAAATAGAATTTTTTTCCTTTCCAACCTTTATGCATTTGATTTCTTTTCCTTGCTTTATCACAATGGCTAGGACCTCTAGTATAATAGAAGTGGTGAGTGGAGATATCATTGCCTTTTTTCTGATCTTAGGAGAAACTGTTCAATATTTTACCATTAAATTTTCTCTTCATTATGGATCCCATTTTCTTGCTTTATTGAATGTGTTATTTTTTTTAAATTCCATTCCCAATATTAAGTATAAAGGACCAGTGTTGTTTTGTTTTACTTATTTTCAAAACAGTACAAGTTCCTTCCTTATTTGGCTGTTGGGAAAAAGGCTGTTTATTCTGATTCTTTCTAGGGTTTGAGTTGAGCTGAGCCTGGCCCACCACTTTAGCTGGGTTGAGTTTATCTACCCTCAGCTATGGAAGCTAAGATGGCTCTCTGCTTAGCTATGAAGAATTCATTTCACCCTAGTACTCAGTCCGTCAAGCCTTCCTTGCACCCCAGGCTCTTTCATAATTCCATAGAAAAGTGTAATTTTTATTTTGTGCCAGATTTTCTAGTTACCACAAATGTGAAGTTCTTTTGTATCCTTTTACATCCTAACCATTAACATTTTATTTTTCTGTATGTGTGTGTAAATCTTCAAATATTTGGGAGAGTTCAATTTGTTTCTCCTTATCTTTTTTGTCCTTTATTGCATTTCTCTCATTGTTTATTATTTTTTATGCTTGTTTTCTGCATCTTTCTTGAAATGTGCTATCTCAGGTTTCCTCCCTTCCTCCTTTTGCCTTGTCTTATATTTCCTATATTCTTTTCTCCCTTCTTCCATTTCTTTTTTGTAATTCTTCCTTTATAAAAGTAATTGCTTTACTAAGAAATAAAAGCATGTCACAATTTTCATCTTCTTATGGCCACCTTTTTGTAGTCTATTGGTAAATTTTGCTGCTCTCTTCCACGTATTTATCCTACAGCATCTTTGTGTTGACGCTGTGCCAGTTTCATTTATTACTCATTACTGAATGAGTTGAATTTTCCTGGGCCTGATATTTGCAGGAGGTTCTTGGTTAGGAGGGAGAGGCCAGGATAATCTTCTATGATTTATAACTCAAAGATTCTCTCTTCCGCATCTTACAAATACAACACATCATTGTTTGCATTGCTTTCTTTAGCCCCAAACCAGGTTCAGCAGGGTTTTTCCCACCAGCCTTGCTTACTCAATTTCTCAGACCCTCCAAACAAGAGATAGAACTTTTCTCTTTACGGTAAGCTCCTTATCTTTAGAAAAAGCATTTTTCGCTGCTTTTGAGATCTGCTGTGATTGACCCTCTAGCCACTTTTTTTCCACTTCCCTTACAACGCAACTTTTTTCAGATCTCAGCTGCTCTTGGTAGCTCTTACAAGTACTTTAAGTTTGCTTATTATATTGTCTGCAGTTTTTTAAAATTTGTTATTTTCCTTATTGCTTTCATGTGATTTCCAGGAGAAGGGGGCAAAAAGTCTACTTGCACAACCACATTAATATCAGAAGTCACTTGAAGGTGTTTGGCAGGGACGCAAGTTTTTTTTTTTTCTTTTTGAGGAAGATTCGCCCTGAGCTAACATCTGTGCCCATCTTCCTCTATTTTTTTATACGTGGGACGTCTGCCACAACATGGCTTGATAAGCAGTGCTTATGTCAAAACTGGTGAACGCCAAAGTGGAGCATGCAAACTTAACTGCTAGGCCACTAGGCCAGCCACAGGACCTAAGTTTTAATCATGTCTTATAAGACATTGTTTCATCTACTCTCTTTTATAATGTCAAGAGACATTAATTATAAAAACAGTAAGCAAGGACTTAAAATGTAAGCTCTCTAATTTGTCTTATTAACCACATGTGGAATATTTCCCAATACCTTCTACTAAGGGAAATACTATCGAATGGCAATTACTAGAGCAATTCAGTTGATTATCAAAATATTTTACTTGATTTGTCATCTAGAAAGTGACTACCTGATCAAAAAAGCATCCTAACACTCCAGAAATAGGCAGAGAAAATTGTAGGATAGCCCCCAGCTTTTCTGAGAACATTAAGATATGAAGACTACCTGGGAGAGTTAGATGAGCCAGGAGGGGGTCATAAGTACAAGGATGCATTTCACTGTGAAATTGGAGTAGGCATTGAAGTTGAAGGCTGGCTCCTAGTGAGTTTTCTTTTGGGAGCACTAAGTAACCATCAGTACAAAGGTCACAGAAGTATCTTATGAAGCCAACCACTTAGGACTTTTTGTGACTATGGAACTGATCAAGTCAGGTGTCAAATGCAGACTGAGATCATGGGGGCATGAACCACAAAGAAAGACAAAAGTAAAGGAGAAACACAAGGAAATAAATATGGGGAGTTGTATTTATATACGTATCATATTTTCTAATACTTTGTGTTTTTTAATATAGCCTTAAAATGCAGCATAATTAAGGATAATGAGTTTTTCCTTCATCCTTTCCCCCCCCACTCTATCTGGCTCTATATAATGTAGTGTTGCCCAATCTTTATCCCTAACATGTAGAAAATGATATTTGTATCACACTAAAGTAGATGGGAGAAAATTCAAGGGTATAAGCTAGTGAAAAAAAAATACTACCTTTCTGAGGCAGGCCCCATGGCCAAGTGGTTGGGTTTGTGCACTCTGCTTAAACGACCCAGGATTTCACTGGTTCGGACCCTGGGTGGAGACGTGGCACTGCTCATCAAGCCATGCTGAGGTGGCGTCCCACATAGTAGGACCAGCGGCACTCACAACTAGAGAATACAAGTATGTCCTGGGGGGCTTTGGGAAGCAGAAAAAGAAAAAAAAAAGAGAGAAGATTGGCAACAGATGTTTAGCTCACGTGCCAATCTTTAAAAAAAAAATTACCTTTCTTTATATAATCATGACAAGAAAAATAAAATACAACTACCAGGGAAAATACTAAATATTGAATTTATATAAAGTTTCAAAATAAAGTATTTAAAAAATTTTAACGAGAAATTTGAACTTCCTTCTCTGACCAAATGTTAGAATAATGGGTTTTGTGTGTGAAATGGCTACACACACGTCCTGGTCAAAATCTATGATTAAAAGAATTGTAGGTAAAGTATTTGTGATAGTGCATATAGTAAATGTTACATAATTGCATATAAAATTTTGTGGGAGAATTTTATATCTTTTTTTACAATCAAAGTTTACACCACTTAAAATTATGTTTGAGGAAGCTAACACTTCTTCCTATTCCTCCTGAAAAATCCAATGTTAAGACATTTTCATTGGGCCGGCCCAGTAGCACAGTGGTTAAATGCGCACGTTCTGCTTCGGCGGCCTGGGATTCGCCGGTTCAGATCCCAGGTGGGGACATGGCACTGCTTGGCAAGCCATGCTGTGGTAGGCATCCCACATATAGAGGAAGATGGACACGGATGTTAGCTCAGGGCCAGTCTTCCTCAGCAAAAAGAGGAGGACTGGCAGCAGATGTTAGCTCAGGGCTAATCTTCCTCAAAAAAAAAAAAATTTTCACGATAATGGAAATGATTCTTGTGTTTAATCAAATTTCTCCGGTCAAGAGTATGAAACTAATCATGAAGCTCTAATTTATAGGACACATTGTTAGAGCTATCATCCTGCACCTAGCTTGGATGTTATACTTTTTATTTTTTTTAGTGATTATTACAGACATACTACACGATTCTAACTTATCAAACACTGAAGTTAATCAAAATATGCTTACCCTTTTATGCAGATAGTACCATAACTTTTGATCATTAATTCCTTTTAGTTCCCTCCCTGGCTGCTTTTAAGATTCTTCGTTTTATTACTGATGTGCTGCATACTCACTATGATGTAGCTCAGTGTGGATTTCTCTTTATTTACTCTGTTTGGGACACATTGGACTTTTTGTTTTTTTAAGTATTTTCTTTCTTTCTTTTTTTTTTTTTAAAGATTTTATTTTTCTTTTTTCTCCCCCAAGCCCGCCAGTACATAGCTATGTATTTTCAGTTGTGGGTCCTTCTAGTTGTGGCATGCAGGATGCCACCTCAGCATGACTTGATGAGTGGTGCCATGTCCGTGCCCAGGATCCAAACCAGCGAAACCCTGGGCTGCCAATGCGGAGCCTGTGAACTTAACCACTGGGCCATGGGCCGGCCCCCATTAGACTTCTTAAATCTGTATTTTAGTGACTTATTAGTTCTGGATCATTCTCAACCAGTATCTGTTCAAATGCTGGCTTTTCCTTATTCTTTCTCCTTTCCTTCAGATTCCAATTCAATGTATTTTCCAGTTTCTTACTCTATCCTCCATGTCCCATCTCTCTATTATTTTTTTTAAATCTCATTGCTCCATTCTGGATTTCTTTTGACTTATCTTTTAGTTTACTAATTTACTTTCAATTTTGTGTAGTGTTATTAAACCCATACAATGAGTTTTAAGTTTTGATTATTAAATTTTTCATGTGTAGAAAGTCTGTTGGTTCTTTTTCAAATATGCTAGATTATTTTGGTCTCTTGTTCCCTGCATATTTACAAGCTTGTCTCTTATTTCTTTAAAAACAGTAAATATGAGGTCCATGTCTAGAATTCTGAAGACCCGCAGGTCTATTTATATTGTCTTTTGTTTCTGCTGGCTCTCATTCATGATGCCTTGCTTACTTCTGTGCTGTTTTATTGTCTTTGAACACTTATTTGAAACCTGGGATGAAGGCAACTTCCTCAAGAGAATATTTGTGTTGGCTTCTATAACATGACTAGAGTCCTACCATTTAATTTCAAACCAAGTTCAAGGCTTAAGGGTCTCTGGATTCTGTATTCCTCAAGTTTTTAAATTGCACTCTATCTCTGTGTTCTCATCTATAAAATGAAAATAATAACAGTACATATCCTACAGGTAAGTACTTAGTGGTAAGGTGCAAAATGCTTAGCATATAATGCTCAATGATTGACAGCTATTATCACTATGTCACTTAGTGAGTTTTCCCCAATTTGTCTTAATGTCACAGAATATTAGAAATATACCAGTTAACTCAGAAATAGGCAGAAACTAAATAATCACTGGTTAAGCAAAGTGTAGAACTGAGACATTTTGCATTAGCAATCAGCAGAGCAAAGCAGTCACCACCATGGGCTTTGAAATCAAAAAGAACTAGGTTAAACTCTCTTTACAACCTAGATAAGCTACTTAACCTCTTCAGGCCCTAGAATCTTCATTTGTAAAGTAGGAATAGTTGTACTACCTGAGAGCTTATTCTGAATTGTAAATGAAATTCTATGATGCATTTAATATTTAAATAAAAGGTAGACACTTCCTAGGTAGTGATGACAAAGATGAAACCATTAAAATCATTTTGGCAATTCATGTAAAAGTGGAAAGGCATTAGAATGAGTCTCAATTCTAATACTCTAAACTTTCTGTGAGGATAAAGGACTATTTTAGAATTTGCTTGATATAGATATATTTACCAAATAAATTTACTAAGATATGTTTGTGGTATTCATTCAGCATTTTAAGCCTATTACACGCCAGGCTCTGCTGGGTGTCTGAAGTATAAAGATCAATGTCTCTGAATAGTTAGTAGTAGACGACTCAGATGTTCGATCAAATAAGTAGAATGCAGTGTGAGCAATGAGATATTAGAGCCATATACAAAGTACTAGGAAAGCACAGATTTCACAGACAAGATGTTTAACGTAAGCAGAGAAGATGTTCGCCAACGGGAATGGAAGGTTGAGCTGCATAACATGGGATAATTGCTGTATTTGGGAAAGAGCAAACAGAGCTGAAGCAAAACTTATGTTTACAGAGTAAGTGGCAGAGGTCACTTGAAAGATAATTTGAAGCCATTTTGTGCAAGTCTACATGTGCTATGTTTAGGGATTTGGACTTTTACTCCATGGATACTGGGAAGCCACTGAAATGTTATATGGCCTAAATACAATGACAGGATCAGATTTCTACTTTTAGGGGAGTTAACGGACATTAGTACACAAGAAGGACTAGTTAGAGTGAAGAATGGAGGCAGCCAGTCAGATTATCACAATAATCGAAATGAGACAATGCATAGATAAAAAACACAATCGTTAAATGCTTCACTATGAAATAGGTTTTCTCTCCCAATGCCTTGGGAGAATGTTCTTTGAATTCAGAATAACTCCTTCTCAGATTTTCTATTGGTTCCTAAATGTGAAAAATGCATTGTTATTACTTATATAGATAAAAACTTATTTGTTGTTAGTGCCATGGAGTCGATTCTAGCTCCCAGCGATCCAGTGAACAGCAGAGCAGAACTCTGCCTGGTCTTTCTGCACCATCCTCTCACCTTCCGACGCTGTATCAGACAATGCTCTGCTGCTATTCATAGGGTTTTCATGACCAATTTTTTCGGAAGTGGGTAGCCAGGTCCTTCTTCCTAGTCTGTCTAGTCTGGAAGCTCCGCTGAAATCCGTCCACCATGGGTGACCCTGCTGGTATTTGAAATACTGGTGGCATAGCTTTCAGCATCAGAAGAACACGCAGCCGCCACAGTATGACAACTGACAGACAGTTGGTGAGCTTCCCTGACTGGAAACCAACCCAGGTGGCGGTGGTGAGAGCACTGAGTCTTAACCACTAGACCACCAGGGCTGGCTAAAAATGTATTAGATTTCTCTTAAGATATTTCAGGGAAAAATGAAGTCTAAATTAGCATCCTTTTGAAAATCATGTGCAAAAAAAATCCATTTTATTATAACCTAAGGTAAATATAAAAGTTATTTATAAAGAGAATCATCTTCCCTTTTTAGAAAAGAACACCAGTCCTTTGTGACCAGGGGCAGGGGTGAAAACAATAGTCAGCTAAGATGAAAACCCTACTGTAGTGAAAAACTCAAAATCCTGACTTAACCAGTCTAAGAAAATGCCAGTAAGGCTTATCAGAAAAGAGTGACTTGGAATAAAAGCATAAAGAATTGAGTCCCTAGCCCTTTCCAGTCCATCCATCCTGCTGCTCAAACACTCTTGGTTAAAGAGTGAGCAGCTCTCTCATCTCTTCCCCTTAAAAACAACCAAATAGCTCTTGATTCAATTCCTCCTTGTAACAGGGATTTTATTTGTATATTGGTGACTGAGTTGGGTATTTATTAAGGAAACTGATAACGAAAAAGAATTTAACATAGCTTATATTTTTAATGTTTTCCAATATGTCTAAATTTAAGTAATTTCACGGGTGTCCTGACTTCTTTCCATGAGTAAAATGTTTCTTTAATAAGATATGGTCTATGTACACAGGCGGAGTGAATTAGCTCCTGCCTCCCAGTTGCTGAGAAAATGAACTGCTTAAGATTAGAGTCATCTTCTTTATTGCAAGGTATTCCTGACAACCCACACTGAAATTATACAAGATTAACTCTATTAACACCATTTCCCATTCTTTAAAATAGTAGCTTTCTAGAAAGCAGCATTTAAACTGAATAAGTTCAAAGCATATTTTCAGAGGGGATCTCAAAATGCTTACAAATGCTAATGGAAGTATTATTTAAGGATTCAGAATGAGGTGCTGAGAGGTCAAGCATCATATTATTGGTCATACAGTGAGCCATACGTGAAATGGAAAGAAACTGCTTGTTTTTCTCTTTGTCATTTAGTCTGCATATTTTTTTGGCAGATGGCATTTCAAATCACATGATGTCTTAAAGGATATAACACTGTTAATCTCTCAAAGGTAGGGATGTTATCTGATATATCTTTGTCTTTCCCCATAGCATCTTACAGAATGCCTTTAACTTAGGGGCACTCAAATATTTGATTATTATGTTAGATATTTGGCATTGCTTTGTGGCCTATCAAAAATATGTAAAGCAGAAGGGCTTAGGAAAAATAGATTAAGGCAGTACCATAAGACATCAAGCTATCTCTAAGACAGAATCTTTCTGAATCTGAAAGCAAAACCCACAGCACAGGCACTAAACTTTAAGCTTATTAGTGTTATTAAAATGTACAGAGCATAAATTTCTCTCTCTGGAAATATGTTGGCATGAGCCACCAGAACCATTCTGAAAAAATGCAATCAGAATCCATCAATTCCCTTTTACCCTCTCTGAACCTCAAGTATCCTTCAAGGTTTCTAATTGCAAAAATTAACACACAAATATATTCTTCTTTAAAAATCCAAACATTTCATGGGGCTGGCCCCATGGCCCAGTGGTTAAGTTCGCGTGCTCTGCTGCAGGCGGCCCAGTGTTTCGTTGGTTCGAATCCTGGGCCCGGACATGGCACTGCTCATCAAACCACTGAGACAGCGTCCCACATGCCACAACTAGAAGGACCCACAACGAAGAATATACAACTATGTACCGGGGGGCTTTGGAGAGAAAAAGGAAAAAAAATAAAATCTTTAAAAATCCAAACATTTCAGAAGTAAATAGAAAAAAAAAAGTCCTAATTTCCTTACTCTTCATATCTTTCCCCAACCTCTCTTCCTATACTTACATTATTGCAAGAAAGCTCTGAATTGTTATACAGGGCTTCATTTTCTTTTTGGTCTCTTTTTTTTTTTAATTAAAAAAAAATTTTAACTCTTCTTCTTTTCCCCAAAGCCCCCCAGTACATGGTTGTATATTCTAGTTGTAGGTCCTTATGGTTGTGCTGTGTGGGACATCACCTCAGCATGGCCTGATGAGCGGTGCCATGTCTGCACCCAAGATGCAAACCCGCAAAACCCTGGGCCACCGAAGCAGAGCGTGTGAACTTAACCGCTTGGTCATGGGCAGGCCCCTCTTTTTGGTCTCTTAATGGTAGCTCCCAGGTGGAAAATATTGAGGAACACTGACCTAGATAGTTTTTAAAGATCTTTATTTGAATGAACTGTTGAATTCTCAGATTTAGAAATAGTTGTTTCCACTTACAAAAAAAATAACAAATCTGAAAGTGTGCTGAATTATAATTACTTTATGCTAAGACAGAGTCAAACTGTTGAATTCTCAGATTTAGAAATAGTTGTTTCCACTTACAAAAAAAATAACAAATCTGAAAGTGTGCTGAATTATAATTACTTTATGCTAAGACAGAGTCAGATCTCAAGAGAAAGTCATTAATTATTCAACTGTAAAACTTTCATCAGAGAGCACAGTAATGTAATATTAACTCTAATAACACTAGCTGACATTTATTGAGAATTTACTAGGTGCTAGACACTGCTTTTAATGTTTCATAACATTTTCTAAAATAAAGTCCCTATCAGTGAAATTTCAAGATATGGCATGTGATCGATAGTACCGGTATTCATACTATCTTGAATTTGTATGTTTCTCATTATTTTGTTTGACTCAATACCGTCCTGGACTGAAAAATGATTACTAACATTACTTCAAACCTGAGAACACCACAAGAGAAAAATTCAGTGGGTGAATAAAGTCACACACGAACACAGTGGTGGAGCCCTTCTCTGAATTCAGGGACTCTCAGCTATACCAGTATTTCCCAAACTTCAACCATTGATGTATTGCTGTCATAATTACTGCATTATCTATATTAGTATTTCCTTAATATATTTAAATTCATTCCCTCTTTTTAAAATTAAATTTATTTGTTAAAAAAAATTATATCATCATGTAAGTGGAAAACCAGGATTATGTGCCATAAATAAAAGGTAGCTGGAAAAATAAATTCAATAAAGCAAAGCAATCTTATTAAATTCTAGTTAGATATTGTTGCCTGCTGGTATTCCTGAGCCTGAGGACTGCTTTGTCTGTTAAAAAGGTAAATCAGCAAGCGTTGGATGTAAACTAGTATCAATCAGCTTTCTCTGTCTTAAACAGAATGATTGATTAAAGGATTGAAAGAGAACTGAAAAAGGAGCAACTTTCTCACTGTACTTTTCAATGATATTTAATATTGTACCAGCTCCCCTCTAAAATAACTTCCTATGACCTATAATGATTTTGCATATCATTGTGATACAAATCCCAAAATATTCTAGGAAATATCCCAAAATAAGTTGGGAATTTCCTGAAGGATCCCCTTTACTTTTGTTTTGGTCTCAGAATCTCAAAAGGAATCTTATTTTTCTCAAGATATGTTCCAATGTACCTATTAATCAGTGGCAAGTAACGTCAAGTTGGCAAAAATGGAAGTTATTAACTAAAAAACTTGCTTTCAGAAGATAAATATTGGTAGATAAAAACACTACTGATCCAGGAAACATAATCAAGTTCAACCACGTACTATCTTCTTTGACCCTGAATAGGTCAATAAACCATTCAGATATTTTCTTATCTGCAAATACTACCTACCTACAGGGAGGGCATATGGATTAAAATCAGAGAAGTGGAAGTGCCCAGCACATCAGACAATAAAATGTTACCTAGATCAAAAGGTGCATATGACTTTCAGTTTATTACAATTCACAAAAATCTAAGTGCTTTTATCTTAATAAGAAGACCTCAATTTGTTTTACCTTGGTGATCCTGAGGCACTACTCCTTAGTTTCAAATGCAACCTTGAAAATTAAAACTAATCCAAAGATTATCCTTCTTAAGGCCTGAAATGTCTGCAGAAAAACTACAAGAACCTAGGTGACTGGTCATCATTTGGTCCCAAGCATATTAAAGTCCTTAAACTGAAAAAAATAAAAAATTAACATGGTAAATATTATTGGTATATAAAACAATTTTCCACATGAACAGTATCTGAATCCATTTTATGGTGACTTGAAATAAGTTTAGGGACCCTTTCTTTACAAATGGCCAAAGTATTAAATTAAATAAATAAATAAATAAACTATCTGAACTTTTAGCACCATCTGCAGGCCAAAAAAATTAATATCAATGACAGCCCATTTTAATGCTTTCATATTTTCTAAATGCTCAACATTTTTTTAAAAACTAGGATTTAATAATTTACATCATTAATTTTCTGATTACACTTACAGGATATAACTCATATGAAATAAAGTTAAAACATTTTTTCTAAAAATTGTTTACTAAATACAGGATCATTTCATTTTCAATAAACATTAAAACAATAAAGATAATTTGAAAAACCAATGGTATTACAATCTCCAATTTTTGTGTCCTGAGATGTACTTACTATTAAAATATATAATGACAAAAAAGGAACTTTTTAATATTAAAAAAATCCAAAAAGCCTATCATCTTAGTAGAATGGCATTTTCTCTTTTTCTCCTCCCTCTCAAACTGGCATCTGTGGATATTTATTTAACAATAACTAAGTGCCAGGCACTTTTCTAAGCCGCTTTGCATATATTAACTCAGCAAGTCCTCACAATAATCCTACAAGCCAGGTATATTATCATCCCCATTTTATACATGTTGAAACTGAAGCACACAAAGCTTAAATAACTTCTCCAAAGCCACACTGCTGTGGCAGTCAAGCGGAAGTTTGTCCCAAATATCTGTGCTTTTAATCACTATGTTAAGTGTCTCCCATCTGTAAAAGCTGCCTGCATATATACACTGCATCTGTAATATGTATGTCCTACTCTAGAGGGGCAACATTTTCTCACCTAGGATTTCTCATACCCGAAAACTTCATCACCATTTTTAACAACTACATGTTTGCCCTCAAGTTGACACATCTCATTTCACTTACTTTAATGGTGGACTTTCAAACTATTTCTAATTTCTTTCAGGAAGCAAATTTTGCATTGTATAAAGCTTTTTTCCTTTTTTGAATTTTATTTTATTACGCTAACATATTCAAAATGACTTGACTGACTTAAGTATATAAAAGTGCCACATTACTGATACAGAATGCTCTACAGTGCTTTTTAAATGTCATCATTATATAATGCTACCAGTAATGAAAGAATGCTCAGGTCTTCCCAATCACCATATACCATTTCCCCCCAAAATTTAACTGATATAAAATGGTTAAGGATGATTTATGATGTGGGATAGTTAAACCAACAAATAGTTAAATTTTCAAATGGCAAAATGTTTTCTTCCTCTAGCAACATAAAAGGTGGCAATAATCCTATTATTTGTTGCTTTTGAGGTTGGTGCTATCTTCATTCTATAAGTGAGCCTCAGAAAGAGTCAATAACATACCCAAAGTCACTAGTACCCGTCAGAGCTGGAGTCTGAGCTCAGATCTGTCACTCTAAAATCTGTGTTTTAGATAACAGAAAAAAAAAAAAACAACAAAAAGTCAAGAGTGAATGTATGTCGAGATAAAGAAATTGTATGAAAAAGTTTATTTCAATCTTCATGGACAATTATTTATCTCATAAAGGGGTAAACTACCCTGGGGTAGCTATCATAAACAGAGAAACTGTATTTCCCTGATGTATTGTTGTGATTAATAATTTCAAAAATAGGAAAGAATGACAACAATAATTAACAAAATACTTCATCTATCTTTCTCCCAACCATATGCATTCATTACTACCAAGTTTCATCTACATTCTAAGTGAGGAGTTAGAGGATATAAACATTACTCCAAAGAATTTTTTCTTATATGTTATCTTGCAGTATTATAGGCTAATAGTCTAAAATGACTGTAACTTTTATAGCACAGAATAAAAGTCACTGAAACATTAGATAATACAAAGAACACAGGCTTCAGAGTCTTAAATTCAGACCCTGCCACTTACTGGCTATATGTTCTCTGGAACGTTAGCATCAAATTCCTACTTCGTCAAGATGTTGCGTAATTAAAGGAGTAACATTTATAGAGCTCCTAGAACATGGTAGTTGTTCAAAAAATTTTAGTTGCCTTTCCTTTCAAGAGTGACATATATACGATTCTATCAAGGGTATTGGTTTTAAAAATCATGCTTCATTATCTCCCTTAGACAAATCGTAGCATAACATGAAGCATCAAGATCAAAAGAGATCAAAAGAGACAAAGCTGCTTCATGGATGTGGGAACCTTCTGTTTTGACATCAGTATTCTGTTCTTCCATTAGTTGGTATGAGAGATTATGGGGATGTTTCAAAATCTGTCTATAACACCCTGGAACATTCAGTTTCAGAGTAGGTACTTTAAACCTGTATGTCTGTAGTCCATCTCTGCTAAGTATTTCCTGGTACCACTGCCCTACTTTGTTCTTTGGGTACTGAATATTGTATCCAAGCACGGGAAGAACAACCTGTGCAAGAGAAGGGAAAAAGAGACGCATGAGACAGCCTTCAGAAAAATATATTTATAGAGGTTGTACTTTAAATTTACTTTTATGACTGGGACCTGGATCTGTAAAAACAGTCTTGGGACATAAACATTACAATCAGCCTAAAACATGCTATTGAATACTACACTACTTTGATTATTTTTAATCCTAACAGGCAAAGAAAAGAGTTAACTAAAATCAAGAAGGAGTCATAATAACCAAGGTAACCAACTCAAGTCAGATATTATTAGACAAACTTCTATTAATGCAGAGGAGAGGGAACAGAAGTTTTGGTACACTTAGTTAGCCAAGAAAGACTTAATCTCTATGCAGTCATACAATCCTAAGAGCATATTCTTTCTATAATACAAAGAACAGCGCTTACTGCTCCATCAATAACTGATATTTTGGTTGATAATTTTACATTCTTCTTACTTATTTAAAAACATGAAAGCAAATAAGAGGCAACAAAAACAATGTTTATTTTCTCAGCTGCTTATGTGTAAACATTTTGTGGGCTTCTCCTCCTTCGCTGATGAGTTCTAGACTTTTTTCTTGAACAGTACCAAAAGGTGGTCAGAAAAAGGAACAAGGTAAAAACTCAAATATACACAACATGAATGAATTTCAAATTCATTATGCTAATTGGAAGCCAGACACAGAAGGCCATATACTATATGATTCCATTTATATGACATTCTTTCAAAGGCAAAACCACAGGGACAGGAAATAAACGAGTCGTTGCCAGGGCCTGGGGCTGGGGGGCTGACTACAAAGGGGGAAGGGAAACTGAGGGGAAAGATGAAACTGTCCTTTATCTTGATTTTTGTGGTGGTCATATGACTATATACATTTATCAAAATTCATAGAACTATAAACTAAGAAAAGTGAATTTTATTGTATATAAATTATACCTGAATTAAAAAGTGGGGGGAAAAAAAGAGGGGGGGACCGGTTAACATTTTGTCTTTGAGGCATAATGTCTACATTTAGATCTAAGTGATCCTAATTTTTAAGCAAATTTACCTGATGTATTGCATATGAATTAGCTGATTCCTCTTCTTCAGTTACTAGATGAACCTATTTTGTAAAAACATGAGAATATGCATGATTCCCAAATGTTTCAAATTCCTTCAATTTCCCTAACTCTGTTATGTATAATTTGACTCCTACGCTGAATATACATAAATCCAAACAAGATCTCTTCATCACTTGTTTCTAGAAAAGTAGACTAAGGTAAAAGTTACAATGATTCTTCCGGCTTTAACCACTGATCACTGAAGTTGACACACGCGGAGAGAACGGTGGGCAGCTTAACGCACTAAGGCAATACTTCCACCTCAATCACCAACAATCTTCTAAATTACAAAGTTGTTCTTTATTATGCTGACTCAAAAACCTGCTTCTGCGAAACCACCCCCCATCCTCAAAAGTTTCAAAATATTCTATGAGAAGTGGTGTTTCTCAAAACATTCTTCATGGAACAGTAATAGGTGTGACTTGTAGAAGGAAAGATAAAGAAGTGCATGGTAATTAAGTTTGAGAAATGTTGCTCTGGGACACCACAGAATAAATAATTCTTACTTCTCTTGCACAGGAAAGCTGAAGTATAAAAGCAGCCGTCATCATTCCACAAGGATAAATAGCATTACCATCCTCTCAAAGTATTCATCATATAATATGGTGGCTAGACCGCCTCTAAATCTGCTTGTTTTCCCCTCAGTTCTCCTCATGCTTATCAATAATGTCCACTCTGTTTTTGTTTCTCATCTGGGGTTTATTTGTTTGTTTACAGGTAAACACCCCTTTTCACTGCTGCACATAGAAATAGACATAAAGCTCCATACGTAATCTGATCAAAATACACGGGACTATGATCTCTTTTGCATCATCACTTCCAGTTTTCTGCCTTGTATAAATTCACAAGCATAGCTACAACACTGTAATTTATGAAAATACTGAACAAACATGGTCAAGTTCAGAAGACTATGTTTTGTCTTTAGGGAACTTCCTCCAGGCTGATATCTATGAATTAATCAACAAACATGCTTTTGCTGTATGGCTGCTCCCCAAATATGAATTCACCTAACTTTTTAATTGTCTAACTCACTTTTCTCTATCTTGCTCACAAAAAAAATTATACGAGAATCTACCAAGTGACTTGAAAGAAAGATACACCTGCTAGCCTAGTAATCCTCTCAAAAAGGGAATCAGATTAGTTTCCTATAATTTTTAACTGTAGAAACACAACATTACATGCCCTATTTACTATTTATTAGAAATCTCATTCTGCCTTTCTCCTTTTCATATTTTATGTTTTGAGCCTCTAAGGCCTACCTTTGCTTTTCTCAGTGCTAACTAATAAAATATTGATTGGTCTTAAAATATATAAAGACATTTTTTGTTGCTTATAAAAGGAAACTGCAAGATATGAAGGAGAAAATGTTTTTTTCTCCTATAGCTCCAAAAAGAAAAACAGATACAATTCTGATCACAAAGCTGTCCTTGCAAATGTTATTTTGAACAAAGAAGTCTGATAAAACGTATTATTTCAGAGATTATTGCTATATCTTGTCAAAGTAACCTCTCAGTCCTGAAAATTTGAATTAGAAATGGCTGACTTACTAAATAATGTGTTGCCCAGGAAATATTTAAATGGATATATATTTTCTAGAAGTGTTAAAAAAAAAACGTGATTTTTCATTATTTATTAAAGAGGATCACTGACATCTCTTCTTCCACTCACGTGAGATACAATAAAACCTACGATGCTGCTAGATTTCTCTTTACACAGTTTCAAAGTCTGTCTCAGTCAAACGACCATTCTTAGTGATTTATGCTCCTAGTGATCCCTTTCTTGTCTAAATATTCATAAGCCATCCATTTAATGAAATAGTAAAGCAGACATATGTTGTTCTGGCTGCACTCCCTCTTTTCCGGGAGTAGCCCCCCATTTTCCAGGGAGCTTCCAGTTCTCAAATGTGGTCTGGGTGGGATAGTTCCAGGAAGGAATCCTTGGAACACAGGCTTAGCCAATCACATACTCCAGTCCACAGTAATTGGTGTGAGGACATGTGACACAAGTCAAGCCAGTTCTAGCCACTGAGACTCAATTCCATGGCTTTCGTTGAAACTTTTGGGAAAGAAAAGCCCTCTCTTCTGGAGACGTTGTGAGAAATACGCTTGGAGCTGCTAATAACCATCTTGCCAGCAAATGAATAAGCCAGACTGAGAAGAGATCTAACACAGAAGAAAGCAGAGCTGAAAGATGAAGAAAATGAGATGGATGATGTCGGACACTGCATAAGCCCCTGGAACCGGCTGGGCCCGAATGGATCACAGACTTTCAGTTACGAAGGCCAACAAACTGCTGACTGCTTTTCCTTAAGTTAGTCTGAGATAAAGGTTTCCATTACTTGAAACCAAAAAACCCTCAATTTATACATCTAGAACTCTGTGATTAATTAGATAAAGCTCCCTTTATGCACATTTCAGAGTCTATTTTTCTCCACTTTTGAAAAACTGGGCCATGTTCCATCTCTAGATGTTCACACCTTTTCCATACTCCATGATTTCTCTAGTAGAAAGCAGTTTGGGTCAGGAGTCAGACAACTGGGTCTTTTTAATTCTGCTACCTGTGTCACTTAATCTGTTTCCTCTCCAATGTGGGTCTCAATTTTCATTTCCATAAAATAGGAGTTAGAAAAGTGGGTCTCTAAAATCCTTTTCTCCTCTAAAATTCAATGACTTCATTATGTTGTATATGAAAGCACTACTCAAATCTCTTCCTCTAATTTTTAAAACATATTTGTGAGATTGACTTAAGATAACATTGGAGAATAATAGTTTGTTCTTTTTGCATTACAATACTGTAAAATGAATTTCCTTGCATAATTTATGGAATTCAATTTCATTATTTGGTTCAAACCCACACAGATTAAAACACTAGAAAAATACTAGGTGGATAGGGAGGAAATTGAAGGATCAACTTTTGTAATATAAATTTTAATTTCATTCATATAAATGCCTCTAAGATACTGCTAAGAGGAAAAAAGCAAGTTGTGAAATCATACTTATATAAAGGAAACATACACCACATTACATGCCCCATATACCATTATTATAAAAGTTTTATTCTTTTTCCTTTTCAAATTTTAAGTCCCTCCTTTTCTCTTCTTGGTGTTAACTAATAGAATAAAATCCACTGTTTTGTGCATTACTTGTACAATTTTTTAAAGAGTGTGTATGTGCCCATCAAGGGACGAATGGATAAAGAAGGTATGGTATTTACACACGATGGACTACTACTCGCCATAAGAAATGATGAAATCCGGCCATTTGTGACAACATGGATGGACCTTGAGGGTATTACGCTGAGTGAAATAAGTCAGAGGGAGAAAGTCAAATACCGTATGATCTCACTCATAAGTAGAAGATAAAAACAACGACAAACAAACACATAGCATTGGAGATTGGATTGGTGGTTACCATAGGGGAAGGGGGGAGGGGGGTGGGCAAAAGGGGTGATTAGGCTCACATGTGAAGGATGGACTATAATTAGTTTTCAGGTGGTGAACATGATGTAATCTACACAGAATTTGAAATCTATTATGATGTACACCCCAAAATAATTAATTAATTAAAAAAAAGAAAAAAAAAGACAAAAGATAGAAGAAGCTATTACTAATTCTTTTCAGAAAGGCCAAATATATTTTGCAGCCATTGTTCTTTCTTACATATTTTGTAGCTATTTTAAATTACATTTATATGACATTTTTCCCTGAAAAAAAAAAGGAAGGTTTACCATCTTTGTACCTTTCACTTCATACCACTATTGTTACTTTTCGATTTACTAACATGTGTTAAGCCTCAGCTGACAGCAGAGTAGAAGCAGGAGATGAGCAAATAAAAGTAAAAATAAATAAATAAATAAAAAGCATGTGTTTAGTTTTACATTATTTCCAAAATAAGAGCTTCTGAAAATTAGCATTCCTGGTGTGGTCACTACTTTTGGAAAACTAACTGATGAAAAGATACTTACTTTACTATTTGGGAAATGCTCGTCATCAACATCTTCATCCAAACAGACCAAATCACCCTCCACTACTCTTGATCCATAGGTTGCAAGTCTGTAAGACACGGCTTCATTCCAAATTTTGCTGCTATATGCATGGACATAGAATATACGCATAGAATGGGGTAAAGAGAACCAGGCCTGGATGCAACCCTCCTCTGTCACGCCAAAGCGATGCAGTGACTCCAGCAATGCTCTCTCCCGAACTTTTAATTCAGGCATCAAAGAAAGTGTGCCTTTAGCATCCTCTGAAATATAGAGAAAATCAGTGAGTCAACGACACTTATTTAAAAAGCCAGTTATAAAGACCTTTACTATAATCTCTAAACAAGAAGCAATGAACTGTACTATCTTGTAAACCTGAATATGAAGATGATGCTCAGCATCAACTGTAAACCTGTACACTTGTAGAGTTTGCTTGTTTTTTCTAATATAGATCATTAATCACATGGTCCATTCACTTTCTCTGCTTTAGAAAAGAATAGCAAAAAGCACAACATTAGTAATTCCTACTTCAAAATGGTGATAAACTAATTCGCAGTTATTCAGAGGACTTTTCAGAAAAGAAAAACAACCCTCTGAGCCTATAGATGTTTAAAGAGCTATTATGGACATTCACATAGAATTTTTTGAATAAGAAAGGTTGGATCCTTCAAGTATACTATTAGGTTTTGCCAGTGAGATGCTTTTTAAAATTAAGATTACTGGACTCCACCACAAAGATGCCTACTCAGTTAGGGCCTTGCAATCGGCCTTTTGATAAATGCATCAGGTTTCTTATGGACACTAAAGTTTAAGAATCATTGCGATAAGAAATTATCTTCTCAGGACTCTACAGTAGATACAAACAAATAAGTCACTTTAAACTTTCTCTAGTATTACTTAGATTACTCATAACAATTTGAAATGCCCACACTGTTTACAGATTGCGGTAAAGCATAAAAATATTTCTTTCCTATGAATAATTACATATATGTAAAATGTACATAATTAAAAATAATGAATGAAGATATTTGAAAACTGATGTCCTTTAATTCAACGGAAGTGAAATTCAGTATGGAGATAGTTGTTGTTAGCGTCATCAGTCAGTTCTGACTTCTAGTGACTCTGTCTGTACAGCGGAGGGGAACCCTGCCTGGTCTTTTTGCGCCATCCTCTCACCCTCTGGCACCATATCAGACAATGCCCCACCGCTATTCATAGGGTTTTCATGGCCAATTTTTTTGGAAATGGGTGTCCAGCTCCTTCTTCCTAGTCTATCTTAGTCTGGAAGCTCTGCTGAAACCTGTTTCCCATGGGTGGCTCTGCCGGTATCTGAAATACCGGTGGCAAAGCTTTCAGCATCACAGCAACATGTGGCTGCCATAGTATGACAACCGACAGATGGGTGGTGTGGTTCCCTGACTGGGAAAGAACCCAGGCTGTGGTGGTGAGAGCCCCGAATCTTAACTGCTACACCACAAGCGCTGGCTATGCACATATATACGTAGTCATATATTTGAATGAATCTAAAACGATATGCTTGCTGTTATTATTATTTAAATACAACTAATATTTATTCAGTATTTAGTATGTGCCAGATACTATTTTAAAAGCATTGTATCTGTTATCTTATTTAAACCTCGTAAGAGTCTTTCAGGTAGCATTATTAGCTTCAATTTACAGATGAAGAAACTAAAACAATGAGGCTAACTTATTAGCAGAAGACCATACAGTTGGAAAGTACTAAAGCTGAGAGTGAAACCCATGGAGACTGACTCTGGAACCCACACTCATAAGCACTTTTCCTTAGTGCTTCCCATTAAGCATTCTAAATGTATATTATCATATTGGCCTAAAGTTTTCAAAATCAACAGTCAGGGCTGAACAGCAACTAAACCAAAAACACGGCACAAAGTATCAGATATAGCAAACATACCTTTATTTATTTTTCAGCCTCCTCTAGTTGTAGTGAATTATACTTCCATCAGTACTAGTTTAGAACTGGGAACTCCTATCACCTCAGAGTTTAGGCCAAGAAAAACTAAGAAACCATCTCTCCCCTCACTCTTACCCCCAAGGAAGGGTTAGAACAGATGAAAGTCCTGGAGATCTGGCCAAAAACGGGAGTGCCTAGGGCATGTAATGATATGATTAAATACACAACATGTTACAATCTGTTCTTTATTACATTTATGTTGCAATGAATGCCCTCCTGCTGACATAACATTTATATTGTGCATCTGTATGGCTGTGTACGGGATAAAGAAACTTTTAAATACCAGTCTGAAGAAAATATTTCTTTGCTCTATTTACAGGATTATCCAAATCTTCTGGTGTAAGAAATAATTTTACAGCCTTCACCTTTAAAAATCAAGCAAACAAACATGTTAAATGAAAATGACAAACTACTTACTTTTTAAAAAAAGATACAAATTCTTAGGCATCTTAAAAGGATAGGGATTTAACAAATGATACCTGAAGATGCAATTTTATTTAATTTATTTATTTATTTTAAAGATTGGCACCTGAGCTAACAACTGTTGCCAATCTTTTTTTTTTCCCTGCTTTTTCTCCACTAATCCCCGCAATGAATAGTTGTGTATCTTACTTGTGGGTCCTTCTAGTTGTGGCATGTGGGATGCTGCTTCAAGGTGGCCTGATGAGCGGTGCCATGTCCACACCCAGGATCTGAACTGGTGAAACCCTGGGCCGCCGAAGTGGAGGGCACAAACTTAACCACTCGGCCATGGGGCCAGCCCTGCAATTTTATTTTTAAACTGTCAAAAATTAAACAGTTGGGCCGGTCTGGTAGTGCAGCAGTTAAGTGCTCATGTTCCGATTCAGCGGCCTGGGGTTTGCCGGTTCGGATCCCAGGTGCAGACATGGCACCGCTCAGAAGGCCATGCTGTGGCAGGCGTCCCACATATAAAGTAGAGGAAGATGGGCATGGATGTTAGCTCATGGTCAGTCTTCCTCAGCAAAAAAAGGAAGATTGGCAGTGGATGTTAGCTCAGGGCTAATCTTCCTCAAAAAAAAAAAAAAATTAAACAGTCAATGTTAAATTTAGGAATAAACCTTGTGTACAAAGCAACCTTATACACAGGTTTAAATATTATGAACTGGAAAAAGTGCTCCCCCATCACTTCCATCATTCTTCTGTCATTTTTTGCCTCTACCATGGAGGTATAAACACAAGCGTGAAGTAATGACATAAATCTCAGACTTAACCAGTGTACAGAACAAAAACAGGGGAAGAAACAAGAATAGGGGAATGGCAAGCCACTAATTTCATTCACATCCTCAAGTCTCAGAATTCTTTGGTCTTAAAAATAATTGCCAAAATCTTTTTAAAAAAATGCTAACTTTAATATTTTCTTTTAAAATCTAAAAGATTAAAAGATGTTCCTTTAAAAAGAAATGGTATCTACTAGTTCCTGTATTTTATCACTGTCTCCAACACTGTGATTTATTTCTAAATATGTGTCTTAGAGTAGGAAAGGATCTTAAGATAGTTCACTCAAACTAACCTCCCACTCAGACTTCTTTTACAGTATTTATTCATTCAAACAAATATTTAAAAAGCTAATTCATCAAACAATTATTAAGCATCTGCCATGTGCTAGGCACTGCACAGTGTACTCGGGATAGAGTGATGAGCAAGAGAGACATGGTCTCTGTTTACTGGAAAAGATTAAACAAGCAAGAAGAATAAAATACAATAAAACTTAAGATGGGGAGTCCAGGAAGCTGCAGGTTCACAAGATAAGGGGAATACACTTTTTCTTGGGGAGTGGGATGAGAATTTAAATTGAGAAATAAGGAACATAAATGCTGGGGAGGGAGTGCTTTAAGCAAAGGACAAAAACTATGCCTCTCTAGCTACGGGGGTCAGCCTCTAAGACCCCCAGTGACCTCCACCACCTGGTACGAATGCCTGGTGCAGTCCTCTCCCCCACAGTCAGGGTTGGTCTGTGTGACCAGTAGAATACAGCAGAAGTGAAGGTATGTCACTTCCGAGATGAAGTTATAAAAGACACTGTGATTTCTGTTGTGGTCTCTCTCTCACTCTTTGGTGCTCTTGGACTCCTCTCTCCAGGGGAAGTCATGCCATGAGTAGCCCTATGGAACGAAACTAAAGCCTCCTGCCAGCAACCATGAGAGTGAGCTTGGAAGCAGGTTCTCCGAGCCGAGTCAAGTCTTCAAAGACCTGGCTGATAGGGTGACTGCAAACGCGTGAGAGACGCTGATGCACAAACGCCAGCTAAGCTGCTCCTAGACTCCTGACCCTCAGAAACAGTGTGATAATAAATGCTTGCTGTTTTGAGCCACTGAGTTTTACGGTAATTTGTTCCACAGCTATAACTGATAATTGATATTCTAGAAAAGTTAAAAAAAAACATTTAGGAGCATGGAATGTGAATTTTGAAAGAGGTGAGAGGGTAGCCATCCAATTTTTGTTTAAATGCTATGAGAAACAGAAATTTCCAGTTTTTGAGAGGTGGAGGCGAGAAGCCCATTCCTTTGGACAATTGTTAGAAAAAAGTCTTTTTTACAGTAGGCTAAAACTCGGCCCCTTGAATTTCTACCCTTGTAAAACCAGAGAATTAACAGTCTAATCATAGTTTTGATCACTTATCTCTGTGGGCCTGACACTATGCTAGGTGCTTTCACAAAAGTTATTTCATTTAATTCTTACAAAAATCTTGTAAAATATATGTCATCTCCATTTTACAGATAAGGAAACCAATGCTTGGAAAAGTGAAGTAAGCTGCCCCATAGGTTATATGACATATTTGACAAATGGTGGAACTCAAGTAGAACACATGCTGCATTCTGCAGACCCCAAACTACTACATTCCTCTTCCATGTGACAAAATTTTAAATATTTTATACATTTACTTCCTCTTCTAGGACATTTTCTAGACTGAAGAAACATTGTTTAGCTAATCATTTCTCATCAACACGGTTTCTAGACACTTTATCATATCAGTTATATTCCATTTGCTAAAATATCTCTTGAAATGTTAAGCCCAGAACCACAAATTCGCAGATGCGGTCTATATCATCAGCTCTCAATGTTGTTTCCATGTGTAAGATGATGCTGGCATGCACAATGCTTCTCACAAGTGCTTTTGCTGTTCCTTTCTCTTTTACTCAAGAAAACATAGCACAGAAACGAGTGAGCATGATACTATTACATGAATAATCTAGCATTTGCTCAAATATATAATTTTTATAGTTTTGTACTTTTCACTATTATGTACACTCCATCCAGTGCAAAAATATGTCTGTATGTATAATATGTAATTATATATATAATTTTAATAATTGGGCAAATGCAGCTTCTTATTTGTAACATACATTTTTAGTTTCATCTAAAATTAGATCTTCATTCAAATTTGCTGTTCCCATTTTTGGTCTCTGGCTTTGGGTGAATTCCTATCTTTTATCTGATCTCATACAGGACTTCTGGAATGCAATCTGTTACCAGGATTCTCAAATCTTCTATTTAGTTCACTAGGAATTTGGTGAGTGTTGGTCAATTCCCCGTCAAGCCTCAAACAAGTATTAAACACATGGAGATCACATGCAGTTTGCTTTCTTATAATGTGAGACCAAGAATACAGAGGCTGCTCAGTAAATGTTCAATGATGTAGTACATGGTATATGTATGAATGCATATATATGCGTTTATATGCTGAGCTAAGAAAGCAAGGAGCTGGCTTATGTAGTAAGTATAACTGATGAACAGAGAAGATCATATTTTTTAAAAATCCATACCATTTCACTCTTCAGCAAAGCCAGTCCGATTTGGTCTGTGTGAACTTTCCTTCCCATCCCAAATCTCTGTGGTCCATAGTAATTCACAAACCCTTTACTCTATAAAGACAAAAAATCAATTAATTAAAAGTATATTGTTATACCTGTGTACCCCCAAAATTCATATGTTGAAATCATAGCCTCCAATGTGATGATAATGGGGACAGCGATGTGGGGAGGTAATTAGGTCATGAGGGTAGAACCCTTATAAGAAAAGGCCATGGAGTTGGCTTACTGTCTTTCTGCCACATGAGAATACAATACGAAGACCATGTTGGCACCCTGATCTCAGGCTTTCAGTCTCCAGAACTAGAAGAAAAAATTTTCTGTTGTTTAAAAGTCACCCAGTTTATGGTTCTCTGTTATAGCCCCGAATTAAGACAAATAAATACAATCATTGTGTGAGAAGATGAAATCAAGTCTTTCTCTTCATATTTATTTTAATAAAAGAATTCTATAATCAGTAATGTACACATTGGGACTAACTGGTCTGAGAAATGCTACACAGTTAGAGAAGAGAAAGGAGAAGAATAAGTGATTAAAAGTTTGAAAATAAGATGAGTGAAAAGGCTTAAAAAAATATATCAACTTTTCATTCACATTACTGAGGGGTTTTCTGGGATGTGGGTTTTCCGTGCTAAAACCAGGAAAGTTCTGGGAAAACAGATGGATTGGTTACCAAGTACTGGATCTGATCTTTCCCCTGAAGCTTTTTCTGATTTTGAGACTCTTCTGCTGTATGGAGTTGCTGGGAATAAGAAACAGAATTATTTTCAAACCCAGCAAGTCCTGGCTCCTTTATATGTAACAGTTCGTTTTCTAGTTATCTCAGTTTCTGAAAGCCTGGGCCAAGACAATGGCATGGCGTCACTCCAGCAGGAACAGAAAATCGAATTTTCCACTGCAACCATGAAAGACATTGGTCAGCATTTAAACATGTTCTCACAAACACACCACCAGGCCCAGATGGTTTCTTGAAAGATAAAATACTCTTCCACATCACTTTAGGAGAGGCGTATACATTTATTCATTCAACAATTACTATTGAGCACCGACTCCAAAACTATTCAATAAAAGATGCTAAGTCAATATGTTATCAACATGGTACAAAAGCAACTGCATCCTCACCTCAAGTCATTCACAAAACTCAATTGCAGATAGAATAAGTACTCCCTATATTAAATCTCATAGTCAAATATTTTTAATTATTTACAGTTTGGAAAAATAACATCAGACAATATACTACACTAACCAGAAGAGTTTTAAGTACCCTTTCAAATTACTTGGGGTTGGATATTACAAAAGGTTTATAGCAAGCAGAACTATAACCCTCTAAAACAAAACTTCAAAGACTTACTTTCGAAAAGGGCTTCTCAACTCCCTTCGCTTATCATGAGAACTAAAGGAAAGTTGGCTAAAACTAAGATTATTCCTACTGGGGATTTTATAATGGGCAGTTGTATATCCATAAGTACCAAATAAAAGGCAATAAATGCTATCAGAGTTTAGAAAAACCCTCTCCCTTTTTTCAGGGATATCTTTTTAATAACAGTTTTCCAGGGGAAAAAAAAGAATTTTAGATGAGTCTAGAACAAAAAGGAAAAAACAACCATAGAAAGAATATACAATCAGAGAATGCCTATACACAGGTAAATGTGCCAGATCTAAAAAAATCTTTAGTTGGAAGATATTGATTAAAAACCAGTTTCTGTTTGTTTGCTTTCCTTCTGAAGAGGCATAAAATTGTGTAAAAACTTCTTTGTGGCCACAAACTTAAGTCAGCGTTTCTCAACATTGGCTGTAAAGCAGAATCACTTAGGGAGTTTTTAAAAGTACTAATGCCTAAGCTGCATCCCCAGATGTTCTCATTCAATTGGTTTGGGAGTAGAGATTGACTGCCAAGACTTGCTAAAAGCACCCAGGTTGAGAATTACTCATCTAGATCAGGGGTGGCAAACTACTAACGGCCCACAAGTCAAATGTGGCGAGACACCTGCTTTGGTAAAGTTTTACTGGAACATGGCCATGCTCATTCCTGTATTGGCTATGGCTGCTCCCTCCCAACAGCAGTAGAGTGGTTGCAACAGAAACGATATGGCTACAAAGCCCAAAATATTTATTATCTGGCCCATTACAGAAAAAAGTTTGCTGACCTATAGTCTAGATGATCAGACTGAAGGCTAGAGTTGTACGTGCATATTTAGATGCCTGGTAAATATTTTAAAACTTACATTAAGTAATTTTCCACTGCAAGACATAATAAAATGCATATGATTTGTCATTTGTATATATTGAAAAAAATTCAAAATCAAATTGAAAAGAAAAAAGATCATGCATAATTCTGAAAAGTAATGTAACTATTTACCAAAGATTTCTGAAAAGAATTACATACTGAAGAAAATTTCCAAAAAAAATTAAAACCTTTTGCCTAAAATACTACTTTATATATGATGGATGCTAAAAATTTTTCTTCTTATTTTTCCCCTTCTCTGGGGAACTCTTTTCTACTTTTTTAATCACCGTAAAATTTTGTTCTTCTAATACAAAAATGCACTAAGAAAATAAAAAATGAGCCAAATGGTCCTACGTCTTATTTTTAAAAATAATTATATACGCACATAACAAGAAAAGGTACAAAAGAAGTTTCCCTTCTTGCCTCAATGTAAAAGATGGACTATAATGATTTTCCTGTAATACTTTATTTTAAAAGTTGAGTTTTCTTACCTTAACATTTTCTATTGCTTCCAAAATTCTCTCTTTCAGGTTTGCAGAATCATTTATTTGGTTTTTTAAATTTCTGATGACAATATCAAAGTGATTTCCTTTAAGCTGACCAAGTCTAAGGGAATCTTCCACAGAGTGAATATTAAACACATTCATTCTTTTCTTTTCAATTTCTTTTTCAATATTTTTCAACCTATAAATGATAAATCATACAGACTGAGTTAAATCTTACATTTGAAGAGTCAGTATAAGGTTTAAATGCCAGTTGTCAGGCAACCACTTATATCAGAATACTAAAACAAAATTTTTTTGGAATATTCCAAAGTTAGTGTTATTTCAACAAATGTGCACTAAAAACTCATTATAATAGGATTATATTAAGAGTAACTTTAAGACCTTGAACATATATTCCTAATACTGTCACTCTATCTACGTAGGCCTCCTGACCTCTCCTCAGTTCGAGTGATAGAACCTCTTAACTGTCCTTCTGTTCCTCCTGTCCTTAGACTTTGCTCCTTCCCTCTTTGCCCAACATTACCAAGAAAGACCACTAGCACCAGAGGATTCTCCTAAAATCCTGCTCTGAACACTTCTTTACTCAAATTTTCAATTCTTCCCCAACATCTAAATAATAGATTCCAATTATCTTAGCCTTACTTTTAAGATCCTCTAAGAACTGATGCAAATTTTTCTTTACATTCCTATTTTCTGTAGTTCCTTATAGGAACTGTTTTATTAGGCAGACTGTTTAGCTTACTGTTCCTCTAAAAATATCTTCAGATTTTCTGCATTGGCTAAAATATTACTATTATTTGAAGCGTAATTAAAATCCCATACCCATAAGCCAAATCAAAGTAGTCTCTCCTCCTAGGAATTAATAATATTTTTTGTCTTTGGTAGTTAAAAATTAGTGTTTAACATCTGAATATCTTTTAACATCTAAAGTCCTTCTCTCTTACCTATACTGCACTTCTTGAGCACTAAGACAAAATCACATATATTGTTTTTTCATCCCTCATTTAAGAGCCTAGAAGTGTTTACCAGCAAATAGTATATACTTAAACATCTGATGACTAAGGGTTAATACATCAATATTACATCAAATTAGGTTGAATTTTGGCCTAATGATTCAACTTTTTGAAGTTTATCTTAAAGAAAGCATCCACAAGGCACAGATTTAAGTACAATAATATTAACCACAGTATTACATAATTACAGTGAAACATTGGAATGAATTTCTATATCCAAAACCAAGGGAATGTTAAGCAAATTAGTCTACATAATGGAGATGATTTTGAAATATTTCATTACACAAATTTTCATAAAACAATATAAATTATTTTATTTTCATAAGTAAAATATAAACCATATATACAGTATGATTTTCACATATATAAAAAATGTCTTTGTGTGACGTGTATATAGTATAGTCTGAAAAAATTCTGGAGAGAAATAGATCAAAATATTATTGTGATTGTTTCTGAGTAATGAAATTAATGAATTTTAATTTCTTTTTTATACTTTTTTCTATTTTCTAAATCTACAATGAATATGTATTTCTTTTACAATTACAAAAAATATTTTTAAAATTCAATTAAGCTGAAGGCAGGCTAAATTTGAGTGCTTTACATTCTATTTAACAAAGATTTATTCTTAAATGTAAGGAACTATGCCAATAAAAGTATAAAAGTATTCTAGTAATTAGAAATAAAAGATTTGTAAGATATAGTCCTGAATATGAACACATATTTGAATATAGAATAGGATGTTTAGAAACAATTTAGAGCATTTAAAATCTGCCACTTCTCAAAGTTTCTATCCTAAAATTCCCTATATTTTCAACGTAAATTTAAGACATAACTCTACTTAGACGATAATTATATTATTAATGCAGAATATGCTGTTCAGTAAGCCCATAATCAATTAAATAATATTGACAGTAAGTTAATATGTTCCCAGGATTATTCTGAGTTTTTAATCTCACATTTATTTATTTGATGCAACAAGAAAGTAAAGTTCTGTCTTGCAAAGTAATGTCTTATTACCTCTCTGGAGTCACTTTTCTAACCACCATTGCTTGATAGGTGATGGCTTTCTTGTCTTTAAGTCCTGCATAACTAAAATCCGAAGGAATCACACCCAGTTTGATAGCTAAAAAACCAACTGCTTCAAACATTTCCAGGTTTTCTTTTCGTAGGGTAAAGGCTGAAACAAAAATAATCCTAGATTACAAAAAATGTAGGTACCATACATCAATTACATTCTTAGCAGACTAATATAATGAATCAAATCATTAATTTAAATGAGTATTTTTGAATCAAAACACAAAATCAGTGTCAGATATCAGTTGTCATTTTAAAAATACTAGTTGGCTCATTAAAGTCTTATAGGAAAAAAAAATCCAATTCCTTAATTTGGCATTCATATCTGGCCCCAATCTTCCTTTCCATTTTCCTCGTGTGCCACATCCATTCATATATCCTATAATCTAAAGAGACCTTCTCATAATCCTTGGATGGACTAGAGCCTTCCACAGCTTTATACTTCTGCACATGTGAGTTCCTCTAAACCATGTGTTCCCTTTATTTATTACTGCCTTACTTCTCCTCATTCTTCATGATCCAGCAGCAGCAGTAGTTCTCCCTCAAATTCTTTCCAGGTTCCCAGGACTGAATGCTCCCAAAGCAGGGATCATGTCTCTCTTACTGACCGTTATATCCTTAGCCTAACATATAATAAGTATTCAAATATGTGTTGAGTGAATGAAAAATAAATGAAATCCACAAGCTGATTACTTGATCCTGTGTGTCTCCACAAGTTGTCATCACCAATGTCATGACACTTAACACCATGTATTATAAGTTTCTCTCTTCATGTTTGTCCACTCCATTGACTGGGAGTTCCAGGTCAGTAAGCCAGTAAATAAAACAGTGCTTGCTTCATGGTAGGCGCTTAAAACGTCTACTAGATGATATGATAGGTTGAGATTGTGGAGGGAGAGGAGAAATAAGCCTAGTAACAACTACCACAAAAAAAAAAATAAAGGAAACCATGTGTTGGCCTATATAACCAGCCAGAATTGACAATATCAAAACACCGCAGTGCCTGGCCCCGTGGCACAGCAGTTAAGTGCACATGTTCCACTTCAGCGGCCTGGGGTTCGCCGGTTAGGATCCCGTGTGCAGACATGGCACCGCTTGGCAAGCCATGCTGTGGTAGGCGTCCCACATATAAAGTAGAGGAAGATGGGCATGGATGTTAGCTCAGGGCCAGTCTTCCTCAGCAAAAAGAGGAGGACTTGGCAACAGATGTTAGCTCAGGGCTAATCTTCCTCAAGAAAAAAAAAAAGAATACTGCAATCCTCAGTTCACCATATTTACATATAAGATATTTTGAAGCACTGCCCTCTCCCCTTAGATCGTGAAAAGGAAATTCAATTATTTCTGGAGAATAATTTATATTTTGTTCAACTGCTGTAATTGTCATCAATAGCTACAAGGGCCTCTCTGAAGAGTGCTCCAAGAAAAAAGAACATTAATCAGAAACACGACCCAGTAAGTAGAAGGATGTGAAATGTAATTATCTATGAATATATGAAATATATAAATAAGAGCTTGTAATATCCATACTTTAGAATATCATGTAATTGCTTAAAAGAATAGGGTTGATCTATATGTTCTTTATATCTCTATATAAATAAATAATCTCTAAAAACATGAAAATAGCAAGTTTCAAAAATATTCAGTATATATCATTTATGTGAAACTTTAAAAACTCTGAAATGCATTGTTGTACATTCTCAATGTTCTAATTTTTACAAGAAAAATATATTTTTACTTACACATTTAAGAATTGTTAAAGTATAAACAACTATAATTTCTGAAGAATATTCAAGCACTATTATTTACTGAAAATTTTTTACCACTAGGGTCATTATTTTTTGTACTATAAAGGCTTCCTAGAATTCTCCAAACTTTCTAATACAGCAGTGATGAATTAAATTATGACTCTGCTATTCTTAAAGAACTGATAAAAGAAGTACAGAAAAGGGGAGAATCATACAAGTTAATTCTGGGTGCTAAATCACAACCTGTTCCTTACGGTTTCAGGGGACCGTAACCGAATGGATTATCATATCAACCTCTGATTCCAAGGCAGCTGTTTATATCAGTTGTTTTGAATAAAAAGAAATTAAAAGCTCCCTTTAAAATGTAAAGAAGTTATAACCTCAAAATATTTCAGCTGTGGTCATGATGAATTCTAGTGTTGAAAATGATTTTGGAGGATGTGGCAGGCTGAGGAGAGACGGAATCCCGGCTTTGGAAGCATCACTCTTGGGAGCCTGAAAAGAATCTGAGGAAGCAGTGCTGCTGCTGCGGGGGCTGGAAGAAGGAACAGAAGTACGGCAAACAGTCAAAGCAGTACAAATACCAAAATATCAAACAGGTTCCTATCTGTAAGACGTGTGGGATCCTATCACTTCAGGGGGCCCATTATGTTCTCCCTCTTCTACTGCATACCTGTGTGAGGCTGAAGCTTGTTCATTTGCTTCAATCAAAACAAGACACTACAACAGATTGAACACAGGAACAGACATGAGAATCCAGCTGACTTCTATTGAGTCAGGTATCAGAAAGATTTGTAGAACTGGATAACAATGCCATCCTTCTAATTTTTAGTTGAAAAATATGGTTATTTTTCAATAAAAAATGTCATCATGTTAATAGTAATAGACTTATGTTAAATGAATTCATAGTCTTAAAATTTTGTTTTAATTGCTAATGTCAAATATCAATAGATAATAACCACATACACAAAAGCCGTTTGGAGTCCACAATAATTTATAGGAGCTATACTCTTCAGGGGCCCTGGCACCAAAAAGTTTGAGAACCAATTAGAAATAATGTGAAAAATATAGTAGTCCCTCAAGTACACCAAATCTGTGGAACTAGACAGAAGTCATTAAAATATTTTAAGAGTGAAAAAAAATGCAAAATTCAATCAAGCGTTGCAGCAGCCTGGCTAGAAGTTGCAAACTTTGAAAAGTAGACCAAAAAAGTGTACTATATAAAGGAAGAAGGCTACAAATCCAATCCTTAGTTAAGTGAAAATTCATGTGTTTGATAATTAGGGTTCAGTGTGTCAGATCTGTCCCTGACAATCTGGGCAAATCAGTGGTCATTAGACAAGCTCACCCACGTGAGAGGCCAAGTAAGAAAAAACAACCTCCAAACTGTTTGAGATTATATTAGTGTGTTGCTGATTAGCCTTAGTGCGTAAACATTTTTTATCCATGAAGATTTAGAATTTAGAACAGAAATATTTAACAGAATCAAATCCATGATTTTACTATTCGTATTAACGAATGTGTGTCTTATGTATTCGGAATGTTTAAGAGAACAGGACTTACGTAATTCCAATTAAAAACATCTAATTGATTTAAATTTGTCTCTTTTTTTTTTTGGTTTTTGAGGAAGATTAGTCTTGAGCTCACATCCATGCCCATCTTCCTCTACTTTATATGTGCAATGCCTGCCGCAGCATGGCCGCCAAGCAGTGCCATGTCCACACCCGGGATCTGAACCAGTGAACCCCGGGCCGCCGAAGCGGAATGTGCGAACCTAACCACTGTGCCATGGGGCCGGCCCCCTTAAATTTGTCCTTTTACATTGAAATCTCATTGAAATAGTAAACAATATGGAAACATATAGGAAAACTAAAGATTACCAAATTTATAAGTTTAACTTATAAGATTCATAACATTTTCTTAATTACTTGGGACAAGTGAAGTATTTAAAAAGAAAATCAACTATGCTAAATTTTAAAATTTAATTTTAGTGACTTCCACTTCTAGCCATGTTGGAATAATTGTCCTCCCACTATAAACAAACAGAAAACTAGACAAAATATATGAAACACCTGTTTTTAGACGCTGGAGAGTAGGCAGCATAGAAACGTGATCCGAAAGAAAAGAAAAAAAACGAGGTGAGTCCTAAAATACCGCAGTTTTCCGTCTAGAGGTACTTTCTGGATCGTAGCTGGGGGAGAAGGAATCCAGGTGGAGCAGAGTGGTCTTGCTGAATTAAGAGGGTAGAGGCTGGAGTTCAGGAAGGCTGTGTGGGCTGGAATTCATGGGGCAGAGTACCAGATAAGAGGAAGCTAGGCAGAGTTCCAGAAATCCCCACAGGTGATCCCTTGAGTTTGTTGCTGATTAGTAATCTGCATATGCCTAGGATTAAATGCTATGTATTATTTATCTAATGTTGTGTAACAAATCACCCCAAACCTTAGTGGCTTACGATGTTCACTTCTCTCGGTTTCTATGGGTCAGGAATTCAAAGCTCTCCAAAGGGCTGCTTGAGTCTCCTCACAGCGTGGCAGCTGGCTTACCCCAGAGTGAGCAATCCAAGAAACACGGGCAAAAAGTACAATACTTTTTATGATCTAGCCTTAGAAGTCACACACCATCACTTCTTCATATTCTGTTGTTCACACAGGCCACTCTGTGTGACTAGTAGGAGGAGAAGATCATTGAGAAGCTTCTTGGTGTTAAGAATCACAATCCATCTTCTAGCTTTAATATTTTATGTCCGAGTCCCATTCAAAATATACTTATTCTTTCCCAAGGCCCCAAAGACTCATTCCATTAAAGCATCAGCTCAAATTCTAGCATGTTTTCATCTAAATCAGGTCCAGCTGTAGATAAGGCTCCCTGGGTACATTTTCTCGAATCAGAATCTTCAAATATAATTTCTCTTGACATGAAGGCTATGAAGGACTGTGACATGAAGAGAAACATTTGCTTTTCACATACTTTACAATGCTGAGACACACACAGAACAAGCACTATAGACTGTCTAAACTAGGGGAAAACCGGAAATACCTAGAAGTTACTGGTAAGTAGCAATTCTGAATCCGGCCAAGTATGTGTTGGTTATTCCTTTACTAGAATTCAGCCCTCCCAAAACCTGGGAATGACTGCTGTGGCTCTAGGCTCCACCTCTACGTATTAGTTCTGCCCTCTGAGGGAACCTTCCTTTTCCATAAAAGATAGCCTGTTTATAGCAAAGCAGTTTTCTCAGCCTAATTTCTGCTTTTTAAAGTTTGGGAATCCAAATGCCTCTTTTTATTTTGTAGTCTTTGACCCTTTCAAAAATTGTGTGGGTCTTCTTTGGGCTCATTCCATTAGACAAAGATACACTCAAATTTTGTCAAGATAGGATCTTTTCTACTTCAGGCTTCTGTTGAAACTGCTGAAGGAAAATGCCCCGAAATTCCTAGAAGATTTACTGTTTAACATAGGGGATCCGTGAGTCACGCCCTTGAAGTGCCCATAAGGCCTTTTGTCTGTCTGAACCATTCTGAGACACCGCTTTAAATCTTCCTAAAATTTTAAAAAAGGATTTACAATCACACCCTAGATTTCCTTGATAGAACATGTTGTCCTGTTACCCTGACCTGCCATGATTTCCTCTTTGCCTGGAAGTCATTTCTTAATTTAAACAACATGTGCCAACTGGAGAGGCTAAGAATTTATTTTTTTAGAAAAATTATTGTTGAACCTAGCATGTCCTGGTCCCTTTATATCTAACAGTCATTCCTTCAGAATTTTACGATAAGCCCTGAAAACAATCCAAGTGGCACCTTCAACTTTGCCTGCAAATCTCTTTAGTTAGAGCACCCCTTCTTTAGATACACTTTCTATTTTCCATTTTACTACAGGTAAGAGTGTTGCCAAACTTTCTGCCACTACATAATAAAGATCCCTTTCTTTCAGGTTCTAATTATATTTTCCTTTAAACTCTCATTGACAGCTTCCCTGAAGTACCTTCAAACTTCTACCTGCCAACAGGTCCCAGAGGCATTGCTGCCACAGGTTTTAGGTTTTTGTTACAGCAGCAACCCATTTCTGGTACCAAAATCTCAGTTATCTAATGCTGCACAATAAATCACTCTAAATCCCCGTGACATAAACCAACAATAATCATTTACTATCTCTTAGGGATTGAATGCCTGTATCCCCCTAAAATTCATAAATTAAAGCACTAACCCCACTGTAGCAATATTTGAAGAATGGGACCTCTGAAAGAAGTAATTAATGTAAATGAGGTCATAAGAGTGGGGCCCTGATTCACTAAGATTAGTGTCCTTATAAGAGACACAGGAGAACTCTCTCTCTCAATCTCTCTCTCCATGAGCACACAAAGAGGTCATGTGAGCACACAGTGAGGAGGTGGCTGTCTGAAACCCAAGGGGGAAAGCCCTCACTGGACACCAACCCTGCCAGCACCTTGATCTGGTACTTCCAGTCTCCAGAACTGTGAGAAAATAAATTTTTGTTGTTTAAGTCACCCAGTATAGAGTATTTTGCTATGGTAGGCTGAGGACCCTAATACACTCCCCCACACAGCTTTTGTGGATCAGGAATTCAGACGTTAGACAGTTCTGGCTTGAGGTCTACTGTGAAGTAGCTGAGCTAGAGGGTCTGCTTCTAAGACGTCTCACTCACAGCAGCCGGAAGTTGGTGCTGGCTGTTGGTGGGAGGCTTCAGTTTCCCTTCACAGGGATTCTTGAGTGTTTTCAAGGTGTGATGGTTTGCTTCTGTCAGAGTGAGTAACATGAAATGCCATCTATGACCTACACTCAGAAGTAATTCACTGTCACTTCTGAAATATTCTACTGGTCAAACAGGCTGGCCCTGATTCAGTGTAGGTGGGGACTACACAAGGACAGGAAGACCAGGAGTTAAGGATTACTGGGGGCCATTTGGATGCTGGTTACCACATCCTACCAGGCTGGACAATGAAATACCAGGCATTTGTAAGCTGCCAGAGATTACACAAGGCTGGAGACCTGCCAGAGAAGAGAGATCTATTTAAACAGCAAGGGTATTCAGTAGAAACCAGAGAGGATCAAGCTATAATAGCAGAGCTATATAACAGCCCTTGAGTAAAGCCTACTCCAAACCTCCCTTAATAAAACTCAAAAGAGAGCTTCAAATGCATATGCACATTACATCCTACCTGCCAAAACAAAGTTCAACACTCATTAAAAGAAGACAACAAAATCCAGACACTGAACAAGGTAACATTCACAGTATTTGGCCTCCAAAAAATATTACTATATACGCAAAGAAGCAGGAAAATGTGACCCGAATAAAAGTCAGTCAATAAAAACAGACCCACAAATGACAGAGATGGAATTAGCAGACAAGTGTCTTTAAAGACCTGTTAAGAATAGGCCCAAAGATTATAGGAAAAGGTGAACATAATAAGAAATCGAAGACCTAAGAAAGAACCAAATGAAACTTTTAGAGCTGGAAAGCACAATACCTAAAGTGAAAATTCCATTGGACGCTTAAGTCTTTCATAGAAGTCTTTCTTCAAAAAAGTGTACTAGGAAAACGGTATGGTGGTTCCTCAAAAAATTAAACACAGAATTACCGAATGATCCAGCAATTCCACTTCTGGGTATATACCCAAAAGAACTGAAAGGAGGACTTGAAGAGAGATTTTTACAGCCATGTTCAAAGCAGCATTATTCACAATAGCAAAAAGATGGAATGTCCATTGGCAGACGAATGGATAAATAAAATATGTTATATACAGACAACGGAATATTATTCAGCCTTAAAAAGGAAGGAAATTCTAACACATGTACAATATGGAAGAACCATGAAGACTTACGCTAAGTGAAATAAGCCACTCACGAAAGGACGAATACTGTGGATTGCACCTATATGAAGTACCTAGAGTAGTTAAATTCATAGAAATAGAAAGCAGAATGGTGGATGCCAGGTGCTGGGAAAAGGGGGAAAGGAGTTATTCTTTTAATGGGTATAGAGCTTGAAATGGGTATAGAAGATGAAAAAGTTCTAGAGAAGGATGGTGGTGATGACTGCACAATAAGGTAAACGTATTGAATGCCATCGAACTATACACTTAAAAATGGATAAAATGATAAATTTTATTATATGTATATTTTACAATTAAAAAATAATAAACCTTTTTTTAAAGTTTCTCCTTTTCAGTCAAGTCTACTTATTGAGAAATTTTTTTTATATGAATTCTTTTGGTTCTAAAAAAAGGGTGGCCTAAGTAAAATCTGGGATAGGCAAAATTTATCTTTGTCTTCTTCTTTGTTCTTGGACTTGTAGGCATCCCAGCATCTTTATACTGTCCTCTGGCGAACGTTCAATTCCTTCCTTCAAGATAGCCCTCCAATTATTCATAGTTTTTGTCAAACTAATATAAACTATTATATATAAAAAGTTTCCACAATTTTTTGGCTCATTAACTCAAATTAATACTGTTAGAACGTCAAGTAATATAAAATCTATAGCTGCCTAAATCATTTACCAGCAATTTCCCCCTCCCCATGTAAAGCTACTTTTGTTTTTCCTTCAAAATAGATTCATCTGTGAACATTTATTGCATGCCTATGTCCTATGCTAGCACCTTTCTCATGGAAAAGGCAGTCACACAACCAGACAGAAATTTCCAGGAGAGATGACACTAACATTTGAGTAACTATTACATATTAAACATTTTCATTACTTATTTCACTTAATCCTTAGACTACCATTCTGAATTAGGCTTTATCACTATTCCATTTTTAAAATACAACCCAAAATTATGAACTGTTAAGTAACTTGCCCATGGTATTATCCTTTCATTTTTATATTTGTGAAAACTAAGTCTTAAAGAAATTAAGAAGTTCTTAAATCTTTTTATGAATTAAAGTCATAATGTAAAATCAAATACACACAGCTCTAAGGTCCAAACCCTTTTCATTTACACCAGAGTCCCCACATAGTACAATCCTGTTTCTGTGCCATACACATCTGTGCAAATCTGGGTTGCTGGTTTTATCTTAAGTGCTTTGCTGTATAAATTTATAAAACATAACCTTTTGAAACAATTCCCATCCTTCCTGTAGGATATGGGCCAATTAAAACTGGTCAGCAAAACCTCAGAGCGAGATTTCATCAGTTCCATCCCACCTTAGGAATTGAATATACGCCCTAAAGCAGTGATTCTCGAAATGTGGTCCCCAGGCCAGCAGAAAAAGTATGACCTGGGAATTTGTGAAAGCCTAGCTGTAAACCATCTAAATCAGAAACTCTGAGGAAAGGGCTCAGAAATCAGTTTTAACAAGCCCTTTTGGTGATTATAATGCATGCTAAAGTTTGAGAACCTCTTCTCTAAAAGACTGACAGAGCCAAAGGAAGGTGCTCTCTGTAAATTTTCAGGTTCCCTACCTTGGGTAGTGAAGTTCAATTGTTTCAGATTACAAGGTATTCTCTTCACTTTCCCAAGCACAGCAAACATATTCCACTTATCTCCAAATACTAAATTTTAATTAACTTTCAAAATATGCAATTAAGATTTACTTCCGCTAAAACTTATGAAACACAAAATAACTGCTTCAAACGTACATCTGTGACTATGTTAACTATAAGTCTATGTTAACCACACTTTCATCAATAAGGTTAATTTTTACAATTAGTGTAATTTGAAAGGCTTTATCTTCCATTAAAAAACAGACCCATATATTTTTTCCAATATTCCTCTGGACAAGTCCATTTAATTCATCTGAAATTATTCAGCTTTCACACAATTTTAACTAAGTTTATCCAAGAAAATGGCAATGATTTATTAATTACCTGTATGTATAACTTTTCCTTCCGGGCATTCAACAAGAGATCTTTTCCTGTGTTTGTGCACTTTTTCCCGAAATCTTACTGTTATCACTACATTTGGATTACTAGCATTGTAATTCAGTCCAGGAAAAGATTTGGTTTCCACAAGGTTTCCAAACTTTTTGTTGACAAAATGGTGGACAGCTTTTCTGTGGTCTTTGTTTGTGTCAGGTTTAAAGGTAAATCTGGAATTTTCTTTCTTTGCGTCCAAATATTTAAAAAAGTCAAAAGCTTCTTCTTCAGATACCAAGTGACAGAGTTCTTTATACTCAAGATTTGGCTTTACAAATATTTCACTGTTTTTTCCTACAGTTACCAAAAAAGGAAATTTCTGCCTAATAGCACTATGCAAAATAGCCCTCTGGTTTTTGTCAAGGATTCTGCCTAATGAGAATTCAGGAGACGGTCCAATTAGCTCAGTTTTAGAACTCCACTTCTCTTTTACGTCACCGGCAAACTGATTCAGTAATTCATTAGTTCTTTCATCTAACAAGGAGCTTATTATATCAACTTTTCCTTCTTCACCTTTGGAAGCTCCATCCTTGACAGTATCTTCCTTTTCTGAACGAGACTGGTGATTTTGGTCATCATCGGAGCACCCAGCCAAAGTACTGACTTCTTGGTTGCTTCTCTCTTCAAAGGACAAATTTTGAAGATCTAGCTTTGTTTTTTTGGCAAAATTATTTGGCTCAGGTTGTACTTTACTAATCTTGTAAACAGGGTCATCAGTGGCCTTATTAACTAACTGACCCTGTTCATCAATCTCAATAACAACAAAGTCACTTGGTGAGCTTTTTATAGTGCCACGAAAGCCAACATGATCAGTAATGAAACACAAAGAACTAAACCTGATTCTAAAGTCTACATCCTCTTCCATTCTTAAATAACAAGGCCTACAAAAGAAACAAAGAGGCAGTCAGTTACCAGAAAGAAAAGTTGTGGATAACAAGAAAGAAACAAATCTGTAGGATTTAATTCTTTCCCCCTTTCAATTCTGAGACTCCTTAAACTACATATCATGTGTATTTTGACACTCCTGTACCAAGATGAATTAACAGGCAAACTTTCTCTGGTATAACTGGTGATTTGCAACTTGACTGTTCACGCACTCCACGATTCCATCTATTATCCAGGATTAAAATGGGTCAGTTTCAAGTCTACATTAAAAAACCATTTGTAGGGGCCGGCCCAGTGGCACAGTGGTTAAGTTCCCACGTTCCATTTCAGCAGCCCGGGGTTTGCCAGTTTGGATTCCAGGTTGGAGACATGGCACCACTTGGGGAGCCATGCTGTGGTAGGTGTCCCACATATAAAGTGGAGGAAGATGAGCACAATGTTAGCTCAGGGCCAGTCTTCCTCGGCAAAAAAAAAAAAAAGAGGAGGATTGGCAGCAGATGTTAACTCAGGGCTAATCTTCCTCAAAAAAAAAAATTTGTAGGCCCACAAAAAAAGAGACTAGAACATAGGACTGTTTACAATGATTTGTCTAAACCCTACCCCTAAAACCTAAAATTTCCAGCTAATTCCAGAGAATTTGTGCTAGATTTTTAAACACTAGGGGTTAGGGATGGGAGAAGGGATGAGAAGACAGGAATAAACAGTCCAAATTGATATATAAATGAAGTTCTAAATACCAACCCGTAATACAATTATGCTCTAAGGTAGGCTTAAGTTAATCCTGGAGCTTCAGCCTTCTTGAAAGCCCATTTACAAACTTGTACAGATACAAACTTTTGAGGTTGACCCAGAGGAAAATTCCAGTCATATCACTGGCATCAGAGAGATGAAACCCTTACAGATCTTAGTGAAGCAGTAGACGAGAGAATAATCCTCTGAGGAAGACTTTACTCACCCTTCACACAACCCATGGCTACCATACCAGATGGAGCTACAGGAAAGATAAAATGCCCAGGGGCACCATGCTACTCAGTTCTTTGCATTAACCACACTCTCCAGGTTATTATCATCTGGACCTTAATCCCATTTCTACAGGGTATTCTACCAATCTGAACCAATTTAGCAAACCCACCTCCAGCCTTTCTACTACACCATGTAGAAATCACTGCAAATCTTCTATATCCCAATTTCCTAGGGAATATATACAGATATATTGATTTCCGTTCATTCCTTAATTTCCCTTACAGTCGCCTTAGTTTCTTGCCCTAACTGACATGTGGCTATTTCCTCAGGCTTCTTCTGTAGTCCTCTCAAGTGAAGGCTATTTTTCCTTTCACACCCACCTAACTTAGGACCTAGAGGTTATAAATATTTTCTCTGTTTGCCACTGCTCCTTCCAAACCATTTCTTCTTCCTCTACCTCCCAAAATCCCAGTTCCTTTGAAGTTCATGCCATCAGGCTCTACCATCTGCTGTCATTCTTTCTCTGGTCCTTGGTTGACTCGACTTCATTCACTGATGACTTTAACACCTGGTTCACTGTCTTCCTATCCAGCACGACTTCCATGACCATCCATTTGGATCATCCATTTAATGTTGTGGTCCCTTGGTTCCTCAGTCTCAACCTCGACCCACTTCCACTTCATCTTGGTCATAGTTTTTACTTTCTCATCACCAAAAATTGCATCAACTTTAAGTATCTGGCTCTCTGATTATTCCTGCTGTCCCTTCACCACCTCTACTTTAGTACTACCATTCCAGAAATTCTTATACATTATGAAGGCCTCTAATCTCTGCTTCTACTACTAGTCCACCATAGCCCATTCTCCACATAGCAGTCACAATGATGACTTAAAAGGTAAATTAAATCATAACATAACCCTGTTTTAAAACCCTCTAATTACATTTGTAATAAAATCCCAGTTATTTACCTTGGCTTCCAAAGACTTCTAAGATTCTGGACTCTGTCTATTCTCCAATTTAGAACATTGTTAAGCACATAGTATGCACACAATCAATAATGATTGTTGAATAAATGACACAACCAGTACAAAATAAGAGCTGAAGAGGAAGAAAGAAAGATCACTTTTGCCTATGATAATCAGTAAAAGCACAATGCAAGAAGTAGCCAACTAAGTCCTCAAAACGGTTCAAAAACCAGAAATGAGGCAGAGACATATCATAAGTAATGTGCAAACGAAATACACCATGTGCTAGAGAAAACTGAACAGCCCAGATACACAGCAGTAGAAGAAAAAGCTTTCTAGAATAGTTCTGGAAAATACAGCTGGATTAGTGTAAACTATATAAGACACTAAATGCCATGTCAAAGATTTAGAATCCATTGAGTGGTCAAAGGATGGCCACTGGAAGTGTTTGCGTAGGAAAATGACACAATCCAAAAAGATGCTTTAGTAAGATGACTGATGGCACTGAGCGCGATGAAGAGTTACAGGAGTTGCAAAGCGGTGTGATCAACGGCATAGGTGTAGGACTGGCCTTGGAAAGAATACTGATTTACTCTTTCCCCAAAAATGAGAAGTTATGAAGACATTCTAAGCTAGTGGAATAGGCAGAACCACTTGGGGAGAATAGGGGACAACCAAGCATCTTAGTAAAAGAGTGGAACCAAGCTGGAGGGCAGCCAAGGAGCCCACGTGGAGTAAAGCAGAAAACTGCAGTGTTCCTAAGCAACAGATTTGGTGACGAGGGTGCGGGGCAGAGGGGAGAAGGGTAGTTTGGCTGACCCAAGGTTGGGGAATTGCTGATTGACGACAGATGCTGGGAAAACGCTAGAAACGGAGGAAGGTGGCGCCTCTTCCCTCATGCTCTTCCTTCACCAATCGCTGAAGCTCCGCCGAACGCACTCCTACGTCCTACTTCGGCCACCAACCGGCTGCACTAAAGGCGCCGCCTCCTGGAGCGTCCAAAAGCACCCCCACGCACCGCCAGCAGCTCCACTTGCTTCTGCTCCCTGCTCCCTGTCCACCCCCGGCTGTCCCAGGGCGCGATACTAGCCTACGTGGCCCTCCTTTTGGGGTCAAAGGGTCGGGGTCTCAATGCCAACCTTGTCATCCGACCACACACAAGCCCCACATCGCGCAAGAATCTTGAGTCGGCCTACCTCACGTCCAGGTTAAGGCATTCCTCGGCGCAATGCTGTGCGCATGCCCGGAAGCCTTAAACTATTTGGCCTCCGACCGAGGCGTATTTAAAGGGGCAGGCTCCCACTTTAAGAAGTGCCTTACGCGAAACCTGGAATTTCTCACGATGTGGAGCCGCCTGGAGGCCCAAAGAGGAAGAGAACGGGGTGGAGGCGGGGCATGGGCGGGGCCTGCCTGGTTGGCCCCGCCCCGGCCCGGCCCTGGCCTGTGAGCTGGTTCCTCGGCCTCTGGCTTAGCCCGGCGGCGCCCCGCCCGCCCCCCGTGCCTCGCACCTGGGCAGGTAAGGGATTCCGGCCGTGCACGCCTCCTTCGGCGCAAGTGCTCCGAGGTCCGAGCCCCGGCGTCCGTCCCTCTGCTCCAGGGACCCTTTCGTAAGGAAAGTCGCCTTTGCTTCAAAGTGAGAGGAGTTAGAGAGGAAGTAGGTCGAGTGCGCAGAGCTTGCTCCGGGATAAAGGCTTGGGTGGGTGCCTGGGGATCCGAAAGTTAGTGGGAGCTGAGGAGGAAGCTGGGGCGTGGGGAGGCGGCCCCAGGCGTTGGTCCAGCCAGCTCCGTCGGACCTCGCTTCAGGTTTCCCCACTCCCAGGCGCTGTGTTCCGAGAACCCGTTTACGAAATGAAATCTCTTTTCCTGAGAACCAGGAAGTGAGGCCAGCACCGGCGGAGATGCTCGTGGCGTGGAAAGCATTCTGAGCCTCCACGGGATTCTAATTAGCTTGTTCTCCGGCTTCCAAGCTTCCAGGAAATTAGAAAGTGGAGAGGGGTTGTAAGGATCAGTAAGTGCCTTATCAGATGGGAAAAGTGGACCTGACAGCCTGGAAGTAAGAGAAGCAGCAAAGGGATGAAAGGCAGACCATGAGAAAGCGCTTTAGCTATTTAGAATGGGAACACATAGCTCTGTTAGTGTCTCAAAAACGTATCTGCCCAAGGAGCCCTAAGAGCAGAGAATATTAAACTCTGCCTTTTCCATTTCGGGGGTTAATCCTTGAAGACGTCTGTCGGTTCCGATTTATTTTATTCTCCAGTTTGCATACTAAACATTCATTTGAAGTTTGTTTTCTGCCTGTGCAAACCGAGCTCCTGATCTTCCGGGCCGAATTTGCTCCTTCCAGAGTCTTCTCCATCTCAGTAAATGTCAGGAAACTTGTTCAGGCCAAAAACCTTGGTGCCATCTTCCCACCCTTCACATCAGCACATAGGTTTCTATTTGCTCTACCTCAGAAAGCATCCATCATTCCAGGACTTGGCACCTTCTCTGCTCCCACTCTGGTCCAGGCTGCCAGCACCTCCCACCTGGATTATTGGTGTGCTCTGCTGGTTGGTCTCTCCCTGCTTCTCTGCCCTTCCTCCAGTATCCATTATTCTCAGCGGTAACCCCAGTGTTCTCAAAACCTCCACTCTCTTCTCATCTCACTCAGGATAAACAAAGTCAGCAAGGCCCTAGGAGACCTGGCCCCTTACCTCTCTCATCTAATCTGTTACTTTCCTGCTCCCTCCTCTCTAGTCTCTCTCTCCTTGCTCTTTCTCAGCGGGCCCACTTCAGACCCTTGCAGTTACTGTCTCTTTGCCCAGAAACTTTTCCCACAGATAATCCTTTCTCTGTGGCTTTCTCATTTCTTCAAGCCTTTACTCAAATGACACCCTCTTATTGAGTCCTACTCTGATTACCTTATTTAAAATTGAAACCCCTTTTCTGTTTATTTTTTTCCACTCCATTTAGCACCATCTAACGTACTATCAAGTTTATTTGCTTATTGCCTGTCTTCCTCTGTTAGAATATAAGCTCCATGAGTTCAGTTATTTTTTTTCTTGTTTTCCTAATGCTTTATCTCCAGGGATCAATAGCACAAGTAGATACCTAGTAAATATTTGATGAATGAATAATATTTTTTAATATAGACAAAGCATTTTAAATAACTTACCATTGAGTTAAAACAATGTTTAAGAATGATGTGTTATGTCTAATCTATGGCATACCAGCACAGATCCCAGTTTGAGAAGGGCAGCCGTATATAATTTAATAGGTCTGGAAGGTATCACCAGCTTTTGCTCATAAAGATGATTTTGAGTTTTCCAGAAATAAAGATTAATGGTTGTCAAGCATATTTTGCTTAAGAAAGCTTGGGAGTGAATAATGTATTTTAGGAAGGTTATAAACATATTAAACATACTATACTTGAAAAATAAGACCTACCACCATCTAAATGCTTAGCTATATTCCCAGTCCTCTTATTTCCATTTTCTCAGTATCCCCTCACCACTATTCTGAAAATTGAGCTTAAATACAAATCTTCACATTTCTTTTTTTAATATGATATAAAAATAACTTCTTCCATAAAATAATCACCACATCTGTTTTTGATCACCTATTATTGATAGGATTAGGCCCTACACGTTTGTTGATTTTAAATATTACAGCAACTCTTAGCTGTTTCCGTCTCTGTTTTTCAGATGAAGAAACCAAGGTCCAGAGAAATTACATTATTGACCCTGGTCACAGTTGGTTTGTGGAAGAGCTGTGTTAGAACCCAGGCCCATGTCGCTTCAAAGTCCCTCTTCCCTCCACCCCTCTATGCTCTCTCCCTCTGATCAGAGTGATAATAAAGCACAGTCTGAAAACTTTATTAATTCACTTGACAGGAATTCTTTGAATTCCTATTTTGGGCGCAGTACTTTGTTTGTGAACGTGCATATGAGTAGGAAGGCATTGGGTTCCACAGATGGACGCTGGTTTAAGTATATTTCTCAGTTATCACCTTACCTTGTATTCCTGTCTGAGTTGTCCTGTTTGAAAACATGAATGGTTTTTCTTTACCATGAGAATTAATGGCATGAAAAACTAGTCATGGAGATATTTATTTATTTATTTATTTATTTATTTATAAGCAATATATCCTGTTCCACTTCTGTGAATCCTAAGTGCGCTAAAGTAAAATCTTGAACACTTTGAAAGAGGTGACACTTTAAAATTTTTCTGCACAAATAATTTATTTTCATTATTGAAGATGCCGAAAAGCCAACAAAAATAAAACAGCCATAAAAATCACTGTCAAGAGGTAACCACGGCTAATATTTTGGTGTATGTTCTTCTAAATATGTGTTGGTGGTAGTATAGAATGCATGTTTCAACAAAAATTTTACATTCTGAGATGTAGAACTTCCAAGCGTATATGTATGGAGAAGTTGTTAGAAGGCCTTCCTTTCCCTGGTATCCCTGTGCCATCACCTCTGCTGGAAATCTACGTGCAGGAGAGCTACAGAATTTGTCCTTGGTCTTAAAATCAACTGTTTTATTCTCAGTTCCCTGTATTTTAGCTCTAGCTTTTAGGATTACTAAGCAGTTCTACCTTTACTAGCTTTGGCAATCACATTGTACTTCTTAAAGTGGAGAGAAATCTGGATAAATAAGGAAAAAATAATGTGAATGGAGCAACTGCAAAATCTATAGTCAGATATGATTTCTTAATTTAAAAACATAAGTCTTTCTCTCATTCAGCACAAGTAATTTGAGTAGCTGCTAAAGCTGAATTTGGTTGGGTCCCTGCTCAGGAGAGCACACCCTCTAGGAGAAAAAACAGAGACATAAATATTAAAATATAATTGTTATAATAGAAGAGTGACCAGGTGACAGTTTGGAACAAAAGAGATGACTATCACAGTGACCAATAGTGCCTTTGCGTTAGGCTTGAAGGAATAGTAGGCATTTACCAGATGACTCTCAAGGTTCTTGGGCAATTCTTGTACCTCACCTCCTGCTTCACAGAGAAAACAACATTGCGTGGGAATTCTCCCTCTCCCTTCAAATATACGTGTAATTAAACGTCTGCTTCCCTCTTTCTAGATTCAGAGCAAGAGGCTGCCTTCTATTCTAGGCTGACCTCTTCACCTAGACTCAATTTGTTATCCCTTTTGTGTCTTCAACCAAGCTTAAGTCTTACACCTTAAACCAACAGTTCTCAGGGATCATGGGGGTCCCCAAGTCTCTTTCAAGAAGTTCATAATGTCAAAATCACCTATGGGTAAAAGATTCATTCAGTGAGCAATGAATTTTAATGTGACAGAGTTCACTGATATGGTTTTAGATTCCACGTTGCAGCTAACTTTTAAGAAATTATCTCTTGTCAAGTTTTAGTATAGTATCAAAGGAAAATATCTACTACTTTGTGAGAAGGCTGTTAAAATACTTCTCCCAGGGCTGGCTCTGTGGCATAGTGGTTAAAGAGTGGTATGCTCCACTTTGGTGGCCCGGGTTCACGGGTTCGGATCCCAGGTGCAGACCCACATTACTCCTCAGCCATGCTGTGGCCGCAACCTACATACAAAATAGAGGAAGATTGGCAACAGATGTTAGCTTGGGGCAGTCTTCCTCAGCACACACACACACACACACACACAGAAAAACCTCTTCCCTTTTCCAGCTATATGTCTGTGTGAAGCTGGATTTTCTCTATATACATCAACCAAAATGATATATTGCAGCAGATTAAATGCAGAAGCAGATATGAGAATCCAACTGTCTTCTGTTAAGTTAAACATTAGGGAAATTTGCAAAACTGTAAAACAATGTCACTCTTCTATTTTGCTTTTGGAAAATATAGTTATTTTTTATTACAATATGTATGCTAACATGGAGTACATTTATTATTATTTTTAAATGAATTAATAAGCAATTTTTAAATTTCTCAGTGTCAATTTCTAAAATGGTAGATATTCGTAGATATAACTGACATAAACAAAGCTCTTTGGAGTCCACAATAATTTTTAAGAATGTAAACAGTACTGAGACCAAGTTTGCAAACTGCTGCCTTCTTTCCCTCTCTCTCTTCTTTCCTTCTTAGCCAGACTTCTTGGAAAATGCATTTCTACCATTCACTTGCTGCTCCACTAAAACTGTTCTTAAGTTACCCAGTGGCCTTCTGGTTTCCAAATCTAGCACATCCGTCAGTATTTATTTGACCTCTTTGAGTCTTTTATACCAGCCTATCCGCCATCCTAGAAATCTCTAATCTGCTACTGTCCTGGTTTTCTTCTTACCTCCATGACTTATCAATACTTTTTAAGAGTTCTTCTTTCTTTTCATTTCTTCACATTCTATATATTTCTAACAGGCATTTACTTGTTGCTTCAACCTGCTATTCATATATGAACATATGAGAATGCTCATATAGCAAACATTCTTTACCTAAACCTCTTCTCCTAGGCTCCAGAGCATATATCCAGCTCCTTTGTGCTAACTCCCCTAGACAGTGCCAGAGGTAGATATTTCACCTTTAACATGACCAGAACTAAGCACTTTATTTCCTCCATCATCTACCTAATTGCCCAAGCCGAAAAAGCCAGGAATCAGCTTCTTTGTTTCCCACACTCTCCTTTCCCTCTAATATCTGATCTTTCATGAAATTATTTTGATTTGGCCTCCTAAATCTTTGAATCTTTCTCCTCTTTTTTCCCCAACCATATACTTTTTTCACGCATTCGTTTCTGCTCACTTAGATTATTGCAAAGTTTTCAAAGTGCTCTCCTTGCCTCAGTATACATCCCTTCAATTTTTTATCGGGAGGAATACGCTTAACCACATAAGATCACATAAAAGCTTTCCTTGAAATCCTGAAATGGCTCCTCTGTAACTTTTAATGTAGAGTTTCAACTGCTGGTCTTGGCGTACGAGGCACATGATGGTTTGGCCCTGCCTCCCTCTCCAGCCTCATCTCTTTATTACTTAATGACATGCCTTCTATGGTCCAGCCATAGCAAATGCCTTGCCTGAGCCTAATTCATGCTCTCCTGTGCTATTCCTGGTGCCTGGAGTTTCCTTTTGGGTTTATCCTCATTCCTTTTCACTCATCCTTTCAGCCTCTCACCCCACCCAACTTTGTCTTGCTGTACCTCCTTCAGACTGCCTCAGCTTGGTGCTCCTTCTCTGGGCCCCATAGCACTCTTCACACACCTCTTGTAACATTTATCACTCGTTGTATCTCCTGCTAGACTAAGAAGCTTAAAACAAAGATTTCCTCTTCTCTATAGCTTCCATCGCTTAGTACCAATCCTGATATCTGTTTTTTGACTATATGAACATATGAAAGGAAATGACTAGTCTTTCTAGAAAAGAGAATGGCATGAACAATGCATTGAGTTACAGAAGCAGAGGCATATGGCATGAATTTTGGAGTCAGATATGGGTTCAAGTCCTAGCTCTTTCACTTGCTACCTTGATGAAATAGAGATGATAAAACTGCCTTAGTCACTGTGAGGACTAAGTGAAATAAATAAATCACCCAGCATGGTACAGGGCAAGAAATTCATTTATTCCTAGCACTTAACAACACTTAACAACAGCTTTGTAATATCTACAATGCGCTGGTCACTTGTTATATGTTAGTGAATAAAATGAGCATGGTCCCTGAACTAATGGAGCTTAGAGTTTAATGGAGGAGACAGTTAGTAAGCAACTAAACAAATAAATATGCGATTACAAACACATTGTGCCATAAGGAAAGATAATTAGGTTGAGGATAGATCCACTTAGATGTGGTGGTCAAAGAAGGCCAAAGAGAAGACAATATTAATAAAAAGGCCAAGGATGCAGGGGGGCTTTTTGCTGCCTACTCATTTATAGTTTCTGAATTTGGGACCACACGAATATAATCTTTACTCTGAAAATTAATTATATTGCATTTTAAAAATAAAAATACATAAGGGAGCAGGAGAATAAATTTTTTTAATGTAATACATCCATATTCAAGTGGATAAACAAAGAGACTGCTTTTTTGTTTAAAAGATTGGCATCTGAGCTAACATCTGTTGCCAATCTTTCTTTTTCCTCTTCTTCTTCTCCCCAAAAGCTCCCAGTACATAGTTGGATATTCTAGTTATGAGTGCCTCTGGTTGTGCTATGTGGGACGCCGCCTCAGCATGGCTTGATGAGCGGTGCCATGTCCATACCCGGGATCCAAACCGGTAAAACCCTGGGCCACTGAAGCAGAACGCGCAGACTTAACCACTCGGCCACAGGGCTGGTCCCAGCAGGAGAATAATTGACAGAAGAATATCTGAATCTATTTGTCTCGATTAATTAGAAGGAAAGGTCACCACCTGCTGAGAATAGGAACATGGAGATCAAATAAAACGATGTGAGAAAGGTAAAGATGTGAAATGGTCCCTAAGGGTAATGAGCAAAGACAATAAAAGGATTAACAGCAGTGTTGAAGGCCCAGTGGAAAGGGGGTCCCCATAAATTTGCATTCACACCAGTCTGCTCAGTTATCTAGTTCTTTACAGCTGTATTCAGAAGCACTGGTGTACAAATAAAATTGTGAGATTTATCCCTGGCTGCAGCTTTCCAGGGTGGAGTAGCAGAAGAAAAAGGAGACAGGAAATAAAGTTTCTGTCTAGAGAGTAAAGTGGTGAACCACAGGGTTTGGTTTAATAGGGAATGAATTGTGATGAGGCAAGTCTGATGGACTCAAAAAACGTGGAGGAGTCAAGAAAGAACATGTTATATGAAAAGGTGGTGAATAGACCATATCTTTTAATTGTATACAGATTATTTCAGGACATATTTTTTTTTTACTTCTACCAGAGTGTTGCATAAGTATTTAATAGTAAAGAAATACTGATTGAGAAAAAAAATTTTAAATTGAAAAATAGATCTCTTTTATTAATAGATTTGATTCCTGAGTATGTTCACAGGAATTTTTCTGAAAAAGTAAACTTTTTGCTCCTTTGTGTAAATTTCACTCGGAAAATGTCAGTGTCAGAAAAAAAAATCCTTCAGTTTTTTAATTGATATTTATAGGTGGAGAAAGCAAGCAAGCTCAGAGGATAATTAGACAAACTACAATTTTAATTTCTTCTTAGGCTATCAGCTAGTTGACTTTGGAGTGTTCCTTTATGATGGCGTCATAGTTGCCAGCATTTCATATGTTTTAGCAAAGTGTGATGTGTAAGCTTACATGTCATCGTTAAAACTACTGTAAAATTTTAATGAGAATATTCCATATTTTTAGGGATAGAAGATGAACAAACCCATCACCCCATCAACATATGTGCGCTGCCTCAACCTTGGACTAATTAGGAAGCTGTCAGATTTTATTGATCCTCAAGAAGGATGGAAGAAGTTGGCAGTAGCTATTAAGAAACCATCTGGTGATGATAGATACAATCAGTTTCACATAAGGTAACCTATAACATTCTTTTTCTTTTTAAATTCTTACATCACAATCTAGAATGATTAATATGTATAAATACTGTCTAATGTTGCAGAAAGTAAGCCTCTCACTAGCGGAGATAATGGTAATTAATAACCTTATTTTTTTTTTGCTTGCAACTTTTCCTTCATTCTCCAATATATCAACTAGGCTAATATAGTGATCTTGCAAATAAGTTTTTAGGTTAGATTTAAGAGTCCCAATTTTACTCTAATTCTGTTTGGCAAGCCAAATACAGTTCACTGTGCCTCACACGTGATTTCCAGATTAAAGTGACATAAGAATATAAGAATTTCTAGCAAAATTCTGGAGCCTGAACTTCTAAGTGTGTGAATCTCTAGTTAACTTTAACAGTGTATTTTGGGAATTCTTCAAATTGACATTTTAAAGTTGCTTGCAAACGTACACATCTATGAACAGAATTCTTAGTTCATAGCCAGGATTTTTCAATACTATCTTCAGATAACTTCCATTCTTTCTCTCTATTTATCTGTGCTTCATTTGGTGTAAAATATGAGTCCAGATTTTATTTTTGCCTGTTATTTCAGCCCAAACCTATGTCAAAATCTGTCTTTGGAGGCAAGAGGAAAAAAATTTATTTGTGATTTTCAGCGTTAACCTGATAAAGAACCTAAAGCCTTAGCTCCAATATTAGTCCTTCCAAGAAATGTTTCCTTGTATGAAGGATGAACATCTTAAATTAGTTAAAAGAAGCTTAATTTAAACCTTGAAAGCCAATTTTTGAAGATAGTTTGTTGATACTACTATTAAAAACTTTTGGAGGATAGTTTAGACAGTGGTGGGGGGGAGAAAAAGCTCTCTTTTAGAGAATAATGGCAGCAAATAATTATTGGAAGAATGATAGAATTAGGAAGTTGCCAATTTAGAACCGCCAATGAGTAATTGATTCACGCAAGGCTCATGAGCCAGTGGTAAAACCACGAGGTGAAAGGTTGTTGATGAACAAGATATGTGCAAGATTTCCAAAGATTATCCGCAATTACTTATTAATTATGAAGAAGAAAGGTACTTTTATTGAGAAAAACCTGAAGTACACCTCCCCAACCGGATAAACAAACCCTGTTTCACCAATAATGGCACAAACTGCCATTATGTGCCTCCAGGTGAGATACAGTGGGAAGGCCATATTGTCACCTGTGTAGTGTCCTTAACAAAATTTTTAACCTGAATTTAATCGTGAGAAAATAGCCAGACAAATCTAGACTGTGAGACATTCTGCAAGGCAACTGGCCTACGCTCTAAAGCTCACACAGATAGAGACACAGAGGGAGAGGGCGAGAGCACAAACATGGCAAAATGTTATCAATTGGCCAATGGTGAATCTAAGTGAAGGGTAAATGATTGTTCATGGTGTTAGTCTTTCAACTTTTCTTTTTTTTTTCTTTTTTTTTAAAGATTTTATTTTTTCCTTTTTCTCCCCAAAGCCCCCCAGTACATAGTTGTATATTCTTCGTTGTGGGTCCTTCTAGTTGTAGCATGTGGACGCCGCCTCAGCATGGCTCGATGAGCAGTACCATGTCCGTGCCCAGGATTCGAAGCAACGAAACACTGGGCCGCCTGCAGCGGAGCGCACGGACTTAACCACTCGGCCACGGGGCCAGCCCCCTCATGGTGTTAGTCTTTCAACTTTTCTATAGGTTTCAAATTGTTAAAAAATTTGGAGGAAAAACGGAAAAAGCTATGTTGTTTATATTTTTAAAAGTCACTTTTCAAACCTGATTTTTAAAGAAATGGGAATGAAAAACTGATCTGTGTTTTCCCTTCAATTTAACTGAAATATAGTTAAGATCAAAGGAAGAATTCTCCAAGTTTACGAATCTTCTGTTTCTTTAAGCAGGCTGGTTTATTAAAAATCATATAGCTAGCCGAGTTAGTAAGTCATGTCGGGAAGTATTATATATAGCTTAGTAGTTGAAAGCACACCCTTATGTCAAGTGAGATCTGAATTTGGACCTCAATTTTGATACAGCTTATTGGCTGTGTGGCTATGGGCTGGTTACTTTACCTCTCCACACCTGGCCTTCTCATTAGTAAATTAGTATGATATTCATAGTATGTTTGAGAATTAAAGGAGTTCATGTGTCTGCATCCTGTAACCCACTAAGCAAATACTCAGTAAGTGTTCAGTATATGTTAACTCATGTTATCATCATCTTTGGCATCTTTTTTCCTTCAGCTTATCTTTCCTATTCTCCGTAATTCTTGCTAGTTCTCTTGCTGTCCTTTTCCTTTCATATTATAGGAGGTTCTGTGGGCGAGGCAGGGGCAGGGAGAATAATTCCTATTTTCGTGTTAACTCTATTTACATACTAATTTTGTTTCTTTGTTACTTTCTTTGAAGGAGATTTGAAGCATTACTTCAAACTGGAAAAAGTCCCACTTGTGAATTACTGTTTGACTGGGGCACCACGAATTGCACAGTTGGTGATCTTGTGGATCTTTTGGTCCAAAACGAGTTTTTTGCCCCTGCGAGTCTTTTGCTACCAGGTAAACTGAGTGTGCCTAGGGCATCAACAATTAGGGTGGAAAGACAAATGGAAAAAATAGGAACATTTCTTCTTACTCTTGCTTTTTTCTCATAGTAGATGAACCTTACATTTAAGACTCCTTTTCATTCTTTCAACTCTCTTCAACTCGTTAACAAGCACCCCAGACATAGCACACGGTGGACTTGCTGCTAAGGAGATGGAGGTTCATGATTGAGTCTGATCCCACTATTAAAGTCAGGTAGTTTTGTGCCAATACGAAGTTTATAAGGATGGAATTTTTTTTTTTTTGAGCTCTTGCTTTTTTTTCACTCTCAACTTCCACCCCGATGGGACTCTGTGATCATGATTTCCTTACATTGTATTGCAGTGGGTTAGCGTCTAGTTACCTCATAACCTTACTTTTTTCTCTTTGATGACATTTACACCAGTGGGTCTCACCATTCAGTGCGCATAAGAATCACCTGGGGTTCTTGTTAAACATGTAGCTTCATCAACTCTATTCCAGACCTCATCCTCAGAATTCTGGAACTGGGTTCAAAGTCTATGTTTGTAAACAAATACTTCAGTGCTTCCAATGCAGGCAGTTCATGGACCCCTCTCTGAAAACACCGCCTTACCCTCTCTACCCATCTTTATCGAAACTTAGATTCTAACTAGGTAACTTCTTGTGTGTGCTGTGAGAATATGGGGTTAACATGTGGAAACTGGAATGATGTAAAATGAACCTAGTTCCTAGTTTAACTTTTTCACAAACACTTTTTCATATAGAAGGACACTCATATTTAATTTCATTTGGCAGATGCTGTTCCCAAAACTGTGAATATACTACCTTCTAAAGAAGCCATAACAATTCAGCAGAAACAGATACCTCTCTATGGCAAAGACAGGACATCTGTTATACCTGTGCAGAATCCTGAACAAAACTATGTGCCACCTGACTCCTCAAGTCCAGAAAATGGAAGCTTAGAAGTCAGTGATACACGTAAGTAACATTTGCAGTGCTTTCCACTAGTGGGTTTGTCGTTATGTCCATCACTGCTTTAAAATAAACCTCTCCTTTTGTTTGTACACACTGACAATGGCTCTTTTGTGTTTTTTATTAAGCACCATTTTCATTGTATTCAGTGTGTTATCAATGAGTAGAGGCAATAGGACATACAAACATCCACAGAAGATATGAAAAAATTAAGTAAATATTTACATAGCTTGAAAGGGTCATTTTATAAAGAAAACAAGTGACTAGACTTTTGAGTGGAGGACCACCAAAGAGAATTCTCAAGATAGAGTGTAAAATTTGTATGTAACAAATGGTTTTATTCTCCCCCATCATGCCTAATTCATTGTAAATATTTGCATATGTATAAAATATTCAAATTGAGAAAATAATGAAGTTATTAAAACCAATTTCTTTTTAATTGAAGCACTTTTTTCCTTATTTTACTGACATTATAGGTTTTCACTGTTTTTCATTTTATGAACTGAAGAATGTCACAAATAACTTTGATGAACGACCCGTCTCTATCGGTGGTAACAAAATGGGAGAGGGAGGTTTTGGAGTTGTATATAAAGGCTACGTGAACAACAGAATGGTAGCAGTGAAGAAGCTTGCAGCAGTAAGTTACATTTTCAGGAATAAAAAGAATTAAAGGAACAGTTGTTCCCTAGTGTGCTATATAAGTTTTAAATTAATCTTTAGGAAATATATTATTTCAGTGCGTATTTTCTTTAAATAAATATCATTCTAAGCTGGTAGTTCTTAACATTTAAAAATTTGTTGAAAGCTATGGATCCTATCTCTACAAAATTATAGCTATGTACACATATGTATGATAATACGTATAATTTCGGGAGATTCACGAATTTGAGAAGTTGTGCTCTACAAAGTGTTTCATGCACAATCAGGATTAGATGATAAGACACTAAGAAATTTTATAAAAATTACTTTCTTGTATTATTTTCTCATTTAAAAATAAAGTTTAGGGGCTGGCCCGGTGGTGCAGTGGTTAAATGCACACGTTCCGCTTCAGCGGCCCGGCGTTTGCCGGTTCGGATCCCAGGTGCAGACACGGCATCACTTGGCAGGCCATGCTGTGGTAGGCGTCCCACATATAAAGTAGAGGAAGATGGGCATGGATGTTAGCTCAGGGCCAGTCTTCCTCAGCAAAAAGAGGAGGATTGGCAGCAGTTAGCTCAAGGCTAATCTTCCTCAAAAAAATAAAAAATAAAGTTTAGAAAATATACAGTTGGAAAAAAGATTGAAAAATTTCTTCTTTACATCCTTTGTACCCACTTATATTATCATATTCATCATTTACTTATTGATTTGGTGTATTGTAGATCTGTCATTATAATCTAAAAATGTCAATACAATACACATTTATGTGGTAAAAATAGTCACCGTTTGTCATATACTCAGTAGGTTTTGTTTTTCTTTTTGCCTTCAAATTTGCTTATGTTTTCTGTTACCTTGAATTTTTTTTTTGGAATGTTTATGCAGTGAAGTCTCATAATATTTCATTTTGTTCCCACAATAACTCAGTGAAGTTTGTATGGTTATATGGTTTATAAGGTTCTTTTCCTTCTACTGACCAGCCATGGGACCTTGAGCAAATCACTAATATTTCTAGTTCTCGGTTATTCTATAAAATGGGGAGAATAATATTAAAGAAAGCAGGATCAGCCAGACAATCTCTTGCACCCTTTTCTAGCTTTAGGAGCCTTGGGGTTATTGTACTGTATAATATATTATATTGTATATTATTTTATTTTTTCAGATGGTTGATATTAGCACCGAAGAACTGAAACAACAGTTTGATCAAGAAATAAAAGTAATGGCAAAGTAAGTTAACTTGGCAGTATGGTAGAGTAGGAAAGAGCAGGACAAGGAGTAAGGGAACTGGTTTCTTAACCAGTGTGTGCCATGAACTAGTGATATTTTCAAATATATAAAATTAAAATAAAGGGTTTAGATAAGAGGAGTTGAAAGAACTTTGACTCTACAATTCTATGACTACATATACTCGCATGCCTGTAGATTAAACAGCAGTCATTATTTTAAATCGTAGTGAAGTTACATGGAATTTCAACTATCTTCCATTATCATGTTTCCTGCTCTCAGAATTCATGAGAGATGAATTGTAGAGATACAAAAAAAAGTATAGAATAATAGGTCCTTTCATATAAGTTAACACCCATAAACCCATAAACATAAATCTTATTATATGCAAGAATGCTTAGAAGGCATTGACCCAGTATGTTTGAAAATTGTTGGGCATCATCAGGAGGAGTAGGAGGAACAAATCAGGAAATTTATTCTAATAATTAAGTGATTGATACCGAAGTATATACGATATGCCAGACACTGTGCAATATAATTTATGTGCATTGTCTCATTTAATCCTCACAATTGTTAAAATCTCCCCTCAACTTTTTTTTTACTGGGCTTTAGAATCATTAAATAACTTGCCCACGACCACATAGCCAATAAATGTTAGAACTGAGTGGGTTGCAAATCCAGATCTGTCTGATTCTGAGCTTGAACTTTTGATCTGAATCCCAATGGGATTTACCAATTTACAATCATTACACCCATTGCTATAAATCACCAATTCTAGTTGCTGAACCTCAAGAAAGAAATAATAGACTGGAATTAATTTGCTCACAGTAAAAATAATGCACACTGATGAAAAAAAAATCAAAACACTTTCAGGACTTGTTCCTCCTGCCCCTACCTCCACTCTCCAATCTTAAAAGTAACTTGTTGGAAGTAGATAATCTGGGAAATAGAAGAAAATATTTTTAAATTAATAAAAATAATCTCTTAAATATATCACTCGGAGATAACCATTGCTAAGATTTTAATAAACTTGCTTCATGATGTATGTGTAGCATTTTCCCGTGTCTATAAAATAACTTTAAAACATTTTAAATTATTATACAACATTCTAGCATGTATGAGGGTTATATTTTATTTAACCGGTATTTTACTAGGTTTGTTTCTAATTTTCAACATTACAAATTAAACCTTCTTTCAGTCTCTTTGCACGTAAATCTTTAAATGCCACTCCCCTTAGCTCATCAGAATAGTTACAGAAGAAGAATTACAGCTTCAGAATGCATGAACTTCTGGGGGCTGGCCCGGTGGCGCAGCGGTTAAGTGCACATGTTCTCCTTCTCCGTGGCCCGGGGTTCGCTGGTTTGGATCCTGGGTGCGGACATGGCACCACTTGGCAAAAGCCACATATAAAGTAGAGGAAGATGGGCATGGATGTTAGCTCAGGGCCAGTCTTCCTCAGCAAAAAAGAGGATGATTGGCAGTAGTTAGCTCAGGGCTAATCTTCCTCAAAAAAAATTTATTTAATTAAAAAAAAAGGAATACATGAACTTTTAAAGACTTTGCAAGTATATATCCAGATGGCTTTGTAGATAAGTTATGGTAATTTATATTCCTACCAGCAATGTTATTACAATTTCAAACTTCCTTGCTCCCTCACTCCATTGAGCATTACTACTGTTTTTTAGTAAGTACCAGTCTCTGGATCTTACTAGCAGAATGACCTTTGTCAAGTTTCTTTAACTCTCTATTCATTAATTTTCTCATCTGTAAAATAGGATATTGATAGTACTTCCCTCATTATGTTATTTTGAGGATTAAATAAAACAAAGCAGGTAAATCACTTACCCCAGTGCCTTGTATATAGTATAAACTCAGCAAGTGTTATTGACTCATTTTTAAAATGTGCCAATTTGGTGGAAAATGGAGCACTTGGTGTTTTAGTTTGCACTTTTTAAAATATTTATAAGGATAGACTGATTTCAAATCGAAGTCTGACTTGAAATAGTGAAATGCCAGAATTATAGATCATTTTGAATGAACAAAATGAGTAAGCACTTGAATGGGACACTTATCATGTTCTAGGTGTACTTCTAGCCTCCCTTTTATATGTTTGCTCATTTAATTCTCACAGCACCCATGTTGCGTAATAGGTATTATTATCCCCATTCAGCAGGTAAAGGAGCTGAGGCTCAGTGAGTTTGTTAACTTGCCACAGGTCACATATCCAGGAAGTGGCAGAGCTGGACTTGAAACTTAAGACTGAACTCTGAGCCCAGTTTTCTTTCTACTGTACTACAGTTTTGTTGTACTTCATCTCTCTTTAGTTTTATTACTCTCTAGTCTATAAAGAAACTCAAATTAGGTTATGGATAATCAGACATGATTAAAGATCAGAAATGGGTGGATTAGGTGTGATTGAAGATCAGATGTCTGTCAATCAGTGCTTTGGATGTGTTAGAGAATTCTTGAAAGGGTTGTCATGAAAGTTTCAACAGACTTCTTGAAATCTTGTTTGTGCTCTTATTGAAAATTGTGCTAAAAAAAGGTACACATCAGCCTAGTCCTTAACCAAACTATCACAAGTTCCACTGGTCTGAATTACTGAGGTTTTACTATAAAATAGAAAGAGGTTTTGCGTCTAATATTCATCAGTATTGAGTGAAAAGAGAACTGTTTGCAGAAAATTATAAACAGCTATAATAAACATATATAAACACATTATAAACATATTTATCACATTATAATGATATATAGCATATCACTATTTTCTTGCTCTTTTTTTCTGTTAAACTCTAAATTGAATAAATTTCAACCTACAGCTGGATTATATATATGTATGTATCAGAATAATTTTGAGTGGAAAATTGTTTGTCACAGGTGTCAACATGAAAACTTGGTAGAACTGCTTGGTTTCTCAAGTGATGGAGATGACCTCTGCTTAGTATATGTTTACATGCCTAATGGGTCATTGCTGGACAGACTGTCTTGCTTGGTAAGATGTTTGTTTATCAGACTGTTTGTCTTTCTGTTTCTGTGTTGGAATACTAGTATTACTTTGTGACAGGATCATTTAAACCACATTAATCTTAATATTTTTCCTGCTGTATGAAAATTATACAGTTGATATGTAAACAACTGGGATTGCCATTCTATTAGGTGATAATCTAAAATGTAAAATTATCAATCAAGGCTAGACTTTGAAGATAATCTTATATCTTTCTATTGTAAAATAAGAAATGCTAACCCCCATTTGATGTTATTTGGAAATTTTTTTTAACAACTTAAAAAAACGATAGTCCTAAATCCTTAGGAATATAGTATTTTTCAGAACTTGCTTAGAAAAATATTCTGTTATATATTTTCTGTAGATTTTTTTATCCTCCTCTTTTTTTTTAATTGGTTTGTTTCTTACTCCATAAGGATGATACTCCACCACTTTCTTGGCACATGAGATGCAAGATTGCTCATGGTGCAGCTAATGGCATCAGTTTTTTACATGAAAACCATCATATTCATAGAGATATTAAAAGGTAAATGCTACAGTTAAAAAGCTTTCAGAAAACCATCTTTAAAGAATAGTTTGCTCTCTTTCTATTCCCTGTTCACATGCATGTCTTAACCTGGAGCACCCCATGAAGCTCTTCTCACTAAGGACATCTATATTCCAAACCCGCTAACCTATTTCTAGTATTCATCCTACTTGACCTTTTTTTTTTAAATAGCATGTTATTCAGTTCTTCTTGACCACCTTTGCTTTGTCGAAATTATTTTCCTTCTCGTTTCCTGGCTCATCACTCTTTTATGAATCACTTTCATCCCCCATGGGTACTTTTTAGTTCTCTTCCTTCTGACATATTTGTTTAGTTAACAAATATTAATTGAGCACCTACTATATGCTAGGCGCTGTAGATGACAGAGTTAGCAAAAGTAGCATTTGTAGAGTTTGATTTATACAGTAGATTTATAGAGTTTTATCAATCAAGTAATTACAAAATAATAATATAACTTTAGTGTATAGTATATTGTATTTAGTATATAGTATTAGCATAAAGAAGCGTTCCCTGAGGAAGTGATAGCTAAGCAGAGATTCAAAGAATGAGCAGGGAAAAAGTAGGCACAATTTGAGGGTGGCTATAGAAGATGGGGAGAAGAGCATTCTAGACAGAAAGAACCGCATTTGTAAGACCAGTGTTGAGAAGGAACATGGGAGTGTGATGAATTAGAAGAAGTGAAATAAGTACAGAATGACTGAAGTGCAGAAATTGAAGGGGTGACTGATGTGAGATAAAACTATGGACGTAGGCAGGGAGCTAAGTCGTGTAGGACCTAATCGACCAAGGTAAGGATTTTAGTTTTATCATAAATGTAATCAGATGCCATTGAAAAATTATAAGCAGGAATGTAGCATCATATTTAAGATTTGAGAAGATCACTTTGTAGAGAATAGTTTGTAAGAAGGGGTGGTTAGGAGGCTGTCACAGAAGTCTTGGTGGTATCAGTTCATATGAAGAGGAGTGAGCAGATTGGAGAGATTAAGATGGCAGGACTTGCCAATATCTTGGCTTCAGAAGGGTCAAGGGAGAAAAGTGCCAGGGATGATTCTTGGATTTATGGCTTCCAGGATTGCATTTTGGAATGATTATGGAATGATTCGCTTACATAGATAGCACTGAAAGAGGACCAGGTCGAGGGGTAGAGAATGTGAATTCTCACTTATACATGTTGTGTTTGAGATTCATTTAAGATACAGAAGTAGAGATGTTAGACAGTGTGGTATACAAGTTTGGAGCTGAAGGAATTCTGAGCTAAAGATGTAAATTTCTGTATTACTTGCATATGGGTGATCATTGAATAGCTGTCATATGATTGTATTTGCTTAAGGACAGATACACATTAAGAAAAGTTCCCAAAATTTAGTCCTGAGGAACTTTGAGACTTAATGGCCAAGTAGAAAAGAATGATCCCAAAAGGGAATCTAAGAAAATAGGTGCCGAAAGGTAAAACGAAAACCAGGAGAGTGTGGTATCCCTGAAAACAAGGAAAGAGAGTGTTTCCCAAGAAGGAGTAGTCTAAAAAGTCAATTGCTTTTTAGAGGTCAGGATGAAGACTAAAAAATAACCATTTGATTAGTGCCGTGAAGGTCATTAGTGACTTTATGGAGACCTACTTCCAAGTAGTAATTGGATTAGAATTCAGGTTGTAGTTGAGAAGAGAGTGAGTATAGACCAAGAACTGAGATGCGAGTATAGACAAGTCTTTTAAGACGTTTAGCTGGTTAAGGGTGATAGCTGGAAACATGTGTCATTCAGGAAACTTTTTTAAGATGGCAAAGACTAAAGTATGCTTTTATGCCTATGGGAAGAGGGAAATGATACAATAGAAGAGAGCAGTGAGACCATTTATAGAGTAAGGTTCCTGAGAATGAAGGAAGGAGTCCAAGTAGAGGGACTGGCCTTAGAGAAGAGGAAAGACCCCATCTCCCATTCCTTACATACTGGTGTGTTCCTTCATGTTCTTAGCTCATTGTCTCTTTTGTTCACCCTACTTATTCTTGCTGAGTGATAGTATATTGACTTCAGTGCTGTCTGTATGTGGATGACTCTCAAATCTGTATCATCTGCCTCCAATCCTATATTTGCAGTATTTCCATACTCAAAACACCTCACCTGGATGTCCCACAGCAGCATCTATGTTAACATGTCGGAAATCAAACTCATCTCTTCCAACCCAGAGTCCTCATCCGGTATTTTCTTCCTGATTGAATGACCTCACTATTCATCCTGTCTCCCAAGCTGAACTTTCTCATACCCTGTATCATACTAATTACAAAGTTCTAGTGAATGTGCCTTAAAATTTTCCCCTCCGACTTCTCCCTGGTGCTGTGACTTTATTTAGACCCTCACTATCGCTCATTTTCTTTATTACAAACCTTCCCGGTCAACCCTCTCCCAGTCTGTACCAGTTCTCATCTATTCACTACTACACTGCCAGGCTATGGTCCTAAAAGTCAAGTCTGATAACATCAGGTCTCTGCTGTGAGCTTTACTTGATATTCTGTTGTTCACAGGATAAGGTTCAAATTCTCTCCATGTTCTGTTGATGCCGGCTTCTTGAAATTGACTATATGTTTTTCTGTTTTCATCACTTTGTATATATTGCTCCATTTGCCTAAAATGCCTTTCTTTCCCTTATTTAACCGTCAACTTCTAATAATCCTTCAAGACTAAGCACACTTTGTGCCTTCTCTTTGAAATTTTCCTCAGTTCTTCCAGGCAGGTGGTTGTTCTCTCAGCATTTTGCACCTAATATCACCATTATGGGGTTCTTATTGGATTTTTAAAAATTATTCATATACCTTTGTCATAGACAGGATTCAAAGAGTCTCCCAATGCCCAGCACCGAGCTTAAATACTATAACGTATAGGGAGTCCTCAATAAAGTTTTGTTGAATGAAAGTACGAGAGTATGAATGAATGCATATAAGGAATGAATTAAGAAATTTTACCCAGATTCTTTCCTCTTTGAAAGATTTCCATTAGTACAGAAAAAAAGAATTAAAAAATGAATAATTGAGGTACTTCTGTTGGAAATTTGTCTTTAAATGAATTGAGAAATGTTAGGATTCAAGAATGGTGCTTTAGGAGACATTCTGAGAAGTTACTATGTAATAAATCATGTATGAAATAAAGAAAATATCTCACTAATGTGGACAGTTTTATTTCGTTTTTATTCTCCTAAAATTTTTCCTCAAGAAACAAAGAAGAAAACAATGATTTCTCTTTAATTTGAATTCTAGATTGACTTGCACAAATTTCAGGCTTTTATGACATATATTATAAAATGGTGTACTCTAAATACATAGGTAAATATATTCATACACCTATCTAAGGAACAGTTTGACTTACTTGGAAAGAAAAACAATTTTTTCTCCAAACATTAAATTTTTTCAGTGCAAATATCTTACTAGACGAAGCCTTTACAGCTAAAATATCTGACTTTGGGCTTGCACGGGCTTCTGAGAGGTTTACTCAGACAGTCATGACTAGCAGAATTATGGGAACAACAGCTTATATGGCACCTGAAGCTTTGCGAGGAGAAATAACGCCCAAATCTGACATCTACAGCTTTGGTGTGGTAAGTTTCATGTCTATAATTAGTAACAATGGTCGTTCTGGCTATAATTTTGAAATTGAAGTAGAATATTTGGAATATACCTATCTTGCTTAGTTCTTTTATGTAAAGATGTAAATTGTTCACTTCAACCTCTAATTAAATGAGCAAGTTATAAAAACTCTCAATTTGTAAAATGTTTTAATTAATTTTGAAATTACTGCGAGAAATGATTTTTTGCTATCCTATCCCCAGGAATTAATATGAAACTTAAATCAGTGTGTAAAATAAATCATGTCATACGTACACACTTTTGTGTCGTATTTTAAAAATGAAATATTTTTTAAGGAAATACGCTTTGGCATTTTCTGATCCACCAGTCTCTTCCCAATAACTTTTAAGATGGAGTGAGAGATGTATGGGAGTGGTTCTAGAAATTGGTTGCTCCTTCATCTTATTTTCTCATATATGTTTCGTATGTGGACATTTAACTTCATAGCACTGTGAAGTTAAGGTGCAGGGTTGTAGGATATGCCTAAGGTTTAGAAAATAATATTCTCCTAAGAGCCAGAGAAAATTATTCTTGTGAAGAATCCCCTGCAAGACAGGAAACAGAGTGGGAGTTTCCAGAACACATTTTAAGTGGAGCTGATCATTTAGTAAGTTGCCTGTAGGAAAGAACTACTTGTGGAGATGGGTGGGATCTGGGGTGTCCTTGAAGGAGGGGTGGTGAGGAATGACCACAGGTCGTGTTCTTTCCGCTTAAATGCCAAAAATACACAATACTGTGTATGGAAATGATTGATCAGACTTCATAATCAAGATCCATATTCCTTCTAGTTTCTATTTGTTATCTTGAGTGTTATGTTAATGGATTTTTTTTTTTTTTGTCTTCATAGGTTTTACTAGAAATAATAACAGGACTTCCAGCTGTGGATGAACACCGTGAACCTCAGTTATTGGTAACTGAAAAATTCTTTTTTTCCAGTCCTTTTCTCTTTGCATTTCTACTCTAAATTTATATGGGCAAATTTGGCGTCTAGAAATGTCATTTTCTACTGGCAATCTTTCCATTGGCAGTTACATAGTGGCATATGGGAAGACCATCAAGTATTTGTAATCTCAGCTCTCCATGAAGTATTTGTGAAGCTTGGAAAAGTCACTTATATTTTCTATGTTGTAGTTTCTTTGTGGGTAAAAGTAGAATAGAACTATATGATTTCTGAGGTCTTCTCCAGTATGTTTTTATTTTTTTGCTTTCAGGATGATTTTTAATAGCCTTTTCAACTCAGAGAGAAAAAAACAACATGGCTTCCATTCAAATTTGTATCAGAATAGACTTGCTAGTAAAATTCTCTATCCATTTATATTATGAAGTATTTTATTTATAAAGCTATCATAGAAAACATTACCTAATTTGTTATATTAGGGATTCATTGATAATTACATAAATAGACTAACTGAATGCTAAAACTATAGGAAAATTCTGCTATGCCCTTTCTTCCCTATATAGTAGATTTTAAGAATCTAAAGAATCTTTTTATAAAATTGAAGATTTATGGAAATACCTGCTATCATGTATAAGTTTTTCTTAAAATTAGTTAAATAACTACACTGACTTTATTCTAATTTATGTGTTCTAATGGGACAAACCAGTGTCACAAATTTAGACAATATACGTATACCAGATTATTTCCCTAGAATGAGGATTAGAAAGTCAAAAGATCTAATATATTTGTTCAAGGGCTTGGTGCCATACTCTTTCAGAGAAAAGCCATAAGTAGAATATCTATATATTATAATATTGCTACAGGTGTCCCTTATAAAACAGTGCATTATAAAGTTTTCCATGGTTTCCTGGATATCTAGTAATGCATTGCATGCTATATAATATTTCACATTAGGGGGCTGGCTCCGTGGCCGAGTGGTTAAGTTCGCGTGCTCCGCTGCGGCGGCCCAGGGTTCGGATCCTGGGCGCGGACATGGCACCGCTCGTCAGGCCACGTTGAGGCAGCGTCCCACATCCCACAACTAGAAGGACCTGCAACTAAGGTATACAACTGCGTACAGGGCAGGGGTTAGGGAGATAAAGTAGAAGAAAAAAAAAAAAAAGATTGGCAACAGTTGTTAGCCCAGGTGCCAATCCTTAAAAAAAAAAAAAATTCACATTAAATTAGATTTATAGAACATAATATTATTGTGAAAAGTTGTTATTTTGATCCTACTTGAATTTTTTTTACCGTGGCACCTAAAAAGGAAAATGTTGTTTTCATCAAAGAAATAAAATTCTCTCTTTGGTTGTTGGAGCTCAGGAACGAAGCCTGGGCTGGAGATAGCGTTTTTGAGCCATTAGTGTTCAGGCATAGATAAAGCTTTGGGTATGGATTGGAAAATACAGGAGGACAATAAAAAAAGGTATAGAGGACTAAAGACGGAACCCAGTGGTTTACTACCTTCTAATTTATACTTTTTAAGCAGGGTCTATCTGTCTAAAGGCCTAGGTTTTCCATTGTTTTGCCTCAGACTTTTTCCCCTGCAGAATATTATAAAGCTTCAAAACTTTGGCTTGAGTAAGGATGAAACACACAAAACATGGAATCCATCTCGGTCACAGGTTTTGCGCATCATCATATAATATTGAAAATCCTAAAACTTCAGGGAAGATTGTACTCTTTCACTTATTCTTGAGGTTTGAATGCAGTATGACTGTAAACTAATAAGATTTTAATACAAGTTTACCTAAAAGAGAGTGATCTTTTAAAGGACCTTTCTATCACCAGATTCTGCCATTGCCCAAACACTTTCAACATTTCTCCTTTGGAAGAGTTTCTGGAGAGCTTACAATTAACCTCACATAAATAGTCTTTTCCATCTGTATTTGTTTCCTGGGGCTGCTGTAAAAAAATTACCACACAAAGGCTTAAAATGACAGAAATTTACTCTCTCCTATTTCTGGGAGCCAGGAGTCTGAAAGCAAGGTATTGCAGGGCCACGTTCCCCCTAGGAGGCTCTGGGGAGAATCTGTCCTTGCCTCTTCCAGCTTCTTGGTGGCTGTTGACTTGTGGCCACATCACTCCAGTCTCTCCTCCAGGTCACATTGTCTTCTCCTCTGTATCTGTTTTCTTCTCTTTCTTTCTCTTATACAGACACTTGTCGTTGGATTTGGGGCCCACCTGGGTAATCCTGGATGATCTTTTCTCAAAATACTTAATTACACCTGCAAAGAACTTTTTCCCCAAATAAGTCACATTGACAGGTTCTGGGGATTTGGACATGGCTGTATCTTTTGGGGGCCATTGCTCAACTCGCTACACCATCCTAGTCCTACGCTACTCTCCCTATTCATTAGTTTTCATCATGGCCCTGTCCCCTTTTTCCTCCTTTCTCTTTCTCTTTGATTCAACAGTGTGAATACCCATAGAGAAGTTTGCTTGTGCAGGGAGGGGGAGTCTGGGTCCAGAAGTTGGAATTGCATTATCAGAAGCACAAGCACAAGCACAAGAAGCAGAGGACCCTGTGCTGGCAGCCTAGTAAATGCTGCTAATGGGAACATGGGAGCAATTTGCTCAGTAATATAAAGCAAAAATTAGAAAGCAAATGGCTGAAAGTGTCTAGAAGGTGTATACGTATGTATGTAGGTATGTCTGTATGTATAAATAAATAGAGTTTCTCCTGTATGTCTTCAATTCTTAGTAAAGTTATAAAAGTAGAAAGTAAAATGAATACATGTTATTATGAAGTAGATTAAATAATTAAAATTTATATTCTGATTCCTTTCAATTATCTTTGAAGCTCTGAAAGTTTTAACATTCATTTTAAAGCTAGATATTAAAGACGAAATTGAAGATGAAGAAAAGACAATTGAAGATTATATTGATAAGAAGATGAATGACATTGATTCCACTTCTGTTGAAACTATGTATTCTGTTGCTAGTCAGTGTCTGCATGAAAAGAAAAATAAGAGACCAGACATTAAGAAGGTATTAATTTTTTAAAATTATTTTAAAAAGGAAGGGTGTGGGGTTCATCATTTTTTTCCTAAGTGTACATTTCAAACCAACTGTTTAATGTGGTTCTTTTTGTTTTTTCTGTCTTTTTCTTTATAAAAGGTTCAACAGCTGCTGCAAGAAATGACAACTTCCTAAAATTTGACTGGAATAGACTCTTGGCTTTTAATATACAGCTATCTAACCATTTTTTAAACTTAATTTTTTTTTTTTTTTAAAGATTGGCATCTGAGCTAACAACTGTTGCCAATCTTCTTTTTTATTTTTTTTCCTGCTTTTTTCTCCCCAAATCCCCCTGGTACATAATTGTATATTTTAGTTGTGGCTCCTTCTACTTGTGGCTTGTGGGACACCACCTCAACATGGCCTAATGAGCGGTGCCATGTCCTCGCCCAGGATCCAAACCGGCGAAACCCTGGGCCGCCAAAGCAGAGTGTGCGAACTTAACCACTGGGCCACGGGGCTGGCCCCCTAAACTAAATTTTTTTTAAACATTCTTCTTTGCCTTTAGCAAGCCAGCAAGGTTGTATAGAACCCCCAACATATAGAACAAACAAAAGTAGGGCCTCTGTGTCAATGCTTAGCCCTCCTTCTGAGTCACCCTCAGTTCTCTCAGTAGTCCCTGAGACATCTCCTTGGAACCTCACCAAATGCAGTTTGAAAACTACAGGAAAAAAGAGCACTGGACTATATGTGAAAAGACCCTGGGCTGAAGCCCAACTCCACTACTAATTTGCTCTAAAGCTTTGGGTGATCTCTTAGCTACTTTGAGGCTTGGTTTTTCTACCTGTAACATTAGACTGATATCTCCTATGCCTCTCTGACAGGTAGTCCTGAAAATCAGATAATGTAGAATATGTACCAGCATTTTGTCACTTGTAAAGTGACATAAAATTTAAAGTTTATATAGATGATTATAAAATCCTATAGTCCTACGGTATAAATCCTATAGGTATATAGGTAAAATCCTATATACCTATATAGTCCTATAAAATTATAGCCGTATGTGTATAGGGTCATGTTCACAGTGTGCTACTGAAGCAATCCTTTACCACAAACCAAATGCCCTGATGATACTCCCCTGATGATATGGCCATGATTAGACTATGTTATATGGCAAGGTTCAAGGAATTTTGCAGATGCAGTTAAGGTCCCTAATCAGCTGGCTTTGAGTATCAACAGGGAGACAGTGCTAGCTGGGCCTGACCTAATAAGGTGAGCTCTCACAAGAAGTCTGAGAGATTCTCCTGTGGGCCTTGAAGAAGTTAGCGACCATGTTGAAAGAGGGCCACATCGGCTAAGACCTAAGGGTGGCCTCTAGGAGATGAGAGCTACTTTCCAGCTGTCAGCCAGCGAGAGAAGCCAGGACCTCTGTTGTACAACCACAAGAAACTGAATTCTTCTAACAACCTGGATTAGCTTGGAAGAGTACTTCAAACTTCAGATGACACTGTAACCCTAGCTGACACCTAAATTTCGGCCTCCTGAGACCCTCAGTATCAAACGTAGCTGACCTGTGCCTGGACTTGTAACATACAGAACTGTGAGATAATAAATGAGTTGGAATAAGCCACTAAGTTTGTGGTAATTGATTTTGCAGCAATAGAAGACAAATACAGATATTCCCGTGAGGATTCTCCCGTGGTGATAGCCCATCATGTTCACAGGTGCTGCCCACTCTCAAGGGGTGGATGGGGATTCTACAGCGTGTGTACATCAAGGGGATGCAGTGTACTGATTTTTGCTGGATTTCTCAATTTCCCTCAGTCCCTACTTTTCTGTTGTTTGTTTTACTGCAGAGAATTGGAGACCCCTGGATAGTAGCGGTGAATTGATTTTTTTTTTAACGATTTTTAACTATTTCTCCTAAGTTTAAAATCTCAATTGGTTTATATTATTTGAAAATTCATTCTACAGCTTTGGGTCAGTGGGAGAAAGTAATTTACATAAGCATGAAACTGGTTGATAGAAAAACTAGTATGTATAGAAGAAACACCAACGTCTGCAATCATGCACTCATTCAATAACCTTATGTCATTAGTTCTGTCATTAACACACCCAGAACAGGAGTGTGTACAGTGAATTGATGATCATCCTCTGTACTGTATTGTTTAGACCTTCCTAAATGCCTTCCCAGGAAACAAAGATAGCGTACCCTTCAAATCACCGTTATAAACTAAGTAGTTAAGCAGAAAGAAACATTTCCCAGTTGAAACTAAAATTTTTTAATTCTAAGTGTCTCTCAACTTAATATAGTCTATGAGGAATAAGCAGGTAGTAGGAACAATTAGTCAATGTTTTGCTTTACTTTTCTGACATATGATTAAGAGAAATTTAAGACTTTCTAAGGCATTTATTGTTCTGTCTACTTTTTGGTTCTGTAGTCATATAAAATGGCCATAGATCTCAGCTATCCATAGTCTTTCCTTTTTTCTCTCTTTCAAAATAAGCATATATTTTATTTTTTCAGCTTTATTGAGATAATTGACAAGTAAAAGTTGTATATATTTAAGGTGTACAACGTGATGTTTTGATATACGTGTACATTGTGAAATGATTACCACAATCAAGCTAATTAACACATTCATTACCTCACATAGTTACCTTTTTGTTTCTATGGTGTAGTGAGAACAATTATGATTTACTCTCTTAGCAGATTTCAAGTATGCAATACAGTGGTATTAACTGCAGTCACCATGCTGTACATTAGATCCCCAGAACTTACTCATCTTGTAACTGAAAGTTTACACCCTTTGACCAACCTCTTCCTATACTCCTTTAAAGTTTGTGCTTTTCCGCTACTAGAATGGGCACAAATAGGAATGGCTCTTTGGTTGTTCAAATTCTAGTCTCAAAAATAGTCAATATGGAGGCAACAGCAATGAATCTCCAAAATTAATGCTAAGATTTCATTCCTCTTATGAAATACTCTCACCTATAACAGTAATTATTAAATGAATTTAACAAATATTTATTGATTGTTTTCTATGGTCTAGACACTTATAAAAGCAATGGGAATATAATAATGAAAAATATAGACAAAGTCCTTGTTCTCCAAGGGCTTGTTCTCAGGACAAAGTCTCTGTTTAGATGGAGGTGATAATATACAAGTAAATAAGTAAGATGATTTCAGGTAGTGAGAAGTGTTAAGGAAACATTAAAACTATGTATTGTGATAGAGATTCTCTTGGCTAAGAAGCTTTGATGACACCCAAGCTCAAAAAAAAAGGCTGCCAGTGTATAGTCTCAGGAATCACTAGAATGTACTATCACTTAGAAAAAAGAAAATAGAAATCCTAAACTGAATCAAGTTTTATTGTGTGTTAGGCTGTGTTATCAAAGGGCTTAGGTCAGCATGGAGCCAAGAATAAGACTTTGTCACAAAGTTTCTATTACTATTCTGAGAAAAGGAGTGTTGTGTTCCAGATTATGTCAGATATTTTACTCTACAGGCTATTTCTGCATTGGGGAGTTTGAGGACATTTCTTAAGGTCATCTAATTTGTTTGCCTTGCAGTAACTCCATGCTTCTCTCACAGCCTTTTGTTTTCATTTTGATTTCTTGCCTGGATTTGCCTTTGGGAAGATAATGTACAATGACAAAGATTATTACAACCTACATAACAGTTTCTGTTGCAGAGCATCTTTTTAAGATTAGTAAAATCACATTCTGGCTTATACCTAAGTCTTTTGAAAGTTTAGGTAGCATGAACTAATTCTTCAGAGACTGATCATCTCAGGCTGTCCTGCAATGCTGAAATCCAAACCCTAGACTCTGAGTGACCCTTTCTCCTGCTGTAGCCATTCTAATAGCCAGATGGTGTCTCCACCTCTTTTAAGAATTAAAATGTAACTAATGCTATGGTGGTAATCATTTTGCAATATATAAGTGTATCAAATCAGCACATTGTACACCTTATATTTACACAATGTTATATGTCAATTATATCTCAATAAAGCTGGAAAAAATTTAAAAAAATAGAGAACTATGTCTTTAGCCCCTCTTTGCCTTTATAAAATGTCTCAATAATGACAGAACTTTTCATAAAAAGAGATGCATATCTCCATCATATATTTTAGAGGAAGACTAGCATCCTTCTTTATAGTGATAACAGAGTTTGACTATCATAAGATAGTGAGTAGCCTTAAAAATATGTTGAAATCTTGACCAATAGCTGTTAAAACAAAACAAAAAACAAAAAAAACCCCTCAATATCACTTCCGTTAATGGCATGCTTTGGTCAGATATTCCTAAGTCAATTCATAAATTAGTGGAGGCAACGTGTTATAGCTTACTCTGTTAAAAAATATTTGGAAGCCCTACCATACCAAGATTTTTCTTTGGCCAAGAAAAATCAATAATAACACCTGCCCTTAAATATTCAGGTCGGGAAAATGGCAAGGCAGCTCTGAAAATTCGCCTCTCTATAAAAACAATGAAAAAACTGGCAGAAATTGTCAGAATTGACTTTTCCAGAACTGGAAACTAACCAAAGGCTTGCAGCAACCCAAGGAGTATTTATTGAAGAAAAATGCCTGAGTCTCTATAGGAACAAGCTTTGTGGCATTTTAACTTCTAGTCCCATCCCCAGCTCAGCAGTAGCCTTGAAAAATAACATCCCACATCCTTGATACCAGAGGGAGCAGAACAGAGCTGGAGCTCTTTCACAGCCTCGTTCTGAGAGAACTGTAATTATCTGACTGTCTGGTGGTTCCCTGGAAGACCCCATTCAAAAGCTTATCTTCATTTGATCTGAATAAAGTTCACCTAGTGCTAAAAGCCCCTCTGCGGAATCGTTTGTGAAAAACATTTACTGGCAAATGTTTTAATCACGGCTGCCTGAGGTGATGAATAACAGTTGGGACAAACGGTAGGCTAACCAAAAACCTGAAAAGGAAAAGTTGAGGAGTAAGATGTCCATTATGACTTTGAAAATCTCCAACATATTCCTGGGAACCTAGAAAGCCATGCACAAGCTTAAGGCCATGCACATGCTTAAAAAAGACCCAGAAGGCCCTAAGCTTTCACCTCTGGCTGACCTTGAGGCTCTGTGCAAGCAAGACATAAAGATTAAGGTGAGCCTAAACTGCCTCACTGAGTGTGGAAGGTGTGTCTCAACATGCACACAGAGACCCTGGCAAAGACTGGGAGATTTATTGGTTCCAGATGTTTAAGGAGAGCTCTGCCCATTCATTAGCTGCTGACTAAGCTAACTGAGTAGAGACTTCAGTGGCCACACGTCACCAAAAATGCAGGCTTTACAGAATTGGTTTGTTAAAGTCACTAAATAAACAACCACCAAAACAATTAGCAACAACAACAAACCTTGGGGAGGAGGCAGAGTCTGATTTCCAGAGTTGCCACATTGTATTATTTAAAATACCCAGTTTTCAATAAAAAAATACTAGACATACGAAGAAATAGCAAAGTATGGCCAATATCAAGGGGAAAAAAGTCAATAGAAACTGTACCTGAGGAAGCCCAGTTGTTGAACCTACTAGACAAAGACTTTAAATCAGCTATTTAAAATATGTTCAAAGAACTAAAGGAAATCATGTCTCAAGAATTAAAGGAGAGTATGAGAACAATGTCTTACCAAATAGAAAATATTAATAAAAACATAGAAATTATAAAAAGAAATCCTGCAGTAGAAAATACAATAACTGGAATAAAAAATTCACTAGAGGGACTGGCCAGCAGATTTGAGTAGGCAACAGAGTAAAACAAAAACAAAAACAAAACTTGAAGGTAAATGAGGAATAGAAAGAAAAAGAGAATGAAAAGAAATGAGCAAATCCTCAGAGACCTGTGGGACACTTACAAGCTTACCAATATGCATATAATGGGAGACCCAGAAGGAAAGGCAAAAAAGTGCTAGAAAGAATATTTGAAGAAATAATGGTCAAAACCTTCCTAAATTTGATAAAAAGCATTAATACACACATCCAAGAAAGTAACAACTGCAAGTAGAATAAATTTAAAGAGATCCACACCTAAACCCATCATAATCAAAGACAGACAATCTCGAAAGCAGCAACAAAGAAGTGACTCAGTAGGTATAAGAGATCCTCAATAAGATTAGTAGCTGATTTTTCATCAGAAACCATGGCAGCCAAAGGCAATGGAATGATATATTCAAAGTGCTGAAAGAAAAAGAATGTCAACCAATAATTCTAACAAACTTATCCTTCAAAAAAGAAGAAGAAAGGGGCCAGCCCAGTGGCACAGTGGTTAAGTTCACACTCTCTGCTTTGGTGGCCCACATTCGCAGGTTCAGATCCTGCATGTGGACCTAGCACCACTCATCAAGTCAGGCTGTGGCGGCTTCCCACACAAAATAGAGGAAGATTGGCACAGATGTTAGCTCAGCAACAATCTTCCTCAAGCAAATAGAGGAAGATTGGCACAGATGTTAGCTCAGCAATAATCTTCCTCAAGCAAATAGAGGAAGATTGGCAACAGATGTTAGCTCAGGGCCAATCTTCCTCACACACACACAAAAAAGGAGAAAATACTACATTAACAGACAAACAAAAGTTGAGAGAATTTGTGACCAGAAAATGTGTCCTATGACAGAAGAGGGACTTTTTCAGGCTGAAATGAAGGACATTAGAGAGTAACTCAAATCCATGAAATACTTAGAAATGAATGAAAAAAACAATAAAACTTATGCAGCAAAAGCAGTGCCCACAGTAGAGACAAAAATCTCCCCTAAAATTCTAGCAAACTGAATGCAGCAACATATAAAAAGGATTAGACACCAAAATAAAGTAAATTTATCTCAGGAATGCAAGGTTGGTTCAACACACAAAAATTAGTAACTATAATACATCATTTTAATAGAATAAAAGACAAAATCCACATGATCATATCAATAGATTCAGAGAAAGCATTTCACAAAATTCAGTACTCTTTCATGATAAAATCACAAGAATAGAAGGTTACTTCCTCAACCTGAGAAAGGACATCTACCAAAAAAGCAGAGTTAACATCAGATAGAATAGCCAAAATTATCTTTAAAAAAAGAACAAAGTTGGAGGACTCACACTTCCCAATTACAAAGCTACAGTAATCAAGACAGTGTGGTACTGGCATAAGAATGTACATATGGATCAATGACATGCCATTGAGAGTCCAGAAGTAAACTTTCACATATATAGTCAACTGATTTGCCAAGACCATTCAATGGAGGAAATAATAGTCTTTCAATAGATGGTACTTGGACAACTGGATATCTACACGCAAAAGAATGAAGGATGGCTATAATAATAAATAAGGAAACGGAAAATAACCAGTGTTAGTGAAGATGTGGGGAAATTGGAACCCTTGTACATTTCTGATGGGGATGGAAATAGTGCACCCACTGTGGAAAACATTTTGGTAGTTCTGCAAAGAGTTAAACATAGAATTACCGTATGACACAGCAATTCCACTCCTGGCTATATATCCAAAAGAACTGAAAACAGGTGAACAAATACATGTACAAACCTCTTCATAGCTTCTTCCAGAACTGGTGAATGCTCCCAGGGAAACTGTAGCCCCCAGATGCTGGGTTCATCTCTGTATTTCTATCTTCTCCCAGATCTTGGTTCTTTATTTCTTTACTACCTTCTGAACACTGATGCCTTAGAGCAGTATTTTTCCCTAGTTTTCTCAGGGGAAGGTTTGATGTGAATTACTTGATCTGCTCTTAGGGAAAGCAGAAGTCACCTGGTTTCATTTTTAATTTGAATAAAATTCCATCCCCTCTTTCTTGAAGCTTTCTTTTTCCTTGGCTTCCTGGTTTTCCTCCTGCCTCTCTGAATGTTCTGCGGTTTCTTTTGAATGCTTCTCTGCCCCTCTACTCTGCTAATATAGATGATGCTATCTTGGGTACTCTTCCCTTCTTTCTAGACCTATCTATCTTGTCTAATTATGGAGTTTCAAATATTGTTCATATGCAAATGACTAGATTTTTCTAGTTCTCATCTTTAGCCAACTGCCCTGAAATATGCTTTTCTCCCAACCAATATACACCCCTTGGAATTTCTTGAACATGACATGAGTATCTGCGTATTTATGCATACTGTCCATCCTTCTGTTCTTCTGCTTGGAATGCCCTTACCTCCCTTGTCCACAGGGCACTCATGTCAGTTCTTTAAGATTCAGTGCAAGTATCCACGCAACAAAGTCTTTTCTGACTCCCCAGGTAGAAACAGGTAGCTCTCCTCTGTGTTCCCATGGTATTCCAATAATAAGAATAATTAATAATAATAATGTTATGTATGTTAATTTATAAACTTAATGTTTAAAAGTCATATGTTACACTGTTTTTATTAAAGAATTATGAGCATTGTTCAAAGTTCTTTCCCTTTATTAACTTATTTAATCCTCATAACAATTCTATGAATTTGGTAATATTATTTATCTACATTTTACAGTGAAGAAATTGAAGTGAAGTAACTTGCCCAAGATTGTGCAGCTAATAAATTGCAGAGCTGGGATTTTAACTCAGGCATCTGGCATCAGTCTGTAACCTTTACCACTATGCTCTATGTCATCATATTAATCATATTCACCTTCTCTGTCATTTGTGGAGAGCTAACTGTCGTGCCAAGCATTATGTTAAGCCCATGATCTCCTTTAATAAATAACGCTATAATGTAGGTTCTATTCTTCTCCTTATTGAGGAAATTGATGCCCAAAAGGTTAAGTAACTTCTTCCTCATGTTCATTGTGATAGATCACAATTCTCCACTCTTCCCTATATCCATGCCCTTTGCAATATGATTTTGTAATTATTCCTATCACGAGGTAAGGTCTATTTGCTCAATCCTTATATCCAGAATGGACTTGTAACTTGTTTTGATCAATAGAATGCAGCAAAATGATGTTTGAGTTCCAAGCCTGAGCCTCAAGAGCCCTTGTGCACCACTCTCTCTCGGAACTCTGCCACTGCCATGAGAACAAGCCCAGACTAACATGCTGCTGCTGAGAGACCATGCAGAGCAGAGGGACAAGTCATCTCAGATGAAGTCATCCTAAACCAGCCAACCTGCCGGCTGACCACAGATGTATGAGAGAAGTCAGCCAACCGTAGACTTGTGAAAAATGATTGCTGTTGTTTTAAACAACTACATTTTGGGGCAGTTTGTTATGCATTAGTATGGTAGCAATACATAACTGATTCAGTCACACAGGCAGTAGGTGGCAGCATCACACATACACAGACTCACATAAAGTGACTGGTGTTGTCATATCATAGAGTTTGGTAATAAAAAAGAAATTAATTAACCCCTGCTCATGGCTTGCCTCTTCTTGCTAAGCCTCGACTTCTATAAGAAACTACAGCCTGCTGAATCCTAGCAAGTGCAGCTGGTGGTGGATCAGCACTGACAGTTGAGTAGAGGCTAGTCTCGGTCTTTCCAAAGCAGAGTCAGCTGAATGAGGATCCCCACTGGAAGACACCTGCTGCTCAGGAATGACTCAGGCCTGGAGTCTTTGATAGTAGAAACCATGGTCTTCAGAAGGCAAGAGGTTCTGTCAGTGCTAGTGATGTTTGCTCTGGCCAGAAATAGTGACAGAGACCAGAGCCTGTGTGTAGCACCTACCACAGCTGGGATGTGTTCCTTTCCCCACTGTTCTTCGAGGAAAGGTACAACCTCTCATTCTTTTATTCATTCAACAAAAAAAAGTATCCACTATGTCTTAGACACTGTTCTAGGTGCTGAGGATGGAACAGTGAATAAAACTAAGTCCCTTCCCCCGATTGAGCTTGTATTTTAGTGGAGGAAACAGATAATATATGCAGATATATAACTCCTAAGTGCTGGGAGGAAAAATGAAGCAGGATTAAGGTGAAAGAGGGACTAGGAGTACAATCAGATTGGGAGGTCAGGGAAGACCTCTTTAAGGAGGTGACACTTGAGCAGAGACCTGCACTAAGTGAGGGAGAAAGACATGCAGATATTGGATTGGTGATCAGCACGGGGAAGAGCACGCCCAGTGTTCTGAAGTAGCAACGTGCTTGATCCTTTAGAGGTACACCTAGCAGCTGAGCGGGAGCAGACTGATCAACGGAGGTGCAGCGAACCACGGGCCAAGGCATGCAGAAGCTGGTGGGCTACGGGACTAGATTTTATTCTATGTTACCACAATCATAACCACTACATACCAGTACACACTAACATTTATGAAGTTTGTTGACTGATGGGAGGAAAAAAAACCTCTCAATTTATATCATTTAAGGCAAACTATACCCAGTCATGGCTACTCATGATTTGTGGAGCTATGTGATTCCTGGGCCCACCTATTGTATCAAAATCTCTGGATATGAAGCCCCAGAATCAGTACCTTTTAAAAAAAAGAACCTCTCAATCCTTATGATGGCGACATATGCAAAGAAAATGTGTGAAAGAGTATATAACAAACTACAACACATACCCCAGGCACTTATTTGAGTCGAAATGCCTTAGAAAACAACTTTTTCAAATACTGTTTTTAAACTCAGCCCTTTTAAGGACAATTCTCTGTCCTTTGTAAAGCTGTTACCAAAGACATCCATTTTGAAATAGCGCCCTAATAAAAAGGATCAATTTGATACTGAATTGCAAACCGGAGTGCACTCAGTATTTGTTGGATGAATGAGTAGCAAGTCTCTTAAGAGTTCAGTGTCAAGTACGTTGGTCACTCTCTTGTACTGGGGTGCTGCTATCTCAGTAGAAACTGTGTAACTCACGGCATTTTCATTATTCCTGCAGCAGGGGGAAAGTTCTCATCTAAATTAGGCACTCTAATGACACAACTTACCTAGGTCTCAAGTTATTTAAAATCCTTTTTGATTCAGACAGATTAACAAATGAATAGATGAAGAGATTTCTAACCTATCACCAGGTATTGTATTATGCAGAATTATCCAAACATTAAAAAAAAAGTTATACTAGAAAACCAACTAGTACACAATTTAAAGAGAAAAAAATTTTATTGTGATATAAAATGCACTTATAAAATGTCCACAGAAGGCATGTAATTCTTCACTGCTATATAAATTTATTGGGAATACTTTATTCACCTTCTATTATGATGATGCCACCTAAAACATACTGTAAACAATGAGTTATACTCTATAACAAATCCATCACTGATTTTCAGCAATCACTGATTTAATAATTAGTTTAAGACTATATAATCACATCTACATTCTGGAATGTCCATTTACTTTCATGTAGTGTAGAATTTAGAGTATAATTGCACATGGATGGTACAGAAAAACATTCACTGCTAAATTATTTTATACCTTCATGGCAAGTTAACATTCTTGCTGACTGAGAATAACAGCTTCAGCCATGGTCTGCAACACAGCTCCAGGATTCTCAACGCAGTATTCGTGTGTGTTTACACGTGTACCCATGGAAACTAAAGTGTATCTTTAGTAAACAAGTGCAACATTAGTGTTGATTATTTTGCATGTTTAAATATTATAGTCTGATTATTTGTAAACAAACAAAACCACACAAATACTCTCAAAACTAGGGAAAAAAATCTGTCAACTCATAATTATTCTAAAATTTTCACTTGAACACACATTGAATTTCTGAAAGGTGCATATATTACCTTAGATAATAAGGTACAAAAATGAGTGTTTCATATTTCATACTATGAAATGTGCATTTCTCATATTTGTTTTATGCAGCATAAAGTTTAGATCAAGAAATTCTAAATTATAGATCCCTACAGTTCATTAAGAAAACTCCTCAAAGTTATGGCTCTTGCAGCAGGTTGAACAGATTGAACATGATGAAGTGTTCTAGCTCCCTCTATTTTCAAGTCTCAAAGAAAAATGAGGCTCAAAATCTCTGTAGGTTGTAAGTGAAAATGCAAAGCCTTAGAAAACAGTTAAATGAGTTTTGAAATCAAATATAAATTGAAACAAGATTCTTAAGTGTTTAACTGTATTAGGCTGATAACTACTAGGACTTCAAAACAATTTCATTAAATCTGAATATTTGGTCAAAGTGATAAAGAACACAATTTGCCTACAAATATATGGTTTTGGGGGGAAATCAATCTTGGTATTTAAAACTTTTTCAACATTGTTGACTTTCATTTTGTTTGCTTTTGAATTAAATATTAATTTAATAATTCAATCTGAACATAAATACTTGGCCTCACATTACTTATAATGAAATGACTTACTTTTGAAATGGAAATATTTTAAAGCACTATGAAGAGAATTTACTAAAGCTGTTTAAACATGTCTTTCAACATCATCAGAAATCCTGCAGCATAGAAAATATCTGGTACCCTTAAGGTTTCAGAGTGAACTGATCTTCTGAAACTTTAATGCCATTTAAAAAACCAAAAAGTCAAATAGAAAAGACTGCTGCAATAAAGCACTGTCTCTAAAAGTATATGATCCCACAGCCTGAGAGTTAGCACTGCTCCTCAGAGTAAGCAACTTTCCACCTTTTCCTAGGCACAAAGTTGTCAGCTTAGAAAATAATCTAACCTGGTCCTCACCATATTCGTTAAGTAGTATGAACATTTTCAGTTAAGGTCTTTCTCTCTCCCTTAAAGAAAAACATTTGATGTCTCACTAAAAAGTAATAAGAAGTGTATCTTACTTTGAGACACTACACTTTCTGGAATTGGCCCAACTATATAAAATTTTAAGAATTATGTGAAAGTGTGGAATCATCACACTTCTATGAAAACAGTGTGACAAAATTAAACATCATTATGTTGAACCCTTTTCTAGCTTTAACTCAAAAATAGAAATCATGAGTTTTCTATAACATTAGTTTTAAAAACACACAGAAGTGAAAAGTGCTATTTTCAAAAAGTATAATTTTTTCCCAACTATATATCAACATGGAATGATTTCAGTTCTCCTGTACTAAAAGCTGACTTTTAAAAAACTAGTATTGTCATACTTAATATAATGATTTTAATCAGTAGTGGCTTCAGTTTCAGCTGGACCCCTAATTAGTCTTCGAATTCCTCTTTTCCCTGCAGGACCTTTTGGTTTTGCAAAACTTTGCTTATGTGCATGCTGCTTGGGATGGACTTCTTCATAAAGGAAGTCTGCAGTCAACTCGTCCCCATTGTCTATCTCGATCTGTGAGAGATGAAATTAGTGAAGTGTGATGCAATATGAAAAAGCACAGCATTCAAAAGCTAATACAAGCAACAAGCCAGTTTTCACATGTGAATGCTCACAAATAAATACCTAATACCCACTGCAGCAAGAGGGAATCAAGGACCATATGCACATAGTTTCACTTTCATCTTTTCTGAGAAGGAGGAGAGAGCCAAATGAGATGCTTGAATATATAATCAGCTATAATCACTTTCCATTTGGTTCCCTCTTTCTTCTCCAACTTAACTAATGTTTAAAAGTAGACGCCACTACTATATTCTCAGGTTGTTCTGCTTTGGTACATTATATATAGACAAGAAACATTACCCATGACCCCTTCAATACTTGGGTCACTTGAAATCACTCGGGGAGGGTCGTAAAAATCAAACAAGATAATAAAACAAAGAATATGTGACAAAGACTATATGTGGCCTGGCAAACCCTAAAATATTTACTATCTAGTCCTCTTGTAGAAAACATCAGCCAGCCCCTGCTATAGAAGGTGATACTTAAGAACTTAAAAAGTTTGAAGGGTTCACAGTACCTAAAACACTGGAAGTTTGTAAGGACCTGTGTTGTTTGTTTTTTTTTAAAGATTTTATTTTTTCCTTTTTCTCCCCAAAGCCCCCCAGTACATGGTTGTGTATTTTTAGTTGTGGGTCCAGTTGTAGCATGTGGGATGCCGTCTCAGCATGGCCCGATGAGCGGTGCCATGTCCGCATCCAGGATTCAAACCAGCGAAACCCTGGGCTGCTGAAGCGGAGCACGCAAAATCAACCACTTGGCCATGAAGCTGGCCCCAGGACCTGTGTTTTAAGAGTCGGAGGGCTCAAGAAAAACCATATCCTTCTCCAGGCCTCATATGCATGGCAAATAAATTTAAGAAAAGCGGTAACTTAGCTCCCAAAATTCACGTTTATACCTGTTTCCCCTTTTCCAACAGCTGACACGATTCTCAACCATTCCATGACTCGGTTATAAATGGAGATTATAGTTCCTTTTTAATAGTCTTGAGACAATCATAAGCATGTAGCTCTAGCAGCACTGTCCAACAGAACTTTCTGCAGCATGGAAATGTTCCCTAAATTCTGCACTGTCCAACAGCAGCCACTAGCTACATGTGGCTAATGAGCACTTGAAATGTGACTAATGTGATTAAGGAATTGAATTTTAAATTTCATTTAATTTTAATTTATATTTAAATTTAAATAGCCACATGTAGCTTGTGGCTACATATTAAAAAACACAGATCCATAGGGAGACTACGTTCAAGATAAGTCATCCCCAGGCACTTAGAGTAGAAGAGATCCTAAGGATTTATGAGAACAAGGAAAAAAAACTTTTCATTTATAAATCGCAATATAGCATGAACTACATGGAAAAGACAATAGAAATCTAGCAAAATGAAAAATTCAAAATAAATAGGTAGGTATCAGATAAATACATTAAGATAAATTAGATAAAATAAATTAGATAAATAAATAGGTAGGTAATTACCTTTCTAATGACATCCATTTGTAGTTGTCTTTCTACAATTTCTAGCAGAGGGCTCTTGCAGCTAGAATACAACATCCGTTCTCTTATACTGCATGTGTATCCAGGCATTGAATAAATAAAAACTGTTAAGTTAAAATAATAATAAATACAGTTAGCATTTCAATTAAAGCAAATACAAGCCTCATAAAACTATAATTAAGCCCTCCAGGCAAGAAGTAATGAATATAGAATAAAGAATATAATGCTGAAATAGCAATAAGCAAAGTGAAAGTAACATGTTAAAAATAATGTACCACATACCTATGGACTCCAAATAGTCTCCTTCATGGTTATGTTTATACAGAAAGAAATGGTAACGTGCTGAATCCTTGGGAATTCTCTTTGGCAAATCTTTTAGTTCCGTATTTGCTGTGTTGGCCAAAATTATAATTTCATTTTTTATATCTATTTCCTGTCAATAAGAAACAAAATACACTAATTAAAACAGATACCCAGAAATTTAAAATTTATAACAAAAAACTAAGAGATAAGCGGAAATTTATAGAGGATTCACTTTTTCACAATGAATATATACTGTTTTTGTAGTTTAAAAAAAAAAGAATAAAAAATAATAAAGAAAATTTAAAATTCTTTAAAAATAAACGTTATACAAGCCATAAGCTACTAAAAAGAACAGCATTTTCAGAATAATGATGGCGTCTCTTACCAATTGCACATAGTTGAGCTGTCTGTGTTTCAATTTCTCCAAAGCCTGAAAAGCTTCTCGAGAAATAGGAAATGCTACTCCTTGTAGTGTTTGATGCTTGGTGTCCACACCCACGTCAGTTTGTACCTAAGTATGACAGATTTAATTCGCTGATCAAGTTTTAGCATTTAGCAGCGTCAGATGGCAAAGATAAGAAAACTCAACCTCTATAAAATGAGTGTCATTCCACCTTTGCCCATTTTAACAATTAAAATTAAAACTTAAAACAGTACGAACTTAAAAAGCAAATAATTTTTCACATTTGTTCACGTTCTGCTAGCACTTTGTCAACATGCAGAGTGCGTGACACATCTTTATGAAAATGCTGGGAGTGAACATCTGAGTGAATGTGCAGCATTAGTGGGGCTTTGGGGATTTTGTCTGTTTGTTTGGTTTGGCACAACTGCACCAAGCTACATAAGCTCTTTCAAGTGTTTTCAGGTTACACCTTTAATCACAAAACTAAATTTACTTAATAAAATTTATGAACAGTGTAATATCTATACAATATGTATAGAACTTTACTTGTTCTGTTAGACATAAAATGCAACATAAAAATCATGCACTGAACTGAAAGAAATACAAACAGTATACAAAGACACAACACAGCTCAACAAATTATACTACTGCAGAAGTTCCAGACTTAGAGTTTTCATTACTAACAACATGGGTGTGCATGTACTGGAGGAAGAGAAGAGTACTTCAAGAAAGCTTTCAATGAACATTTAAGACTTTTATACTCAATAAATGACAGCTAGTATAGGGTCTCATTTGCAGTGTTGCAACAGAAAGTCAAATAGAAATTTTACTTTTAAAAAAATGAATGGAGATTCTACAGCATAAATGATATTGGAATAATGAAAACATCATAGAACATATGCAAATGCATACCCCAATATGATCCTCTGGGTTCTGATTGCAAGGAATAAAACAAACTATCAAATTCGTAAAAAAAAAAATCACATAAAAATCTCTACTCAAATAACTTGAGTTAAAATAATATAAAGATAGATCCTTGCTATCAGGTTAATATTAATATTCAATCACTTTCCAGACTGACAACTATTAGTCTGTTTCTCAGACTAATGAATAGTGGTTTCTGCTACTTGTTTTCTATAAAATCCCAGTAGAAATATAGTAGCTATTCTAACTTGTAACTAGAATGGCTGCAGTAAACACGTTAAAAATACGATAAACTATAATATGGATGAAATTTACTGACTCTAATATGCTAAACATCTCCCATATATAAATGCACATACTCATCCATGTAGTATTCACAGAAGTCAATTTATAGAGCTTCTAGAAAGCCTAAACATCCTATAGCACTTCTATTTCATTATGTTTAGTCATCACTATTCTCTGAAATAATAAAACAAACCTGCTTCAGGCAACCTCATTAGACACAATATTCTGTGCACTAAATAGGTAACACATACCTTCTCCATTTATTTAGTATTCAAAGTACAAAGTTAGAAACAGAGTTTTACTTCCAACAGGAAGATTTACTATTCTGTCACATATATTATAAAGACAGGAGAAAGCCATTTATGAAATTGACATGAAGTTTAATATTCCTTTTTAACTTTTTTTCCTGAAAAGACATTGAGCACATAGTGTCGTCTCTAAATTAAACAGAGTAAATATAAGCCACCTAACAATTTATTCTCTAGTTACCTCTATACCTATTAATTAAAAATATATTTTCAAACACTTAAAATCTTGCAAGAGTTTCAAAAGTGTAATTTACCTCATTAATTTTAATCTGTCGTAATTCTTCCTCAGCTGCAGTCAATGGGGCAGGAGAAGACTGTGACAGCAAATATTTTTTATATCCATGTAATGACACATCTTCCTATAAGCACATAAATGGACTATTATGAGTTATTTTTTAGAAGTAAAACCTCAGTGAGGTTACTTTAGGGAAAACAAAATTATTTATTTAACAGAAAAGAAAATATCAACTGAAAATAAATAGTAGCAAGAACGTTACTATTTCTTCTCATTTTTTTTTAAATCCTCTATTCTATAGGTTTCAGAAATTTTTAAGGGGAGTATCTACTCTTCATTTCCTCAAGTTTTATAATTACTAAATCTTTTGTATGAGTGCGGTGGTCGTAATGCCAGCTACATGATGAACCTGGTCATGCTTCAGTCTGTAGGACAATTATAATTAACATTCTGGGGAAGCCTGCCTTATAATTATTCAATAATCAACATATTCAGATTACGAACTCTGTATTATAATTCACATAATTTCTCCATAATTATTCATAGACAATGATTATTGTTCTTATTTAAAAGAAAAAAAATTCCAGAAAAAAATTGCATCCACATTGTGTGGTTTGGAAGACTGAGACACCAGGCCAGCTCACAATGAAAGGTGGAGAAGCAAGGCACTCCCAGCTAGGCCTGTGCTCCATGCACTAGCCTGTATTACCTTCTGAAACAGAATCAAAGCGCTAAACAACACCTGGTCAAAAACTGTATTTTGATCTTAATTTGTGTGTTTATGTACAAATACATGTATTTACCATATAAATTTTATAACAAAGTAAGTTCTTAATCATAATTTAACTAAATTTATTAATTAATCAACGAATTATCCCAATTACTTATCAATTATCAATAAACTGCTGCCTCTATCTTCTGGTTTAAGTAATACAGTCACTGCTTCCACAACATGGATATCTGTGTCCAAAACATCTAAAACCTACTCTCTTTTTCAAGAAGTCTGTCATTTTTCTGAGCCTGTTTCCCCATCCTTAAAATGCAAAGGTTGAACTAGATGAGGGGTTGAACTAGAGCATCTCCAAGGTATATCTTAGTTTTTGAAGTGTGTATTCTAGTTTTTGAGGTCCAATAAAGGAGATTCAAACATATTTTAAAAGGATAAGTATAATGTTTTAGTTAACTTGTATATCACACAAAATACAACAATATTTTCTCTCTTATGTTTACAGATTCGCCAATCTGAATTCACATCAATTCCCCATTACCTAGGAGTTCTTCAATCATTTTAACTGCAACATATAGAATCCACATAAAAGTATTAAGTTTGGTACCTTTACTGTTCCAAATAGTTCATCTTTAATGTGGCCACCTCCAAACTCCTTTTTCAGAGTTGCTCTTGTTGCTGCATACAACATTTTTTGACGAACCTAGTAAGTTGTGAAAGTTTACTCATTTTTATAGATGAAAACTATCATTCTAAAAGATAGCATTTTCTGAAAGTATTAAAATCTTCAAGCACATTGACAATACAATAAACTGTGATCAAGCTGAAGTCATTGACTGTAAAATGCTAAAGTATGTGTATACAAATAACCATAATAACAGGAGCATCTAAAATATCAATAGCTATTAAGGTAATTTCAATTTATAAGTCATATTTTTTCAAAAAGTGAAAAAAATCTAAATTAAAAAAATTACTCATTTTTCTAATTATAAAATGAGTTCAAGAATTAAAAAACTACATAAAATACTACTTTATAATATGAAGAGGAAACATCACTGAAATGAAGTAACCTCGATACTGAAATTTTACTTAAATCAAATCTACATCAGATATTACTAATTACGTTGTTTAAGAATCAAATATTCACGGCACACTGATGGCATATACCATTCTATGAAGGACAGAAAGACAAAGGAATTACAATATATATTGCTATTAAAGAGTCTACTAGAGTAGCACCTACGGAAAACTACTAAAGATAACTGCCAACCAATAGAAATCACTTCATAATCCTACATGGTCAAATCAGTATTTCTTTCAGACAGGATATAGGGAATTAAAGAGGAGGGATGACTTTTGAGAATGATATCTAGATAACTTTAATAAGAAACAAGAGGATTAACCTTTAAAATATTGGCCAGTATCCATATATTAATTTTGTCGTTTGTTTTATTTAGTCAGTCTACTAACTTTCCTAACCTGTTTGTGTATATGCCCATCATTTGAATGGTAGCTATTAATACTTAATACGATGTTCAATTAGTCATCAGAATTATTACAATTACTACTCTCAAAGTCATTAGCTTTATTCTTCAGAGGTCCATAGAGTCATTTATAATTGCCACAAACTTTTAAATTAAAAAATCAATAATAACTCTACTGATTTCAAGAGCAAGACTTCTGAATCTAAGCACATTACTTCTGATTACAAATTATCAATCCAAGGGTTTTTTCCCCATAATTATTCCCTTCTATGAGAAGTAACTATTGCTTCTAAACATTCTCTTGGTCTAGGAATATTTCAGAAGAAATTTTCTAGCATTTAATGTTAAACAAGTTACAAAAAAATGACTTACATGAGAATGATCTGGAGACCACGCAATGAATATCCATTCATATCCCTGGGCATTCTGAGAATCTAACCTGAATAATATATAGCATGGTTGTTTGTCCTCCAGCAGGGGTAAAACAAAGGAATCATAATCCTCATCCCAGGAATCTGAAGGCTGACTACATGATCCAATCACAAGCTCCTCTACGAAGAACAAGTTTTAAAAGATACATGAAAGGGTTGAAATATCAAATGGTAGAGTAATAAAGAATAGAAGAAAAAATTAATATACAGTTATTTCCTAATTACCATCATTCATACAAAAGGTTGAAAGGAAAAAGTTGCAACATAGAAAATAATTATGATATAAAGTAGTATTAAAATAGATACAAAGATTTTATGACTAGCATGGTTAAAATGTTACATACATAAAAGCAGGAGAAAGGAACATATAAACATGATCACAGTTGAAATGGATGGCTGAAGAATGGGTGATTATACTGTTTTCCAAAATGTTCATCCTACAAATTATCAACAAAATATATTTAAATAACCGGACTACTACTCAAAGGTAGAATTTCTGAAATTAACATTGAATTGTATAGTAAGAAATACTAAATAAAACCAGGTTTACTTCCTATTTGACCATAAGGCCACAAATTTTAAAATCTGCCCAGAAGCATAAATTGGTCCAGGCACTTTGAGGCGCTATTTGGCAGTCAAGTAAAATTGTGAATGTACTCTGCATAAAGTCTCTTGCATATATACATATATATATACACACACACACACACACACACATACAAAGGTGTTCACTGCAGCACTATACAGTAACAGGGGAAACTGAAAATAGTCTAAATTTTCATTAATAAGAGAATGGCATATCCTATGTGGCATAGTCATATGATAAAATTCTATTCATATTTTAAAAGACAGTGAGTTCTCTATCAAAACTAATTACAAAAATAATGTTTACAGAAAAGAAAGATGCAGAATAAGATATCAGTTTATGTGAACTTAAAAACTCAAAACAACACTATATGGTACTTAGGGATACATACAAAAAGTAGATTGCACAAATATAAAAACTAACATAACTTCCTCAGGGGAAGGAGGTTCGGAAGTGAAATTGTTTAAAGGGGATGCTCTTATATCACAAAAACATTAAATTTAAAAAAAGGCTTGAAGCAAATGAGATAAAACGTTAGCAGTTATTAATTTAAGGGGAGATGGACATACTTGTTATATTATTTACTCTTTCCAATATCCTTATTTAAAAAATTTTCTCAAAACAAAAATAAACTAAAACCAGAAAATAATGATTTAAGGACTGGTGTCATTTTCCTTCTGTAGAGATGCTAATTAGATAAACTAACTTTTCATTTAGTTTCTTAACTAGTCAGGAAGTGATGGCATTTAAAATTTTAGCTCAATATTTCTAAAATATGCTGTTTTACAGTATATGTTTATTCCTGTTAAAGTGTGGTAATATAGGTAGAACAACTGCATATTTTTCTAACTATTCTGGTATTCTTAATTATATCAGTAGAAAATGGAAAGCAAATTAGATTTACTTCCAGTTTACAAAAGAACAAGTAATCTTTGCAAAGCCAAGTATTTCAAGGTATTTAAAAAATTAGGCCAATGGAATATTTTAACATTCATTTGTGATCAAGTAGTTATAATAACTAATTGTTCAAATTCAGATCTGCCCAAATGAAAAGACTCTGCCACCTAACCAGTTTCCTTGCTTACAGAATTATTTTGAAAGGATCAATTTAGTTTGTTACATTCTCAGAACTTTCCTAAAACAAGAAAGGGGAATCATTTCTGCAGCATAGATTTGCAATTGAGTGGAGAAAATGGGAGAGTTGAAATCCTTTGTTTCAACTTCAAAACTAACTTTACTGAAGAACAATTCACAAGTAACTATTTTTTTGGATAATCACCTGTTTACTGATTTCCATTCCAGAGATGGAAGCACTGACATTAGAAATGGATTGTGGTGCAGAAACTGAGCCACAAAAAAATGAAAGAGGAAGATGTCACATGAAAAACAGCATCTTTCTGTTTCCTTGTTAGCTACAGAATTCAGAAGGCAAGCAAGGGCGACACGCTCAAAATGTATAGGAGCCAAGTTACCTAAAGGCAAGCTTTGAACTTGCTTCACATTACTTAATAGTTCAAATCACTGACAACAACTTAGAAGATTAAAAATATAACACCCAATAATCCAAGGACAAACAATATTTTAATATGTTTAACTAACCATTTTCAATAGATATTTTCAGAAGTCTGTATTTTCCATTTCTTGCTCTGGCAAAAATATCTTTAACATCTTCACTTGCTGTGGAAAGAGATAAAAAAAAAACCTATTTTTTTATACTCATGTATTAATACTTTCTAATGCTACTTAAATGAGGAAAAAATGACCTGTAACAGAGAAAAAAATCTTGAGTATGTAGCATCCTCTTATCAGTAACTTAAATTATAAAACTTAAAGGTATAACATTGTATGCAGCTAAGAAATACAAATAATAATATATTTTAAAACTATATTAATACTAATTCTAACCTGTTTTAGCAAGATAATTCCATAGCAGAAGTAACACGGGAGTGAATAAAGTTATTCAAACCCAATAATGAACAAATTACAATTCTGAAAAACACCTTTACTGCTTGTTTGAAAAACTCTGAAAATCTGCTTTCATTCTCTTCTAGTCCGATTTCAAGCTTATGGTAAACAAAGACAGCTTCATTAAATCATTTTCTACATTTTCTCATTAAAAACAACAATAAATAGATATCCTATCCTGATTAAAGAAAAAGTCAATAAAATGCATGCAATCTTATACTTCTGGTTATATTTTTCCAATTTGTATTTCTCGAAAAGCCGGAGTAAGTTCACTGAGCAAATATACGTTTAATAACCCAAACTTGTGTTCCGATTAAAGCTTCAAATTTCGTTCTTGGGTTGCATATTGACAGCAAGAACCACTATTTAAGAGTGCCTGCTATAAGGCTCAAGCTTGAAAGCCAGTACTTAACATATTTAAATACCAAAACCAACGCGGACAAATAAAACAATGCTTATAGATTTGAGACTACTTTGCTTCTGTTTGTGTGTGCAGGGGGCGGTGTGGGGTGCTGTCAAGGACCCTTAAGAACAAAACACAATTAAGTGCTCTTCTGGGGAAAAGATTCGTTGTCTATGAACAGGAAGAGCTTGGGTTTACATTAGAACTCGTTAAGTGATCACGAGTAACCCAGGGATATACTATTTGATTCTGATGAGGTGAGCACTTCCAGACTGTTCATTTTCAAACCGGGAAATAATGGAGGTCAGATATAACTGCACATTAAACTGGCAGCTTGGGGTGATTAAATGCAGCCACACAGATCCGACTTTTCAGTTCCCTGGGGAGTCCCTAAGAAAAAGATCAAAACACCCCATACTCAGGATTTCTCAGAAAACAGTTCATCTTCCCATTTTGGAAGGAAATGCGGAAGAGTTTGGGAAGTACCCTTGCTAGAATTTTTTTTTAATCCTATCAACTTTGTTTTTATAATCAAAATCCTCTAACAGTCTCCTTTGGACCGTGAAAAGGAAACTTTGCCTGTCTCTCGACAGCAAAAGGAGCCCCAGTCGCCTCTACGGCTCCAGGTCCTCCCTACGGGCTGAAAATGGGCAAAGTCGGGCTCAGGTCGGGGACTGGGGAAGGCACGCCCCCTTCACCACCGCCGCCTCGCAAACCGAGTTCCTTCGCTCCTGCGAATTTCGGGTCCGTCTGCAACGTGGCGGCGGCCGGGCCGGGCCGGGAGGGACACGGGCCGGGAGCACCCGGGACACGGGAGCGCGGAAAGGCGCCAAGGCCCGGCTCGCCCCGCGAGACCGCCTCCCCGCGCTCCCGGCCCGACTCCGGCCCTGCCCGACCCGCAGCCGGCCCGGCCCGGCTGGGCCTCCCGGGAGCCCCTTCCCCACGGGCCGCGCCGGGCGCCGTTACCTTGGATGCCGGTCTGGTGGGACATGGCGGCGGCCGCGGGATCCCGGCTCCGGCGCTGAGTGCGGCGAGCGGCCCCGGCCGGCGGCTCCAGGAAGTGGCGGCTCCCTTGCCGGCCCCGGCGCGTCATCAGCCTGCGACCCGGGGCCGCCCCGCCCCACTCAGGGCCAGGGCTTCCACGTGCGACCGCGGTGCGCCGGCGCTGCCCCTGCGCCCTGCACGCCGCCGGCTGCACCTACACGCCTCCGGCCTCGCCTCCGGCTCTTGGCTGGGGTCCCGCCAGCAGCCCTGGTCGCCGGTCTTCCCGCTCCACCGTAGTGAAACGCCACAGAGCCAGCAGAATGCCTCTCCCCTCGGTGTCTGCCCGCCGGCGACCCTGCGACGCCGTCATTTGCTGGCTCAGCGAAAGGATGCTCAAAAATGGAAATGACCATTTTACGAAATACATTTTCAGCTTAAAAAGGATGTGCGCAATATCCTTCTTGCTTAACTCTTCCTGCAATCTATGTAGTTTAACGTAAAGTGTCACTCCCTGTCCTATTTTTAAAAACGAGAGTTCATATATAGGCGGCTCCCATCAAATTTCCCCAAGCTTTTAAATTAAGCTTGATACTGAACCTCTTAATCTCAAATTCGCGTGCCCGATGTCCAGCAAGCCAAACACTGAGACATTGGTGCACGGAGATGGATTAAGGCCCCATTCTAGTTGGCCTAAACGAAAAGGGAGCATGGGTTACTCAAATGCGACTTCGCCAGAGCAAAAAGCAGGGGTGGGGTGGGGGGGGTGGGTTATAGAGCTAAGGGGCTGGGCAGGAGGAGCTTGTGAGAAACAAAGGGGTCACTTGGGATAAGCCTTTGGACAATACACAACAGCTACTCGGGTCTGGCCACGGTCATCGCAAGCTCCCTGAAGGCATTCTCTTTCTTCTGCAGAACAAACTTAAAAATCCTCAAGACTAAGTCACCCCTCAAAGTGAACCAGAAAACAGCAAATTGACAAGATTCATAACAAGGCCGAAAGGCAATCATGTTCTTATTGAATATCTACAGTATCCGTTGAGTACCGGCTTCAAGTTCATCGCAGGCTGTTACTTTGTCTTGTTTTGGTTGGGCGCTTTTAGAAACCAAGTTTTCCCTTCTCTTCATTCCAAAAAGAGAGCCACAGAGTGAGAAGATAAGCTGACTTGAGTACTCCTCCCTGGTCAGTTCCACCATTGCGAACTGTAATACTGCTGTGCTTTACATTGGCTGTTTATTCTTTAATCAAATAATTATTCATGATTCACTTGGATAAGTTTGTAAGGTAACAGCAGACATTATTGAAAATTCTTTTCCACTTTTTGCTTTTATGAATATATGCTTGCCTTTCTAAGGATAATTTTAGTAGTTATTTTTGTACTATTTTTCTACCGCTCCTGGGTTATGGTTTCCTAGGTAGGAGGCTGGGTCTTTTGTTTCTAGGGCCTTGAATTGACAAATATACAAAATTACAATCTGTTTATCAGCCAATACTTTGTTCAGGCCAATAATATAAGGGCGAGTTAACAAAATCACTCTTCAAATGCAATGTATTTTTAATTAGTTATTAGCCAGCAGGCCTGCAATTGTTTTTCTTTATACAGATCATAGCAAACATGGTTGCTATGTTCTGTTCCTTGTTATCTAAACTCTGTTTCTCAAACAGATCCTCATGTTCTGGAATAAGCATAATTTAATCCGAGTTTAATGACCGGTTTGGATTTAAGAAATGCAGGGAGCAGTTTCATTCTAATCAAATTCTTCCTGACACAACAGTTCACCCTGATTTACTAGTTTTGATTGCATTGCTGAGTTCATCTGCAATATTTGACTGATTTGTGTTCTGGTGACTAGGGAAGGTTGCTTAAAGAAGTTGGCATTGCTCAAAAGTACTCATGAGAAAAAATAACTCTCCCATATTCATGCTTAGAAAAGACCACGGTATGCTCAGTCCTGAGGAGGAGGAAAGTCCACTTAGGTGGGATGGGACTACCCGGACATCCTCCAGAAGGTCTTATTTTCTGCCAGTTTGGTAGTTTGACTTAAACGCTGCATGGGCCTGGGGTGCATTGTTTTTGAAACAGCAGAAGTTCCTCTGAGCAAAAGAGGGAAAAGAGGGAAAAGAGAGAATGGAAAAATATTTGCTAAGCTATAAAGAACATGACCAAAATGATCTTTTCTACTGTCCATCAACATTTCTACATATAGTTATATAATTTTCTCTATGTTTCACTATGTTCTATGTATGTGCAAAAAAGTAGAGTGGATTCTTTTTTTTTTTCAAGTATGCACTTTTGGTGAGGAAGATTGGCCCTGAGCTAACATCTATGCCAAGCTTCCTCTTTTTTTTTCTCCCCAAAGCCCCGGTACATAGTTGTATACCCTAGTTGTAAGTCCTAGTTCTTCTATGTGGGATGCTGCCTCAGCATGGCTTGATGAGGAGTGTGTAGGTCCATGCCCGGGGTCCAAACCAGCGAACCCCAGGCTGCCTAAGTGGAGCACATGAACTTAACTACTATGCCACTGGGCTGACCCCCTAAAAATGGATTCTTGATGCTTTCATAGGACGTGTTTTATGAAAATGTTTATGGTTAATATTGATGGTACACTTAAATCTCACCAATTTGATATGTATGATGTTTATTTCAGATTGGGTTAAAGCTGAAAGTTTGGCATTGTACTAACTTGGGAGAAATGGTTTATTGATTATACAGAGTGCTAGTAATACATGTATTTTACCTATTTAAGAGAACAGATTGTAATAGAAATCCTGCTCCTTTAGTTAATCTTTCTTGCTTACATCTTAAATTTGCTCCCAATCATATAACTTCTCCCCTTAACTTAAAAAAGTTGTGGTAAAATACACATAACATAAAATTTAATATCTTAACCATTTTTAAGTATATAGTTCAGTAGTGTTAAATATATTCGCCATGTTGTTCAACCAATCTCCAGAACTCTGTTCATCTCGCAAGTCTGAAACTCTATTTTCATTTAACAACTCCTCATTCACACCCAATCCTAGCCCCTGGCAAATGACATTCTACTTTCTATATCTATGAATTTGACTACTCTTGGTACCTCATACAAGTGGAATCATACAGCATTTATCTTTCTGTGACTGGCTTATTTCATTTAGCATAATGTTCTCAAGATTCATCCATGTTGTAGCATGGGTCAGAATTTCCTTCCTTTTTAAGGCTGAATAATATTCCATTGTATGCATATGTCACATTTTGTTTATCCATTCATCCATCAATGGACACTTGGGTTACTTCCACCTTTTGGCTATTATGAATAATACTGCTGTGAACATAGGTGTACAAATATCTATTCTAGTTCTTGCTTTCAATTCTTTTGGGCATATACCCAGAAGTGGAATTGCTAGATGGTATGGTAATTCTATTTTTAATATTTTTGAGGAAACTCCATACTGTTTTCCATAGTAGCTGCACCATTTTACATTCCCAGCAACAGTGTGCAATAGTTCCAGTTTCTCTATATCCTCGCCAACACTTATTTTCTGTTTTGGTTTGTTTTTATGTTAGCCATCCTAATGGGTGTGAAGAGGTATCTCGTTGTGATTTTGATTTACATTTCCCTAATGATTAGTGATGTTGAGCATTTTTTTCTTGTATTTGTTGGCCATTTGTATAGTTCTTGGAGAGATGTCTATTCAAGTCTTTTACCCATTTTTAAACTGAGTTGTTTGGTTTTATTTTTGATATTGAGTTGTAGGAGTCCTTTCTATATTCTGGAAATTGACTCCTTACCAGATATATGACTGGCAAATATTTTCTTCCATTCTGTAGGTTTTCTTTGTAATCTGTTGATTGTGTCCTTTGATGCACAGAAGTTTTTAATTTTGATGTAGTTCAGTATATCTTTTTAATTTTTATTGCTTCTCCCTTTAACTTTAGAATATCTTTACTTATCTTCTAGCTTTCCTTCCCTATGTTCCTACGAAATGTCTTGTGAATATTATCTATACCTTTTATGTACACTTTCTTACCTCTCACTCCCTAAATCCATGGTTCCCAAACTGTGTGCCAAGGTGCCCCAACCCACAGTGAGCTCGGGAGGGCCTGGGGGATACTGCAGATTTTTGAGGGAAACGTGGTGACACTCAACGTCTTCCTGACATCCCACAGAATATTAGCTCAAGATACTTACGGTTTCAACATTAGATAACTCTACAGTTCTTTCGACAATGCTATTTCTTTGAAAAGCTGGATTTTTAATGGTTACTATGATTAAAAAAAAAGCAACTGTAGAGTGAAAATCAATGTGGAACAGGAAATGACAGTGGCTGGTGTCCAATCTAATTTCAAAGTAAAGAAGTTGTGTAGTGTGTAGCAGGTGCATGCATCCCATTCGTAAGTAATTGTGATTATTTAAAAATAAAATCAATTGTTATTTTTTTTTTCAATTTATATGTATTGTTTTTTCAAACAGCTACTAAGTTTCTGTACTTAAATACTGATTAACTTGTTGGAAACCTGTTGGTTGGCAAACTAGCCCTGTAAATGAAGGGCAAGGAGAGACTGAAGAAGGAGGAAGAACATTCCAGATTGGCAGGGAGCAGGTTTAATAAGCAAAGGAGCTTAGCTACAAGGCTTGTCTTGGTGGCCACGAGACAAGCAGATCTCCTCCTATGCCCGCCAGCACCTTAAAAGTTTATATAGAAGCCTTGACTGTGTTCAGTCGACTATACTGACCAGATGATTTTAACAACACTTTACTCATTCAAGGCTGTGTCCTTGGAACAGCTCCCACAGGGGGAACGGTAGGCAGAGTGTACATTCCAAGGACAGGGGAGGTACTGAGGAGCCTCTGATTGCCTGGGTCCAGCTCACAGTAAACCAGCGGTCACATCTTCTCAATCACCTCCTCCAACAGTACTGATGACTTAATAACCGAATTGTTAAGTATTTCTTTTGACCTAGGAACACTATGAGAAAATCACTGAGAAACAAAAAGCCCTAAAAACTGAGAAAGTTTGGGAACCTCTGCCTTACAACCTTTGCATATGGCTTTCTCCACACCACTGTATTGAAACTATTTTCTTAAATGTCACCGATGTCTTTCTTCTTAATAGTAAATCAATTATATTTATTCTCAGATGTTTTATTAGTTTCCTGTAGCTGCTGTAACAAATTTAGCACAAACTGGGTATCTTAAAACTACAGAAATTTCTTCTCTCACAATTCTGAGGGCCAGAAGTCCAAAATCAAGGTGCGAGCACAGCTGCATCCCTCTGGATGATCTTGAGAAGAATCTCTCCTTGCCTCTTCCAGCTTGCAGTGGCTGTTGGCATTCTTTGACTTGTGGCTACATGACTCCAGTGTCTACCTCTGTGGTCACATTGCCTCTTCCTCTTCTGACTGTCTGAACTCTTTCTCTGCCTTTCTCTCGTAAGGACACTTGTCATTTGGATTTAGGACCCACTAGGATAATCCAGGATGATCTCTTCATTTCAATATCCTTACCTTAATTGCATTTGCAAAGACGCTTTTTCCAAATGAGCTAACATTCACAGGTTCCAGAGATTAAGATGTGGCCGTATCTCTTGGGGGGGTTACAGTCCAACCCACTACAGATGTCTGAGGCTTTTGATACTCTTGATCAGTGCTTCTGCTTAACATACTCCTTTTTCTCATTCTTTGATGCTGCACAAACTGATATTCCTCTTAACTTGGCTGGGTCATTGTGCCTGGAGTATCATTGTCAAACATTATTTGGGATATTACTGTGAGGGATGAGTTTAACACTTAAATTGGTGGACTTTGAGTGCAGCAGATTATCCTCCTTAGTGTGGATGGGCCTCATCCAGTTAATTGAAGGCCTTGGTAGAATAAAGACGGGCCTACCCAGAGCAGGAAGGAGTTCTGCCAGCAGACTGCCTTTAGACTTGCACTTCAACTCTTCCCTGAGTCTCCAGCCTGCCAGCTCACCCCATCAGATTTTGGACTCACCAAGTCTCCATAATTGGGTGAGCCAATTCCTTAAAATAATCAGTCTCCGCCCCCATCCCTTTCTCTGTCTCTCTCTATATATTTCCTTTCTCTCCCTATATGTACATCTGTTGGTTGTGTTTCTCTAGAGAATCCTGACTAATATCCTTTAACTTCTTCTCTGTCTTCTTTACCTTACTTTGTCAACATATGTAATAAAAAGAATTCATTATGTCTTCAACAAAGAAGCCCTACCCTAGACTTCAGTGTTTCTCTGTACGATAGCATCACTTAAAAGCAGGCCCTTCTAATCTGCCTCCAGACCTGGGAGGACTTGCTTATATTAACCACATTGCTGGTACCAGATGTAAAAGTAAGACAGATCATAATTAAAATGCTCAAATTTGAAAGTGTGAGGTGCAACTCTTCCATATTCAGTTTATATTCAGTAAATCACTCTTGCCAATTAGCAAAGTTTAAGGAAGGATTCAACAGAAAAGGCAATTAGTGTTATATAAAATAAATTATTCTGTTTACCCAGTCCCTTACTTATGCCTCTTTCAAATCCTCACCTCCAATTATTTTCTAAATCTTACAGATTCCACTGGTTTTGTTTGGAGAGCAAAACCCATCTTTGGGTCCCTTCTTTGTGTCTCATTGCCCTACTCTTCGTACCTCACGTTATTTTCTATTTTTGCCCCGCATTAACAAATCCATGCTCAACTGTCAAGTTCATTTCCTGAAATGCTCTTCTGACTGGTCATCCCCTGCATGCTGACTCTCAATGCCTCCCCACTGCCCACAGAATATGTTCCAAGCTCCTCGATTTGGCACCCAAGACCCCCTGCAATGTCTTTCCTGGTTGTGCCCTATACTCCAGTCAAACTGACACAGTCATCCCTAACAGCTACATTGCATTGTCTTTTATCATGTTGTTTTCCTGATCTGGAAGACAGCTCTTCACTCCCTTAGCTATACCCCAGCCCTTTCTCTGCTGTCTCTGCTTTTCAATATTTAACCCATCCTTTGGAGCCATATCACCTTCCATGAAATCTTTCTTCAATCTCAGTTATGTACGAAGACTTGTTTCTTCAAGTGCCTGTAGCGTTTTATATGTCTCTTCTAGCACCTCTCTTACTCTTTCCTGTGGTCACAGACGTATGTGAACTTATCCCAGTCTTCCTAATAGACTGTATAGTCCTTGACATCAGGGACTTTATTACTGCTCCTTTTTGTATCTCACATGTATTTAGTACCCACTCATTCATCTGTTCTTTCATTCACTACATTAAGTGCTCTCAAATTGGGGGTGTAATCATGATCACAATGCTCTGTAAACAGTTCTGGAATTTTAAAAGTCTTGATAATTTTTGTTTTGCATATGGAAAGTAGATGTTGCTAAGTCACTTATCCTCAGTGGAGCTACAAAATAAGGGGGCCGAATAGTTTTCTAAGAATGCTTTTTTAAGTTATCAAATTTTGTGATTCTTTGGTAACTAAAATGACTAGATATTCACTCAGTAAAACAACTGTTTAGAAGCCGTTCCAATTAGTTTGTGCAATTAAACTGAATTTCTTTTGAAAAATCTGCATTGTAAGATTTTTCTTGAAAATGTCCTTTCGGGGCTGGCCTGATGGTGTAGCAGTTAAGTTGGCACACTCTGCTTCAGCAGCCTGGGGTTTGCTGGTTCACATCCCAGGCATAGACCTACACACCATTTATCAAGCCATGCTGTGGCAGGTGTCCCACATATAAAATAGAGGAAGATGGGCACAGATTTTAGCTCAGGACCAATCTTCCTCAGCAAAAAGAGGAGGATTGGCAGCAGATGTTAGCTCAAGGCTAATCTTCCTCAAAAAAAAAAAGCTTTATTTTTATGGTAATTATGTTTTTAGCAGTGACTGCTCAGATGGTTAAAAAAATTGCATCCTCTAACTCTTACCTCTTTCTTTAAAAATTAACTGATTTAGGGCCAGCACTGGTAGCCTAGTGGTTAAGTTCAGCATGCTCCACTTCGGCAGCCAGGGTTCAGTTCCTAGGCATGGACCTACACTGCTCTGTTAGCAGCCATGCAGTGCTGGTGGCTCACATACTTAAAAATAGAGGAAGATTGGCACAGATGTTAGCTCAGGGTGAATATTCCTCAGCCAAAAAAAAAAAAAAAGAAAAAAAACTGATTTAACATTGGCACCTTACTGTTGGCCCTATCAACTTATGTGTTATTTCCTATTATTTATGTGTGAATCCTCTGCCATGAATATTTTCCCAGTTTTCCTCATCTATTGTGTCTCCAGTTATTAGGCATTTATCAGAGCTGTCATAATAATAGTACCTTAGGTTTGTATAATGGTTTCCAGTTTTCAAAGAATATATATGGACTTATTTGAGCACCAACATAATCCAATCTGACAGGCTGAGTGAAATATTATCAGGGTATATGTTCTAACTTTCAGAGATTTGGAAATTGAGGCATAGAGAGAGGAAGTCAGCAAGTTTCAAGGCTAGAGGTGTTTGTAAGAGCAGAAACCATTTTAAGACAATGTATGCAAATAATAGAATTCATTATAAGGGTACAGGAGAATCTCATGGATCCCAAGGGCCTGTCTTCATCTCTGCTTTTCTGTCTTTCTCTCTCCAAGTGGGATCTCTCTGCTTGTGCAGTCAAAATAGCAGACTATGGCTACTGTACACTTCCCAAATTGACAGTCACGGTTCTAGCTACATGCAGAGATTAAATAATTGTTCCTAAGTCTAAGTTCCAAATCTCTAGGACAGCATATGATTGACCCTGCTTGTCTCAGGTTCAAATCATCCTTGGACAATCTGGCTGGCTTACCTAGTACACATGGCCCCATGAATGAGAGCGATGACTAGAGGAGCAGGGAGATGGATCCTGGTTTGGAAAACAGCCTTAGAATTCCTACTTTTTACAATTTGGTGGAGTTGGTGCTTAGAATCCAATTTGGAAGTGACAAAGTCAAATGCGTACAGAGGGCAGTTAAATAGCATAACTGACTGAAGCTGACAGATGGAGACTGTGGGATCCAGACAGAGCACCAGAGCACAGGCTCCATCTAAAGGGGACTGCCACTACTCAACTCCAACTGACTGACCCTCCATGGGAATTCATGCCCGGGTAACCAATCTGCAAATTTTTAAGTGAAGCCAGAAATTGCTATTTTATATAAAATCCCTATTTAGATTGTTTAAAAAACCAGTGAGTGAGAAAACAAAACAAAAGCAAACAAACAAAAAAGAAACACGACTGTAGGTCAGATTTAACCTATAAACTGGTAGTTCAGGGCTTCTGGCCTAGATCTTCGGTCTAGTCAGTTGTCATGTAACGACATTTAAAAGCTCACATCCTCCATAAAGTTTTTATACAATGGAAGAAAATATATGAGTAGCGTATGTGGCTGGACACATGCTTGTGTACAATGCATTGTATACATAAAACTACAAAGAATCGTTCATCCTTCTTGTTTCTAGAAACTTTTAATGAGAGTGAATCATTTCATCTTTACTTTGTGAGATAATTATGCTATAAAGAGCTGCACTATTTGCTTTAGGCTGTCCTGCAGAAGAAACCCTTCTATAGGAGAAAAAGCCACGTAGAAGTTATGTGACCATGAATGAAATTGTTTAACCTCTCTGAGCCTCAATTTTCTCTTATGCTAATACTAGTGTTTCACAGTTGTCATGGAAATCAAGTGAGATATGATTTTATAAAGCTCTTGACATGTATTAGGTGCTCAATGTATGTCAGGCTTCATATCTGCTAGTTAGAATTGAATCCAACACAATATAGTATGTTTGAAACATACAGTATTTTTCAAAATAACGGGTCATTAAAAACAGCAAATAAAGTTAGACTGAATTTCCAAACATCAAAAGTGATCATTGAAAGTTGTTTTTGCATATGGGTTCATAAAACCACAATATCGTTGTTAATTGCTATGTCTTTTCTAACTTTTCCTTACTGTTATAAAGCATCAAATGAGATAAATAACTCTTAGTCATAAAAAATGAGGATCAAGCATTAAGCAGCTTTTTATAGGCATGCAATTATAATGTTACCCCAACAATCTCTAATAAACACCTGGCAAGATTGCTAAAACTTTTAACACAACAGAATATATCACAGAAGATTCTTTCATTCCATTCAGGCTCTGTGGTGCTTGAATGAGTCACCGAGGGAACAGAACAAAGAGCGTGGGTTAAAGATCAGTTCAAGCAAATAATATCTATTATTCTCCTCTGAGTGAAATCTGGGCTGAAGTAATCTTATAATAAGTGATATACACTTTCTAATCAAAGAAACAGGGAACACTTTGGTTCAAAAGAGTTATTGATAATGATAAGGATGCATATCGGAATCAAAGTGCGGGAAAGCACAAAGCAACCAGCTTTTTAATGTATTATTTACAGTGGGATTTTCACTCTGGTTTGGAGAAGTGTCTTAGCAACAGCTTCTTGAACCTCATACTCATTATCTCTAATGTCTTCCTGTGGGTAAGACAGTTTAAATGGCTAATGGGAATATTTGCATACCACTTTGAAAATATAGTGCTCTCACCCTCCTTCCCCATTTCTCTGTCTTTCCTAGTGAAGCTAATTAACACTTAAAAGGTCCTCCAACATTTAAGGAGCATGCACAGAAAAGTCTCGCTAATACTGAGTTCACAATGGAGGACAACCTTCTATGTCCTGTAAGTATTTTTGTAGTCAGAACAGAGGCAACACCAGCATTTCCATATTAGAGGAATTTAGGGCTGGAATCTTCAGTCAGTTAGGAAGCAGTGCATGGGGGACTGTGAAGCTGAGCTTACTTAGCAAGGAGTTTTGTGCTTGTGTGTGTGTGTGAAATAAATTTGAGAAAACCATTCATATCAAATAACTGTGGGGGGGTGGGTGGGTCTGGAGCTGAGTGAGATTATGGGAGCGTTAAAACCCCTCAGCCCTATCCTAAACTACCCTTTGGAGATGCCTGAAAATTGTAGTCTCATGATTGGGATCTCAAATAGATTAACCTTTTACAAAGTACTGATCCATAATGAAGACTTTATACTAAAGCTCCGAAGTTTCTATTCTGTTTTTTAGGGGTAGGCTAGATTAGCGTGGTGACCTTTATTTAGGGATGTGCCAATAAGGGAGTTAACTCTTACATTTTATATGTTAATGATGGGAACAGTAGTACAATAAATCCCAGAAAGGGGATTGTTCAAAAGTCATTAAAATAATTTTATTGGGTCATATGTATTTTTAATGCTTTAATAATAGCTTTGGTGAGACTGACAGGTACTACACAATATTTTTTATTCCTTAAGAAGAAAACCCAGATTTCATTTGGTGTGGCAAGATGCCCAGATAAAAGTTTGCATTTCTACCTCCCTTGCAGCTAGATGTGGCCGTGTGATTAAGTTCTGGCCAATGAGATGGGAAAGTTGTTGGGTGAGTCTTCTTGAAAGGCTCCTTAAAACAAGGCTAGATAGCTTCTGAGGACCCTTTTTTATTTCCCACTTCCTCCTGTTTCCTATTAGAATGACAACGAGATGTGATGGCTGGAGTTCCAGCTGCTGTCTTGGACCTGAGGCAAACTTGATCACAAACGCCGCAAATTATGATAGCGAAAAAGAAAGACAGAAAGGACCTGGGTCTGCCTCCCATATCAGACCTGGCATGCCTACCTCTGCACTTCCTTTATAGTCAAGAAAAATGACTTCCATCCTATTTAAACCACTATTATGTCCAGTCTCTGTTACTGGCAGCCAAATATATTTCATAAATGAGACATTTTGCTTCACCAAAACAATTATGTGTAAGTATGCCTCATTCTACAGTTCTTTAGTTCACAGAGAGAGAACTTGGATAGCAGGTTTATAAAATGAGAGATGTTCTTTGTCCAAATCCATTTGGTTCCTGAATTTTGGATAGCAATTAGTGAGAATTTGGACAGCAAGGACACATATAGTTTTCAAGGTTAATTCCAGCTAGTTGATATTCTACATTCCGTGTGTGACAAGATAGACAGTGGCAAAGTTTTCCTATAACTTTGCCAAATAAGAGAAGCAAATCAGCCTAGACCTGAAAATATTTCTTTGTACCAAAGCAGCTACATATGCATTCATTATCAGATCTAGAAATATTGTAGATCTTTCAAAATATATGAATAGTTCTCTATTCTTTAAAAAACATTTTTAAACTTTAATGAGATTCACTTCTATAGTAATTGAAACATTTTAAGAGACATATATTTTTCAAATTTCAATATTTTCTTAAATATTGACCCAACCCAATGTTATGTAGAAGTTCAAAAAGTCTTCACCATCTTAAAAAATCTGTTTGGGAGTCCACTTGCTGACCAGCTTTGCCAAGTAGTATGGTGAGCAGACATCAATATTCCTTCTCTGAATTTATGATGTGATTTTACAGTCCTGGTTCGTACCTCATTCTTTGTTACTACAGCCTTAGACTGGACAATGTTTTATCTGTTCTCTCTTAAAGGAGTTCTCAGAGACAGCTCCTAAAAGAGAAAACTCTTGGGAACAATTTCTCTCTTGTGTTTCATGTCAGTCGTGTTTGACCTCTTGTCAATGGAAAATCAAGGTTGTTGGAGAATTGAGTGGAATGAGACCAAGGAATCCTCATGATCATGGCAACTTGTCCCAGCTTTTCTTTCTCTTTACTCACTACAGTGCAGCACGTTTTAATACAAGTAACATGCAGCTTGGATTTACTACAGTGAGAGGAAAGTGAAGGGTACATTGATATACCAGTGAGAGAAACAGCAAATTCTTACTTTTGTGCTTTTCAATTATTACATTGGCCAAGGTTTCACAAGGTAACCAGATTTTTGCATGTACTTCTCATTTCTACCTCCCAGTCCATCACCAGCCCTTGCACTTGGCAATTCTGATGAATCTTATTAAACCAGTTGACTTTGATCCTGGGACTAGGCGGGGCTCTCTTACTAAGACTGAGTCTGCCACGCTGGTTCCCAGGTCCAGTTCCATGTGGTCTCACTATAGAACTGTTCTGCTTAGTCCCCTGCCTCACTGACTCAGTGCGTCCCCCCCAGTTGCCTTCATAGTGACCCTCTTACCAGCCTTCCTGATGATGCCAGGTGCCGTGTTTCATTCAGGTTTTTGAACTGGTTTCCCTTCTCACCTCTCACATCCTGAACTCTTTCTGTTTTTTCTTTCTCTGGAATAAATCACAGCTTATTCCTTCACACCTAGCCCTTTGCCATGGCCAGCCCACGTGGGTCTCATCAGTCCATTTCTCTTTCAGAGTTCATTACACTCCCTCTCAAAGAAGCCCATTTCAAGTCCCTTACCATCGGCTATTGTTTCTTCCTGAACCATTCTTTCACAGACCAATAGCACGGGTCCAGCTAAATCACAGTTCACTTACCCTGGTTCTAGATGTGATAACCTCCAATTCACTTTAACTTTGATTCTGTTTGTTTTTAAAGATTGTTCTTCCTCCCTGTCTCCCTATGTCCCTTTCTTCCTTCCTCCCACAACCATGGTCAGTGCCCTGGTATTTTCCGTGTGACTATTCTAGCTCACTAACAGTGAAGTGGAACACAGGGGCGAGATCCCCGGTGGATTCTCAGATGTATTCTTATTTTCTTACTGTTGCAGCACATCTTAGATGTTTATAGTTTATAGTAGAGCTGGAATAAGTGTTCAAAAGGATACAGATCTTTCCGTTCTACAGCTCAGGTCTGGAATAGAAATACATTTGAGATCATGAGTAATGTTCATAAGAAAAATACAGCTCAAAGTGAGGTAAATTGCACTTTTAAGAATTTAAAGTCTGAATGTGTGTACGGGAGGCTATATTTTCCAATGAGAAAAGCTCTGGGTTCTAACTCCCTGGCTGTTTGGCTGTGTGACGTTGAACGTGAGATGGTAAAAGGGAGAAAGGAGGGATGATGGCAGCAGAGTCATCTTCAAGCATCAATATTAGCCCGGAATTGTTTTTGATATTTCTTTATCTTTGCTGGGTTGTTTCTTTCTATTGTTCTCACTGCCATCCTTCTAACATTATACTACTTTTGTGATTTTTTTCCCTGGCTTCTCTGGATGGTGTTGCACCCAGGCCTGTGGTGCTGGGCCCTTGGCTCTGGACTTCACCTTTCCTTCCTCCTACCACAGCTAACTTGTCCAGGGTCTCACTGCTTCAGAATACTTGCCAGGTAACTGGAAGCCAATCTGGTAAACTAATTCACAGCAAGGTGCTCATTCACGGACTCATCAAACATTTAGCGAGCACCCCAGCTCCTGTGCCAGGTGTGAATGACTGACCAAGGCTGCTTGGCTGCGTGGTCTCTTATCCATGGACCATGTGGCAACCTTGGGCTTTAGAGTCAGACAGTCCTGGGTTTGAATCTCAACCTGTCACTTGCTAGATATCATCCTAGAAAAATTTACTTAGCCCTTCTGGAAGTCTCAGTTTCCTCGTCTGTAAAATGAGGGCGATGATAACTCCTTGCAGGAGTTTTTGGGTTTTAAGGACAATTATATACAGTGCTTAACTCATGGTGGATGTTAAATAAATAGTGACTATTATGGTATTGTTGGTTACTTTTTAGTATATCATTTATAGGGACCTTTAATGCTTTAACTTTGGATGTAAATTGCCAGTGCAATAACAATTAATAAGCATTTTAAGTCTTGTGATGGGTTGTGAGAGACATTCAGGGAGTCAGGGAAGTCTTTCCCTGCCTCTCACCCACACCAGTTGTCTCAGTTCTGACGATAGAATACCCAAGTATCAGCTGTCTGAGGAACCGAAGCAGAGCAGAAGACACAGGAGAGGTATTATAAGGATACACAGAGGTACGTTTTCAAATGAGGCAGACCCGCTATAAAATGCCAGGAAACAGCAACAGCAGACCATGAAGTGAAAAGTAGGTCGCTTGTTTGGAGTCAAGGTGTCATACAAGGTGAAGAGCCCGAAGCCATAAACAGTAACAGGCTGTGAACCTTGCTACAACAGCCATAAACCAAAGGGCTGCCTTCCCGCATATGCTGGATGGGTGGAACCGCTGGTGGTTCAGCCATCTTTTGCCCACACTTGGGTACATGCAAAACAACACCGTCAGCCACCAGCAGCAGAATTTTGAACATAGAGGACCATGATAAATTAGGAGACCAGAGAGCTTGTTATGCACAAGGGCAGGAGGGCACCACAAGAGAAAGTAGGAGCAAAGCTCTCCATTTATTTTGTTTGCCGCCCAAATTTGTGTTGTGCTGTTCCAGTGTTTATGGCTTCAAATTTTAGTGTGTCAAATTTCAGAGTGCCTAAATGAAGCATCTGCTCATTTGCATATTCTTATACATTGAGTAGGCCTACTATTGTAACATGTTTTTGCGTTATGAGGAATTTTTTTTAAAGTACTTATTTTGTGTGCAAGTTACAAGAGATTCTAAACTCAAAGCCTGGGGCTACCATTTCAAAAGGCATTTGAGCAGACAACTCGGGTTGTCAGTTTTGGGGGAAGGGAGGCAGTAGACAGAATGCTGTTTGCATTGTGAGGGATGATAGTGGGCCCTGGTGTTCTGCTCCATGGCACTCCATATCACTCCACAGTTCTCTCTCCTTACTTTGACTCACCTGCTGCCCACTACCAATGACAGTCTAAAACTCTGGAGAGATGGTTGAGATAAAAGAGTAGCTGGGAGAACAGGGGTTTTGGTAAACCCTGGATTTAGAAACTAATTGTAAATAAAGAAAAGACTCAGCCATCTTGTGCTAGTGTTTCACTTTGGTCATTTGATTCAAGCAGAATCCTCCAAATTGTTTAGGCTTCTGAAATTAACTGCACTGTGATGATTACCGTTTTTTTTTTTTTTTTTTTTGCTGAGGAACATTCACCCTGAGCTAACATCTTGCCAGTCTTCCTCTATTTTTAGTATGTGGGCCACCAACACAGCATGGCTGCTAACAGAACAGTGTAGGTCTGCACCTGGGAACCAAATCCAGGCCACAGAAGCAAAGCACACTGAACTTAACCACTAGGCCACCAGGGCTGGCCCAATGATTACCTTTTTAAAAATGACTTATCTATCATGAAGTAAAGGTCCTTTAAAATGATATATTAATATTGTTGAAGTTATCGAAAATAAACTACCCAAGACCCAAACTGTGATGAGATGCTAGCATCATTTTTTCTGACATATGATATATATTAATTTTATGCAAAATGGCATAATTAAAATTTCACACAAACTGAAGTCCATGAAGGGTTTAGAATAAACTGAAGTTATTTGGAAAACTAGGAGCTGTGAAAGAACACAGAACTATCCTAGCTACCTGCCTCTCAGCTGTCAAGGAGCAGATTGGATTCTGCAGCATTTGAGAAGATAAAGGGCCTTCGAATAACCGACACTTAAATGAATATAAATATTGGTTCTAAGATACTCTTTTTAAAATAAGAGTAAATGATGGAATTGAATAAAAATTCCTATAGTTTTAAATTATTAGGAAAAGCAATTTGGGTGGAAAATGTGCCTGTTAATTTGCTCTCGGAAAACTGGTCTTTATGGATCTCCGTCAAAGACATTGGCCTTACTTAAAAGGATAACAGGCTGCTTAGGGGAATATATTCCTGTTAGGAAGAAGTACGTTTGTAAAACATAATGATTGAATAAAAATTCCTCTTGGGAGGAGAATGAGGACGGGTTAGGAGATGCTCCCTTTGTTGTATGATTGAGAAGAATATGTACATTTGTTTATTTCCATTTGGAGTCCTGACTTGACAAGAGCAAAATTTGAATTTATGACCTTAAATGACTGGAATGATTTCTGGATTTCTAAATGACTTAGGATTTTTACAAATTTAGACAGCAACTAAGAAACTCTTCCTCTATCCCTGAAAGCAGAGGAAACTAGATATTTTAGAGCTGACTGACAAGGAATCACATTATTCTTTTGAGTTTAAAAAAAAAATCAACTTTTATTTTTCAGACTATAAATTATATGAGTGTATGAATACAATTTTCCTAGAGTATTTTTGAAGGGACGCTCTTATTAGATTGGTTGATTCCACTTAGCATCAATGCAGAATAAATACAAACACAGTTTTTTTCCTAAGCTCAGGCTTAGACAGTGAATTATTTCTTTATTCCCCCAGCATAAAATTTACTTATATCAGCTGTATTAATGCAAGCACAAGAGCTTTATTCTTCAGAGAGGTTAGTTTCATGAACTAAATTTAGAACCACTTCTCAGTTTATCTCATGAGTGATGATGCTATTTTAAAAAAACATACAGAAGGAAGGAGACATTTTGTCCACTTTTGACGTATTCACTTGAAAATGTGTACTTAGTTCTAGAACAGGTATATCCTTGCACTTACTTAGCAGCTTGAAAATATGGAGAAGAAGGTTTTGCTTGTCAAGGATGCGTCTCCGAGGAGTTTGTAGAATCTTAAGTGCACTTTCACAGTCTTATTGAAAAAAAGGACTTTGACTTTTTCCTACATGCACTTTAGAACTTGCAGGTAAGATTATACAAATAGATTCTCACTTCTACCCATTTATGTATGATTAGTTCTAAGTGTTTGAGTGAATCAAATTTCCTGTGGGGAATAGAAAGTACAGAAAAGTAAGTGCTGACATTTTTTTCATTCCATTTACTGGAAAATAAAATGAACTTTTAAGCAAATGTTTGTTTTCTAATTTTTAAGCAATCTGCACTTACCACCCTTGTTCCCCCACCTTAGCCTTCTTCTCTTATTTTTTAATTTTGTATCTATTCTCTTAATCTTAAGATTTCTACATCACGCTTATGGTCTCAGTTCAGATTTTGATATATTTTTTAATGGGGTGAGAAATAGAGATTAGGAGGCTGTGTATGTCTTTAATATTTTAAGGGAAACACATACCTTCTTTTTATTTCTTTCCATCACTTTCCTTTTCCTTCCTTGTCATTTGGTTTTTCAACTTGAAATACCTCTCAGCATGACATCACTCTAGCAAAACTGATGAGGTTTCCACAATTCCCCCTGATGGGCTCATGAGTTGAGAACAAGGGTTAATGTGAAGCCAAAGACTGAATTGTAGTGGGAGAGGCAACATTAGGTCACAACTACTAATTAAGTCACTAAATACGTGGGGGGAGGAGGGTTTGTTGAACCAGTTGTTTGTTGACAATAATTCGCTTTCTATGGACTGGTGTAGATGCAGCTTCTACTTGCTTTCTTGCTCCTTAGCTTTGCTAAAGGAAGGAAAAGAATGGAGGCCTCTACCTGTCTCTGCGTCTTTCTATTTATTGCAAGTTTTTCTGATTTTCAATTCTAAAGCTTGATTGGTGGCAGACTCCACTGTAAGATGAACTTCCCTATCTGGTTTCTCAGAATAGCATTGCATTTCCCCTTATGATATTTCAGAAGGGATGTCTGACCCAACAGCATTGATTTTCCCTATTATCATAGTCATGACTGGGTGGTTAAATTGAAATATGCATCTTTACAGCACGTAACTCTGTGGTCTAATGCTAAATTCTAGAAAGAGTTGTATTGCTATCTGAATCATTTTGTGGTCCTTTTTTATATGGAAAAGATCTAAGCTTATATATCCCTGATAAAGGCAGTTGAAAAACATGGTAAAATAAAATTAGGGAAAAAAAAGAAAGAAAAAGTGGATGATTATCCACTGCATATATTTCAGATATTCCAGCTCCCTAGTTCTCACCAGCGTGTAATTGAAGGTGTATTTTCCAAACAGAATCAACGCATTGCAGTAGAAAAATAAACAGCAAGCTTTCTTTATTCTGCAGATGTGTAATTTCATGCATCTTGCCCACTTTATTGTCCTCATAATCAGAAGACAGCAGGAGGAAGAACACTACTCACTCATAAATATAAGACAAATTAGTCTCAAGTACACAGAGACAAATAAATGAGTTAAATCTTCACCAAACGTTTCTATCTTTCTGTGAGAAGTATAAAGACACAAAATGAATAAAATTTGCCTTCATTGTCACTTGATATAAATTATTCAGAGCTACAGAATTTTAGAGATTAAATGAACTTAATTATTTATGTGTCCAATACCTCTGTTCTTCACATGAAGAAATCCTGTGCCTTGGTAAAAATACACCTAAGTATATGGAGTGAAACTTGGGTGCTGATGGGTACCCTTGAAATCTTGAATATCCATTTCATACCCACAAACGCCTGGATCTCCTAGAGTTTCCCAAAATGCATTGAGACCCTGAAGTCACAGCGATTAATGAACTCATCCAAGGTCATGCAGATTGGCAGTGGCAGAACTGGCTAAAACACCTTTCCTGCTTCCCATTTTAGTTCTCTCTTTGTTGTACTTCAAATGTGATTATTTGCTAGGCTGCCAACTTATTAAATCATTGTGTTTCTTTAGTGCAGAAGGGGAGGGATTTGGACCCCCTCAAGAAAGATAAATTTTTACAGTATTTTATCTTATTTTGCAAATTTCTAGAGTGTCAGCCATGAGGGCATAGAAGACCACATTGGGTGAACTAGCTGTGGGTGTGGCCATGTGGGTGTGGGCCTTTCACCTTGTTTGTCTCTTTTATGGGGATGACTATAAGAAGTAAAAGATGACAGACCTCAATGCATTTTTATAAACTTTAGGAGATCCAGGCATTTATGGACATGGAATTGATATTCACCATTTCAAGACTTCTCTATGGGCACCCAAGATTCAGTTTGTGTGCTTCTGGGTATTTTTACTAAGGCATAAATAAGAGTTGACTTCTGTGAGAGACCAGCTTGAGAAAGATAGTCACTTAGCTCTTGTGTGAGTCCAGATAACCACCCAACACATGTATCGAAACAAGATTTTTCTTTTCTTGCTGTTAAATACTGAAGAGAAACTCTCAGGAAATAATAAAAACTTTAGTTTTGCAGAGTCTAGTAAATTCGTAATTAATGCTTTTTCAGTAATGATATAGTGTAACATAGGTTAGTTACATGACAAAATTAATTTTAATAATTTTATAAATGGCTATAGCTTAGTATTTCTAAGATTCTTAAAGGTCTAAAGAGCCCTTTAACTTTTTCCACTATGTTTTACAAATGTTTTATGAAAAAATTATATGCTGTAATAATGATATTTTGGAAATGAGGGAATCTTTTTTAAGTTCTCCAGATGTATCTTTCTTAAATGCGGTAAATCTATTTTGGGACAAAGCATTCATACGCAAAGCAATCTATGGATTCACAGAGCAGGACACAAATTAATGTAAAGTAATATTTAAGTAAAATGCCATTAAAACAAGCTCTATTTGTGACGGTAAAATTATTTTCACAGTAATCTTGGAATATCACCTGTTACTTCTGTGAGTCCTTCCATACCTCTAGGCAAAGCTTGTGGTTCAGAACTCTGTGTTCTCCCAGGATACTTATTGCTCAGTTTCCCTGTTGTAGTATAATGATGATATGTTTACCTATCTTTTTCTCTATAAGATGAGCAGGGATAATGTTATCTTAGTTGTTCTACAGTAGACAGTAAATGTTTGCTAAAAGGATGAATTAAATATTGCTTTAAGTAAGCGGCAATCGTTGAAATCTGAAAAATCTTTTTCTCTACAGAGAAGTCCATTTAATCGTGGTAATTAAAACAATATTAGACCTATTGTACAAATTGAACCCACATAACATGTTTAAGAGATGCTGAGTAAAAGTCATGGCCCCTGAGGCTGAGATGATGTTTTTCTATTAAAAACTTGGTAAAGTATTCATAGGGATTTTATTATTAAAATGTGAGACCTTTCACTAAACCTGTTATCCAGTGGAATGAAACTTAAAGATCTATTAAGAAGGTAATAGAAGACGTACCAGATGTTTTACATTTACTATTTCATTTAATCCTCACTGTGGTCCCTAACTTATATGTTACTGGCCAAATAGTTTCGGCAAAGATGTCTGTTTCAGATAGAGTATTTAGCAAAATAGGGTATGAACTCAGGCTTGTGTAACTCCAAAAAAATCTACCTTCTTTTCGTTACACTACACATTTACTCATGGTAAAAGATGATCAAGAAGAGGATAACCTCGTTCTTCGGGGTAAGGCTACAAACTGTCTGCAACAAAACTGCGTAAGTTTTGGGGCTGGCCCTGTGGCCTAGTGGTTGAGTTTGGTGTGCTCTGCTGTGGCAGCCCAGGTTCGGTTCCCAGCTTTGGACCTACACCACTCATTGAGGTTGTGGTGGCCGCCCACAAACAAAATAGAGGAAGATTGGTCTGAATGTTAGCTCAGGGTGAATATTCCTCAAGCACAAAGAGGAAGATTGGCAACAGATGTTAGTTCAGGGCAAATCTTTCTCTGCAAAAGAAAAACAATTGTGTAAGCTTTATTTTTAATTTTTGTATGCTGGATAGTGAATTAATTGAAGTGCTTCCCATATCAGTTCAAATGCTAATTTTCAAGTTTTTTCTTGTTATTGACAATAAGGAACATTTTGTGCCAGCTTAGTAGTTTAAAGGGACAACTTACTAACATTAATATATACCTTCTTGCAGCACTAAAACACTAAAAATTACATGCAAATGACCAGCGTTGATATTTTCAAAAATAATGATCCATCCATTAGCTAATTGTTGTGCACATAAGGGAGAAAAAGAGACATGAGGCGGTTCATTATTACAGGCAAGGGCACGTTTCAAATTCCTCTCACCAAATCCAGCCCTCTACAGACCTAGGGAAGCTCTCTACAAGTGTGAAACCAGCCTGCACAGCTCCCTCCCAAAGAAGAGTGATTTCACAGAGGTGAGGGATTTGCCAGCTTTCATTCTGGGGAATCCAGGTGTCCAGCTGATTTATGGTTAGCGGGGAGCTTCCTGCTGTCAGTAGAAAGCAGAAGTATTAGCATTATTGTCAGACTTCACCTTGGCCCGAGGCAAGCGCTGCTTCCAGGGCGGCTGTACCAGTTCTCTCCATGTGACCCGAGACTGGCAACTACAGCTCCAAGAAACGGGCTCTAGAATCAAAGGATAAAACCAGCAGATAAGGTAGGGCCTGTTTTATGTGGTGTCCACAAACCATGTGCCATGTACAGGAGGACTTTGGGATCTGACACAAAGAGGCTGGCATGGGGCCTGGGATGGAGGGTGGGAGTGGGGGAAGCTGAGGTGATAAAGGCCCTGGATAGTGTGCACGCTAGGCCTCAAACGCCTTAAAACGCTGGGGGACCAGGCGGGTAACTTACATGACTGCAGAAGGCCTTGTTGAGGCAGTTTTTGTCATTCAAGAATGTAGACCCAGCAAGGCCAGTTCTTCAAGTTTTCATGAGAAACTAGAAATTGTTTTTGGCTATAATGTGAAATCTATCAGTTTTTAAATATTTGCAACTAACTTAAAGTTTTAAAGTAGGGTGAAGGTCAAAGAAAATAATCCACAGGCCAAATTGCCACCAGTTTGCAAGCTTTGGTGTAGGGCAACTCTGTGGGATTCTGGAGGGAAAGAACCTACCTCATTCTCTCTAAGAGATACGGATTTCATTGGTCTGGAGTGGGTCTCAAGCATCAGATTACCCTAATGTGAAGTGGAGGTTGAACCCTACTCACTTAGAGGTGGTATGAAGTGACTGAATTCTAGGAGCCACAGGGCCATGTCAACAAGGCTTCCCTGGCTGCCTTTTTTCCTACATTCTCCTTAGGCAACTTTATCTGTAGAGCCTTAAAATAAATAATTCCCTCCACCTATGTTTCTCCAACTTAAATGTGCACGAGAATCACTCAGGAGCTTATTGAAATAGAGATTACTAAACTCCACTGCAAGAGATTCTGATTCAGTAGGCGGGTTCTGGAATTTGCTTTTAACACCACCTTAGTTTACTGTAACACAGATGGTCTGGAGACCACACTTTGGAAACACTGACTCATAATGGATGCTGATGGCTGGCACATCTGTTATTTCAGCCCAGTTTCTTGCCTAAGTTATAGATCTGTATATACAACTGCCTACTGGAAATCTCCACCATTTTTACTTGGCTCTCTCAAACTTATCACTGTCTGAATCCAAATTTGTTATTTTCCTTCAAAGCCTGAAAACAGACTTATATTCTTTATTTCATTGAAATGCATCATCATTGACATAGTTGCCCAAGCCAGAAATCTTCATTTGCACCTTTGATGGGTGGGGTCTAACATTTAGGGTGTGAGGTGTATGTCGGGGGCACCAGCATGCCCACTGAGTATCTGCTTCCCTATCCATGCTTTGCCATGTCCCCTCAGTTTTTCTACCTTAGCTTTCTAAGTATAATCCAGTTCTTCTAGGACAAGCCAATAATAACAACAGCTTTATTTATTGAGGTTTACTCTGTGCCAGCCACTCTTCTAAGTATTTCACATGTATTAATTCAATCCTTTCTTGAAGCCACTTCACTGTCTAGTTTTTGGCAGCTCAATACCCCTTGAGACTAGATCTGCTCCCCATATTTCCAGTTGCCAGCTGGGACCTCTGCTTCAAAATAGATAACGTTATCTTTCCCACAATGATGCCACACACCTAACTACAGACCACAGGGTCTAGAATGCCTTCTATTGTTTTCTACTCACAGTCTAGGGATATTGGTGAATACCTGAGTTGGAGTCATATTTAACATGTCTCCTTGGCTATGGCAAATCAGGGTGCTGCCTACTCTAAAACAATAGAGGGCTGGAGTCAGAAGGGCGTTTGGAGATTGATACAATTTCCTTATTTTGAAGACTTGGAAACTGAGGCCTAGAACCATAAAGAGATTTGCTAAGGGTAAGAGAGGAGCAAGAGTTAGTGCTGGGAATCAATCCTCAGTTTTCTGTTTTCAAGTCTAATGCTGGGATGCAAGCCCCGTTCTAGTGGAGTTACATGATCCTGGGGATTTTTGTCTGTGTATATTCTGTGTCTGCCTGGAATACAGTGATTGTGAATGGATACCACAGATGCATCAATCTGTGGTTGATTGGCAATACAATGATCAGAATACCCCATTTGACATAAGAACTATGATTATATTATAAGATGATTATGTTTAACGTAGTAGGTGTACTATTTAGCACCTCTAGTAAAAATGCAAAGGAGGAAATAGACATAAAGTTGTGGCAGCAAGGAGCTGGCTTAATTATTCTGCGTGAATGTCCCCTGAGAGAAGCCCACCCCGGCCACCCTTTCTAAAATTGTGACCCATATCTTTCTTGACGCTCTGATTCTACCAACTTTTCTTATTAGCATGTCTCACTGTCTAAAACGATATCATTGCACATTTTATGTTTACCGTCTGTGCATTCACCAGAATAAATTATGCGAGGGCAGGGGCTTTCTCTTTTTCACCGCCATATCGCCAGCCAGAACCTGGAAGTGTCTGACACAGAAGAGTTTCCTGAAAATGACCGTTTACATTTTGGAATGGGAGCTGAAATAACATGCAATCCCTTGGCATTCAGAGGCCTAGAATACTTCTGCAGATAGAAGCAAAATAATGCTGGAGTCAGGATGTGAGAGATTTGGATAGTAGTATTTGAAGGGAGGTTTACAAAAAATTATCTTTATCATTAAGTAAATGACTTCTCCCATCTATTTTTACCCCATAATGGAGGATTAACCCAGTACTATAAGTAAAATTATGACATTTAGACAGGGGATACTTGCTTATTTACGAATTTAAATGTAGTAGATTGAATAGTGTTCCTCCAAAATTCTCGTCCATCCGGAACCTCAAAATGTAATCTTATTTGGAAATAGGGTGTTTGTAGATGTAATTAGTTAAGAATCTTGAGATGAAATCATCTTGATTTGGGGCAGGTCCTAAATCCAGTGACTGACGTCTTTATAAGAGAAAGGAGGTGGAAATCTGGACACACAGAGCCACAGAAGAGAAGATGATGTGAAGATGGAGGCAGAGATCGGAGTGATGCATCCATAAGCTGAGGAATACCAGGAACCACCAGAAGCTGGAAGAGGAAAGAAGGATTCTCTCCTAGAGCCTTTGGAGGGGGTGTGGCCCTGCTGGCACCTAGATTTCGGACTTCTAGATGGAGAACTGCAGGAAAATAAATTTTTGTTGTTCTAAGCTGCCATTTGTGGTAATTTGTTATGGCAGCCTAGGAAACTAAAACAGTGAGGACAGGAGATATTTGCTTACTCATGGATAGGAAGATACGTGGATTGTGCCATAGAGATAAATTAGTTTACAACATTTTTATAATATTTATTTATTTATTTATTTTATAATAATTTATTATAAATTTATAAAAATTTATTTATTTATTTTTATAATAATTATTGCAATACCTAACACCTATCAGTACTCACAATGAAAAGATAATGCTCTCTGTGAGACTTATTTTTTTTAATGACATCCTAAAACTTAGAGCAGGGGGCCAGCCAGGCCTCTGGGCTGAGCAGCTATGATGCAGGAGGGGACCCAGCCACTGAGCAGAAGGCATTCCAAGCCTCTCTCTTATTTCTTCCCATGAACTGGGAGGTGGGGGATCGTGGGGAGGATTGCTCCCCTAACCCTCGAGGGAGGCAGGTAGAATAGTCTTTCTAGTCTATGGGTAGAGGGCGAGGCTTACTGTTTCTCATTTCATGGCTACATGAAAACATAACCATTGTCTTCAAATACAGAAGTAAATCATTTTCACTTCTTATTATTTAAAATTCCTGCTGCCAAGTATTTCTCTTCCTCTCCATTTCCCCCTCCCCTATCCTGTCTCTCTGCCCCGACCCTGTTACTGCTAAAATGGCTGGAACTGAGAAGTCCCTTCTCAACATTCTGGCTTTCCCTACTTTCCCCGTGATCTATTTCACCAGCCCCTACTATCTGCTTCTAAGAGCCGAGCATAGCATTCCCACTCCTCTTGGCTTCTTTACTTCATCCCGGCTCCCAGCGCCTCTTTCTCTTCTACCTCTTTTCTGTCTTTCTCCTCTGCTTCAGTATTTATTTGTTGAGACCGGCCTGGGTAATGAGTACTGTTTTTGTGCTGCTCCCCGTGGCCTGGAATTTCTTCTTTCTCCTTTTTCTGCTCATCTAAATTCTCCTTATCCTTTGGTGTTTGCCTCAAGTATCTTCTTCCATCTGGTCTTCTACAGCAATTCCTGAGGATAGCTTTATTTCTCCATTTCAAATTTCTATAGCCCTTCTAGTCAGTAAAATGCAATTTGTCACTGATCATATGTCACCTTGTATAACTATTTATGGTGATCATAAGCCATATCTTGTCTGCTCATTTAGATCATGAGTTCCCTGAGGAAACAGACATGCTGTATTTATTTTAAAACCTCAGCAGCTTGCAACGCTTTGATGGACTAGTTGCTTTGGCTATGTTTATTGATTGGGTGGTGTATTTGGTACTTTACATGAAATTGAGAGTTCTTGAAGGCCAGTATATTTTTGTGTTCCTCCAAATCAGGCCTCCCCCTCTTGGATTAGGTCTATCAAACCTTGTCCTAGTGGTCTGTTGGAAACAGTCTGAAGAAGGAAAAAGAACATTTGTTTTAGCAGAAACCAAGCAGGAAGAAAGAGAAGATCAGCTCAAAGCTGCCCAAAGGCAAATTTGCCATTTAAAACCAAGAGTCACATTCCTGCAGCTGAAGTCATCACCCATCTTGATCAAGCACTACTTCCTGGAAGTGAGGCCCTGGTCCATTCTTCGGGCCTCTGTATATGCCAGAGTGGATGTGGGTCAAAGGAGAAAACAAGAAGAGGCGGTGAAAGGAACTGAAAGGAGTGAGCAGTGAAACAGTTGCCCCTCTCTGTCATCACAAGAGGAATGGCTCTTTGGCGGAACTGTTGCATTTGTGCAGATTCTTTAGGAAGATCCATGTATGAATCAGGGGTGATGGTGGCCACCAAGCAGGTGACAGCTCTACTTCTGCTATGATTGCTAGCCTCCCCTTGCATGAACTACTCAGTCGTGTAAAAGAAATTCTGTGAGGCAGGCAGACTATAAGCAGGGTAGAGATGAGAAGAACAATAATGATAATAAAAAGAACATCTATGGAGAACTTAATATGTACCAGACTATATGTTAAAAGCGTAACACACATTATCCTCTAACAACCTGTGAGGCAGGTACTACTAATGTACAGCGAGGTTAAGTAAGTTGCTTAATATTACCTTGCTCCTTTGTGGCAAAACCAGGATTCCAGACCACAAACTCTAGTACTCCAAGCAGTAGACGTGATAACCATCTTTTACTAAGGAAAATTCAGGACACGTGGCCTAAACTATATCAGTGTACATTAGGTACAATCAGGCTGGACATTTGCAGTTAGGACTGTTGAGGAAAATCCTGGCAGTAGAGTCATTGACCTTTAAATACCAGAAGAAAATGATGGATCATGTTCAAACTTCTATTCTTGCCCCTTTGGCAACAAACAAATTATGCTGTTTATATTTGAAGTTTGCAATTAGCATCATCCTGATTGACCTATTGGAGATTCAAAATAGCTTTGCTTGCAGTCCATCAAATCACTGATGAAAGCGTTTCCTGATTGACTTGGTAGAGATTACTGATGCTTCCGGCTAATGTTTCCTTTCGCTTTAAAATGACCATTTAGAGAAGATACAGTTTAGTCATAAGCAAAGTTTTCACCAATTTTTGAAATATATATTGAGCTTGTCTTTTTCTTTTTTAAAAAAATACAGAGTATAATGATATTATTAACCTACTGGGATATGTGAGGTGAACAGAGAAACATCATCTCATGTGGTTACTTCTGATTTCTGTACTCTTGAGTCAGATTCTACAAAGGAATTATATGTAAACAAGACACATTTTAAGGCTGTCTGCAGGGTTGACTTTGTATGTGGAATTGGAGTAGGCAGGTGTTGGATAGTGTGATTTGAGTTTCCTACTTAAATTATTTCTCTCATTGCCCTGAAACTGTCTGAAACTGTGGTCAATTTGCTAAACTCCTATATAGAAAAGAAGTGGAACGGTTTGGGTTAAAATATGCATGGGGTGAACAGGAGAGCTAAAGCTCTGCCATCTTGGTTTCTTCCCAGGATTTCTATCTATACCATTTTTAAACACTACTGGCCAACACTGGAGAAATGGTTCATTTCTGTGAGTAAGCAATCACCATCTGTGTCCCAAAACAATAGATTTTGGCACTGAGGAAATCTTGCATAGAACAGTTAAGTTTTGATGGGAAGGAAGAATGGCCTTTATTATCTATTATGTAACTGATACTCTATTGGTGTCTGACACATTAGGGCATTTACAGCACCTAACAGGCCTGCATGGTAGTGAATGAGATGGAAAGAGACTGGAGAATACGGAGAACAGTAGCCTAAATCCTGAGCAGGATCTGTCCTTGAACAGGCCACAAGACTTACTTTGGACCCCTAAGTCCATATCTAGATCTAGCATCTCACAAATTCAATGGTGATGAAAGGCAGATGTAGGGCTTCTCATTGTAATTTTATAGCAGCAATTTGCTTAGAGTTGTAGCTAGTAAGTGGTGGAACCAGAATTCACGTCAATGTTCCGTATTCCTAACTGTAAACCCACAATTAGGTCTTCTAATTATAAAACCCACATCCCATTCCTGGTATATGGGGAGAAAGTATAAGATGAGAGGTTAAAATGTGGACTGGCGAGCCCACATTGCCTGGCTTCTGATCCTTATTCCATCACTCTGGCTAGCAGTGAGATCACGCATGAACTACTGTCTCTGTGTGTCTCTTTCCTCAAAGGTAAACGCGAAAGTGCTATCAACAGCATCTGTCTCACACATACGTTGCAGAGATCGAATGCTTTAATGATTTAATGTTTTAATACCAGGAGTGGGCCTTGTACACAATAAGCCTTCAATAAGTTGAACTTTTATTACGACCTGCTGTTGTGACAAAGAGCAAATATAGAGTCTGTTTCCCTGCCTGGTCCCATGTTGCCCAGCTGTCAAAGCAAAGGGCACAAGCCTCTTGGTCAGGGGTGAAAAGGGAGCATCGATATCGAAGAAAACCTTGCCCATTTCAATATTTTGCCTTGAAGTGGTCCTGGAGAACTGTCTTCTCCAGTATAAGTAAGAGCACATAGTAAGCATTGGTTGAGCTTATTCTTAAAATTATTATTAGAGGAAGCAAGACCATATGTTAAGAAGACAGGGCTCTGAAACTAGGGTAACAAGATCCATATAACTGAAGCCAGACATTTCAGTTCTAATGAACTGAAGTTCATCCTAGGAGGCACCCATATAATTCAACTGACCATCGAGTGAGTTCTGTCTCTCAAGTAGACAGAAGAGAAGCTGCTGAATGATTTTTACTCCACTATCCTTTGAAATACGATGTGACTTACAGGCTGTGTTTCAATGATCGGAAAAGTGTATTGTGTTTTTATTTGTTTGTTAATAAGTCACGGACCTCAGTATTATGCTGCATAATTTGTGAAGTTTTAATATTTTCCAGTTTTAACTGATTGAAGACTCCTTGCTTTAAATGGAGATACAAGGAAAATACAGCACATGGAATTTCTGTTACACGGTTACATAGTTTAATAATTCTTGGTAAAATAATCCTAACTGTAATTATAAAAGCAAGTAGACTCTAATGATTAATCTGTGGAATTAATATGCTATTTGTTGAGCCGTTACTATAAGTCACTATGTTAGGTGTTGGGAATGCAATGGTGAGTAAGATTTAGTTTGCCCTCAAAGAGTTCATAGCTTAGTGGGGGAGAAAAAAGACGTTGCATAAAATTACAGTAAATGTAGGAAGTGTCATAGTAAAATGTACAAAGGGCTAGCATAGGAAACAACTCTTTCTGGGAAAACATGTGAAAACTTCATTAAAGAGAATCTTACTAAGCTAAGAATTCCATAAGATGATCTCAAACTATGACTGCAATGTAGATATATGTGGTCATTCTTAGAAACTAGAAAAGATGTCAAACTGATGAGAAGCATGGCAGTGGACCCCCAGTTATCCCTGTGTCAATTAGTTACACTGCAGAACTTGGGAATGGCTCTCTCTATCCCATCCCCAAATCTGCTGACATCTCAGCTCTCCCTTTTGCTACCCAACTCATTCCTGAATCATCCTGCAGATCCAGGAGAGAGGCTAGTTTTCTTCTCATAAGTTTGCTATTGAAGGCATATATGAATGATCCCATTTTCCAGTTGACTATACAAACTAGGGATCACTTCCACTAGCATGGAATACCAGTATGCTGGACAGCAGCTTTTAATACATTATAAGCAACCCATAAACTGAGGTAGCAGTTATTGGGTGTGGAAGGAAACAAAGGCTATACATACATGGGACGGACAAGAGGTTACATCAGGAAGAAAGGAACCGGTCAATTGTGGTCAAAGGGTCTTCCTCCTCTAAGTTGCAGAGGAATCATTGAAGTGCTACAGAACGTTAGGCTCCCGAGATCTTCAGGCGGCAGAAAGGTTAACCATTGTGCATGTGTATGTCAGTGCTTACCTATAAATGTATGTATGTATGTGTGTGCTTATATATGTGTATATACATATGTACGCATGTATATATATTTGTTCATCTCTAAGTGTGTATGAATGCATGCGCTTATAGATACGTGTGTATACATATGTGTGACTATGCTTGAGTATGTGTGTGTGTCAGACCAGACAGAATGGAAAGTCGTATAACACTTATACTCCTCGCGGGTGTCTCCCTACCCCCACCCCTCCACGCCCCCAATAGACTAAAGCAGAAAGGATGCTCTGCGACCTGAGGTTGCGTTAGAAAGTTTGCAGCTCTCTGAGGACAGTCCACCCAGGAAGCTCATTGGTTCCCTGCAGGATGGTGGGTTTTGTAAGTCTGCCGATTCCCGCAGGAGGAAGGGACTGCTGCTGACTCCTCGGGCTGCAGCCGGGCCGCCCCCCTCCCCCGCCCGGTTCTTCAGTCAGCCCGCCTGCAGCCGCCGCTCTGCAGAGGCGGCCGGGCCGGGCAGGCTGGGGCGCGGCGCGCGCGGCCCCCGGGCTGGAGGCGGCCCGCGGCGGCGGCGGGAGGGGAGGGGCGGGGAGGGAGCGGGCGGGGGCGGGGGGAGGCCATGCCTCCAGCTGCGGAGGCTGCCGCACAGCTGGAGCCATCGCGGTGCCCAGCGCCGCGCCGTCGCCCTTACGCTCCGGCTGGCCGGCCCGCGGCCGGAGCCCTTGGCTGAGGGCGCCCGGCGTAGGCTGCGGCGGGTGTGGGCCGGCCGGTATTTATAGCTCGGCGACAGCCGCGGTGGCAGCGACGCCGCCGGCCAGTCTCGCCGCGCTTCCCAGCGAGGCCGCCGGCGCGGCGGAGGGCTGCGCTCGACCTCGTCGGCCGCCTGCAGACGCCCCGAGCCCGCCGGCCCCTTCGGGTGAGTACGCGGGCCCGGGCCGCCCCACCGCCGCCGAGCCCTCCGGGCCGGGCTACCCGCCGCCGGCTGCGCCTCGTCCCGGCCCGCGAAGGCGGAAGCGGCCGCGAACCCCGGCCCGAACCCCCCGGGCCCCTCTCCTCCTCCCTCCCCGGGCCGGGCAGGCGGAGAGGCAGGGGCAAGTGTCAGGGACGGGGACAAACGCATCAGCCCTGGTGGCTAAGGGCAGAGGAGCCTCCGCGGCGGGAGGCTCTTGCGAGGGACCTCAAACTCCTGGGCTCCGAGGGGGTAAGGGACGTCGTCAGAACAGACCTTGAACTTCCCTCGCTTCAGTGATTCCTAGGATAGGAGACGATCAAAGCCCGAGCTGCTGTCCGTTAATTAAATTAACAGGTTGCAGGTCACGGGTGTTCTCCTTAAAAAAACAAAACAACAAACTTGAGGGGTTGGGTGTTTACTAACTTCATCGTGACGAAATAAAGCTAATTTGTCGATTCCTGTTTTCCAAGATGCTACAGGCCCACAAGTGTGTTTGACCCATGTGGTAACACTTTGGATGCCATTATTCATTCTACCGGCTGTGGAACAATAAACTGAGTGTGTGTGTGAGATGGTAGTAAACATCACATGCTTATTTTAGTATTTATGTGTGGATGTAAGTCTCATGAACCAAAAAAAAAATTTTAGAGTAAAAGTTTGTTAAATAAATGTATTTCCCCATTTAATTATAAATGACATACTCTCAGAAGTCCATAGAAGGACGTCTAGGAAGATTGCAGTGTTTGATTTTGTCTTTAGAAAATAGTTCTTCCAGTTTATTGAGTATAAAGAATGGTAGAAGCCTTGTAAAAGCTATTTTTGTTGTAAAGCATTGAATTTTTGCCATGTATATACTTTCTAACTACCCCCCCCCCCCCCCCCCAGCTCCCAATCTTTGTGGATTTTGACATTTTGACTCAGGTATCTATCCCCATCTCCATCTGATCCTTGTCATGAGAAACCAGTACTTGTCTATTTTATTTAATTTGCTTCTTTAAACTACCAGTCATTTAAAAAATTATTTCAGATATGAATGAATTTTATTTTACTCATTAACTTGCTTTCTTTGGTATTGTATTTAACTCTTTGTCATAAACAGATGTCACTGAAAAGGAGGTCTAAACATTTTTAAAGGATTATTGGTGATTATTTTTCAACTTTAGAGTGTGCAAAGGCTCATAAATATTTTGCCATTTCAATGAAAAGTTGGCTAATGTCTTCATCAGATGAGAACGCCAGACCTACATTGCTTTTAGGTTCTCTGTTTTAAAAACTTGCATTGGTTCAGTGCTCTGCTATCCCAAGGACCGCAGGGTAAGAACAAGGGAAGAAAATCACTTTAAGGTTGAAACAATGTGAAGAGAAGTCTAGGAAGTGACTTATGGATGTGATCCTTTAAATTAGCTAGAGGACCACAAACACCATCCTGATATCTATGCAAAGCCACTTAGGGTGGTTTCATTGATTGGCTTAAAAGGTTGCTTTTTATTTAAAAGGCTGTGTGGTTTCTTGTATCGGACTAAAAGTAACAAGTTCCAACTTTATTTCTTTTGTTATTGCTATTTGTATTTGTAAAACCTATATTCAGCATTTGCATTATGTAAAATGCTATGTGTCATCTCCTCCTGCCTGCCTTTTCATCTAACAATTCGAGAGAATATGCTAAGACCTGTCCTTACCTTGCAGCTGGTCCAGGCAAAGATATATTTGGTTTTTCCGCCTTTCTGCCATTTCTCCTTTTACAGACTTGAATATCCATTATCCAAAGTCTATTCTCTCTGGAATTGGAATCTTCGATGAGTTTTTTCCTCACCCAAGTCTGGTCTGTTATCCAGTCATCATCCATACATTGATTTTTCATTTATTCATCCATTAACAAATATTTATTGAGTATCTACTAGGTACAAGCCATCACCTCATACTTAGAACTCCTACTTCCTTCCCATTGGAACTTTATTCTATGTTTTATACTTCTCAGTGTAGGGAACACAGAAGTAATTAAGACTACTCATTTTGGGGTCATTCAGAGGCACTTCTGCTTGTTTCTACCAGTTGGTAGCTGTATGACCTTGGGCAGGTTATAACCTTTCTGAATCTCTGTTTCTTCACTGGTAAATCCAAAGGGTTGGTATAAGGACCGATTGAGATAATGTATGAAAAGTGCTTGCCAAGGGCCCAATACAGAAAAAGCACTCAAAAATGTTAATTACTGTTATGTTGTCTGTATCTGCTTCAATGATGTTCATCTCAGGAAGTGCTTTCCCCTTCTCAGGAAGTGGCAGTTCCATTCTGGGTTTTGCCAGGCCACATCCGTATCCAATCCATCAGTAAAGTCTTGTCTGCTCTTCCTTTTAAATGTTTCCAGAAGCTGGTACATTTCCAACCATCAGGCAGAGTGGCCCTTCTGACCTGTAAGTCAGATTGTGTCACTCTCCCACCTCCCGTCTCACACAGGATGAAAGCACACGTGCATAGGATGGCCTTAAGTCCTGTTTGTGGTCAGATGCTACCTCCCAGATCTCTGTACCCACACTCTATCCAGTCATACTAGCTTCCTTGCTGTTCCTTAAATGCTGTAATCATGCAGCAAGCATAGGCCTTTGCAAATTTTTGTTCTCTGTCTGGATCACTGTTTCCCTGGATACCTGCTTGCCTCCCTAGCTTCTTTTACGTCTCTGTTCAGATGTCACCTTATAGTGAGGCCTTCTTCAACTTCCCGCACTCCTGATGCTCCCTATTAACTTGCTCCTGCTATAATTTTCTCCATCAACTTATAACTTTCTAAAATACTATGTATTTAATTTTCTCTCTTTAATGTCTGTGTCCCTCAATGAGATAAGATGCAAGGCAACAGGAGAATTGTCTCTTAGTAACCCTTGTTCATAGGCCAGTGCCTGGCACAGATAGGCAACTGGTAGACATGCAATAAATGAAAGATGCATGTTATTATGGAATTAATGAATCTGGACTTCACCACTCTCTGTATATGGTTTTGGACAAGTAGCTTAAGCTTTCTGTGCCCCAGTTTCAATATTTGTAAAATAAAAATAACATTCATTCTTTACCTTGCACAGTGTTGTGTTAAAATCCTTTGACACTGAGAATAGCATATAAAATTACTCAGTAAATGTAATATGCAGTTGATATAAGTTTCATGCTCATTATTTATTTTTTTTGTGAGGAAGATTGGCCCTGAGCTACCATCTGTTGCCAATCTTCCTCTTTTTGCTTGAGAAAGATTGTCACTGATCTAACTAACATCCATGCCAATCTTCTTCTATTTTTTGTGTGTGGGATGCCACCACACCATGCCTGATGAGCAGTGTTTAGGTCCACACCCGGGATCCGAACGGGTGAACCCTGGGCCACTGAAGTGGAGCACTCAAAGTTAACCACTACGCCACTTGGCCAGCCCCTTCATGCTCATTTTTAATGGGAATGACCAAGAGTCACTCCTATTTTAACAGTGGTCTTCAGGGTAGGAAGTACCTGCAAGTGACCAGGCACTTTACAAATGAAATCTCCTTTAGTCTTCACTTCAACCCTATGAGGAAAGTACTTTCTTTAGGATTTTACTGGTGAAGAAATGGAATCTCAGAGAGGTTAGGGATTTGCCCAAAGTTGCAGAGCTAGTGTATAGCAGAGTCAGGTAGATCTGGACCATATTCCTTCCACCACATTAGGCTGCCCTCTGAAAATCAAGTTCCTAATTCCTTTGAATCACTCTAATGGTGTGATTTTGCCCACTAAAAACCATAAGAGGTAAGGTGTGATGTAAATATAGGCTGTATCATTCTTTATCTTTTAAGGAAATAATTTAAATAATTTAAAGCTCTGTCTGCCCTTTTGACATAACAATTTTAAAACTGATTATATCCTAGGGATTAAGTGAAATGATTATAAAAATTGTTCTGTTTACTGCAGAGAACTTTATGTATTTTAGTATACTACTAGAACTAGGTAATGGAAGAAAATAGCCTTTATCTAGTGCTTACGTAGCCAAGTACGGTCCAAAACACAGCTGTATGCGTCACAAAGTGCATACCACAAAAACATAAAGCACAGGAAGAAGTGTTTTTAAAAATTATTTTTCGAGAAATTGGATTCAAGGTGCTGAAATGAAGTTCACACTCTTGGCAGAGTACGGGCACAGTCATCTTCGATAAGTCCTTTAACAAGAGCTCAGAGGGGTTGCAGGTGAATTATAAGACATAAATACCAAGGAGCTTCAGAAAATTTGGAGAGATTCTCTTCTTATCTTAGAATAGTGCTCCACAATGAATTGATGTGTTCGTGTTGCCTGGTTAGGTATTCCTAGATCCGAAGACTGACATTAGCAGAGCTGTGCTTTGGGTGTGGTTTACATGGCTAGTAATAATGTCTTTTGTATAGCATATTTGTTCATCAAGGACTTTTCCATATGCATCTGTAAATTTTGTTAAATGTAGGTGATGCATTTCATCTTAATCATACATGTCATTATTCAAAACCTATCACCTGAACCAGGGTCCCTGCTGAGAAATATGAAATTCGCACTCTTGAAATCTGTGAGTGTTTTTATTTATTTGTGAAGACCCTAATAAGTAGTGAAGGCAGGGTACTCTGTTTCAATCAAACAAATTATTATGGCATCGATGTTACCCTGGTCTAGTACCTGATTATCTTTTACTTAAACTGTTGGAGTTGCCTCTAAACTAGTCTCCCCACTTTCATCCTGCCTCATAGCAGTGGATCATTTTCCAGCCTGCCAGAGAAATCTTTCTAAAACCATGCTCCAATCAAGTGTATCACCCTTCTGCTCTGAAATCTTTGATTCCCTATTCTCTACTCAGTAAAATACAGAACAGCACTTGTATAATCTTCCTTGAAGCGGCCCCAAATTATCCTTAACTCTCAGTAGGTACCTCCAAGTGTTCTGTGTTCCAGCCACACAAAATTACTGATCCCTCACTATGTCTGTCCCAGATGGGACTTCTGTGCCTTTGCTCAAAGGATCCTCCCAACTTGAGCGTTCTTACCTCTTCCACTTTTCCTTTGAATTCCTTTCCATTCTTAGCCTTTAGTACCAGATGACGTACTGGCTTGTAGTAAAATGTGCGGCATTCCTAATATCTAGTATAAATATTAGTCCTTGCAGAGTTGGAAACAATGGTAGAAGGCCTCTGGATTATCAGACAGTATATGAAGTTTCAACGTGTAGTTACCAATGTCTTCATCACTGCTATTACATGAAAAAGCAGAGGCTTTCAAGCTGTTGATAGTGGCCTCTACCTAATGATGTCGTTACTTACAAGAGGGAATTAAGTGGTGTGGATTAGTCCAGTTCTCAGAGATGCAGTGTTCTCCATAAGCGTAGTTGGAACATCACAGGATGAGCATCAGCGATACATTGCAAAAGGACAGTCAGATCAACTCAACTACTTATACTGATGCTCAAAGGAGAAGAAAAAAATTCCAGCAATCCTGTAGTCGGTCATGTGATCCTAGTTCTTTCTGATCACGCTACCAAGGTCAATTTGAATAGTAATAGTAGACTCGTTCATCCTAGAAGTACTGTGAATCTTTTCTATCAGAAGGCTGTATCAGGAATTTTCTAACCAACATGTAAAGGGCAAGATTTTGAAATTTGTGTCTTTGTGAGGGGAAGGCATTGCATAGAGTGTTGAAGCTGGGTAGCTTGGATTTGAATCCTGGCTCTGGCATAGACTCATTTCGTTATTTGGTGCAAGTTACTAAACTCTAAGTCTCAGTTTCAACATTTGTAAAATGGGTAAAATAAGAGTGTTTTTTTCATGGGGCTGCTGTGAAATTTAAATGAAATATTTGTAAAGCTCATTAGCATAGTGACTAGTACATGGTTAGTACTCAATAAAGGTTAGTCTTACTAATAATGGTAATAACTCAGAACCTGGTGCTGCAATGAGATGCTGTTGAGTGGAGGTGCATCTCTGTTGGTACTGGCCGAGTCATCGTTGCAGTCTTTGGATTCATCTGCTCTGCTCTGCTGTTCTCTTCTCTTCGTGGAAGCTCATGGCAGGTTGCTTTGCCTTCTCATCTCACGTAAACAATGAGGGGGCTTCTCTTTCATAGTGTACCACTCAGCTCGTCCAGTAAGTGTTTAATTGCCCACTGTGAGCCTGGCCCTGTGCTGTGCCCTGGAAGCAAATAGGCCCTTCCCTGAGGACCTTATGATCTACTGAGGGAGACAAACGCATAAACAGATTATTTCACCATGATATGCTGAGAGCTGAGATAAAAGCAAATTTATTTAAGGTAAAGCTCGTCAGTGGTTTCAGAATTGAATTTTAAAAAATTAAAAGGTTTTTCAGACTATGTACACTGTGTAGCCTACCCAACTTCAATCCCGGATTACTGATGTTAGAATCAACAAATGGTCATATTGATCATAAAGATGCTTTATGTGAACTACAGAGGTGAAAACAATTTTGCTGCCATGGATATCAGGTGCCTAAGGTACTAGAAAATAAGGCCAAGATGACTAGGCAAACTTTTGGTAACCTTGTGTGTGAAGTCAGGAAGTGGAAATAAGCAGAGGTTTTATTCAAGTTATTATGTAGGTTTTGAAATTTGGCACCCCATAGAAGACATCAGTTCAGCTTTGGAGTATGAGGCAGGAATAAATGTCAGCCATGTTTAGCATAAAATAAAAAGACCAAATGATGGTCAATAATGGAGTCCTGTTCATTCAGCTAGTATCTAAGTAGCTAAGTCTCTTAATGGAAATAAAGAGTATGCTGTAAATGTGATGGGAAATGATTTTATTGGGAGAAACACTTCCAGCTTTGTGGTATGTTCCAGAGATCAAGGGCTAGGAATGGATTTGGATTGAAGTGCTGGCTCTTCCACGTTCTGGATATGTGAATTAAACAGGTGGCAACTGCTCTGAGCCCTTGTTGTTTTTTACCTGTAACATGGGAGGGATAGTAGCATTCATAGCTTACTGTGGGAATTACCATCTGTACGAGTGCAGGATTGTTGCTCAATACTGTTGTTGTCTCTCTTGAAATGATAGAAATACTGGAGAGGAACAGCTGTCTCCAAGATGTTTTTAACAAAGCATTTTTAAAAACAAAAATCAAGGTCATATGTATTCAGTGTTCTAAATCCTGCTGCCTTGATTGTGCGTGGGGAGGGGGAGGGACGGTGGTGGGGTGACTACACCAGAATTCCTCACCAATAAGAGAAGCACCATAAAAACCTGTTATAGCAACTTCTGAAATGATACCCCTGTCCAGTTCTGATGGGCATGTAGGAGCTATTCCTACTTCAAGACTCATTGGCCTTGAGTTGATTTCTGTGCATTCTCTTGTGGTGGTGGTCTTTGAACATTTCCAGAGATGTTGTATGAAATTCAGTTAACTGACGCATTCTGGCATCCTTGCATATTGAATATCCCAAAACTGCATGATGTTTGTTTATATTCTCAGTGCTTTGTCTGCTTTCTTTGGTGTGAGAACCACACAGGTCTCTGCTGCTGGACTGGGTGATGAACCAAACGTTAAAAAAAAAACAAAACAATCTTTGGATAGCCACCATTCCTAGGCAATCTGAGCTGCAATCCCTGAGAACAGGTATTTCAGAGTATTCACGAAGATCACAAGGGACTTGAATTTGTGTAGAAGATTTATGAATCCAAGGCACAGTGACTATTTGTTTTGCTGAATTTTATTGCCAATCCTTTCATGTGTTTACAGTCCTTTCATGTGCTTTTCTAACATAGTTAAGACAAGTCTTCAGTAACTTAGATGGTGAGTTTAATTGACATTCATCACCCCAGAATGTTGGACTGGAACTTGGGGACCTTGGAGCCTATTCTCAGATTTTCCATTGACTTAGAGTTACTTTATGCTCGTGGATCTTTGTACTTTTGGCCGTATGTAAAATGAGAATATTTACCAATGGATACTCCTTTCCCAGAGTGCTCAGGATTTGTGAAAGATTGTTTCACATATATATATTTTCGTGGGCTATAGAAGTGTAGTCATGTGTAATGTATAATTACATAGTTATGTAATGATGGGGATATGTTCTAAGAAATGCATCATTAGGCAATTTTGTTGTTGTATGAACATCATGGAGTGTACTGAAGGGGAACAAAATTTATCACCCCAAAATGTGTCTCTTTAACATAAGGCTCATTTTAGGTTAATTCTTTTAAGAAATGAAAGGCTCAAAGTTTTTCTTATTACCTCCTTCTTAACTGCCTAGAAGAATTTACATAAAAAAGCTTGTCTCAGGAAGCTGGCTATCACCTTAGCATAACGTGAACTGGGCGATAGACAGGGAGGAACCTAGAAAAGTCTGTTGGGCTCCACTCTGTGTTCTTCTGTTTCTGTGTGGCCAAACACTTGTTTTCCAAACATTTTCTCCTTTTCACCCACCTGTAAATTGCCTTCCTTCCCTTTGAAGTCCCTGACTTTCCCCACCCCTAACATCTTCTTTTGTCTTTAGCTGAGGATGGTATTTAAAGTGAGTGCTTTGACCATTTTGGTGGGTTACTTGGTTTTCCTGGGTTTCTCCCATATATACATGTTATTAAACTTTTGTTTGTTTTTCTCCTGTTAATCTGTCTTATGTCAATTTAATTCTTAGACCAGCCAGAAGAACCTAGAAGGGTAGAGGAAAATTTCTTCCTCCCCTACAGTACTTTCATAAAGCTAGATGATATAGCCTACTACATCTAGGCTATACAGTACTAATCTTATGGGACCACCATTGTGTGTGTGATCTGTCCTTGACCAAAATGTTGTTAGGCAACTCATGACTGTATACATTACAGACTTAATATAATTGTCTCTAGAGAAGTGTGTGTCTCCAGAAGGCTTTCAAGGGATGACATCCCTGGGGCTGGGGACTGGGTCTGCCCGCATTGGTAGGGGAAAACGCCTGGAACTGATCTGACTGTGTGCAGAGATGGTGATCAGGCCCTCCGGTCAGACTTCGGAGGCTCAGATCAGAGCTCTCTTGCTGGGTGACTTTGGGCAAGTTACATATTCTGTGTGGACCTCGGTTCCCTCTCTGTAAGTGAAGTGATGGGAATGATAATAATGGTATTTCAGAGAGTTGCTATGAAAATGAAATAATGATGCATGCAGACATACAGCACAGAGCCTGGCAAGTCAGAGCTGTAGACTTTGTAAGGGTCCCTCTTTTCTCTTTCAGTTCTGTGTAAATTGAGAAAAGAAAGAAGAATTGGCAGATTGCAGTGAAATGACTGCCTTTATTATTATCTTTTAATCCCAGATTTAATCAGCTTTATTGCTGGAAGAACAAAAAGGTATAGCTTAGTCTGAGCACCAAATGTGCTCACCAAAACTGAACCCCAGAATTAGACTTAATCACCCAGTCACAGCCCTGGTGGACCTAGGCAGGCTTGAGTTCTTTATGGGAGGGCTCGCTCCCAAAGAGGAAAGAGACAGGAGCTGAGGAAGACTTTGGAGGTGGGGCCTGGACATCAGCATTTTAAGAAAGCTGCAGTGCTTCCAACGCACATCCAGGTTAGGACCCACTGCTGTAGGCATAGTACATATTTTCCATGACTCTGTGCCATGGCGTGTGCATAGATTGAGCATCCTTGTCTTCTTCACTGGGGAAAAAAATCCTACTAATCCTCCAACCTCGATTTGGAGTATGTCCTCCTCTTTGAAATCTTCCCCTTTCTCCTCACTTCTGACAAGCACAGTTGCCCAAACCCCCCTGCATACAACTACTCTACCACAGACTAAGCTATTTCACTAAACTTATTCTGTGTTGAAATTACTTGACAACTAGACTGAGACCTTTCTTTTTTTTTTATGAGGAAGTCCCTGAGTTAACATCTGTGCCAGTCTTCCTCTACTTTGTATGTGGGATGCTGCCACAGCATGGCTTGATGAGCAGTGGGTAGGTCTGCTCCTGGGATCCGAACCTGTGAACCCCAGGCTGCCAAAGTAGAGCACGTGAACTTAACCACTATGCCACCAGGCCAGCCCCTGTGAACATTTTTATAAAACCCCATACATATATGCACATTTGTCAATGTGTAGAAAAATATCTGAAAGTATATCCACCCAATTATTAAGGGATCTTAACTCTAAGGAGAGGGATTTGGGCAGAGGATGATGTTTAGCTTTTGTTCATATGTGCTCAGTTTACTTCTACAGTGCTTTAATCTTTAATGACTCAGTATTATGACTGTAACATAATTTGAAAGAGGAGAAGTACTGCATTGTTTTTTTCCTCTGCGTTTCCCTGTAAGATCACAGCTGCATGTCACCTTGGTCATCATCCCAATTTTGGACGGTGTATTGCCCCCTAAAGTACCTTCCTCTCCCTCTACTCTTTTATTCTTTTTCTTTCCTAAATCCACATGGGATCAGAGATATGATTAGATGACAGGCAAGGGACAATATTTACTTTCCTCAATCTCAGACTTGTCTTGCAGGAACAGGTGTCATCTTTTTCAAATACCTTTTATGGAGCCATTAGAAATCTGAACAGATAACAGGAAGAGAGAGACTATTTGTTTTCTGCTCTAACTCTGTGTATCTTTTCTTATACAGGTAAACTACGGAACTGAAGTTTTGAAGGATGGGTAAAGACTTTCGCTATTATTTCCAGCATCCCTGGTCTCGCATGATCGTGGCTTACTTGGTGATCTTCTTTAACTTCTTAATATTTGCGGAGGACCCAGTTTCTCATAGCCAAACAGAAGCCAACGTCATTGTTGTTGGAAACTGTTTTTCATTTGTAACAAATAAATACCCTAGAGGAGTTGGCTGGAGGCTTCTGAAGGTGCTTCTATGGCTACTTGCCATTCTCATAGGACTAATAGCTGGGAAATTTCTGTTCCATCAGCGTTTGTTTGGTAAGTACCCGTGAAATGTAATGTTGATAATTATTTAACTTCTATTTTCCAAGATAGAGCTTTGTTATTTCTAAGTGCCAATTTAGGTTGTATTTCAGTTTCCCCTGCAGCCTTAATTTGCTATGCACTGTTGTAGCTAGGTTCTTCAGCTATTCTCTGTTTAATGGTCTACTTTTCTATGGCCTAAGGAAAATGAGCATGAGATAAAATTAGTACCAAAATTCATTTCAAAAAATGGCTTTAGAGTTAAAATGAATGTGGGTGTAGTCTTATTTAGAGAAGACAGGAAAATAGCTCTTTTCCCATAGATGGTACCTAAGTATGGTATCATAAAGAGTTTGTAAGTCGTAAAGAGAATGCCTCCATATCATACCACATTTTTGTTAAAGTAAGTTAACCATTGCCCATATATTTATACATATTGTTCATTCAGGGAATTAGAATGGGAACTCCACCTTTTTACCCTCATTTCTTTCTTTCCTTTTTCTTTTTGAACGTTGGCTTTAGGATGTTTATTTTGAGGCTGTTCAACCACAGAACAGTATATTAGTAAGAAATCTCTTGGTAGTATGCGATAGGAAAAGAGCTAAATTAGTTTAAGTTAAAAATGTAACTTATTATAACAATATTGAGATATTTCACAGAGACCAACGTTAGATTTTATTTTGATAATTAGGATAAATGAAACCAGGGGCTTGAATTCCATAAGGATGTTCTGTGTCTTAACTTCTCTATCATATCTGCTTCATTCTCCATTCACACTGAAGATCAGTTTACATCCTCTCACAGAGACTGGCTTGACTCTCTTGCTCCCAAGTTTAAACTCTCAGTAAAGAGCCTGAAGTTGACCCAGTTTGGGTGTGATTCCCACCTCTGCTCTGATCTATTTGGGCCAGTTGGTGGGTGATATTTTTTAAACAAATACTCATTGATCACTTATTACATGTCAGACATTATTTTAGAAATTGAATCAAAAGGGCAGAGTCTCTGCCCTCATAAAAACTTAAATCCTACAGGAGAGAGAAAGACACTTATCAGATAAATGTATAATATGCAAAGAGGTGATAAGTGCTATAGGGAAAAAGGAAGATTTAAATAGTGCTGGGTCAATTAGGAAGAGAACTTAGTAATAGAACTTTGCATTTAACAATAATAAGATCATGTTTGATTTAGTGTGGGTATTTTCACTTTAGAAGTTTAGTTAGAAACATGACAATGGTTTAAGGAATAAACAAATAAAAAATATATATACATGTAGACATAATATTACATATGTATTCTTCCCAATTTTTATTTACTCCTCAAACTATTGCCATCCATTTCTATTACATAAGTTGATAAAATGTACAGATTTTGTATTTATTATATATGTGCATGGTTTCAAGAGGTTTGTTGATGAAATGGAAGAAGGAAATGGGAAATAGCTAAAAATGGGAGAAGGACCAACGGAAGATTTTGTTGTTGTTGGCGGTGGTGGTTTTACTTGAGGGGTAAGATTAATTGATCTGCTTGTCATTGTCGGGGAAGGAGCTAGATTGAAGTGCAGATAAAGATATAGAAGAAAGACAGCATCTCTGAAGGTTTCTTTGGTCTGTGACTTAGGACACAGGTAGAAATGGTGGTCTTAGAGAGGACAGGAGGAGAAACCCTGGTTCCTTAGAAATAGTCCTGAGTAAAAAAAAGGGCGGTACTCTGATAGGCACTTGTGAGGTAGAGGAGTAGAGAGTGACTGTGCTCCCACCTGGTGATCTCTGTTTCACTATGTGGAAGGAAGAGCTAAAGATAAAGATGGAGGGATTGGATGATGCAAGGGATTTAAGAAAATGGTTGAGGTTTGGAACAGCTACTCTAGGGAGTATAGATGCGAACTGACTAGGGACAAATGAGGGGGTTACTGATTATCTCTGAGGGCTGTTGAGGTTAGTTAGCCACTATAAAGTTGAATGCCACCGATTTGAATCATTGAGCAGTTTTCTTTATGAGAGCTCAGTCACCTGGAACAGAATTTGAGAGTGATTCATCTGGGTGGGGAATGCTCAAGCTTGCTGTATTGGAAACAAAGGGTGGAAAATAAAGGAATATTCTAATGAAAGGGTTATTGATTTGATTAACAGGGGGTTCTGGCTGGACAAGGGAAGGAGGTGAGGAAGGCGATGGTCTGAGAAGAGTGGGCAAAAGCCTGAAGATTTAGATGAAACCTTATGGGTGAAATGGGAGTAAGAAAAGGGAAAGGATTGATGGGTGTGGTTAGATGACATGTAACAGAAGTACAGCCATTCTTTAGTGGTGATTTGCAACTAGGGTGTGTTCTTTAGAGACTGTGTGCTAATGTAAAGTAGCGAGACAGGTCATTGACACCGAGGATATCTAGGAACTGGGTGTTAGTTGGGCCACCCACCAGACCTATTGAACCAGCATGGTAATATGCATAGTAATCATAGGGATAGAAGAGGTTGGGGGAGGAGGTAGAATGGGAGAGGGTCAGTTTCCGAAATGGGTGGAGCAGCAAAATGGCTGGGCAAACAAAACTGTAGATATCCTTTATGAGCAATGGCTGGATGTGTTTGTAATCCATTCAGTAAATTGGCTCTATGTAGAAAGCTAAGGAGTTTGGAGAAAAGTTATCTGCCTATATTAAATACTGATTGAGAATCGTATGGTCAAGGCAATGGTATTAATAATAAGGGCAGATCATTTGGTTTTGTAATTGCTTCATTTTGTTAAGTTATTCTGTTGTAACCTCTTATCTCTTATACTAAAATCACATTCCAGCCATGGCTTACTTTTTAATTCTCCTGTTGGTATAAATAATTCAGCCCTGAAAAGTCTCTCTAGATTTCAGGTGGTTTATTGACTACAAATTATTTTAAAGTAATGCAAAAGCGTGTCCCATTTATATTTGCTTACAGTAGGAAAGGTTCTATAATGTAGTCAGCTGTATCACTACTATTTGGCAATTTCCTTCTTTTTTTCTTATTAAAAAATCTATGAAATTATATGGGGTATTAGACAAGGAATGAAAACTGTCTGCAAATCTTGGCGATAACTGGATAAGATAACCAGACTCCTGATTGAATTTTCTAATGAATTCCAAACTGGCCTTCTCCTTCTATCTCCCTTCAGGGCCATTGTTGCTTCCTTCATTCACAGGCTTTTAATTATTTGCTCCTAATAATTCTCTCCTCCTCCGGTTCATTCTGGATTTTGCTACTGGAATAATTTTTCTACATGGCTGAATAGCTCCTACAGAATAAAACCTAAACTCCTGTGATTGCTATCCAAAGCTTGTTATGATCTACTCCTGCCTGACTTTTAACCTGCTCTCTTGACATTCCACACTGTGCAGAATTATTTGCCGCTTTTCAAACCTGCCATGTTCTCTCATGCCTCTGTGCCTTTCCATATGTGCTCTCCTATGCCCATCATGCTCGTCCCCTTCTTATTAACTTGGCTCATTTCTCTTTTTCCTTCACATCCAACTTCAAGCATTATTTCCTCTGTTACGCTCTCTGACTCCCTCCTGTCAGACTTAAGTTGTCTTCCCTCCAGCTCCCACTTATGTCCACTTGCACCAAAGAATCTACAGCAGCATGCTCTGGAACTGACAGCTGTGCAAATTATGGAAAAGAATCCAGAATTTAATGCAAGCGTAACAGTGTTCTTTTTGGCTTGGAATGTGATAAATGTTTCCACCCCTTGTTCCCAAATAACTAACATTTGTACATAATTGATTTTTTTAAAGGCCATATTTAAACCTTTAACAATTTGTAGATGCAAGCTTGTAGTAGTGGTGGTGATGGTGATGATGGTGTATGTATGTTGAGAGGAGTGGCGTTGTTAATTATAAGCACAGAAATTTTAGTTACAGAAATTGGAATGGTTTACAAAATAATAGGAAACATTTTGTGAGATCAAGTGAGCAATTTCTTGTTTGTAATTCTCTTTTGAAATGCCAAATAAAAATATTAAATAGAATCCTGCTACCCTTTTCATTTTAATGACTCGTTAGTCTTCCCTCGTGTATTTTATTATTTAAATTCTCTTCCTATTAGACTCCAAAAGGACAACACAACGTCGCCAGTTTAAAGCATTTGTGAGGAGGAGTAAATGAGTCTGTGAGCACGTGATTTAATCCAGTTCATTGGTTATAAATTTTATTTTTTTATGAGACATAAATATTACAATTTTGTGGCTAGTTAAGAACATGATTTATAATTTGTAGTGGGAATTGTCTCAAATAAAAATGGTGACTCATGCGAATTGGAAATTGCATGTTATCAGAGACACAAATGATTAAATGCATTTTAAATTATTCCCCTTTTGCCTTCACTGTATGATTGGAATAACATGAGAGAATTAATTTTCCTACATATTAGCATTAAACTTTTATGGTTTTAGACTGGTCACAAATCCCACATTTCCCAAATGTGGAAAATAATTTAGGAGCACACGTGAAATTGAAATTGATACCTTTCAGAAAGATTTCTTTCAGTTTAACACTGAATTTTGTTGAAGTCAGTATTATATTAGGCTTTATGAAAATTGGATTCCATTGGAATGTCAGTTTATACTCTTCCAATGCCTCTCTTTCCATTTTTTTTGGATAATTTCATTGTCTAAAAAAATAAGCATGTGTTCAAATAATGCATCCTAGCCTTTTGGAGGATTCCATTAGAAATATCCATGAATAGGAAAATCCAAAATTATTATGCTGGTGATAAGACTTATATAAAAAGGAGAATTTAGTTTCTTGAGCTTATATTCCATGAGTTTCATTACCCTGTTGGTTTTGAACTTCCTTGGAGTCTGGGCAAAAGGGGAAACGTGATATATTACATAGCTTTGGATGTCAGAAATGATGAAAATTTCAAGTTTCACATGGGAATTTTTCTTGGCACCAAATTCTGGAATTTCCTTGCCCTAAGTTCTGTTAGAGAATTTCTTTTCTCTTTGCTTTGTACAGAAGACACTGAATGGTGAAGTGCCAAATGCAGAAATGGATTTTGTATTCTTGTGTCTTAAAGCAAACTTTCATAAAAGTTTAGAGAATAACTTTTTAGGCATAAAAGTAATTCTGTGATGTCATTCCTTGAAAGTAACTCTGTGAAGGGCGAAGTGATCAGGGTCTAAGTCATGCCTTCTGACTGAATAACTATCCCAGGAGGGATCTTAGAACATCACAATTGTGACAAATGTGGTTCTGAAATAAACTGCTCCTCCTATTTGTCTTCTTTTCGTTTTGTTTTCTGACACGTGCAGAGAGCCTTTATTAGTTGCAATTTTCTTTTTAACCTGGATGGAGGACAGGCCAACTCAGAATGAGTTGACTAGTTTGGCATATGAGAATGATTCTCAACCTGTTAATATTGCATGGTTCCTTTTTCAAAGTGTATACGTTTGTGTATGTAGTTATTTGTATAATTATTTCATTAATATCTAGTTTCCTAGCTATGCCATAAGGCTCATGAGGGCAGAGATTATGTTGTGTTGCTTATCATTTAATCCTCAGTGCCTGAAACAATGCCTGGAACATAGTAGTATTTGATAAATTTGAATGAATAAATAAATTAATGTTCCTTTGTTTTTTACATGTCTTTCCCATGTTTCCTTTTAATTGTAAGCTATGGAGGGGTATTCATTTGTTCATTCATAAAATATGAGATATGGTCTCTGCTCTCAAGGAATTTAAAATCTGGTTAAAGAGATAAGATACATATGCATGAAAATTCAATTACTCTGATAATACAAGGAAGTGCATATCAAGTATCAAATGAATAGCACAAACTGTGAGAGCTGGGGGAATTCAAGAAGGGAGATCACGGTGGGCTAGGAAGGCAAAAGAAAGCTTTGCTGCCAACGTGGGCTCTAAGCTGAGTCTCCAGCTTGAGTGGGATTAAAATAGTGAGATCTGATGCAAAGAATTCATTACATATTTCAGGTCATGGGGTAGATGGCGTGAGCAGAAAAGATGAGAACAATTTAGCTTTTTTTGGAGCTGGGAAAATCTGAGGAGGTCGTGCTCATTTTGACTGGAGTGAAAGGATTGTGTTGGGAAAGGGCAGGAAATGCAGTGGAAAAGTAGGAAGAATTGAGTCTAAATTCATTGGTCTTTAAATGACAGTCTCATACTTTGGACTTTATTTCTTCCATTGTGGTATTTGACTCAAGGGAAGAATTTGAACAAGATGGGAGATGAGGACGAGATTAAGCTTGAAGCAGAATCTAGTGGGAATAGGAGAGGGAGAGATTAGGGGAGTAGAAATAAAGTAGGAAATTACTTTTGGAGCCTCTTGCCACCATCAGGTTTGAGATTGTTTGGGCCAGTCTGGAATGGGATGGGGATATGTGGAACCTTGTGAAGTGTCAACAGCTGATGGGCTGTGAAGAGGTGAGAGTAGGGGGAAATCACTGGTAACTAGGAAGATTGGGCTCGGTGACTAAGAGAGTGATTATCTTATAAAAAAAAAGAGAGAAAGTCATTAGGAGAATCCAGTGAGAGAGGATAATGAGTTCAGTAAATTATGGGTTCAGGTAGGGAGAACTTAGGCAAAGGCCCATTTACCTTGAATAGTGCTCAGAACAGTGCAGGGTGGGTTTACTAAGCTATATCCGGGGCCACCATGTCTTATCTAAACCTTGACACCAGATGTGTTTCAGAATTCAGTGCATGTGCCTGTATTTAGTAGCTCACCCTATGGGGCTGAGGAAATATTCCATCATCAGAAATATTAATATATCTGTAGCTGAATAAATATTCACATGAAGTGATATAAATAAGGACTATAAACAGCCTCAGATCAGTTCAGGTTAGGCTTTGCTACTAAATGAATTCAGCTTTGGTCAGGTCTTGCCAACAAATCAATTACAGAGTCTTCTGGATTTCAGAATTATAGAAACTGAATAACGGACCTATACATCTTTGGTTCCCCCATGATATCCAGCTGCATAGAAATCATGATTCTCTTTTAGAAGCTTGTGATTAAAAAAAGAATGATTTGACTGATAACTAGACGTCTAAAAAAGAATGCATGTTGAGAGTGTATTTTTCTTGTGTTTATATTGTGCGAAATATTAAGGAGTTTGCTATTTTCTGTGTATGTCTGTTTTAGTTTTAAATAGGAAGTTCTGAATTAACCATTCTCAATACATCCAGAAATTTGAGGAGACAAATTCTAGGATTTTTTTCTTTTGTTTTGTTTTAACAAAAGCTGTTTCTCATAAAATACCAAGTAAGTCAACAATGTTTTGTCATTTAATGAATTTTATAGGGCTAAATGCTTGTTTGTTTTCTGTTGTCTTGGCTTTAAGCCTGGTGTGAAATTTTTTTCTTTGTGTTTGAGCTACACATATGATTTTATTATTTCACAATAAAAGAAACAAACATACTGGAAAGTGTGGGCAAGAGAGTCATGGTGATACAGGAATATCAGAACACAAAGAAACAGATATTTGATCATATATTTAGGAAGGAAAACCATTATTTTAATCTAATGATGTGAGTATGATCTGACCTCTTTTGTGTTAATCTGATATCTGAATAGCTGAATAGTATAAATGACCCTCAGGTTTATCCTGATACTTGATAGTACATTAAAAAATGTATATTTATTACTACTCAGAGTGATTGTCAACAAGTGATTATTTTTAGTATTGTTCTATCAAGGTGATGACTTCATTTTGGAGAAATGATGTGTATCCAAATGCTACTTAGATAGAATATCTATGGTTTTAAGCTTTATCCTCTCAAAATACAGTATTTGATATTCATGATAGGTATTATTTAAATATTTATCACCATCTTATGCTCAACGAATATAGACTGAATGCCAGAATTTTCATTTTTCTTGACACTTAAGTTGTCACCACATAATTCATTTTTGTAGTCATTTTAGAGTCAGAAGTGACCACAGAATTCAAGTTAGAGAAAAATGTTATTCCGGTGTTTGGAGTACCTTTAACATAAGAGAGGGAAAAAGCAAAATTTTTGATGTGAAAGGTTAGGAAAGGTAACCTGGGAAATGATTGATATTTAGTATTAAAGTAATCCTCAAGGAATACCCCTTTTCATAGGGAAATTTGATGTCCAGGAGTTATTGAACTTGATAGTCCTTTACAAAAACTTATCCAGTTGATGTTGTTCTCTCTTTTAGAGCAGGAAAGAAAGGAAAGGCTGGAAATCCCAAGGATGCGGCCATTTCCTGCCACCTCTGCTTGCTATGTGCCTTCATTAGTTTGCCGTGCAGTCAGTTGTGCTTCCATTAGCACTAAAGGGCAATCAGCTGTAGCTTTCAGTGTGCTAGGATCGTCTGGCTGCTCTCGTTCCCGTAGGACAGAGGATACAAACACTGTAAAAGGATGCCTCAAGGACTTAAGACTTAAGACCAACTGAGGTTAGAGTGTTGTAATTAAGCAATAATTAACCAGGTTCCTTTCTGGGTACTTTTTATTGTCCTTGCTAGAGGTGAGTCATTCAGCAGCCAAGGCATCCTTTCCTTACCAGGTCCAACCATTGTCTCCACTTCCTCTTCTTTCCCACTGAGGGGAGGTAATGTTAGAAGTTTCTTCTGAAAGCAACTATCAAATGGAATTGCAGCAGGCAGACCCATGCACACGGTGCTGAGGGAAACCACTTCACTGATTAATAACATGTAACTAGACGGGGGGAGCTTGACAGCTGGTTAAACAAGTTATAGTAGTAAAGTTGGAAATGAAGAGTGCTTGATCACTTGATTCATTTAAAGCCACATAGAGATTCTATCAATAATGGGGTAAGTAGTCCTAGGTGAGAGAGGAGTGTGATTTGAGAGGGTACTGACAAATAAAAGTTTTCCCTGGTTTGTCTTCTTTTCTTTTTATTAATTCCTGCGACTCGAATCATTTCTTGAAGGTATTTTCTCTGACTGGAAGTATCATGCTACCTGGGAGGTGTGATGAACCAACAAGGATGGTAACAGTTGGTATCATTGGGAGGTCTAGGTCCAAAGGGTAAGTGTTGGTAGGTGGGAGGACGTAGGAGAATGTTCTGATATGGCAGCTGTGTTGCTGTGCAGGATTCTTGATAGAAGGGGGCAAGAAGGGTCATTAAAAGACCCATGGGTCCACAGGGGGTCAGGCTGGAATAAGAGGTGCATGGCTTCTTCAAAGACAAACTAGTCGCTTTCCAGTGGTGGTCTTGAAGCTGTATATTTGATTTTGAGTACTGGTGGTAATCAAAGCAGTTCTGTTGCTTTTGATTTGTGTTTTTATCATGGCTGTGACCCAAACTTATTGTTGATGGGTAAACAGAAATGCACAGGGTGGATTTGCTTGGCTCCAAGGTCACAACAATAGCCAGTGGTAAAATTGGAACATAAACTGAAGCCTCCTGATTCCCCGACAGGTGCCTTTTCAGGCATCCCAGATGGTGAACTGGCAGCCAAGGAGCCATGTCTGCCTCAGGACTGGATTGTGCTAGGCCTCTCCCTACAGCTTCGCTCCACTTTGTCTGTGTTCAGGGATCTTTTCTGGCACCACTTCCTGCCTGACCAGTCCTTTCTTTTGGGTAAAGAAAGTCATTTAGTTGACCCAGCAAGAAGTTATACGGTTCCAGGACAAAGCCTGTCATTGCTGCTGACCCAGAAGATCTCCACACAGTGCGTCCTACCCTTGCAGCCATCAGTAACCTCTCCTTCTGCGCCGGACTATACTACTTCCCCTTGAGTCAAGAGGAATGTAATTACACCTCAAGATTTTCCTAGACTAGTCCACGCTTGTTATAATACTTTGTCCTTGAGGACATGCCCATTGACAAGGATACACCAGCTGAGAGAAGATCAGTGAATGCACACATCAACCCTAGAGAACGAGTTTGAACTTGCCCTCTAGCAGCCCAGGGAAGTTCATGTTTGTATTGTAAATTTTTAAACTTTGTATTTTCCTGCTGCCTCAACAGCCCCACAAATAGACTAGGAGCTCCCTGCCCAGGTGGCCAGGTGTACCAGTGCGATAAGGCTGGCCTCTGCCACAAGTTTCCCTTCTTGCCCTCCCCTCATGTGATCTAGTGACATTGAAACACACCAGTGAAATCCCATTACACCTTTGGCTTGTGTGCCCCTGACCCCCAATAAAGGCTCTTGCCCACAGGTCCTTCCTCTCTCAGCTCCCCACCTGCTTGGTTGAGTCTGTTCCCATAGCCCTCCATGTCTCTTCCCCCAATGTGGCCCCCTCAAGTCATGCAGTGACTGGCTCTCTAGGACCTGTGAATATAATAAATGTTGTGTTCCTTCTCTGTCCCCTCTTGTGGCCACACTGGACTGACCACCTCATGAAAGAGTATAAGCAATGTTTCCTGCTGCTTCATGACCCATCCACTCTTTCTTTTATGTCCCTCCCAAGTCATTCCTATTTGAACTATACCATTTCTCAGCATCATCACTGCCAAACATATTGAGTACCTATCACTTGCAAGGGGCAGGGCTAGGTGCCATGAGACTCTGTCTTTGAGGAGGTTGCAGTGAGCTATGGAGATTAGGCACTGACATATGAAAATACAGCTATAATAGAACTGCAGTGCCATATAATTGACATGTAAGTGGGAGGGACAATATATTCTGAAGGGGGCAAGAAGTCATTCCCAACAGAAATGGTCAAATACGGCTTCATGGTAGAAGTAGGAGTTCACGGAAACCATAGAGTCTCAAGGTGAGTGGATTTGGCGAGAGCTTCCTTGTTACATTTTCAGGCAGTCTCTGAGCACCTCTAATAATGGCGAACTCACCATCTCCTAAGGAGGCTGTGTCTGATCACTGTTTCTACAACAGTTCTTGGGTCTGAATCTAAACTGTGCCTTGAGCTCCAGTAGAATTCTGTTGGAGGGAGAAGGAGGGCTTCCCAAGCTGGGGAAATGGCAAGCGCAAAGTTGTGGGAAAGGAAAGGACAAATGATTGTGGAGTAGACTATTAGTCAGGCAGTGTTCCTACTTCAGCAGACTTGCGTCAACAGGAGGCAGGAAAGGGAAGCTGCAAGGCAGATTGTGACAGGTCTTGAATTTCAGGTTCAGGAGCTTAAAACTCATTCTGAAAACAATAGAAAGCCAAGAAGCATGTTCCTCCCTTTTTAATTTTAAATTACAAAAGTAGTACAAGCTTGTTGTGAAAAACAAACGAACAAACAAAAAACCCAGAGAATATGAAATCAAAGAAGAAAATCAAAAGTTTTTGATCACAAGGATGACATTGTAGGAAGAAAAATGCGCGATGATTGGCCGTGAGGCAGGGAGGTGTGCCACGGTTGCTAGGATCCACCTGACCTCAGGTGTTCAAGGCTGGATTTAGAAGTGGCAATGAGTGTTGAGTGGAGGAGAAGGAAGGAAGTGAGGGTGTGAAGGAAGACCTGAGTGCAAGCACACTCTTCTTTTTTTAAAAATAACGTCTTCATTTTAAGAGCTTCTGTTCTCTGAGTCCGTTCCCATCGTGTACTGAACATAAGGCATATCAATCTATTTCTAAAGTTGGGAACTTAAATTATCATTAGTTCATCCTACCTTCTTTTCCAAATTTGCTGAAAGAAATGAATGTATTATTCTGGTTATTTGTAACACTAGAAGAGACTTTAAGAAAAGGCAGATTGACATTCATAGACATTTATCTAGAGCTGTGAAGATATTGAGGCCACCGAATTTCTTTTTTTGGAGCTTAGTGTTTGCCTGAACTGATTCACTCTTTTGGATTATGCTCATTGATTTGGCTCAATTCATTTGCAAAGTATAGGAGCCTTAATAGTATAGGGCTTGATTTTGTTCATTCAATAAATACTTACTGAGCATTTTCTAGGCTCTGGGGATCCAGCCGTGAACAGAATGAAGTCCCTGGCCTGATTGTGTTTGCACTCTAGTGGGAAAAGATGGACAATAAATGAATAAGCATTATCTCTTATGTCAGAGGGCAATAAATTTTGTGGGGACTAATAAAGCAGGAGGACTGTAGGGTGAGATCTGGGAAGTTGCTGGAATTCTCTCTTTGATAAGGTGACATTTGGGCAGAGACCTGAAGGAGATGAAGGAGCAACCCAAGTAGCTTTCTGGGGGAAAACTACCCAAGAAGAGGGCAGGGCAAGTATAAAAGCCACAAGGCAGTAGTGTATTTAGAATGTTTGATAAACAGCAAAGAGGCCAATGGCTGGAGCAAAGAAGAGAGTAGAAGAAGTGGGGTGAGATGGGATAGCAAGATCATAGACAGTTCATTTTACAAAGTCCTTTTCCCTTAAGTAAAAGGAAAACACTAATAAAGAAATACATCTGTATAACTGTTGAGAATTTAGTTCCTACTATAGACATACTGTATTTAAAATTGGCGTTTTAGTGAAACCCTAGAGCCCTGCTTCCTAGTTTCCTCTGAAATAATGCACAATCAATGATTTTCATTCTGGCGCTTTCTTTACTCTTCTGAATTCCCCATTATGACTCCTTTATGGGAGTGCTCACCCCATCTTCCTCCCTCCAGTGGGATTTAGAAGTGAAGAAATCTGCTTTTTGTGGCAAGTGAGTTATGTAATAATTTAAAAGAGTGTCTCTCCTCTGCCTGTCCCTGTCCCTGCCAGCAGTGCTAATCCGTAATGGTATTTTTTAGCAGTGGAGGAGGGGAAGGTGGTCCTGGAGGCCTCAGTGATGGGGCAGTTCCAGTTCTCTGTCTTTAAAGCTCTGACTCTCAATCCCCCCATCGAGTAAGAAAAGCATCTTTCTTTTTCTAGGGGTCAATAGATGTTCTGTCCATATTAGGGGGCATTGTAGAGATGGGGTTTCACAGCCCTCCCAGGGTTTTTCCCCAATGTTACCCCAGCCATGAGTCTGTTAGTCTAGCCACCTGAAAAATGACCGTATCCATTTATTTCTAGGCTGCTTTCCTGCTTCTATTTAGAGCCTAAATAGATTACTGGAATCTATCCTCTCCCCTGAATTTTATAAACGCAAGTGCTTAACAATCCGTGTTTAAATGAGGACAGAGAATTTACTTAACAGCTGAATTCTCCATGGCAGATCATATCGAATATGAAAGAAGAATATTTTTGCTCTTCCTCAGAAAATTAGCAGTGGGTGGAGGAAGATCTTTAGACTCAGTACTTTGAACAAGTCTAGATATTTTAGTCTTAGATATACAAAAAAGGTTAATGAAAGAGATGTTATGTATTCATTCAATAGGTACTTCTAGAGTGCCTGTAATATGGGAGACCCAGTTCCAGACACTGGGGATACAACAGTGAACAATAATAATAAGAACAACAAAACACTCAAGGTTCTTATTCTCATGTCATACACTCTGGTAGAGAAAATATAAACAACTGTGGTCATGCATTCAATTTATCCAGTATTTCCGTCTCATCTATCTCTGGAACATGGTGGGATTCTGCTTCCTGGTCTTGCTCTTGGTTCTGGCTGGTTAGGTGTGAGCAGGGGTGGTGTGGCACTTCTCAGCTAGAGCATTTGATTGCACATGCAAGACCTTCTAGCATTTTCTTCTCTCCTCGTCAGCAACTAGCAGTATTCTACATAGTTGCTGCTCTGTTTGCCTGAGTCCCAGAGTGAAGGCAATGTGGAGTAGAGCCCTTAGCTGACCCTTCATGGACATACAGTATGAAAAGAGAATAAACCTTTGTTATTTAAAGCCATTGAGATTTTTGAGTGGTTTTGTTGTGGGACAACCTAGCCTATTCTGACTGAGATAGAAATTAAAAAATAAATACAACTTTTAAAAGGAGATGATTTCAGGTAGTGATATATTCTATATCGAGAACAAGACGGGGAGCTGTAACAGAAAATGCCTAGGGAGCAGGGTGGAGGCTCCTTTAAACAGGGTGGTCAGCATAACTGCCTTCCAGGAGGTTGTATTGGAACTAATGCCTAAATGATGAAAAGGATCTAGCCAAGTGAAATTTTGGAAGAAACACAGTGAAAACTGAAGGAATAGCAAATGAAAAATCCATGGGTGGTAAAAACATTTGGTACACTTGAGAAACATCAAGGATGTTTGTGGAGTCTAAAGAGGGAGGAGGAATAAGAGGGAGTAGGTAGGATTTCATGATGTAGGATTTGGTAGGTTTTGGTAAAGAAATTTTATTTCATTTTAAGACTAAGCCATCATAGTGTTCTGAGCAGAGAAATGACATGATCTGATTTAGGTTTTTATAGTGACTATTTGTGTTGCTGTGAAAAGAATGGCTGTATGGGGGAAAGGGTGAAAGCAGGGAAACTAACTTCTAACTGGTAATTAGGAGACTTTTGTATTAGTCCCTGTGGTTCAGTTGAGGATGGTAACTGTGGAGATGGAGAGAAATGGACAGAATTAGGATGCATTTTGGAGGTTGATCCCACAGGATTTCATGATGGATTGGATGTGGGTGATACACATAAGGCTTAAGGATGGATCATGTGTGTGGGTGTGTGTATGTGTGTGTGTGTGTATTTGAGTAACTGGGTGGATTGTGTTGCTATTTAATTAGGCAGGGAGATTGGGGGAAGGAGAGATTTGGGGATGAAAAATCAAGTTTCTATTTTGGACATATTGAGTTTGAAATGCCTATCTGTATACTCATGCTTAGTCAATACAAATTGGGTATGTGCTTATTCAATACAAATTGGGTATGTTTGGGCTTCCAGTTCTAGTAATATGAAGTAGCTTGTATCAGACTAATCTTTCTGCAGATAAAAATTATAACCTCTTATCCTATCCCCCCTAATAACCGTCTCCCTAAATGCTTCTATTTTAAGGCATTGGAGAATGACCAAAAGAAGTCAGAGGTAGGAGGGGATTCAATCTTGATAAAAGGGAGCCATACTGGTGAGATCCACGCATTTAACTTTAACCCTGAAGGTAATCCCCAGCCCATTAAGCATGGGCGCATCTGTAACTCCAGTAGAAATCCACAGTTCTCTTGATTTGAGGACTGAGTGTGGAGTTCAGGACTGGCAGAGAAATTGGAAAATAATGAGGGAATTCCTGGCAAGAGCAGACCCACAGAGTGGAGAGCCTCAAATTTTGTGTGTAAACTCTGTTTAAATCCTTGGCTGGCCCTGAGCTGCTCATTCTTGGGGGAGTCTTCAAGAAACGCAGCAAAAGCACTAGCTGAAAGGTTGAAAGAGCTGAGCAGAGGTTTCAGTGACTGTGTACTGCAGGGGAGACAGAGATTGGAGTTTGAGTCATACCAAGTTAGAAGGATTGGCAAACACCTTGGGCTTGCCACTGAAACTCAAGAAGGGCTGCCCCTTAGAAATAAAGACTATATCCTAGGGCTGTGGAATTTGCCTCAGGCCTGAGGTTGAAACCAACATAGACCTACCCTTACCAAGTGTAAAATCAAGCCTACACAAGTTCAGGTGATGAGCCAATAATTTAAGTGCCTGGTAGAACAAGCAATTAACACTCTTTATAGGAAGATAACAGAATGCAGAGTCTCTACAATGTATCATCCATAATGTCCAACATAAAATAAAAATTGACTATATATGCAAAAACAAAAACAAAAGTCCTCCAGGACACTGACCTGTAGTCCAGAGAACAAGAAGTTAATAGAAACAAATATGTAGATGACCCAGAAGTCAATTAGCAGACAAGGACTTTACAGCAGTGTTTATCATGGGCAAATAGGATAATACAAAGAAAACCCAAGAGTTTCATAGTCAAACAGCTGAAAACCAGAGATAGAGAATGTTGAGCAGCCAGATAATAAAAGTCACATTTCATATAGTGGAAAAATGATATGAATGATGACTAACTTCTCATCACAAACTATGGAGGCTGGAAAATATCTTTAAAAGTACTGAAAGAAATAAAAATTTCAATCCAGAATTCTACATCAAGCCAATACATATTTCCAAAATGAAGGTAAATAAAAATATTTTTCGGAAATTAAACATGACATTTATCTCCAGCAGACCTGCAGTCCAAGAAATGCTAAAGAAGGTTCTTTTAAACTGGAGAGCAATGAAAGCAGATAGAAACTTAAATCTACAGGAAAGAGTGAAGAGCACTAGAGATCATAAATATGGAGATAAATTAAAAGACTATTTTTTTCTTTTCTTAATTTTTTTAAAAGACAACTGGATGTTTAAAGAAAAAATTATAATATTGTACTGTGGGGCTTTATAGTTTATGATGATATAAAATATATGACAATAATAACAAAAAAGGATGGTGGTAAATGAAATTATGCATGCTGTGGCAAGATTTTTATATTTTACATGAAGTTGTACAATGTTAATCCTAAACTATGATAAGCTAAGGAGTCATGTTGCAATCTTTAGAACAATCACTGAAAAATAATACAAAGAAGATAGATGAGAAATCTAAATAAGAAGTAAATTAGAATACTAAAAATATTCTATTATGTGCAAAGAAGGCAGGAAATGAGTAGCAGAGTAAGAGTATATAGATATGATGAGGATAAAACAAAGAGCTGAGTGGTAGACCTAAATCTAACTGTATTTATAATTAGATTTTATGTGAAAAACCTAAACATTCCAATGAAAAGGCAGAGATTGTCAGACTGAATTAAAAAAGCTTGATGCAAGCATATACTGTTTTTAAGAGATAAATTTTAAAGACATAGAGCAATTAAAATTAACAGGATGGAATATGAATATATCATAAAACAGTTAATATAAGAAAACTGGTATATGTGGCTGGCCTAGTGGCATAGTGGTTAAGTTTGCATGCTCTGCTTTGGTGGCCCGGGGTTCACAGGTTTGGATCCTGGGCACAGACCTGTACACTGCTGATCAAGCCATGCTGTGGCAGTATCCCACATACAAAATAGAGGAAGATTGGCATGGATCTTAGCTCAGTGACAATCTTTCTCAAGTAAAAAGAGGAAGATGGGCAACAGATGTTAGCTCAGGGCCAATCTTCCTCACAAAAAGAAAAAAGAAAACTGATGTGAATATGTTAATATTAGATAAAGTAGCCAAAGTGAACATTTCAAAATAATGGGTCAATTGATTCAGAAGATATAACAATCATAAATATATATGTACCTAGTTACAGAGATTCCAAACATCCGAAGCTAAAACTGACGGAATTAGAGGAAAAACAAATCCATAACCATAGTTGTATAATTTACTGTTCTTCTCTTAGTAAATGATAATGTTAAATTAGACAGAAAAATTAATAAGAACATAGATGATTTAAAAGCTATCAGCCACCTTGATCTTGACTTGATGACCAACAAATGTCAGAATATACATTCATCAAGATAGACTAAGGTTTATTCTTCTCTAAGCAAAAAGGGAAAATCAAAGATTCATAAATTAATTTAATTTATTTAATACTTGGAACATAAAAAGTCTAAATAAATCTCAAAATATAAAATCAGACAGAGTATGTTCTCTCACCACAAAGAAATTAAATTAAAAATCCCAAACAAATACACATAACACACGCATACACACACACACAGAGGAAATCTCCCAATATTTGGAAATTTAAAAACACACTTCTAAATACTTATGTTCAAAGAAGAATTAGCAAGAGAAATTAGAAAATATTTCTAACTGAATGATGATAAAGATATCTGAAAATCTATGAGACGTAGCAAAAGCAGTGCTCAGAGATAAATTGATATTTTAAATGCTTATGTTAGAAAAGAAGACTGATTTGAAATCATGTCTCTAAGTTTCCATATTCAGCAGTTAGGAAAAGAAAATCAAATTGAACCAAAAGTAAGTAGAAAGGAGTAAATAATAAACATAAGAGCAGAAAGAAAACAAAAAAAGAAAAGCAATAGAGAAAATAGGCAAAATCAAAGCTTGACTATTTTGAAAAGATTAGTAAGACTAGAAATTACTCCTAAGATTGACTAAGAAGCAAAGAGAGAAAACAAAAATTGCCAATATCAAGAATTAAAGAGTGATTGTCACTACAGATCCTAAACAGATGAAAAATGTAGGGAATGCTAATTTATTTATGCCAATAGATTCCCCAAAACCACGAAAAAAAAAGAAAAATTTCTTGATAGACATAGTGTAACAAAACTGAAACAACAAGAAATAATCTAAATAGCTATATATCTATATAATAATTTGAATTCATTATCAAAATCTCTCCACAAAGAAATTTCCTGGCTTAAATGATTCCATTTCTTGTGGTCTTGAGGTAGGTGTTACCCTCTAAGTAAGAGAGAGAATCAAGGATTTGTTTATTTGTTTATTTGGTACTTGTCCCTATTATGTGCCTGGCACTATGCTAAGCACTTTACAAATAACTTATTTGTCAGACATGTGTGTGGTGTTAAGGACATGGAGAGATGAAGGAAAATTTCAGGAATGATTATTTCCTACAATATTTGCAATATACTCAACAGAACTGAACATTTCTGTCTGTTTTCTGCCCACTTTGACAGAAATTTGTGGGCAAATTGGAACATGCTTTCTCATGGTGTGATTGACCAATCAGTGCCTTGCTCCCATTTTCTCTTTGAGTGCAGAATAGAACACAATTGTTAAAACCTGGAATATGAGGCCCAGTTGGACTGCTTTGTGTCCCCCAGTCTTGCCTCATCATTTTCTGCTTTTCAAACTCATGCTGTCTGTTCCCTTGCATCTCTACATGTCAAATATTACCTGTTCTTCAAAATTTATTCCAAATGCTCCCTCCTGATTTGGCTTTTTATAAACTCTTATCATCTTGCATATTTTAGGAGTTTCATAAACATTTCTTGAATGGATTCCATGAATAGATGAGTGAATGAATGAATGAAGGCAGGTGTCTATCATGTTAGCTGATGCAAAGAGTAACCTCTTCTTTGCAGCTTCATCCTCACTGCTATCATGGTTTTGTGACTGGAAATTGGCCGTCTGCACAACAATGACTAATGTTTAATATAACTGTGTAAGCTATTACAGAGCAATTTTGCAACACTTGAGAGTCGATTGACTTGTTATTGATTTGATTTGATAATTGATGTATGCCAACAAGAAGTTAACATTTCATTAAAGATTAATTGGAGATGTTTTTTCTAAGCATTCATGAGGGATCTTTTTTTCCCCTGTGTTCAGAGCACAGTACTAGGCTTTACTGGATATTTAACAATTCATCCAGATGTTGTTCTGACAGGAAAAAAAACCCCTATCAGTTGAGGAACTTTCTGGTTCCTATCTTATTCCTTCATTCCTTAGTCAACATATTTGTTAATTATTAAATCTATAATTGTGCTTAATCTTAAATGATAATCTCGCGAAGATTATTGATGTGAGTGTGGCAATCCCTGCTTTTTCATGGGGTGAGTTGTGACTAAGGCATTTCAAAGCTCCCCATTTTCAGAACCACCTGCTACTTATCTCAACTGCGGGCTCATCATTTTCCATTTTTGGCTTATATCCTGTAATAATCAAGGATTGGCTTGGAAACAGTATTAGCACAGACCGTCATTATGAGCACAAATACTATTCTAAAAATAAATGAAAAAATTCTCTGTGCCTCTAACCATAGAAATCCTATGACTAAGGCATTGTATCTCTTTGGCCAATGTGGAACTCAGTGACACAGCAGGTATTAAGAAGTAGGAAAATTCTTTTTTGCAAGATATTTTCTTTTAGGTATCTAATTTGCTACCTTTTAGTTGAGAATTCCAAATACTTCCTATTACCAAGTTTTTGTTTGTGTTTTAATGTTACCAGAGAATTAGCTTACTCAAGAATGGAAAATCATAGATCACTGTATGATGTACCGTATTGAAAGAGGTTGAGCATCATTTGTTGATAATCCCCCAGCTGCAAAGATAACTTTTAATTTTTCCATCTTTCAGTTATGACATTTAAGATAATAATGTGCTTAACCACTCTACTGTCAAATAGTATGTTTTGCGCCATGGTGCAAAGAAATTGTGTCATGAAATTTAGCTAGTCTTTGAATTCTTAGTATCTTTAGTGGCATTATGCAATTTCTATAATATCCACAGATTGTAGCTACCTTTCTTCTCTTGATTCTTTTTTGGCAAAGAGAGAAAGAAATGATGATACAAATAAGGTATTTTACTGCGCTGGAAAATATCTTGAAATAGAAGATTATAAAGTCAGAGTCTAAAATGTAGGGGCAGTAGTCATGGAGAACGGAAGAAGACTAGCAGAGAATTGCATCAAAGATGCCGTGGGAAACAAAATCTTATGAAGTGGGTGCTCAATAGAGATGAATGCTTTAAGAAAGACAGAAAGATACTGCAAACAGAGAAAGAGTCATTAAATGTGGTGATAATTAAAACAGAGACAACAGTTTATAATCAAAACTTCCATTTTATCCTTTTTATGAAATGATAATACTTTATAGATTTGAATTCTCAAAATGATATCCCATAGTTTAAAAATGAAAGAAAATCATGTTGTTCTTTTTAATAAGCTTAGTACAGTATAAGCAGGCATGTTTAACAAGTGTAGTATGGCACAGGGGTTATTTAAAAAGTTATTCATTTGAGAATCTTTTATTTTTTATCTTTTTCTTTTTTGAAGATTGGCCCTGAGTTAACATCTGTTGCCAATCTTCCTCTTTTTTTTTCCCTTCCCAAAGCCCTAGCACATAGTTGTATATCCTAGTTGTAAGCCATTGTAGCTCTTCTATGTGGGATGCCACCACATGGCCTGACGAGCGGTGTGTAGGTCTGCACCCAGCATCCGAACTGGCGAACCCTGGGCCACTGAAGTGGAGTGCACGAACTTAACCACTTGGCCACAGGGCTGACCCCTGAGAATTTTAATCAAAACTTTTTAGTATATGAGAATCTAGTTAGATTTTACAAATATATCTGAAATGTATTAACTCTAATGTATGATATGAAGGAATCAAGCTTATCCAACACATTCAGCTGTACACAGCTCTAATGTTCAACAATTGTTTTTGATACTGAAATATATAAAAATGCTGAATCTGCTATTGTTTTTGCTTGCAATGGATATTAACCAAAATCTGAGGCTTATGCTGATGCAGGAAAACACTTTTGTTAATTTTATGTCATTAAAAAAGAAAAAAAACTTGCTCAGTTTCCTTTTCATCTTTTAAAGATTGTTTCCTTCTCTGCTGTTTCTACCTCTTTTTACTGTATCCTTTTTTTTCCAGTTAGCTTTTGTTCTTTTTTTTCATTGTCATTTCCTGTTTCATTCTGAGAGCTTATTTCTTACCTTTTACCAACATCAGTACTTAAATTTTTGCCATTTTATTTTTGTTTCTCCCATTCTTTTTATTCTACCTTAAAGTTATCTGCATATACTTGCTTTGTCTTTCATTTTTTTTATTCTTTCAACCATATTTTGCTCATTTGTCTTTATAGCCACTGAGTTATACTTGTTGTTGTTACAGCTTTTCATCTGAGCTGAAAAACCCATATATCTCTTCACTCATTATCTTCTAGTCTTCTGTTTTGACTTCTTTCTTTTCATTTCTGTATTTGTTCCTGTTTTCCTATCTTAGGTTTTCCCACTTTGGAATTGTTGGTATTTTTCTCTTTGGACTAGTAAAAGTGAGCTTTCTTACTTCATAACATTATAGGAGTGAATGAAAGCAGTGAAGACAAGAGAACATTCTCCTTTTCCATCACAATAAATAAATAAGAAGGAATTATGGAAGTTTAGTTTGTGTCTTCTTTTCAGGAGTGAGAGGTCAAAAAGACTTAAAAAGCATATTAAATCCTGAAAGACAGTCTCATCTAGTCTGTCTGTTTCCCCCAATCTTTACTCCCCCTTTTTGTTTTTAATCTACACAGGTTCTTGGATACTTGATCCTGCATTCTTAGTGTTCTTTTTCATTTGACTTGTTCTTCAGTTTAAGTCCTTCATTAGTACTTTGCATACAATAAACATTCTGGACATATCAAGTGAGTTAATTTGAGCTACTCTCTAATGTACTGGCTTCTTCACCATCTAAATACACACTCAAACGCCTCATTTCTGGGAGGGTAGTGGGGACATCAAATTGGATCCTGTGGGATGGAGTGAAGCCAGGGTGACTGAAATCCCTCTAGGGATCCAGGTGGGAATTACATTTTCTCACTAGTAAATAACATTTGATATTTGATAAGTTTTCTCTCCTAGTTTCTCAAGTAATAGGAGATCCCCAAGGGAACTCAACTGGTAAACTCAAACTGTATTAATTCTCCTCTGTAAAGAACAAGTTAGCTTCAATCATTTAATAAATACAATTTGCCCCAAAGTATTTTATAAATAATGTGCTTTAAAAAAGTGAAATACAGATAGTTTCTTTGCAGCCTCAAGATTTGCTACAAAAGTATATTCACTTCAGCATTTTGTTTCTTATTTAGCGCTATTTTATAGACATGTTTTCTGGTCAAGAAATATATATTTTCAAAATTTTTAATGCATAGTATAGACTCATATTAGTGTACGTCTAGTGTTTCATTGGGTTTGTCTAATTTATTTAATAGTTTTCTTGAATTTTTGGATGTTTCCTATTTTCTTTTATGAACAGAGGTTCAAATAATATATATGTACATACGTTTAAAAATATTTTTGCTCGTTTGCTCAGTTATTTCTTTAGGAAAAATGTCTAGAGTTGGAAGTTTTGAGTCAAAGAATATGCAAACTTTTGACTTGCTGTTTATTGCCATTTGTCCTATGAACTTTGATTTTCAACTTGAAGAAGTACCAATTTATTAAAAAGCAGCCATAATCATTGACCCACTAATTGGGAGAATCTATCCTATAGAAATAAAAGTGGTTTTCAGTATATGTATGTAAATATTTATGGGGTTTGTAGCAGCAAATAGCTTAAATCAATGTGAATGACCACAAATAAGAAAAAGATTGAATAAAATGTGGACCGTCCATGCTGTATAATATTATGTAGCCATTAAAATTGCCCTATCTGTTGATCATAGTGATGTCCATGATGCTGAGTGAGAGGTACAAGTTGCAGAGCAATGTGCATTGTAAAATTTTGTTTTTGTAAAATCGAAAAGCAACACGCACACACATATATACATATAGTCACATTTTATATATGTATATGTTTTATTTATTTGTTTGAACATAGAGAAAGTTGTGAAAGGATACACTCAGGGTTTTAAAACTGTGTCTTAGGCAGTCTGTATGAGTACATCTTTGTGTTGTTTCACATGATACAATGGGAAGTTTTACTTTTGTAATAGAAGTTAGTAATGAAAATAAAGGAAAACATCACAGCCCTAAAAAACCACTCTAACTTTGCTGGAAACTGTTCTAAACTAGAGAGCTTCCTTCAGTCCCCAGAGAAATTTCAGAGCTTTGAAGAGCTGCCCTGAAGTCAGGATGACTTTTATAGTTAACTTAATTGGTATATTATTTTACACAAGATAACAACTAAACTATTGGGATTTCTCCAGTTATTGATGTCCTCAAACGTAATCACGCTCAGAAAGGCTGCTGAAAATATGGTCAGCTTACATCCTGGCCTGGTTCATGTCAAACAACCAATTCTTAGAAGAAGAAATAGTGTACGAAATAGCAAAAGCGTATCAATTTAGGAAATTGTTTTTAGAAGTAATCTATAATTTTGGATAGATAAGAGGAAGGAACAAATTTTATAGCAGCTGAAAATATAGAATCAAATAGAGTAGAAACAATAGGCTGTAGCTGAATCTGTGCTTTTGGTAACTCACAAGATTTAAGAGGATTTTAGTTGAAATCTTGTCTTTCTAAGGGGGAGCAGTAAGTATCAAAAGGAAAATAAGTTTCTGTATGGCTTAGAAATTTTAAAGCCTGGTAGCACTATACAAAAGTCATTTTGAAATAAAAACTTTTAGTAATTCAGAGAACAAAAGTACAATAAGTACTTTCTTTATAAGAGTAAAATTTTTTATTGCTCATAGGTAAGATCTTGATAATTGAAAGCCCTTGAACAAAGACTCAAATATAGTAGGTTGTCAGTTGATAAGTGTGTACCAATGATATTTTGTAGATATCTTTTGAAAGGAGTTCCCGGGAAGCTGTGCTTAAACTTGATTAGCCAATAAACTAAAATATATTTTAGTTTAAATATATATAAAATATATTTGAGTTAAATTATAAATGCTAATCATACATGCTGACTTGTGAACAAGTTTGTCAAACATTGCTGGATCAGGGGTCTGAACACTCTATAATGTTAATATTATTCTAATATGGGTCTGTTTTAGATGCACATATAAATAGTTTTATCCAAAGCATATGTTAAAATTATTCTATCCCTGTAAGAGTCTCAGAATTTAAACTCTACTATAATTTCAACATAGGTCGTCAATAAGTGGTAACAGGTTAATGAATAAGTCATATTTTATTTTATATTTTCTCAAACTTTATAAGCAAAAAAATTTAAAGCATTTAATGAAATTGGATGCTGAATAGAAATGAAAAGATTCCATGGTGGTTAGTGGTGACCACTATATATATCGGTATATAATTCCATATGTAATCCCGTTGCTCCCCATTGGTGAGGTCAGTGGGAGTACCGTAGCACTCTGAAGCAAACTTTCACAGGCTGTCCTGGTGCAGGTCCCAAAGCAGGAAATAAATATAGTTTTGCTGTTGGGTGAGGCAAGTGTATCTGTGTGTGTAGCTAACATGCAGAGAGGTACGTTCCTGCGTACTCCTGCTGCTGGGTCTGATGTGGGCTGTGGCTTCTCCATAGAGAGTTTGTGTACCCACTCACTGTATTTTAAGGAGAGCTCTGACTCCTCTCTGCAGATTTCATCAGTGTACATTTTATCAGGATGCACAGTTTAAAACATTCATTTATTCAAGTTTATCTAACTCAGCTAACTGTTAATTTGTTTCTGCTGCATTTGGGGTAATCTATCCCCAGGCCTTTCTGTGTTGTCTTGAATAATTGAGAGCCTGCTGGTCCACAGAGCCACATTGCTGCAGAAGCTGCTGCTAAGCCTCCAAGAAGCTCCCTTCGTTTGAGCAAGATTGAAAGTGGTTCCAGCCGGCTAGGAAAAAAAAATACATGAAGGCCGTAATAGGAAGGAAATCTTTAGGAATGAAATCTGTTTTCACCATGATTCATGTGGAAGGAATATAAATTAAAGATTCCTTCGATTTGTTGGAGTGTCTCTAATATTTTTCAAGTAGCATTTGTTTTACCTTCCTTATTTCAGCAAACTTTCGAAGGAGACTTTGAGTCTTAGTTTTCTCCTTCGTAAAATGAAGTAATAATACCTGCCTTCAATTCTACGATTTTGTGAGGATGAAATAGAGGGATGTAAAAGCTCCTATAAATGGCAAATGTGTCCACCACTCTAAGGCATTAGTTCTTTCTCACTGTGGTTTTTTGCCTTTTTATAACTTTTGATAACTTCCTGAACCTTATGTTATTACTCGAATACAACATACAATCAACCATGTTGCATGGTTAGGGGACTTTTTTTTTTTAACTTTTTTTTGAGATTATGGTAGTTTACAACTTTGTGACATTTCAGTTGTACATTATTGTTTGTCAGTCATGTTGTAGGTGCATCACTTCACCCTTTGTGCCCACCCATCTCCCTTTTCCCCTGGTAACCACTAATCTGTTCTCTTTGTCTACATGTTTAACTCCCACATGTGAGTGGAGGCATACAGAGATTGTCTTTCTCTATCTGGCTTATTTCGCTTAACATAATAGGCTACGGGAAATTTTTTGAATTTAATTTCTAATTTGAATTTTTGTCTCTTTTATTTTTCCCGTGCAGAAAGAAAATCAGCCTCTCAGTTACTCATATCCAATTTCAGAATTCTCTCGCAGAGTCAAGTAGCTGAGGCTTTGCAGAAACTTGGGGAACGTGAAGAATTGCAGATAATGACCAGCTCCTTCTGGGCATGCATTTCCTCAAGAAAAAGTTACATTGCTCAGTTTCAGTTAGCTGTGCCTTGAAACTGAGTGCAAGTGTCCCTGAAGACTCACCTGCCCACCCAGAGACAGGGCTTCCCTTGAGCCATTTTTCCACTGAGCCAGGATGGTGTGACCTCTTGCTGCTGCACTTTCTCAAAGTGATTGTATTTCACTGCTCTCATAAACACATCTTGTACAAGAAACAAGGTTGTCTTTTCAACTTGTGCTCCTGCTTGACAAGAAAAATAAAACCCAGTCTGCTTTCAGGACATTATGGCCTACTGAGAAGTCAACCCTTTTCATTTTTGCTAAGAATGCTTCTGTATCCATTTCCCATTCTTCGTGTAGACGGACAATATATTATGAAAGAAGAGAATCAGGTAGACGGACAATATGTTATGAAAGAAGAGAATCAGGATTGATAATTAGCCTGTTTCTGCTTTTGCTCTCTGGGATTCAGAAAGTTCTAACTAGCAGGGCTGGTTAAATAGGCAATTCTAAAATCCATAATTAGGAGATGCTTGTTAAATCCAGATTTTAATGCTTTTTTTTTTTTTATTATGCATGTGAGAGCTTGCAGCTTTTGATCTGTTATACCTTTACATATATTTTATGCTTGGCTATGCCAGTAACACAGATATTATTAAGTAAGGCCAGGATTTATTTTATTTTATATCTATAGGTTATTCTTTAGTCGAAAGATTATAGAGATGAAGGGATTTTAGACCAATTATTTTCATATGATTTATAGCAAGAAAGTATTTGTGAATTCCTTTGTGTCAGTAGTGAGCATAAGAAAGAATCTATTTGCATTTTTGCTTGTCTATATTATGTGACCTAAGCTGTATAGGCTGAATGTTTAGCTTTTTAATCAGAAACTAAGTTTGGTGCCGAGTGACATAGGTTAGATTGTTTAGACACGCACTGTCCAATACAGTAGCTGTTAGCCTCATGTGGTTATTGAGCTTCTGAAACGAGGCTAGTACAAATGGAGATGCGTTGGACATGTGAAATGCATACTGGAGTGAGTACAAAAGAAGATGTAAAATATTTTGCTAGTAATTTTTACGTTGAATTACATGTTGAAATGACATTTTGGATATTATGGTTGAGTGAAATATATTATTAAAGTCAATTTTACTGTTTAATTTTTAAAAAATTTCTTATGTAGTTACTAGAACATTTAAAATTGCACATGGGCCCCTCATTATGTTTCTGCTGCACACACTGCTCTTAGCAGTCTTGGTATAGATATATTATGTTTAGATCCTTCTCCTTGTCAAGTTTCCTCATTTTCCCCACTGATTTTGGGGTAAATTTAAGGAGATCTGCACTTTCTGGAAGCATTCCTTTTCATTGTCTCACTTGAAAAATGTCATTAGAATTACTCCACAAGTTTGCTCATCTTTCAGAGGTTTTATTTATACAAAGTTGATTTTAACTTGACTTTGGGTCTGTGAGCGTAAACATTGTGTAGTTTAGCTGTGTGTATAAAGGAGGCTGTTCTTCCTAGGGAGAGGGCACCGTCTTGTGGAATGTCCTGAATACAGCAGCTTCTTTCAGTGATCAGCTATAGATTTTAAGGTCTTTGGAATAGACAAATAATTTATTTCAGACATTTGGAGAAAGAAACTAAGATAATGATAAAGATGTTCACTTCTCTGCAGCATCTTTCCTATCTGGAGCTCATGTCAGTTCTGGGACTTACTTTTCTTAGTTATGCGATGCTGAGGTTGAGACAATGTAAGAGGAACATTCTGATTTAGAGTGCTTTTTAAAAATACAAAGCTCTTGTTCAAGTTTTTGGATTATTTTTTTTTCTTCCCCAAATTTCCAACTGAGGTTTTTGTGTTTAATTATAAAAAGAAGCAGCGTTCTATTTTTTTGTCCCTTTTCTATGTAAAACTTGAGGGTGTTTAAATTATTTAATCCATACAAGTAAGTTTCATTAAATAAACGAAGATGAAAAGATATATAAACGTCATATTACATTTTTTCAAGAACTAATTTTAGGTATTTTGGAGATATGCATTTTAAAAAGGGAAACTGTTGAAACAGTCTGGTTCATGTATTTTTTGGTTTTATACTTCTTGATGTACTATTTGTATGCATAATGATTAATTATTCAACGTATATCTCTTCATCTTCACATTTCATATTCAAACCCTGCCAAAAATAACTACCAAATCACTGAAATCTTGATACTGAGAACAGAATAGATTTTGCATGATTTGGAATTTTATTAACCGAGTCCAGCAAAACAAGATATGAGGCAGCATCTAGCCAATCCACTAAAAATTCTCCAAAGCATTTATTGTCTTTTCAGGCTGATGGAAGAGAGGGTAGTTATTAGCTATGGGGGTATGGGTCAGCTGGATTCCATTTTATGTGGAGACCCTGCCAGCCCATTTCTAAAATTGTGCTTGCTTTATATATACTACTTTCTTTGGAACCCAAAAATAATATGAAAACCATTGTGATTATGAAAACGTAACACAGATACCAGGACAAGACCAACAAAACTAAGGAGCTAGGCAACCAAATCCATCCTAAGGAAGGAAGCATAAGATTTGCGTACTCTATTTGCAAAAGGAGCCAAAATTTACCCATATTGACAGCAAAGAGCTGAAATAATTGTATGATTCTTGTGAAAATATTATTAATGTCTATTGCTTATTCATTAAAAAGCTTTCATGAGTTTCCATGTGGTAATAGACTTTTAGATCTCTATTTAATATTACATAATATTACTTTTAATTATTTGCTAGATAAATAAATTCTTGATGGAATAAAAAATTCATTTAAACTTGATTTCCAAAAAGTCAATTTTAAAATTTACAATGTTAGTTTTAGTGACAACTATTGTTCAGTTCTCTCTCACATTTCCAGAAATCTATGCTTGTTTCATAGCCACCAGCAAAGGCTTCTGTTGATGAGAGATCTGGACCCACTGTTGTTTCAGGAAGATAATATTTTTTTTGTAGGAAAGTAGCCATTTAAGTGGAATCTTCCAAGCAACTGTCTCAACCCTCTCCCAGGTTCTTGCTCCACTCCTATTGTTTTCGTTTTTCTATCCCATTCCATTTGTGAAAGCCGGGCCATGAGCCAAAAAACACCTCATGGATTAGTAGCAATCACAGTCACTTGAGAGCAGGGTGGCCACCTGGCCTCTTTTGGTGTGAACAATGCAGCTTTGTGTGTATTGGTCCTAGTCGAGGCGGGCTGTATAAGGACACTGAGATGAAGGTGTCCTACGCCCGCGTAGGCTTGTTGTCAACACATGAGTGCTTCAAAGAGAACAGGATGCAGCTTCCCTCCTTACTGTTGTCTTGCTCTTGATAGGGGTTTAAGGGCCTCACCTGTTTTCAGTGAGGGGTTGAATGGTTGCACCTGCTGGCATTCTCTCCCAGTGCAGGAATCAAGACTATTGCTTGGGACAAAGCTAGAATATAGTACTCAAAAGGAGATTTCCTGGGAGAAAATGTTATTTGGTATCCTGTAAATAGCTGTTCCCTAGGGAAAGTAATGATTAATGCAGACTAAGCATAAAGAATGTACTTTTCTTCCAGCTATTTCCTGCAATGTGCACAAAACTGATTAAAACAAATTATTGCAGGTGGTTGAAATAGCATCATGAAAAATTAAACAGTTGGAAGGCAACCTTTAGTGACAAATATAGGGGCTTTTACAAGAAACTGAACAGAATATGCTCTTCAGAAAGGTACAGCTGGAGTCTGCTTAGGCTTTGGTCTGCTTTGTGACCGGGCCTTTCAGCCGGTGCAAACTGTTCTCAGAATAGGGGTCCCTGCTGTAGGAGGGACAAACACTGAGTCTGCAGCTCTAATATGCTGCTTCTCACTGCCAGGCCTGCAGGACAGGAAGGGGAAGCAGAAGTTATACTGATTTGGGATCAGATTGAGGGCTCGGGTAGCCTCAACACCCAGAACAGACCAATCTACTCAAGGATGACAGGGATGAGAAGACAGGGTCCATGGGCTGGGTGTGAAAGCAAAGGGAATGTGGACTTGAAGAATAGAGTGTACTACTGGAGGTGAGACCGCTTGCTTCTTTTGCAGTGGAGGTCAAATCAGGAGTATCCTTCTTTCTGCTATGCTTTGCAAGCTGTGGTCTCTAGGATGGTTCTGTGTGTCTTTGTATAGCTAGTATGCCAGAGGTAGCCTCTATGTGGGGCCAGTCTGTAGATGAGGAGTAAAGCAAAAGAGATCCTGTAGTATAATAGAAAAACCTGTATGCAGGAAAATGAAGTTCAAATTTTGGTCCTGCCGCTGAATAGATTTGTAACGTTGAACAATTTACTTACTTTCTATGAGCATCACCAGTTTCATATTTGCAAAAGAGGCCTAATACCTACCTCATTGTGTTGTTTTGAGGATTAAATAAAATGTAAAATATAAAACACTCCATGTTGTACTTGATGTATTGTAAATGCTCAGTAAGTACTAAGTTTCTATTGTGTGTTGGATTCTATATAGTATGAATAATACCTTATTGATCAGGTAATTATCCATTAACCATACAACTGTTTCATAATTGCATGCCATTCATTATTAGAAGTTTGCATCATCAATGCAAGGGCATGATTATTACGGGAAAGCAACTCTAAATTCATGCCCCATTGATAGTGAGTGGAGAGAGGGAAAGTCATACTTGTTGAGCCCTTACTGTGTGTTTTTGTTAACATCACCCTAGTTTATCACTGCAACGACTTTATGAAAGAGGTAGTATTATCTTTTCTTTAATAATGAAGAAACTGAGATCAAAGAGTTTAAGTTGCCTAAACTCATGTAGAATATTAATGGTGGAACTGGAATAGTTTTGTTGAAAGCAGGATTTATGCTTTTTGCTTTTTCACATTTCATTTTTTTGAATGAAAGAACTTTTGGGGGAATATACCTTAATAACCACTTTGCTGAAATTGTGAAAAAAGTAATACATAGATTCCACTCACATTTCATTCTTAGAACAGCGAGGGAATCTTTCACCTCCCAAGCAACCATTGGATGACAGCCGCTCTGGGAAGGGAGCACAACCTTGGGTGAGCCAGCCCTTCAGAACGGGGCCATTCTTGGAGAGGACCTACAGCCGTAAACGTCAGCGGACAACCTTCCCAGCAGCTTGGGAAATAAGTCCTTTGGTCTTAGAGAAAGGAGGAAAGTAACATTTAATGTAGGAATATAGATTTATTTTTAGTGTCCTATTTTTGAAGTAGTTGTAAAATAAACTGTCTGAAGCTTAGTTTTTGGTGTTTTCCTTTCAAATGCTAACAGTTCTCTTTGCAACTTCTACCTAGGATGACTGTTTCCACACTTTGGTCTTGACTCTAAGCCTGCTCTTGAAAATCTGTCAATAATCTCACCCCAACTAGTGTAAAAGTGCCTTCCTCTCCAAGTTCAAATGAAAAGCATTTGTACGTAATGCCGTTCTAGATGGGTTCAAGGTCAAAGTATTGTCTTTTTTCTTTTTCATCAGATTTTAGGCCTAGAGATAAGGAATTCATTTAAGGGTTATTTTCTTATGAAAACTATTAAAGAAGCCATTGATTCAGTTCAGTTCAATTAGGTATCATGTTATATATATATCCTAAAAGTATTTTAAAAATTCATTTGACTTTTTTTTTAAATCTAAAGAGGAAACCTGGGTAGAAAGTGCTTTATTTTTGTCGCTCTCTTATTGATTCCTTAATGGTTTTCCCAGAGAGGTGATCACGGACATTGCCTGTTCTCTTCAAGGACCGTCCTCCTCCACACTCAGTAGCTTCTGACTGTACTGAGAGGTATGAGATATTCACGTTTGACGTCTCTCCATTTCCTTCTTCCATACTTTGTTTGTCTGTTCTATTTAATATGGCCCCTCTTCTTTCCTTACCATTTGTTGAGTGCATCTCATGTGTTAAATACTCTTCTAGGTGCTTAGAATATGCTAGGGAACAAAATACACGAAAGTCCCTGCCCTCACTGGGCTTACAGAATAACTCACATTTATATTCTTGATTCCGTTTCCATTCTTAAGCCCATGTCTTAATATTTCCTTTGGAAAATACCTCTTGAATCTTCACGCTCTCTACCTGCTTTCTAAAGGTATACTCATATCCACTTACTCAAATATAATTTTCTCATAACCAGGCTACCCTAACACTAGCATATTCTCTTATTTTTTTACTCCATTGTTTGAGTAGTCTGCATCTAGTGTCTCATCTTCCTTAGTTCTCCTTCATTCCTTACCCTCTTGTAATCCAGTGTTTTACCTTAAAAGTTTGCAAAATTTCCCCTAGGAAAATATAGTCACACATTTATATTTTTTTTGCTTCTGCTGCTACCATCCTACCTATCTCTTGGACCATCGCAATAATAGCCTCTTTCATAACTGGCCTTTTTGGCAATAATTACTTCAGTCTTCAAGTCCATCTTATAAGCTGCTGGCAAAATATGCCTTGTGTTGGGAGGTCCCCAACACCAATCCCAGGTTTGGTGATTCATCAGGAAGACACACAGGCCACAGTATATATTAGTACTCAATGAGTGTGATTATGTCGAAAGGAAACAGAGCAAAATCCACAAAGGGAAAAGAAACATGGGACAGAATTTTGGGGAAACGAGACACAAGCTTCCAGAGTCCTTTCCCAGTGAAGGCACACAGGACATAGTTAATTTCTCCAGAAACGAATTGTGACAACATGTGTGAAATGTTCCCAACCAGGGAAGCACGTTAGAGACTCTGTGTTGAGTTTTTATTAGGAGCTGGTCATGTAGGCACCCTCTGCCTGGCACATATCCCAAAAGGAAAACAGGTGTTTCGTGTAAGCCATATTATTCATACAAACAGTTTAGGCACTGTGAGACAGCCTTGTAGGTTGTAGAATGATGGGAACCCTTCCAAAATCCAAATGCCCCCATGCCAGCAAAGGGCCAACTTTGCAAACAGGCCTTTCTAAGGATAGCGGTTCAGGCCTGCTCTGTTAACTCTTTTCTGCACTCTCCTCCTACCATGTAACTCTGATATTCATTCATTCATGAAATATTTATTGAACATCCACAAGGTACTGGAGATACAGTGATGAACAAAACAGATAAAATCTCTGTTTTGTTTTGCTTTTGATCTGGAAGGGAAGATAGATTAAAAAAAGTGTAATATAATGTCCAGTGGTAATCAAGCTTATGAAATAAAATAAAGCAGTTTAATGAGATAAAGAGCAATGAGGTGGGCACTACTTTAGATGGGGTCACCAGGGAAGGCCTGTCTGAAGAAGTGAGCTTTTAGGAGAGACTTGAAAGAGCATCCAGGCAGAAAGGATAGCAAGTGAAAGGCCTACAGGTGAAATGAGCTTGGTGTGTTCCAGAAACAGCAAGAAGATTGGTATAGCTGGAGTGGAATGTGGAAGGTAGAGAGTGGAAGGAGATAAGTTTGGAGAAATAGTCAGAAACTAGATTATGTGGGATCTTTTTGGAGGCCATGGTAAAAGGTTTGAACTTGATTCTAAGTATGTTAGAAATTTCTCAAAGCATTTTGAACAGTGAGTGATATAATCTAATTTATATTTTAAAATGATATTAGTTGCTGCATCAGAAACCAAGGCAGAATGGTAAGAGGTCAAGAGTGGAAGGACAGAGATGAGTCAAATGCTATTCTAGAAATCTTGAGACATCATGGAGGCTTGGACCCGGGTGGGAGCCGCAGAGAGATGAGAGAGATTATGACACTTTACTGCTTAAAAACTCTAATCACTCAATTGGCTACAGTGTGTAGTTCTCATACCTTGCTCTGATCTTCAACTCATTTCAATCTTGAACCAACCTTTTTCCCACTAAAAATTTCTCAGCATGAGCTCTTATATACTCCATATTTAAATCAGCATAAATCTCTGGCCATTGCTTAAATATGATAGATTTTCTTACCTCCATGATTCGTTTTATGCTCAGGTCTCCTTGTGAAAAATGATAATCCCTTTTAGCTATTCTTTTGCACACAAATGTTATTTTTCTTCAAAAATGTTACTTTTCTCCCTTTCCATGAATTCTTCCCTATTTTCTACTTGAATTAATTTCTCTTCCGTGGTCCCATATATTTCTCTTACCTATTGCTGCCTAAAAATCTAACCTAAACATTCTGGCTTAAAATACTGATTTTACTTTGTCATGATTTTATGGGTCAGAAATGCAGGAAGTGCTCAGCTATGTTGTTCACCTGACATGTCATTAGCCAGAGTGGCTGCGACTGGAGGGTCTATTTCCAAAATGACTTCTTCACTCACAAGTTTGGCACCTCAGTGTTTTTTGGCCTTTCTCTGTCTTCACATGGTACCTCATCCTTCAGGGCTTCAGTTTCTCACAGTATGACAGCCTTTTATATGGAGGCTGATGACCTCCAAGAGACCAAGATAGAAGCTGCCAGTCCTCTGAAAGGTTAGGTCTGGAACTGGCATACTGTCACTTTCATCATCTCTATTGATCACGGTAATCACAGGCCAGCCCAGATTCAAGGGACTGGGAGAAAAAGCTTCATTCGTTGCCAAGAGAATGACATGGGCCTACAGGGAGGAAAAGAATTAATGGCAGCCATCTTGGAGACAATTATCACACATGTAGCACTTTACTCAAATTTCTATTTTCACAATATTTGTTGGTGTTATATGTATTTGTATAGATGTCTTATATCCCTTATTAGATTGTAAATTCTTTGAAGGAGAGAATGGTGGTTGATTCTTCTTTGTATTTCTAGTATCTAGTCTGTTCTCTCACACATCACAGATTTTCATGCCTGTTTTTTGAATAGAATTTACATGGCAGTATTCTTAGAAAATATATGCTGAAATGAGAAAAAACTCAGTTCAACAAATAATTGTTGAATATCTGCTAAATTCAATGGGTTGATTAATTGTAAGGATTGAACATTTCTTCCATTTGAATAGTTTTACAGTTTACAGGTAAAGTCATTGAACATTTACTGGGCAAAGTTCTGTGATGTGTGCTTTGGAGAATACAAAGATTAATAACAGCATCTTTAACATGCATTTTTGAATTTGATTCTCACAAGTGTCTGAGGTACAGGGAGAGAATTTGCTAGCCCCATATTACAGATGAGGGATGGTTAAGGGAACTTTTGGCAGATCCGGACCTGTAATTTAGTCTGTTTATTTCCAACGCAATGTTGAGGTTTAATGCTTAGTTTCAAGGCCCTCTAAAATGTGGCCATAAACTTACCCTTCAATATGTACCTCTCACAACTCTTCAAGTACTGGATATTCTTGTTTTATGAACAGACCCGTAACTTTCTCATAATTTTGTTGATGTTTCCTTCTCTTTTCCGTTTATTTATTTAGAGGTTGCCTGAAATAAACATATTTTTTGCAGTCCATCCCTCCTACACACCCTTTTTGAATTCAGCATCAGCCCGCCGCCTCTGCTGAAGGCTTTGGCAGCCCTGATTATACCATGTGACTTCCCCTTACTGCAGTTGACTGGACTAGGGATGTGCACATGACCCAAGGCTGCTGAACTCATTAGCTGAGCCACAGCTGATCAGCTTGTCAAATTCTCTAATGAGTTTGCACTAAGACCGGAAAGTTTCTCTTTGTGATACATGTCCACCCTATGATTTAATATGATTTTGAGTAAAGCAACAATATTGGTCTGTGCACAAGGAGAGAAGCTGCTCAAGAGAAAAACTGGAGAATCTGCGAGGGTGCTTTGGTCTTAGTTGCTTCCCAGTTCAGCTTCCTGTAAAACTGAACTTCACCTTAGTTTTTTTCTCTGTGAGATTACCTCTCACGTTATTAAATAAATCCTCCTTCACTTGATTATTCCTTTGCTACTCAAAATGCTTTGACTAAAACATTGCCAGATTCAATATTTTCTCAGTCCATGTCTTCTTCAATCTCTCACCCCATTTTTCAACTGCTGTCAGAATGCATTCTCAAAATATTTGTTTTTCTTGACTTTTAAGGTACTGATTCTTCCAGTTCTTTTCTCGCTAGATAGCTCCTTCTGTACTTGCCTTTCTTTTTATCCTATTAAATATAGGCCAACCAAGGTTTGCTCTTGGCCTTTGTTTCCTTTCTCCATACTTTCACTCTTGTTGTTCTTATCTGTTCCCATGGTGTCAACTGCCGTCTCTATGACAGTGACTATTAAATAGACTTCACACACACATACACACATGCACACACACACTTCATAGCTTTGACTTCTCTCCTAAATTCCACTGTTTGCTTATTGGCATCTGAAACTTAATGAGTCAAAACAGAATTCTTTATCTTTCCCTCCAGATGAGTTCATATAGCTACTGGATAATTTTTGAAGTAACTTTCTCTTAATCCTATGAATCTGAGACCTCATGACATTTTTATTTTCTTTTAATGGTGTTATTTTTCTCTTAGTAATATAACTGTAATTTTTTATACCCTTCTGGGTATTTTCAGTGTCAAACTAGACTTTCTGGATGTATAGTGATTAATACTGATTAATAATAGATCCTACCTGAGTAATGACTGATAATAGTAGACCCTATTTGAACCCACGTTTATACTCCTGGCCTAGATTTGGCTGTGGGATGGGAGACTGTTTTTGTCTCATATATAATCCATTTCAGATATCTAGGATGCAGGAAAAGAGTGACTCCAGAGTCCCAGGAGCGAGTTGATCTTGTTGACCTAATATAGTATCCCCTAAGCAGTTTTCTGTGGGTGAGAGCATCATGTGATGATGGTGTTGAATAACTCACTTCACAATGTCCAGCACAGTAGTTAGTTGTACTCTAACAGACTGCTTCTCTTACGTAACACTTTTCTTGAAATTCAACTCCTGAACTGATTTGTTAGCATTGGCAATAGAACCTGGGAGTCTGAAATCTACAAAAGGTAGGATTGGCTTTAATGTGAAAGCAACTTTACGAGTAGTTGGAAAAGTCACCTATCTGACTGATTTGAGATCTTCCAGATTCTTACTCCATCCAAAGAAGACAGTAATCATCTTCTACTTGGCATGGGGTAGCTGTCGGTCAGTGGATGTCTATCAAGTGTATGTGATGTGCAGATAACTAAGCATTATGGAAAGATCAAAAAGATCTTGAGAATAAAGCTCCTGCCCCGGCACAAGAATCTTGCAGGCTGTTGAGAATTCAATATAAGTTCTAATTCAACCACATGGGAGTGGCTCATGATTATGCTCTTTTGTTTAGACTCATATTGCTTAAAGTCTTGTTCTGAATATGTTTAATTAGGAAACCTAAAATATTTCCCTTCGGATGCCTCCAATTGAAAGCATCCTAATAGCAGTGAGCTTTGTAAGGCATGAAGGAAAAGCTGGGCTATCTAGAGCACAGTTTACTGAATATCATTACTGATGCGGCCTCTGTCTAGAACACAGTGGCAATTTATGTTCATAATTTGGTAAAGATTCTGAACTGTCTTCTGCACTATCACAAAGATAAACTTACTTTCATTGTATGTTAGGGGATTTTATTGTGTGCGATGTAAAACATTGGTAGTCCGTATATGCATTTTGAAATAGTAATACTAAGCAGCCTCCTGTCTTGATCATTCTGAATAAACAGGAATTCACCACAGGGTGAATTCAGCATATTGGAATCATGTGGGAAATTGTTCTTTGTTTCCTTAATAAGCCAATTCAATGAACAGAAGACCTTCGAAATTTGTTTTCAATGTATTTTCCCCACACTTTAATTACTTTTGAAGTGAGAATGTACAAAAATTACTAACTTTCAGCAACTGTATAAACAACTATCATTCATTGAGCACTTGTTCAGTGCCCAGCATAGTGCAAGGTACTTTGCATACATTCTCTTTAATTGTTGTATCTTGAATTAGCCGTATCATTAGTCCTAAGTAGTGTATTAGAAAGAAAATGAGCTTCAGAGGCAGTTGGAGCTGGATTTACCCCTACATAGATATGCGACCTTGTTCAAACTACTTTTCTTATCTCTCAAGAGGTTTGTCTTAAAGATTCATATATATCCATTTTATCTTCACATGTATTTTAGTATAAAGCTGGTCAAAATCGGTACTATTCAGTAAGTGTTTCTTCTAATCCTTTCCTGTTGAACTGATTAGGTAAGAATTGAAGGTGAGTTTTTATTTTGAAATTTGGAGCCCACCTACAGTTTTCTCAATCTTTTCTCAAAGTGTCTGATTCTCCTAACAGCAGTAAAAATTCGCTGGTGGGATTAGTTAGCTGGAGTTTGCTGCAACACGTGGCATTTGAATAGCATACTTAGATACAGTATTTTTGGTGTATTTGTTTGCTTGCTTGCTTTTTCCTAAGATTTGCTTTAGAGATCTGCTCGCACGGTGTTCTAGGGATAGGGGCAGCCACCACACAGAGAAAGATTAAGAAGTAGTAGCATTGAGCACAACTCTTTTGGGAAATCAGCCTTGTTAATTTATTAAAGAATTAAAAACAGAAATCAATTAGATCCTTTATTTTACTTGAAGATACTCTCATGCTTTTAAATTATTTTATGTTCTAATTCCTTCTCTTTTTTTTTCAGGCTATTTTAAAAGCAATACATGCTTAGTATAGAACATTTGAAAACTGCAGAACCAAACGATAGAGAGAGAAAGAGTGAGAGAGAGAGAAAGATGTAAAACAGAAAATTAAAACCACCTGCCATTTCACCAGTCTTGACTAACCAGAATATGATTTTGTTTCTGGATTTTTCCCATTTCATCAAGTATTATAAGATAAAATAATTTTTAAAGACTATATGGTTTCCCATCGTATAGGTATCCTGTAATTTACTGAACAAGTCTCATTGCTTACTTAGGTCATTTTTTTTCTGTTGATATAAATGAAATGCTTTTCTGTATAAATTTTTGTCTAAATATTTGAATATTTTCTTTAGAGAAGACTCCTGGAAAGGGAATTATTGGGTCAAAATAAATTAAGTTTTTAAAAAGTTCTGGAAACAAATCACACAATGGCTTTCTGAAAAGAATGGAACAAGCTACATTTCCATCTGTAGCATATAAGAGTTCCTTTTCTCCAAATGCCTTCTTTTTCAACAATAGATCATTCATTTGGCCCTCTTTAACTTATTTGCATTTACCGTTTTCCTCACCAAAAATATTATAAAATAAATTTGTATGAGTGTGTAAGATGAGAGAGCAGAGCAATCACAGAGCTACTAACTGGCTTTTTAGAAGGATTTATGAAGACTAGCTGAAGCATCTGAAGGCATATTTAAGATCTATGTTTCATAAGGAAAAAAGTGTACGTGTTCCATGAAACTATTAATCTTTTCGCCTAATCATTTTTTGGAGGGAGCCTAGGAGAGAATGGGATTCAGTATGCAGCAAATATTGTACCAATTCTTGTGACATTATGTAAAATTTGTACTTTTTTCCTGTTATTTGGTGATAATGATGTCATATTATATAGAGAAAATGATAATGTTAACATTTCATGGCTTTGGTAAGGCTATTGATGACCCAATGTACTTCAGTTTATAAATCTACCAAAAATCCTTCTTGATCAATTATGTTGGTGAATTTACAACTGGTTGCGTTACATCTTGAGACAGGGTCAGGCATGACAGTATTCACTCCACTGGAACAGAGGAGATGTAGGGGATCTGGAAGTTGGAACGAGACATTCCCTTGAGTGGAGGAGGTTGAGGATGGGATGGGATGTGGACCAGAACGTAACCACAGACATTGAGGGGAAAAATATGTTTGGGAAGGTACTTTGTGGTATACAGAGAGAAGATGTAATGGTTTAATCAGGACAGAGAACCAGGCACAGAGGGAATTGAGCAAGGGACCCAGTTACCACATCTAGAAGATCAATTAGGACTTGGTTTCTGGAACAAGGCAGAAGCCTGGTTGTTAAAACTTTGCCAAAGGATCAGTTCTTGGAGTTGGACTAATAGCAAGGTTGACTTGATATCTAGTGTCCTATATTGAGCTAAAGTTCCCTCCTCGTGAGGATGCGATTGTTCCAAAGACTTAGATAAGATTGAACATCCAGGAGAGATTAAGTGGCTCCCACTGTGGAGAGAGAAGGCATGGGAGTAGGAGGGTATTGGAACTAGACAGACCACCGTAGTATCACCCAAAGGTGACTGTCAATGTTTCAGAAGAAGTTAGAGGGATATATAGTGACCTAGAGGAGCCAGTCCTCGATTTAGTGCTATTTAACACTTCCATTAAATTGATAAATTAGAGAACAAGCCATTAATTACTCAAATGACATTAACTAAAATAGTAGCTTGCCTTTTGGAAACAAGATTTTAATATTATTTTGAAAAACTGGATAAATGATTAAAACCCAGCAGTAGCTTAGCAAGGACAAATGCACAACAGCCCCTTTAAATAGAAAAACAAATGCTACCAATAAATTAGTCTGCTAAATTACAGACTAAAGGATTGAAGACTTTTATTTTCTGGTTGACCTTTTCTGGAAAACGTGGAGTATTGATGGAATTTTTAAACTGTGACATTAGTAACTTTATTCTTGCCATTTTAAGGTCTCCTGAAATTTACTTGATTTTGTAGAGTTCAGTTACATTTAGAGCAAGAATAAAATATTTATCAGACCTCTCTTGGTGCTACTTGGCAGGTACTTTTCAGACTAAGTATTGTATTTTTTTGGCTACGAGTCAAGGAAAGTGGATACCATGAATTTATGAAAAGGAAAATCTGGTTTCTCTAGTGCTGGATGGGAAAAGGTCACTAAGCACTACTAATTACTGCTTCTGCGGGTGTTTTAATAGGAACTTTCCTAAGAGATTGAGTGTGGAGGACATGAGGTCAACTCAGTACAAGAAGGAGTTATTGAATATAGAATAGAGAAAAATACAGATTAGCTGAGAAGACAGAATGAGTCATCCACTTTCCTTAAATGGGAGAATCAATGCTTCAGAAAATTTTGTTAGAATGATTTTCATGTGTTGCACTAATAATCTGCTTTCAGTTTCACTTAAAATTATTATAATACTTGAAAAAATATAATCCACTCAAGTTGGCTGGTTCCTTTTTAGATACAGACAGGATGAAGAGGTTAGTGATAAGGGAACATTTATAGCCTGAGATGAGAGCTTTTTGGGAGCTCTGACATTAGAGAAAATGTAAAAAGTGTCTGATGTAACTGCATTTTCTTTTTTTAAGTTTCTGCCAGTGGGCTCTTTTTCTTGGAGATTATTCAACCCAAGAAACACTGTTTATCTGGCAGCTCAGCTCAGTCTGGGTCATTTAGATGCCTAGCCATGGTTATCTGGTTATCTGACTTCTTAGAGCAGGAATCCTGTCCTTTCTAATCTTTCTACCCCAAGAGTGGTTGAGCAAGTGTTTATTTCTGCCTCAATGGCTCCTTTGTGTACTCAAATACCATCATTCTGATGTCTTAGCTTTTTCTTCCACAAAATGAAACAAAGCTCAATTCTTTAAACTTTTGTTGCTATCATATTTAGTGATCGTGCATTCACAGGGTATTGTGTTCTATGTAAGTGAATGCATGCTCGTTTTGCCAGATAGTATAATTTAAGAAAAGAAGCATTTTGACTTTTGTAACATCAGTCTGCCTCAGCAACTCGGCATCTTCACAGATTCAAAAGAATGATTTTTTTAAAATCTTTTCAAAATCATAAGATAAACCAGATTCTTTAAATAGTTCGCTAAAAGAAATTTTATTTCCTTAAAAACAACTTTTTACTTTAAAAATCCTTTATGATATTAGTTTTGTATTATATCTTCATCTTTCAAATGGAAATTTCTTAGTAAACCCTGAATTACTTGCAAGCATTTCATGATGTAAATAGTCGATTTTTAAAAGATTGAGAAGCTATTCCTTTCATATGTGCGTCAAACAAGCATTGAAATTAGTGGGAAAAATTCGTGACTAGACAGGTGAGGTGTTATTTGCTTCTAAATTCAAATGGCAGAGCACACTGTTTGAAGGTATGTCTGTTGTCATAGATTTGATCCTTGAGTTGCCACTGAACCTCCACGACCTGAAGAAAAATCTTTACCCAGTTCAGGAAAATGTTTACTTTCCAGTTCAATCTGCATATATTAAACTACACTTAACTTTAGGCCTGAAGATTACAGGGCATTAGATGCTCTCTAGCGTAAATATTAAAATTGATTTTGATATTACCAATTCTAGAATCCTCTCCATGGCCTTTCACAGGAGATGCTTTCTCCCTAGGTCCCAGCCAGCTCTTTTGTATCACTTGATCATTTATCACCCCCAGGTGAGTGCCTTGGCTCCATCTCTCTGATCCTCTACCCATCTGAAGAAGAAAACACAATTATACAACTAATATTCTCTGTACCCAAGAAAAGCAACTCCTTTATATCATTATACCAAGCAGTTTAATCCTTCTTGTACCAGGTTCTTCATTCCAAAATAACACTTGCTTCAACATTTGCCTATCAAAAGGTCTGTTTTTGAGTGTACGTGTGTGTCCCTTCTCCTCAGGATTTCTGGTCCCCTAAGTTGTGCAGAGAAAGCCCTGAAATGGCAGCTTCAGTTGAAAGGCATCAGATGACTTTCTTAGTGCTCAAGCTAGAATACTTGAAGATTTCTTGTTCATTCTCTTATCCTCAATATGCACCCATTTGGGTTTTTGAGACCCATGATGGGAGGGTTGGGGGGCGATCCTGATGGAGAATGGGGAGCAGAAGATAATCTTCCTTTTCTTCCTGGCGAATCCCATGGATCAAGATTTTCTCCCATTGCATTTCTCCCATGACATTACATTAACTGTTAATCAATTCACATAGACTTTTTAAGTCACGTGTAATTTTTGGTTCTGTTTTATTTGTGTGTGTGTAAAGGATAATGTGAGAAATAAGTGTGTTATAAATAACCTGAAGTCTTCAGATTAGAGAAGGATGAAGACAAATTTGCTCATTTAGCTTAGGAAGGTTACTTAGGCCTGGAGCAGGAACTTTTTCCATGAACTTCTGGATGTAGCTCTGGCATATCCTTATACTTTATAGCGAAGGGAGTAACTCAGCCCCCAGCCTATTGACTACCTTATTTTTCATTGTCTCTATGTTATCTTATGATCCTATGCACTCAAATCCCCAAAATCTTTCTGTCGCTTTTGTTTAGATGAGGTGACTGAGTATAGTTAAAAACATATATTTTCTTAGAATTATCAAATAATATCATTACTGTTTACTTCTTTATTTTTATGTTTTGCCTGTAATGATTCTGTTCATTTTTACCAAATAGTTTTACCAGCATGCTAATTAATATACATTATATTGCATTCTGCCATTACTAGTTTTCTACCCAAACATTATTGTCTCTATAACATGCTTTCTTTTTACTTCTATTTTATTTTTTCTATTATATTTATATTAACCCTTATTCATGGTTGAGCAATGTGTAGTTGATGAATTGACTTGTCAAACAAAGATGGCAGAGTGGGAGCTGCCTGAGGGCAGGGATTTTGTCTGTATTCTCAGCACTTATGAGTGCCTGGTACGTGGTAGATACTCAATAAATATTTGTTCAATGAATGAAAACAACAAAATCTGATTTTTGCCCCTTGGTTAACATTATCTGTAAGGTACTGATGTTTTTATTGGTGCTTTTCCATGTCATTGTCATTAATACATAGCCTTTAATTATTTTATGTCCCCCAAGAAAATCAGTCTTATTATTTTATATTTACATTTATTTCAACCAAAAGTAAACTTCACAGTTTGAGTATCTACCTATCATATTTTCCTACCATGATTCTGATGACTTTAAAAATCAGAGCCTCCTCCAAGGAAGGCTTGTCATCATTGAGATTATTCACAAAAAGTGTCCTAGGCTTTGGAACATTCCAAAGGAAAAGTTCAAAAAATGTTTTGAGCAACTGGAAGTGTTTTGAGAGATGGAATGCTTTATTTTTATAAGCCCTGAGTCAGTGGTTCTTAACCTTGTTGGGGCCACCACTCCTTTCAAGAATTTGGTATCTATCACACATCTGACCCTGCCAAATGCACATACCAACACATGACACGTGGCATTTCCTTTAAGAGGTTTATAGGCCTCTGAAAGCTCCTTCATGAACTGTCTATGCGTTCTTGGACTCTGGTGAGGAAACCTGACTTTAAAGGTGTACCTACTAAACTCTAATTCCTTGAGCTCACTGCCTGGATCCGATTCATCCTCTGCCACAGCAAAGTGCCTTATGTTTAATAAAGATTAAACATCAAAACATAAAAACAAAAGTGACACCATGTCTAGCACTAAAAAATGTCATATTGTTTTATGATCATATTTTAAACTTCTTACCGTCCACGTATTCACATACATAGGCTAATAAAATTTATCTTAGATACCTGTCCATCCCATTGTGAATAAAGGACCTAATTATACCCCTAGGGGAAGGGCACTAACATTGAGGAACTTGTTACAAGGCTGGGACTATCAGAATGGCGTTTGCAGGGGTACTGGACACAGCGGGAAGGAGGCAAATCTGACCGTGTGCAACTGTCACTCTATTTAAACCCAACATCCAGTTGTTCTCTAGGTTTATGAGTCATTCCATTTTTGCCACTGTGTGACAAGTTGCCATCACAACTTGCGCTATATTATCTCTAGAAAATCAATACAAATTGGATTTATGCAAGGCACAGAATCACACAATACACCTTTAAAAAGAGAATAAAGGAAAATTTTGTCATTTTTAAATTAAGTCCTTTGTTCACTTCCATCATAGCAAAAGAAAATAATTCCTTTTTCTTTGTTTGCAGAAATACAATTGAGAGCAGCAGTATTACAGTGACCGAATATTAAATATGCCTTGTCTAATAGGACAAAACATATCATAGTCTCTTCCGTTTATATTGATACATTTCAATAGACTTAATTCTCCCATACATTTTTGGGGTGTTAGGTATAAATACCCAGATGAGAAAGGTAGCAATGCTTTATCCTTTCTGTGTTCTCTTTGGTGCATCCTGGGGTAGACAAAGGATCACAGGAGAAGGCTTTGGCTAAATTTAGTTAAGTGCAAGCCCTGATCCTACAGCCTGATGTATAACCCGTATGTGGGGGAGTGGGGGACATGAAGGAGTTAGAGAGGATAGGTTTGGAGGGCTTGCTAGTAACACTTATCTGTGGAGAAAAAACCAAGTAAACTTGCTCTGGTTCTGCTTTGATGTTGCTCCTCTTCCTCCCCATCAGTACTTACTCCCCTTCTCAGACCTGCAAGTCTAAGAGTCTTAGTGCTGATTCACACACTCTTCATTCTTCCTTTAGATTGTGAACACAGTTTATACTCCCTTATCCCTGCTCCAGGTCCAGTGTGATGATTGAATGAACTAATTCGTTCATTTCACAAATAATTTTGGAGCTCCTACTATGTGCCGAGCATTGTGCTGGGTATTCAGCTGAGAACAAAAGCTTACAGTCCCTGCCATTGGAGCTTTCAGCCTTTAGTTGAATGCGTGATAGAGAGAGTGAGGGAGAAAGATATGAAGAGCAGTGGGTTTCTTTTACAGTCTGTGACTGATAAATCTGCATATGGAAGAATGCCAGGATGGATGAAATTGGGCAGTAACAGTGGTTCCTCTTTATTCCCCTCTCTTTCATTCATGAAATCAATTCAATTTTGGATTGTGGAACTGTCTAGAAAGTATTTGGGTATATGGAAACTTTGGGATCAAAGGGAGAAGAAGCTGGAGGTTTCAGAGGGTAGGGATTTGATCATTTTTGGCTTTGTTCATAGTGTAACAGTTATGAATCACTCTTTAATACTCTGTGGTATAACTTCAGCACCCCCAACTCCTCAGCAAATTTAAATTAAAACTAATTATAAATCTGCATGTCAGAAAGTCTAGTGTCTCCTTCTTGAGATTTCCTTCTCCTCTTGATTTGCCCAAGAACTCCAGCAGCTCGTACTCTAAAAGGATAGTCTGACCGATTTCTACCCCCCAGGGCAAAGCACTGATGTTTGAACAGTGGTATTGCCATTTCTTCTTTGCTTCCACACCATGTCAGTGTTGAATGATGGTCCCTTCTAGGCCCACAGATATCCGTGTTCTGCATTGCCTTCAAGGTCCAGGTCCTAACTCTGAGGGAGATTTAGCCCACCCTTCAACGATATTCACCAAAGGTGCTCCACACTTGGATTCTTCCTTCAGTTAATATTCCCATGACCAGCCATTGCCCCCTAGGGTCCAAGCACTGCATCAGGAGGCTGGAAATGGAGGACAGACCAAAATCAGCCCTTTTCTATGGACCCTGGTCATCTTGTTTTGAGCCTAGTTCATCAGCCATAGCTCTCTTTGCCTCAGGGAAATTTTGTTTCTAAAGCTTTATTACCCTTCTTTGCCACTTGACCTTGTCTAGTCCACCTGATAAATCTCCTTGACTTAAATCTTAGTGCTCCTTGTGCAAATCGGTCTACATCCCCTTCAGTGACTAACTTTGCATAGCCAAACACTCTGGGTTGGCCACAAAGGGTTTATTGCACCTTAGTCCCAGGATAATGGCTGTCTACTAGCCCCAGAATTGCCTAATATAAGTAAGGCCTAGGAGGACAGAGAAAGTTTGCTTCCATTATTAAGAAAGAAAAGGAAGGAAAGAAGGAAGGGAGGAAGGAGGAAAGAGAGAGTGAAAGAAGGAAAGAAAAGAAGACAGAGAGAGAAAGAAGAAAGGAAAGAAAAGAAAGAAGGAAAGAAATGAAAGAAGGAAAAGATGGTAAATAGTGGCAGAGAGAGAGGGTGAGGACTGGGTAAGAAAAAAGGGGTGGATAAATTCATAGCCACTACTAACTCATTCTTCTCTCCCCAGCCATATTTTGGGGCAAGCTGATAATGTTGGTCTCTTTGGCCATCAGAAGAGGGAGAGCTTAGAGGGAGAAAGATAGCAAGGGAAAAAGATTGGAGAGAGGGGAGGGATTTTCTGTTCCAACTATTTGCTTTGCACTGGCAACTGTTTTCAGTGATTTAATGCCAAGCGTGCTAACCTCTTTGTTTTCTTAAAACCATTGCTTAAATTATTAAGCTAAAACAAGAATGTCGTGTTGAATTTAGAAAATGTAGCAAGGTTCAAGGAAGAAAAATTTCTTGTAATCCTGCCGTTTAGAGACCACCATTGTTAATATTTTGACATGTTTTCTTAGGAATATTTATTTATAAAACTTGAACTTACACTGTATATTCAATATTTATTATAATTTCACCCCCGCTAGGTCATTCAATATCATTTATAAATGCATCTTAATGGCTGCATGATTTTATCATCTTATCACACCATGATATTTCGTTGAATATTTAGGATGTTCATCGGTTGCTGCCTTTGTTTACTATTTATAGCATTCCAATGTGAGCATCTTAGTGTGTAAATCTTTCTACAGTGTCAGAAAGGCAAACACAATGAAGTGGTGTTGCATTACTGCTGCCAGAACATGCAACTGCTTGGTCCTGATGGTGCTCCTGGGATGAAAAAGTCCTGGTTATCTCTTGCAGCTTTCCTACTCCATCGCAGGACTCCTCTCTTCCCTAGGATTGAAGGGGCTAAACTGTGAGCCAGGTAGATATACTGGACAGGGCCTCTGGCTCTTTCTGATTTCTTGTTGCCCTGATGTAGATGTAGGCTTCTTCTCTGATGATACAATCTCAGTGTTAGAGCCCTCACTTCCCTCTGCTACTCTTCCCAATGGTACATCCTTTTTTACTGCTACAATTAGGTCTATATTAAGGTCGCAACCTCCTAGAACATATTCAGATTATCTGAAACCAGTTAAGACCTTCTATGCCCAGCAGTAGATGAGTTGCATGCAGAGATCAAATCTGATTTATTGATTTTGAGATAAAATAATAATAATAATAACTCACCTTGAGTACATGCCATGTGTGAGGCACTTGAGTAAGTGATTGATGTAAATCCTAACAGCAATCTGATGCCGTGGTTAATATTATTACCCCTATCTGGTATGTGAAGAGCCAGAGGCAGGGAGAGGTTACATAGCTGGCTCTGGGTCACCCCAATGGGCAATGGCTAAAGCAGGATTCAAGCCTTGGTTGTCTGTCTCCTGAGCCCTCACCTTTACGCATTATGCACATCATAAACAGACATGTATAGTTTTTAGCTTAATTTATTTTTATGTTAAATTTCCTGGTTTAAAATAAAACCAGAAAGTTTCATAGTTCTTACCTGACTTTTCAAGCCAATTATTTTATTGATTTCTAATTTTAGTTTTCTTTTAGATTTTTATCATGCAAAAAGCAAAAATTTTTATGAGGATTTTTAAACTCATAGAATGTTGGAGGTGAGGTGAGGGATCTCAGCGATGCCCTCGTCTTATCATCTAGTTGACTGAGGTTGTAATTTTTGATATTGGCTGGTTGAGGTTGATTTAGATTTCTGTTGCAATCTCTAGATTCTGTTCTGATCTCTATTCCAGTTGCCTGGTCTGTGCCTGAGTCATCCTCACAGTTTGTTAGATTGATATCTTAGTTTCTTCTCTAGTGGGCAGGAAAATCCTTCAGTTTCTATTTCTGCTCCACCAGAACGCTCTTATTATCAAGGACACAGCCTGTGATAGAACATCGCTGTCAGACCCACTCACATTATTTGACAAAAATATTGCCTACCTGCTGCCATAAGACCCCCAGCAGAGTGCTATGATCACTGTTACACGGGACATCATTCTGTCCTCGCCCAAATGTTTCTTTTTTCTTTTTTTTTTTTATAATTAGCAACACAGCCCTTTTTGTATATGCAGACTCCATCTGGTATAGTTCGATTAAAGTTGATGGTTATTTTTATGTCGTCAGCAATCATATTTTTTGTTCCACTTTTAGAATATCTCTTGCAGCGATTTTGAAAACTTTTTTTGACTTGTCTTTTTTAACTTGTCACCAAATTCGTGCAAAGGTTAACAGTAAAGGTGTTCAGTGCCAATCTCACCTGAGTATTAATCACTGCGTCAACGCAAGGTTATTTCACCATGCTAATCCTTTTGGACAGCTCTGTATAACTGAGTAGTTAGTTAATTAGAGGCTACTTCTGATTTTATTTTTCAAGATAAATGCTTTCTGGGCTCTAGATCATTTCTTTTCCTTTCTTTCTTTTCTTTTTTTTAGACTATTTTGATGCTTGCTTGGTACAGCGCTCCAAGTGGATTTTGTTGCCCTTGGCTTTATACCTGCTTCCTGAACAGTGGGAATTATCCTGCATTCTACCGAGTTCCACAGCTGTTTCTCTTCACCAGCATTCCAAACCACTTCAACATTCTTTTTTTTTTTTTTTTTTATTAATGTTATGATAGATTACAACCTTGTGAGATTTCAGTTGTACATTTTTGTTAGTCATGTTGTGGGTACACCACTTCCCCCTCCGTACCCTCCCCCCACCCCCCCTTTTCCCTGGTAACCACCAATCAGATCTCCTTCTCAATATACTAATTTCCACCTATGAGTGGAGTCATATAGAGTTCGTCTTTCTCTGACTGACTTATTTCGCTTAACATAATACCCTCGAGGTCCATCCACATTGTTGTGAATGGGCCAATTTCGTCTTTTTTTATGGCTGAGTAGTATTCCATTGTGTATATATACCACATCTTCTTTATCCAATCATTAGTTTCTGGGCATGTAGGCTGGTTCCACGTCTTGGCTATTGTAAATAATGCTGCAATGAACATAGGGGTGCAACGGACTCTTGAGATATCTGATATCAGGTTCTTAGGATAGATACCCAGTAATGGGATGGCTGGGTCATAGGGTATTTCTATTTTTAACTTTTTGAGAAATCTCCATACTGTTTTCCATAGTGGCTGTACCAGTTTGCATTCCCACCAACAGTGTATGAGGGTTCCTCTTTCTCCACAACCTCTCCAACATTTGTCGTTCTTGGTTTTGGATGTTTTTGCCAATCTAACGGGGGTAAGGTGATATCTTAGTGTAGTTTTGATTTGCATTTCCCTGATGATTAGCGATGATGAACATCTTTTCATGTGTCTATTGGCCATATTCATATCTTCTTTTGAGAAATGTCTGTTCATGTCCTCTGCCCATTTTTTGATCGGGTTGTTTGTTTTTTTGTTGTTAAGCAGTGTGAGTTCTTTGTATATTATGGAGATTAACCCTTTGTCGGATAAGTGGCTTGTAAATATTTTTTCCCAATTAGTGAGCTGTTTTTTTGTTTCAATCCTGTTTTCCCTTGCCTTGAAGAAGCTCTTTAGTCTGATGAAGTCCCATTTGTTTATTCTTTCTATTGTTTCCCTCAACTGAGGAGTTACAGTGTCCGAAAAGATTCTTTTGAAACTGATGTCAAAGAGTGTACTGCCTATATTCTCTTCCAAAAGACTTATTGTCTCAGGCCTAATCTTTAGGTCTTTGATCCATTTTGAGTTTATTTTGGTGTGTGGTGAAAAAGAATGGTCAATTTTCAATCTTTTGCATGTGGCTGTCCAGTTTTCCCAGCACCATTTGTTGAAGAGACTTTCTTTTCTCCATTGTAGGCCCTCTGCTCCTTTGTCGAAGATTAGCTGTCCATAGATGTGTGGTTTTATCTCTGGGCTTTCAATTCTGTTCCATTGATCTGTGGACCTGTTTTTGTACCAGTACCATGCTGTTTTGATCACTGTAGCTTTGTAGTATGTTTTGAAATCGGGGATTGTGATTCCGCCGGCTTTGTTTTTCTTGCTCAGGATTGCTTTAGCAATTCGCGGTCTTTTGTTGCCCCATATGAATTTTAGGATTGTTTGTTCAATTTCTGTGAAGAATGTTCTTGGGATTCTGATTGGGATAGCATTGAATCTGTATATTGCTTTAGGTAGTATGGACATTTTAACTATGTTTATTCTTCCAATCCATGTGCAAGGGATGTCTTTCCATCTCTTTATGTCATCGCCTATTTCTTTCAAGAGAGTCTTGTAGTTTTCATTGTATAGATCCTTCACTTCCTTGGTTAAGTTTATCCCAAGGTATTTTATTCTTTTCGTTGCGATTGTGAATGGGATAGAGTGCTTGAGTTCTTTTTCTGTTAGTTTATTGTTAGTGTATAGAAATGCTACTGATTTATGCACGTTAATTTTATACCCTGCTACTTTGCTGTAGTTGTTGATTATTTCTAATAGTTTTTCTGTGGATTCTTTGGGGTTTTCTATGTATAAGATCATGTCGTCTGCAAACAACGAGAGTTTTACTTCTTCGTTACCTATTTGGATTCCTTTTATTTCTTTTTCCTGCCGAATTGCTCTGGCCAGCACCTCCAGAACTATGTTGAATAGGAGTGGTGAAAGTGGGCACCCTTGTCTTGTTCCTGTCCTCAGAGGGATGGCTTTCAGCTTTTGTCCATTGAGTATGATGTTGGCTGTGGGTCTATCATATATGGCCTTTATTATGTTGAGGTACTTTCCATCTATACCCATTTTACTGAGGGTTTTTATCATAAATGGGTGTTGGATCTTGTCGAATGCTTTCTCTGCATCTATTGAGATGATCATGTGGTTTTTGGTTTTCATTTTGTTAATGTAGTGTATCACGTTGATTGACTTGCGGATGTTGAACCATCCCTGTGTCCCTGGTATAAATCCCACTTGATCATGGTGTATAATCTTTTTGATGTATTGCTGTAATCGGTTTGCCAAAATTTTGTTGAGGATTTTTGCATCTATGTTCATCAGTGATATCGGCCTGTAGTTCTCCTTCTTTGTGTTGTCCTTGTCAGGTTTGGGGATCAGAGTGATGTTGGCTTCATAGAATGTGTTAGGGAGTTCTCCATCTTTCTCAATTTTCTGGAACAGTTTGAGGAGAATAGGTATTAAGTCTTCTTTGAATGTTTGGTAGAATTCTCCAGAGAAGCCGTCTGGTCCTGGACTCTTGTTTTTGGGGAGGTTTTTGATTACCGTTTCTATTTCCTTACTTGTGATTGGTCTATTCAGATTCTCCATTTCTTCCTGATTCAGTTTGGGGAGATTGTAGGAGTCTAGGAATTTGTCCATTTCTTCCAGGTTGTTCAATTTGTTGGCATATAGTTTTTCATAGTATTCTCTTATGATCTCTTGTATTTCATTGGTATCTGTTGTGATTTCTCCTCTGTCATTCCTGATTTTATTAATTTGCGATTTCTCTCTTCTTTTCTTGGTGAGTCTGGCTAGGGGTTTGTCAATTTTGTTAATTCTTTCGAAGAACCAACTCTTTGTTTCATTGATCCTTTCTATTGTCTTTTTTGTTTCAATATCGTTTATTTCTGCTCTTATTTTTATTATTTCCCTCCTTCTACTGACTCTGGGCCTTGTTTGTTCTTCTTTTTCTAGTTCTGTTAGGTGTCGTTTGAGGTTGCTTACGTGAGCTTTTTCTTGTTTAGTGAGGTGAGCCTGTATTGCGATGAATTTCCCTCTTAGGACTGCTTTTGCTGCATCCCAAATGATTTGGTATGTCGTGTTCTCATTTTCATTTGTCTCCAGATAATATTTGATTTCTTCTTTAATTTCTTCAATGATCCATTGTTTGTTGAGAAGCGTGTTGTTTAGTCTCCGCATTTTTGCACCTTTCTCTGCTTTTTTCTTGTAGTTGATTTCTAGTTTAATAGCGTTATGATCAGAAAAGATGCTTGATATTATTTCAACTCTCTTGTATTTATTGATGTTTGCTTTGGTTCCCAAAATATGGTCAATCCTTGAGAATGTTCCATGTGCACTTGAGAAGAATGTGTAACCTGCTGTTTTTGGATGAAGTGTTCTATATATATCTATTAAGTCCATCTGGTCTAATTTTTCATTTAATTCTATTATTTCCTTGTTGATTTTCTGTCTGGATGTTCTGTCCATTGGTGTTAATGGTGTGTTGAGGTCCCCTACTATTATTGTATTGTTGTTGATGTCTTCTTTTAGTTCTATTAAGAGTTGCTTTACAAATTTTGGTGCTCCTGTGTTGGGTGCGTATATATTTATAAGTGTTATGTCTTCTTGGTGGAGAGTCCCTTTTATCATTATATACTGTCCCTCTTTGTCTTTCTTTATCTGTTTTGCTTTGAAATCTACCTTGTCTGATATTAGTATAGCGACACCTGCTTTCTTTTGTTCATTATTAGCTTGGAGTATTGTTCTCCATCCCTTCACTCTGAGTCTGTGTTTGTCTTTGGGGCTGAGGTGTGTTTCCTGGAGGCAGCATATTGTTGGATCTTGTTCTTTGATCCATCCTGCCACTCTGTGTCTTTTGATTGGGGAGTTCAATCCGTTTACATTTAGAGTGATTATTGAGACGTGGGGGCCTACCACTACCATTTTGTGTCTTGTTTTCCGGTTTTCTTCAGTTTCCTTTGTTTCTCGTCCCATGGTTTAATCTGTTCTGATGTAGAGCTGCTACTCTCTGTTGTTGTCCTTCTACTTATCTCCTCTGCTCTTGGTTTTGTAGCCCCTTTCCTTTTTTGGATTTTTCAGGAATGAGGGTTTTCCTGAGGATTTCCTGAAGAGGAGGTTTTGTGGCAATGAACTCCCTTAATTTTTGTTTATCTGGGAAAGTTTTTATTTCTCCATCGTATTTGAAGGATATTTTCGCTGGGTAGAGAATTCTCGGCTGTAGGTTTTTGTCCTTCAGATTTTTGAATATATCATTCCACTCTCTTCTAGCCTGTAAAGTTTCTGCTGAGAAATCTGCTGATAGCCTGATGGGGGTTCCTTTGTAGGTTAGTTTCTTTTGCCTGGCTGTCCTTAATATTTTCTCCTTGTCGTTGACTTTTGCTAGCTTCACTACTATATGCCGTGGAGTTGGTCTTCTTGCATTGATAAAGTTTGGAGATCTATTGGCTTCTGTCACCTGAAGATCCATCTCCCTCACCAGATTTGGGAAGTTCTCAGCCATTATTTCTTTGAATAGGTTTTCTGCCCCTTTCTCCTTCTCTTCTCCCTCTGGTATACCTATAATCCTTACGTTGCATCTCCTAATTGTGTCTGATAATTCTCGGAGAGTTTCTTCATTTCTTTTAAGTCTTGCTTCTCTCTCCTCCTCTGCCTGCAACAATTCTATATTGCCATCTTCCAAATTGCTAATTCTTTCCTCCATATTATCGGCCCTACTGTTCAGAGCATCTAGATTTTTCTTAATCTCCTCTATTGTGTTCTTCATTTCCAGTATTTCTGTTTGGTTCTTCTTTATCGTATCAAACTCTTTTGTGACATAGCTCCTGAACTCGTTGAGTTGTCGGTCAGAATTCTCTCTTAACTCAGTGAGTATTTTAATGATGGCTGTTTTGAAGTCATCATCATTTAGGTTATATATCTCATTTTCTTTGGGATTGTTTTCTGTGTATTTGTTACTTTCTTTCTGTTCTGGAGATTTAATGTATTTTTTCATATTGCTTGATGATGTTGATTTGTGCCTCCGCATGGAGATAGAGTTTAGTTGCTCCTTTCACTGTTTCAGCTGCTGCAGTGGGGGGAGCAGCTGTTTATACTTCACCAACCAGGAACCCTGTCCGTAGTTGCTAACTGGGCCTGGGCCCCTCTTCGTAGCCACAGTGGCCCTTTGGATTCCCTCCTCTGCCGTGGGGGCCGTCACGGGGGGCTTCAGGCTGCAGGTGCCTACTGTTGTTGCCCACCTAGATGCGCTCTCTCCTTGGGGTCTGCAACGGTGTTATGGGCTTTTCCAGCGGCCAGGGGTGGGATCACTTTTATTTGTCGCTCGGTTGCTGTCGGCACCCACCAAATCTCACTTGTCCTCTATGGGTCGCAGGAGAGCTATTGGCATCTTCTACAGTCTGTGGTTAGTACACCTAGCTATGCTGCTTTTGCCGTGGGGTCTTCCAGCCTTGTGGCTGGCGGCTGGGTGCCTTCTACTGGTGCTGTGCAGAGGCTTTCCCTAAGGCTTCTGTGAGCCTGTAGGGTTTCCCCCTAGGCTACTAAGCTGGGTCTCTGGAACTCTCTCCAGCCCCAGTCCTCTCCGAGATCTCCGGCAATCCCTAGCCTCACCGGGTGGGCAACGGCAGCTGGGGGTCGCCCCGCCCTCTGGGCTTCTCTCCGGGCCTCTGCCGGGAGCTCTGAATGCTCAGCGTGGCCCCTCTGCTACCGGCAGACAGAGAGTTTTGTCTGCTGCCTGGCGGAGCTCCGGCGCTTCCCCTCCGGGTCGCCAGAGCCTTTGAAAGTTCCCCCGCCCCGGTCCTCTCCGAGATCTCCGGCAATCCCTAGTCCCACGGGGCGGGCAACGGCAGCTGGGGGACGCCCCGCCCTCTGGGCTTCTGTCCGAGCCTCTGCCGGGAGCCCTGAATGCTGGGCGTGGCCCCTCTGCTACCGGCAGACAGAGAGTTTTGTCTGCTGCCTGGCGGAGCTCCGGCGCTTCCCCTCCGGGTCGCCGGACCCGCCTTTGAAAGTTCCCCCGCCCCGGTCCTCTCCGAGATCTCCGGCAATCCCTAGTCCCACGGGGCGGGCAACGGCAGCTGGGGGACGCCCCGCCCTCTGGGCTTCTGTCCGAGCCTCTGCCGGGAGCCCTGAATGCTGTGCGTGGCCCCTCTGCTAATGGCAGACAGAGAGTTTTGTCTGCTGCCTGGCGGAGCTCCGGCGCTTCCCCTCCGGGTCGCCAGACCCGCCTTTGAAAGTTCCCCCGCCCCGGTCCTCTCCGAGATCTCCGGCAATCCCTAGTCCCACGGGGCGGGCAACGGCAGCTGGGGGTCGCCCCGCCCTCTGGGCTTCTGTCCGGGCCTCTGCCGGGAGCCCTGAGTGCTCAGCGTGGCCCCTCTGCTACCGGCAGACAGAGAGTTTTGTCTGCTGCCTGGCGGAGCTCCGGCGCTTCCCCACCGGGTCGCCGGACCCGCCTTTGAAAGTTCCCCCGCCCCGGTCCTCTCCGAGATCTCCGGCAATCCCTAGTCCCACGGGGCGGGCAACGGCAGCTGGGAGACCTCCGTGCCCTCCGTGTCTCTCTCTGGGACCCTCCGGGCGCCCCGAGCACCAGGCTGGGTCTCCCCGCCAATGGCGGGGAGAGACTCTCCCCGCGGGCTCAGGTGTGCAACTCCAAAGTTTCCCTCTGCGTTTAGGAGTAATTGCGGGGGGTTTAAGTAGGGTTCTGGTCACCTGTTTCCACCGTCGCTCCTCTGCTGTGTTCTCGCTCCTGCCCTAGATGTGTGTGGATCCTCTGGGGGCGTCCGTTGGAAGAAAGCCGCTTGCGGGTACTAGGCTGCCCGTCGGGGTCGGAGAGTTTTCACCTATTTCCACATCCTCCCGGAGGAAAGTCCGTCCGCCTTCCGATGTATAGTCGCGTGGGTGTCTCAGACGTCCTGAGATGCTGTCTGGATATCCTTTGTCAAGCGATAAGTGTCCAAATAATTGTAGACTCGAAGGGCGAGAGACAAAGAGGACTACTCACGGCGCCATCTTGGAATTCCTCCATTCTTTTTTTTTTTTTTGAGGAAGATTAGCCCTGAGCTAACATCTGCTGCCAATCCTCCTCTTTTTGCTGAGGAAGACTGGCCCTGAGCTAACATCCGTGCCCATCTTCCTCTACTTTCTATGTGGGACGCCTACCACAGCATGGCTTGCCAAGCGGTGCCATGTCCACACCCGGGATCCGAACCGGCGAACCCCAGGTCGCTGAAGTGGAACGTGGGAACTTAACCGCTGCACTAGCAGACCGGCCCCACACTTCAACATTCTTGCCATGCTTCTGAAAATGCCTTCTTCAGTCCCAATTGACCATTTACACACCAAATCCTCTTTCCTGTCTTCATTCTCGTTAACCTCTGTACAGTTTGATACTGTTAACTGCTCTTCTTGAAGTTTTCTTTCATTTCCATGATGAGCATGATCTACTATATTACTCTGCCTTTTCTTGGTCTCCTTCTTGGTTCTTTAACTACCAGTTTCCTGCAAGTATTCAGTGAACCGCATGAAATAGCTGTTTCTATAGTTTGGAATCTCCAGTGTTGTATCTCTAGCCCTCCTCTCTATTCCTTTCCTCTCTCCTCACTTTATGCTCTCTCTTTTGGTGACTTTATTTACTCTCAAGAATTCTCTGATTATCTCTAGGTTGATGCAGTCCAAGTTTATGTCTCTAGGTCCAACATCACTCATGATATTGCCATCTCAAATCTTTTAGGACCTCCATTCTGATATTCTACTGGAACTCCAGATTCAGTCTCCCATTCCTTCCCTCCACAGCATCGGACCCGGCAGTCAATCTGCATTTCCCCCTTGTCTGTTACTAACATTACCATTTCCTCATTTCCTGAGTTTGAAACACTGAAGCCATGCCCTGACTTTTCTCTCCTTTATTGTCAACAGGCTATCAGTTACCAAATATTATAGATTTCATCCCTTAAATGTCTTTGCGCCTTCTCCCTCCCTCCTTTTTTTCGTTCTTTTTGCCATCCTACCTAGAGTGCTTTTCACTGTGTTGTTTCAGTAGCCTTTTGAAGTTCATCCTTTACAAGATGGAGGACTTTGTATAAGTTTATCTTCCAAAGCATAGTTCAGAGAGTGCCTCTTCTCTGCTTGGAAGCCTGATTATTCATTGTGTTCAAAATTGAGTATAATACTTAGCCACATCTTTGAAGTCTTCCACAGTCTGACTCCAGTTTACCTTTCTGCTTTCGCTTCTGTAGTACACTCCCTGTAGTGTACACTTTATTTACACTACTGCTTTTTGTTAGTCTTTGATCTGTATTTGCTTTCCACATCTTTTACTCATGTTGTCCTCCATAATTGGAGTCTTTGGCTCCACTTATAATAAACCTGCCTGCCTTTCTATCTTTTATTATGCCCTTATTGATTCTCTTAAAATAATGTGATCTTTCCTCATTTGAACCATATAGCATTTCCTAGTTTTTCTGTTGCACTTTTCATACTCAGCTCTATAGTATTTGTATTTGTTGGTTTATCTATCTATCTATCTATCTATCTATCTATCTATCTATCTGTCTATCTCTACCTACCTACTGTCTAGCCTCGAAGCTTCAAAAATGTAGACACATGATTTTCTTTTTGATCATTTTCTCCCAGCAGATGCATGTACTCAAACAGAGAAGATATTCAATAAATATTTGATGAATGAATGGACAAATGAATGTGTTTTGCTTATTTTCCAGTGCTTGGTTTCCTTTATATATAGTTTCTCTTTTTATTGAGGTAACTGATTTATAGCATTATATAAATTTCAGGTGTACATCATTACATTTTTACTTCTGTATAGACTACATTGTGTTCCCCACTAAGAGTCTAGTTTCCATCGATCACCATACATATGCACCCCTTTAACCCTTTCATGCTTCCCTTTCCCTTCTTCCCTTCTGGTAACCACCAATCTGTTCTCTGCATCTATGTGTGTGTTTGTTTATCTTCCACATATGAGTGAAATCATAGGATATTTGGCTTTATCCATCTGACTTATTTTGCTTAGCATAATACCCTCAAGGTCCATCCATATTGTTGCAAATGGCGAGATTTCATCATTTTTATGGCTGAATGGTATTCCATTTGTGTTTATATATATACCTCTCTATATATACCCCATCTTCTTTATCCGTTCACCCATTGATGGGCACTTAGGTTGTTTCCAAGTCTTGGCTGTTGTGAATAATGCTGCAGTGAACATGGTGATGCGTATATCTTTTCAAATGAGTGTATAGTTTCTTATATAAAAAAATTGTTGCCTGGTGAAAAGAGAAGAAGATTTGGAATCTGATAGAGCTAGATTTAGATCCTAGACATCTGACTTACTAGCTTTGTGACCTTGGACACATTATGTAATCTCTCTGAGCCTTTACTTTCTCATCTACAAAATGGGGGGCAGTCATACCTAGTGCTTACTGTGACATTTGAATGAGATATTATCCAAAAGACTTTGACAAAGAGGAAGAGTCAATAAAGGTTTTATGTTTCCACTGTTTCTTTCTTCCATTCTGTCTTCCTTTTTTCTCTATTCTCATGTATTAAATTTCCTGTACAACTCAATTGTTATTTCATCCTATTTTGTTTTAATGTTATTTATTTTTTATTTCTGTGCATCTCATATCCCCAACTAAATGTCATATTCCTTGAGGGAAGGAGCAGTTTTGATATTCACAACAGCAGTTAAGGTTAGGCTGTACATAGAGTCGCTCAACAAATATTCATTGAATAAATGCGTTTTGTCTTTTTGCATAGTTGACATTCTTTTCAATCACTGACTTTCTTATTTTGGGTACCTCTCCATCTCTACCTCTATTTGACTGCTTTCCTCTTGTTATTACTATGTCTCCCAAATGCCCACACTCGTGCTCTCAAGGTGACCTTTCTTCCTAAACTCTGCTGTATATAGTCCCAAATCTGTCTTTCTCCAAATTGCCCACACTAGAGCACCTCTTCTCAACAGGACCAGGGAAAAGCACCAAAAAAGGAGTCTTTTTGTTGGATTTAACCGATAAGTAAAGTATATATCACAGACTTTGGTTTCTCTCAACACGTGTCTAGTTTCTTCTTTTCTTTGGTGTTATAAGGCACTATGCATGCAATGGATTCTCTTAATAGGAAGGGGTATAAATTTAGAGATTGGAGCAGTAACTTAATTGTCTGTAAAGTTTAATTATGAATTCTAATTATTTTTAATTTTTTGCTTCTTAAGGACATATTAGAAAATAAGGCACCCCTGATGACTTCCTGATAGTGGCGGAAAAGGTAGAATGCTACTGGATCTGAAATTAACATGCAGGCAAATCTAGCCCTTATTTGTTCTTTGATTTAATTATACTTAATGGTTTATATGTGTTTTTATAAGGCAAAGGCATTACAATAAGATGATGAATTTGGTGAGTTAATGTTGGCATGACATCATCTTATTATTATGTTCCACTTGGTGTGGAAATCACCTTTGCTGTGAGGTTTTCTTGGTCAAGCCATGTTAGTTTGTTGACCTTACCTTTGCCTAATTTCTTTGAATCTCTTTATTGTAACTTCAATCAACATAGGTGGTTTACATGAGTATAAAAGTTGGACTCATGAAAATGCTGATTAGTGTCTGGGTTGTTGTATTTTGTTTTTTTGTAGAATATTTGGTTATTCTTATCACTGATGTTTTTAAATCCTTTAGGAGGTTCAGTAAGAAGCACCTCTCTTATCTACCCAAGTTCTAAATTAAGAAATGAAGGGCTAGCCCCGTGGCCGAGTGGTTAAGTTCGTGTGCTTTGCTTCTGCGGCCCAGGGTTTTGCCGGTTTGGATCCTGGGTGCGGACATGGCACCGCTCACAGGGCCACACTGAGGAGGTGTCCCACATGCCACAACTAGAAGGACACACAACTAAAAAAATATACAACTATGTACTGGGGGGATTTGGGGAGAAAAAGGAAAAATTAAAAAAAAATAAAGAAATGAGACAAACATAAAGCTTATGGTGACCAAAATATTACCTCTGTTCTGAAAGACTGTGGACTGGAGAATGTGACTTGTATCTGCAAGCAAGGGCTCTTCCTAATACTAAACTCCAGAACTAAGTAGGCTTCCCCAGTCTCAGGCAGTACTGCACTGACACACCTCGCCTGGAGGAGTGGAGCAGAATTTGGGGTGCTCTTCAGGAGAGATTTGGTCTCTGGAGAAAACGTACTAAGCTATACATGCCAATTTTCTTCTTCCCAAATGATTAATCAGATAAGTTGCTTCTTCCCCAGAAGTGGAGAGAGGTTAGGAGTGATAGATGTGGTGGAGCACTCTCTACCTGGAAGGAAGCAACCTGGCCTAGGGGATGGACATTCCCCCAGCAGTGTTAATCCTTTTGTGATAATCTGGTGATTAGAAAAAATGGTATGGACAGTAATAATGGATTTATCCTGACGTATTTAATAAAAGGAATACTCGAGATTTCGGGTAATGCTTTGCTGTGTAAAATGAGCTATAAAAATGATTATTTTCATGTATTTGATGTGCAAACTAGGGTGGCATCAGGTCACACCTTGGCAATTTCACAAATGTGACACTGAACCCCAGTGTGCTCCTGCAGTTGATATTTTCGTTTTGTCTTAATGTTAATGATAAACCACAGCAGCATCTGGCCTGTTACAATATCAATATTCTTCACCACCAACTCATCATGAATTATTACTCCCCCAAGCACTGACAATAACTGTTTCTAAGACTGTACAAGAGACTAATTCAAATGAGATTATATTTGGGAGGATTTTCCTACTAATCTCTCTAATGTTGCTGGTTTGCATACTTGAATATATAAAAACGTAATTTTTTCATCATAGTTTCAAGTTGGGGTGCTATAAAAATAGTCAGTTTGATTTTGTGTAGTCATGTAACTGCATTGAGCATGGGAACATTCTTTGATTTGAAAGTATTGAGAAATATACCAATATTCTAACCACAAATTTTTCATGCCATCATATACATAAAACTAAATATCAGTGATATTCAACAGTGATTAAGTCAGAGAGATACAGTTGTGATGTTCAGGATGAGAAGACAACTTATACTATATAAATATTAAATATTAAATTATAGTCATCAGAGCTTAGGATAATGGCTAAGTTACTCTTTAATAAAAGACTCATACACAGCCGAGAAGACCATAACACTCTATATGTATCTATTAAATAAGAACTAGATAAAATAGTGGATTCAGTAGGAGTAGAATTTCAAGCAAAAATGGTACTGTGGATTCCAATGTGTTGTATATCTTTCTATCTTTTCTGTAAATGCAGTTTGTTGGCTCTTCAGAGTATGGTGTGGTGCCTTATTTGTTTTGCTTGTTTATTCTTTCTGTATCTGAGATAAGTTATAAATCTCAGTAGATTAAAACTCAGAAGCAATATTGCCTGCATACTTAAAGATAAAAGAAACCTACCATCTAAATTACAATGCATTGTTATTCATTCAGTTTGCAGAGACACTGATCATCTCAAATAACTTCCATATTTATTATTTTATTGGTAATATAGGTATCAAGACTCTAACTAAAAGGATACATAATATGATAAAAAAATATGACACATTATATGAATTATAGTAGAGATCAAAAGAAATATCATTAGTGACATTTACTACCCAAAGTTTGCCCTTTGAAATTATTCAATTATTTCAAGGCTTTTATGCTGTGAAGGTTATTTTCACAAAGGCTCTTTGGCTCTGTCATCATAATGTCAAACATTTTATTAAGATAGAGTAAGCATTTACACTATGAATATTATACTTTTATTTCTATTTTGTGGTCTCAGATCTTTCTTCATAAAATCATATGTCATCTTTGATTTTGTTATTTCCATTCTTCAGATTCTCAAGTGGCTCCTATTAGCTTTCAGAACAATTATAGAGCCTTAGAGTTATTTATTGCTGTGTGAGAAATTACCCCAAAATTCAGAGGCTTAGAACAAGAGTAAATATTTGTGATCTCACATTTTCTCTGAGTGAGGAATTTCAGAACAGCTTGGCTAGTTCTGCCTTAGGATCGCTCATGAGGTTGCTGTCAATATATTGGCTCGGGCTACAGTCATGTAAAGCCTGGACTGGAAAGTTCTCTTCCAAGATGGCTCTCTCAAATAAATGGCAACTTAGTGCTAGCTATTGGCTGGAGCCCTCAGGTCCTCAGTATGTGGACTTTTTCATGGGGCAGTTTGTCCCAAAAACATGACAGCTGATGTCCCCCAGAGTGAGCAATTCAAGAGAGAGGCCAAGGTGGAAACTGTAATGTCTTTCACAACCTGGCCTTGGAAGTCATTCATTGTCACTTCAGCCATATTTTATTGGTCACACAGGCCAGTCATAATTCAGTGTGGGAGAGTACTAGACAAGGGGTAACTAGCAAGATGTGAGACTCAGTGGGAGCCATCTTGGAGATTGGCTACCATACTTTACAAATGTTTGTTTTGGTTCAACGTATTAAATTGAGTTATAGGATCACTTTTTGTTTTGCATAATCCAATTTCACTGACTCTGCCACCTCTAAGTTCTAACCTTCTTTAAAATCTCAAACACTCATTTCTTGTAGTCCCTGGAGGCATTTCATATGGGCTGATGAAGTTACATTCTGTTCTTGTACCTTCTGTTGATGTCTGCTACCCAGAGGGTGGGGTGAAGTGAGGGCTGTTTGAGGCTGGTGCCTCGCTGTTATTATGGCTTCAAGATTCACCTACTCAGTGTTGAGATCCCTACCTATGCTATGGTTTCCCAGTGCTCCCAAATTTACAAACTCTCAAGCTGCTAAAATACAGATGGATTCCACGGAATCCTTCCTACTTCAAATTTCTACTGATTTCCACCCAAAAGCAGAAAAAAATGTTCCTTTTTGCACCTCTGAATTATATACTTTATTCCAAGAACCCAAAGAGTATATTCCTGTGTCTCATGGGGCTCAGACCTGGATCTACAGGATGAGCTTCACCATAATATCTACCATCATGCTTTAGATGCAATGTTGGGGCTTGCCTATTTCATTTTATATCCAACTAGAATAGCTCAAGAAAATAAATTACTGCAGTTATTGGCAATCTTTCCTTTCACTTCATCAGACCTGTTTGAATCCCATCTTTAGTCTCAAACCAGCCACCTGCCACATATGCATAACATAGCACATGGCAAACATATGTATCCCCAGTACTTTCAATAGCTGCAGAAATAATATTTGTTGAAAAAGTATTGAAGTTAGAAGATTGTTAACGTATATATTCATTAAATATATGTTTAGAAAAATCCATGTCTCTAAGATTTGGTTCCATAGATCTTGGAGTTATTCATTGTTGACATCTGTCAAGGAAGCTTTGCTGCTTTAATGGAGTAATTCAGTTCAAAATTGGCAGTGTGAAATTCTTACCTAAACTCAGTGGAAGCACCCAGGGAGCTGCAGTGCTTAAACACTGCCTGGCATATGCCTCCCATCTGTGAATAACTGATTTTTTCCTACACTTCATGTAAAGTGCTGTGTGACTGGCCATTCAATACTCTTCTGCCCTCTTCCAATCAGATTGATTCTCCTAAGCTCCTATCTTATAGAAATTTAGGTACCCTTGTGTTTAAATTCTTTTGAGAAATTTTGTCATAAGCGATGAAATATGAGAAAAAATAATAACATATGAATTTCAGATTTGAATTAACATTAGGCATCCTAATCAATATCTGCTTTTCAATGGATTTTTTAAATGAATTATAAAATCTTAGAGGAGAAGAGTTTGTGAAAGATTGAAATTGTTACTTGAATTTTTGAAAGAACTCTTATCAAACCCTCTGGCCATGATATTCTCTTTATAAAAAGGTGTTTGAACTGCTGAATAATTTCTTTAGTAGTTTTAGAATGATTCAAGTTTTATGCTTCCTTAATCAGTTTTTGAAGGTTAAATGTTTTTCAAGGAATTTGTCCATTTTTTAAATCTCTGCTATGTTTGTAATTATGTATCTTTTTTCATTTCTAATATTTTTTAGTGTCTTCTCTCTTTCTTCTTAATCAATCTAGTCAATCTAGATTTGTCTGTTTTATAGAATAATTTTTTGACTTTGTCAATCCTCTGTATTTTATTTTTGCCTTCAATTTAATTAATATTTGCTCTTATCTTTAATATCACCTTTCTTTTGCTTTCTACAAGTTTATTCTCTTGTACTTTTTTCTTACTTCTTAAATTGGAGGTTTTACTTATAGATATTCAGGCTTTCTTTTGTAGTATAAGCAAGTGAAGACTAAATGTCCCACTTTGTAATGCTTTTGTTGCGTTCCACGTATTTGATATGTAGTATTTTGAAAATCATCTAATGGTAAATATTTCTTCATTTCCATTAGCATTTTTGTGCATTGTTTTATTCATGAATAATTCTGAAATGTATTTTTAAATTTCTGAACTGAAATTTAAAAATCATTTAACTTTTTGTTACTAATTTCGAATTGATTGTATTGTGTTTTGAAATGTGGTCTGTGTGATATCCAATCTTTGAAATTTGCTGACATTTGTTTCATAATGTAGTATGTGGTCAATTTTTAAAGTTTATAATGCACATTAGAAGAAAATGTTCTCTAATTGTTGCATGCAGGGTTCAATGTAAGTCCATTAAATCAAGTTTTAATTGTATTATTTAAATATTCTATTTCTTGGTTAATTTTTTTTTTTGTCTGCATGACCAATCAATGAGATGGATGTTAAAGTCTCACACTATGATAGTGGATTCCTTAATTTCTCCCTATAGTTCTACCAGATTTTGCTTTATACATTGTGAATTTACCTTATTTAGTAAATACAAGTTAAAAATTTTTATACTTACCTAGAGAATGTAATATTTGTCATTATGTAATCATCCACTTTATTCCTAATATTATTTTTTCACTTAAAATCTGTCTAGAATTCATATATATATCTGAGATTTTTTTTCTTAGTTTTGTCTAGTATATAGTTTTACAGCCTGTTACTTCCAATCTTGCTGTATTCTCACACACATCTCTTGAAACCCACGTCTTTGATTTTTCAGTTCTATCTTCTAACAATTGTTGTCTTTGGCTAGTAAGATCAATATATTACATTTATATTATGATTTGAATTTACCACCTTTTTTTGTGTTTTCTATTACACAGCTTTTGCTTTCTTTTTCTTTTTTCTTTCCTTTTTTTGGGGGAGGAGGAGACTGATTGAATTTTCTTCATTTGTTTGTTCCTTTCTTCATCTTTCTATCATCCTCTGTCCTTCCATTGGGTTTATAAGTTATGCATTCAATACCTGTTCTTTTAGCAGCTACCCTTGAAATTTTACTATGCATGTTTTAAAATCTAGCAAGTCTACAGGTAATTAGTGTCTTAATCATCTCCCAAATGGTGAAAGTTCCTTAGAACGTTTTAATTGGGATTAACCTCTTCTTACCTACATGAGATTGTTATTGAGTATCCTAGTTCTTTTTTTAACCCCACAGAGTAGACATTAATATTTTTATTATTTTACACAAACAATATTTGTTTAGATTTGATACATTTTGATCAGTTTCTTTTCTCACCATTCCTTCTTGTCTCTGTTATTTCTTCTGAGGTCATTCTGGAGTCAGATTCCTTTTTCTTGAAGTACAACCTTTAGAAGGTTTTTAAACTAGGGTATATAGGGGATATGTTTTCCCAATTTTTATTTTTCCTTCAACTTTTAATTTCTTGTGACAATTGTCTTAGTTGGAATATTTAGTCCAGTTATACTTAAGTAATTACTGATATATTTGGGTTTAAATCTATCATTTTGCTATACTAGCTTTTGATTTGCCTTATCTTTCCTAAGTTCTTTTTTTCCTCCTCTTTGTTTTCCTTTGGATAAATCAAGTATGTTTTATATTTTATTTTTTCCACTCTATTACTTTGTTAGTTGTACATACTTTTATTCTTTTAGTGGTTACCCTACAGAGTAATACACACACAGTTGACTGTTAGAGTCTACCTTTAATTAATACTGCCTACACTTTACAAGAACGTTACGGCTTTTAACTCCATTTACCCCCTTCTGTCTATTGACCTGTTTTTGTCATAAACTTAAATTCCACATATGTGTTAAATCCTAAAAGATAGTATTATTGTTGTTTTATTTTGAAACAACTTTATTGAGGCTCAATTGGCCTACAATAAACTGCACATATTTAATGTACAGTTTTGTCATTTTGACGTATGTATACATCCGTGAAACCATTGCCACAGTCAAGATCCAAGTTTTTCCATGAACTTTTCTAATCCCTTTCTCCCTCCCTCCTCACCTCTAGGCAACCATTGTTCTGCTTAGTTTGCGTTTTCTAGAAATTTATATAAATGTAAGCATACAGTATGTACATACGTTTCTGCTGTTAAATCTATCTGTTGGTTATTAATTTCAGTTATTATTTTTTAGTTTTAGATTTTCCAGTTAATGTAAAAAAATAGATTCCAGTTCTTTGGTAAAATCCATAATCTTTTAATCTATTTTCTTGAACATATTAATTATAGTTATTTTGACTTTTCTGTCTTAGAACTCCAATATATGCATCACCAATGAGTCTACTACATTATCTATTTCTTTCTCTTGGTTTTCAGTGATACTTTTTGTCTTGTTTCCTTGTGTGACTATTTTTCTTAATTGACTTTCAGAGATAATATGGGGAGAACTGTAGAGGTTCATGATGATATGATCTTCCCTAGGGAAAATTTAATTTTCTTCTGGCATGTAGATAGGGACTCAGTTTCGGGGTTTGTTTGGATTGATCTGTTTCTGTTGTGTCCTTGCTCATGTAATAGAGCCTTCATGGACCACGCCGGAAAGCCTGGACTTTGCTCAAGGATCTTCTACTTTGGTATAGCCTGAATTCCAATTTTTGTTTACTCAGCATCATGAGACTGCTAAAAGCTACACTTAGGTTTTTTTCTCTTATTAGCTATTCTTTGCTCCGTCTTACCTCTCACCTACATAGTTTAGTTATCAACAAATGCTCCATGGGAAATTGTGCTAGAAATTTGGGCTCACTTTCTGAGTTTCCCTTTTGCTGGGATTTTGGTCCCTGGTATCCCGTTTGTATTTGCAGTCCTGAATTTCAATTTTTGTCTCTCTGACTCAGTGAGACTGCCTCAAACTCTAGGCCACAATTTTCCATTTGGTCCCTATGTCTCACACTGAAAATCAGTACATCTCAGAGGAAAGAGCAGCAATAAACAGGAGCTCATTTAACTGTGTTTTTCTTCTGTCAGGGATCTGGGGCCCTCAAGTCTTGGCTGCTTTGTTTGCTGTTAGATACCTTCAAACAGCAACCTTCATTATGACGGAGACTTTCATTAGCTGTGGAATTCTCCATCGACAGTTATTTCCTCTCAGTACTTTGCAGCACTGTTTCATGACATTCATTGTTACCACTGGAAAGTCTTCTGTCAGTATAGTTGTTGTTACTTTGAAGTAATCTGTCTTCACTCTCCGATTTTAAAATCTTCTCTTTGTCTTTTGACATAAGTGCGCCTTGCAATTACTCCAGCTTACTTCTTGGAGAGAATTTCGTGGCTTCAATGCTGAAAGGAGGAAATCAGGCAGAGCCTGGGTTCTCCCTGAGTTGAAGAGACACAGTTGGGTGTGTGGGCAGGCCAAGACAGCTGGATTTCACAGGGCAGAGTACTGGAGAGGAGAGAGGGGCACAGAGCAGTAACTCCAGAGATCTGCAGATGTCACTGGAGTAACGATCAGCACAGGCATGTGAGGAAACCACCCAAGGCCGGGAAAGAACCACTCAAAAGGAGCAGGGGTCAAATCTTTGATGTTCACACAGGACTGGGAATAGCTTGTGTCTCCACAAGTCAGAGAGGCAAAATCTTGCAATTTATAGTCTGTCAGGTAGAGTACTCAGAAGGATAGTAGAGGGGGAAATTAGCCCTTGATTAAAGGCTTCCAACCATAGACCCTTTGGAGGATCCTGATTACTGTGGAGACTCAGCTTTAGTTCCTCTAATTTGAAGTATCCCCAGACTTAGTTTTATTTCATTTCCTTGGTACTCTTATGGGCCTTTGGCCCTAAAGTAACCCTAGATTTTAAATTTGCTCACTAGTACCCTTTCATTTTTAGCCTACTATTCTACTTGCTTCCTACCCCCTTTGCGATGCATGAAAATGTACATTTGCTGTGTTTTCATAATTGCATTTATATTATATTTACATTATGTTATCTGTACAGTACATAATACTGGCCAGGCATATAGTAGGTGCTCAACAAATGTGTAGTAAATGAATATTTTTGTTATGAAAATATTATCAACCAAATTAAGAATTTTCCACATGAGCTACTATCATAAGCATCAAAATCTACTTTTTGCCTTTTAGTATGCCTTGTAATTTTTTCCTGATAGGTGGACATGACGAACTGGGTAAAAGGAACTGCTGTAAATAGCTCTTTAGTAATATGGTGGTAAGGTGTGGGGAGAGGGCAAGCATTCCACCGTCCTATGATTAGGTCTCAGTCTTTTAGTGAGCCCATGCCTCTGGACTGTGAAGTTCGCAAGTGCTTCTTAGTTCCCCTAGCTCCCCTTTAGGTGGGAGAGGATGGCTAGAGGGGGCTGGAGTTGGGTGTTTCCTTTCCCCAGGTCAGTGAGGCTCTGATAGAACCTCAGCAAGTTAGGTCTGGTGAAGTAACTTCTCCTGCAGGCAGGTCTTTTTAAGAAGAATAGAATGTTCTGGTACATTTCATGATGGTTCCTTTTCCTTTCCCCCTGCTGGAAGCACTAGGGGATTTTACTGCAGCGTTTATCGTGAGAATTTGGTTGAGCATCTGGAGGTATAATTCACACAATCATGGGGGCCCTCCTATGGCTGGGTGCCTGGAGTTTTTAACTTTCAGACTTGTCTCCACTGAGCCTCCAGCAATTTGTTAATAACAGTTCAAGTTTTCTGCCCCTGCGCTGTTTTCCCAGGCAGTTTTCTCTTGTGAGTTTCTACTCCAGTAAGCCGTGACTCCCTGTCTCCGTCTGTCTTTCTCTCCAGTCTTGAGGGCAGTGGTTTGCACTGTGTCCTCGTCTTGGTTACAGATCTTAAAGGAGTTGTTGGTTTTTCAATTTGTTCAGCTTTATCCTTGGTGTTAGGACATAGTGGCGACTTTCAAGCTCCTGATATGTGGAACTGGAAACCCCATTATGAATTTTTAATATCTTTATTTAGTATATCTGTAAATGGAATAGCAGAAGAAAATAGCAAGTTTGCAAGTACAAGAAACCGGTTAAGTACAGCAAGTACAAGAAAGGGTTAGAGGACTTATGAAAAGCTGTGAACGAAAACAGTTCAGGATTGAAGAAGGGAGTGAAAGAGAGAGACTTGAATACAAAGATACCAAGAATAAGAATACTGGAAATGAGGGTGACATGGCAGAATTTCGTCCTCTGGCCTGGCTTTGCCTTCCCAGTATTTATGGTTGTGGGAGGACAAGATCCTTCTGTCGCTTCCATCCCACCTATGATCAGGTTGCTGATGTCCAAGCCTTGTGATTGATCAGGATTGCTTGAAATCATGGATCAGCCTGCAGGGGATTAGTTTTGACAATTTAACTCTTCCCTTTAGTTGGATTAATATAACCTAATTATAATTTAATATAATTAAATGCAGACCTACTTTAAAAGTGTAAGTATTATTGTTTTTCAAAACTGACATCAACATAATGGTGAAGATATGAAAATTTCATAATAGTAGTGATGATGTTAATTTTTAAGAGTAGGGAGCTGTGATTTCTATCCCATTGCCAATTTCAAAAAATTGTGATAATGACAACAACCTCTAACATTTTAGAAAATATTTTGTTTACTTTTACTTTTTTGATGGGTTCTGACCTTAAAAAAATGCTATTTAATATGATTCCACTTAGTACATATCTAGAAAATATAGAACAAATTGATTTCATTAAAATTATAGAATATTATATGTATGCATAAATTAAGTGTACTGCTAACTCGCATCTTGGCCTACAAGCCAAGATGTAATGTTAATTTAGAATTCTTTTTATTCAATGGCTAGTTTCTCCTTAAAAGGAAAAGTAATAGATAATAATAAATGAATTTCCATTTGGAATTGTGTTTTTTCCTCATGAGCACTAATAAGCAATTTAAGTCAGTTAGTGTCAAGAATGGTCTAATGGAAATAGGCATATTATAATGGGAAAATATAATATTTGAACTTTATCAATAAAATGGAAAGTTTATTACTGTTTTTCCTGTAGAGAGTAATTTATATCAATGTGTGTTTGTTTAATAGATATACCCGTTATTAAAAATTTATTGTAATACATGTGCTTTTGAAATTGACATTCAGCTCTAGATCTAACATCGCTATCATTTTTGCTGGGTTTCTGACCGTGGCCTTGTTTTCCTTTCTTTCTAGAATCTCTTTTGAATTGCATGTTGTAATACATATTTTTAGTGTTATATGGGATTATATTTCAATTCTCAATATTTGATTTCCTGTCAAATTCAGTGAATAACAAACATTTTCTGTGTAAGCTCCTACTCCTAATAAGGGATGATAACCAGCTGTTCAGTTTTTAAATTCTCTCTATACACTGAAATAACGAGATTTGATCTGAATATTAATGGAATGGTGCCTTAGGGTGCACGTTTTATGGTCTTAGTATATAAAGCCATGTTTGTACAACTAAAACATCCTTTCTCCCTAATGATATTCCAGTGTGTTTTGTGAGATAATTTTCTTTAATGATGTCCCATCCATAGAATAATTCTCTTATTTTAGTTTTTTTTTTTAATTCTCTTGCCATTTTTCAACTAGTAAACCTTAAACAAATCACATCACGTTCTTATAAACTATAAATTTACACAAATAATAGTCTGATTGGAAGTGAAGTTCAGTTCATTTTCAAGTGCTCTGATCCAGTTTTATTTTATCTTTTATTCTCTTATTCTAGGCAGAAGAAATAGGGCTTACATTTATTGTCAAGTATTCTAATATTTAAAATGTTAAATGTTAACTTGGCCTTTAAAGAATATTGTCAATGTGTTACTTTAGGTTCCTTTTGTATATTAGGCATACAATGACAGAAAATAAGGAGGAATACTTTTTCTTTTAATGGGTAAGGATAATTTCTTTTTTATTCTAACCAATAGTCTTTTGAGTTAGCACACTTTGAGCTAATCTCTTACTGACAAAACAAATCCTACAATCCCTGAGTTGGTCAGGATCGTAAAAGTCCAACCCTGGGGTTGGCCCCGTGGCCAAGTGGTTAAGTTCATGTGCTCTGCTTCAGCCGCCCAGGGTTTCGCTGGTTTGGATCCTAGGCGCAGACATAGCACCACTCCTCAGGCCACGTTGAGGCGGCATCCCACATGCCACAACTAGAAGGACCCACAACTAAAATACACAACTATCTACTGGGGGAATTTGGGGAGAAAAAGCAGGGGAAAAAAAAAAGTCCAACCCTTTAAACTATACCTGGCCATACCTCCTTGTCTGCTCCGAAGGGAACTTACTACTCACTGAAAGAGTCCGTCCCGCGAGCTCTTTCTGACTGTTACTCTAGTATATGAAATATTTAACCATGAAGATTACATCCTAGAGGAAGTCATCTCTGACCTGCATCTTAAGGCCCACAGGGAATACAGGAGGACTCACAGGAAGAGTATAGGTGAGCAGAGAGTACAATATTGGTAATTTTTCAGATCATGTTTTTTATCTCTAAAGTTTAAAGAAGTCCCAGGGTCCTGAAAACTAGTCCTTCAGTCTGTATTTACTTGTCCTCCCCTTCTCCTAATGCTGCTTGGCATGATGGTCTTCTGCCACTTCTTCAGCACTGTGATGTCTAAGAGAGTTGCTTCATAACCTCAGGAATTTCCTGGATGAAATCTGAAACTGGCCACTGTACAATGAGGGGCAAGGAGAGACCAAAGAAAGAGGCAGACCACTCCCGATTGCTAGGTGGCCGTGTTAATAAGCAAAGGAACTTGCATACAAGGATTATCTTGGGCAGACACAAGTTGAATAGATCTCCAAGCCTCCAGTTCAGTCACGTATACCATCCAGATGGTCTCAACAACACATTGCTCCCAAAGCCTGTGTTGTTGAGTACAGCTCCCACTGTGGGAATGGTAGGCAGAATGTACATTCCAAGGCCAGGGGAGGGTGTGAGGAGCCTCCTATTGCCTGGGTGCAGCTTATGAGGCAGCTGGTGGTCATGTCCTCTTGATGACTTCCTTCAACAGATGTCTTGGATCCTACCCAGGTCATTGTGTTCCCAGTGAAGGTGAGTGGCTGTCCTACTGGCCTTAATCTCTTGCGACCAGCTCAGTCTCCTTACCTGACTTCCAAGGTCATGACCCTTAATACTTTGGCCTTCACTAGTGTCCATGGAATCAAACCTAAATGAGGTTCTGTCACTTTAGAGACCTAAATCTTTGTATCCTCTCTGAAACTAGAAGCCCTCAATCTATCTATCTATCTAGCCCTGCTTTAACAACTTCCCAGGAGTAGGGCTACCCCCATCTCTTATGTGGAAGCACAAACACTTCTGTTTTTCTTCTGAGATTGTTTAGTTTATTTCTTTGTTCAAGGCCTCCTTGTGAGAACCACTCCTGAAGAAAAGAGGCCCAGAACTCACAATAAAAATCTGGCTGTGAGGTAGAAAAGAAATGTTCCTTTCCATTCTTTTCCTGATGAGAACACAGCAGCAAAGAAGCCAAGAAATCAAGCAGTTTCTCTGTAATACTCTTACACTTTTCTACCTCTATCTTTTACAATATATGTGGGCTCATCATATATTTTTTAATATGCTTTAAGGTCATTAATCTTGTTAGAATTTTTTGACATCTTAGTAGTCCTAAACCGACTGTATTTCCAGGAAAGAGTCTGAGGTTTTAGGCCATTTCTGTTGACTTTAACCAACATTCATAACAGTCACTCCCTGTGTCCCCCAACTCTCATCTCCAATACATGTGTAGGCCTGTGTACCACCTTAATGCTTCTGGTTATTTTAAAATTTATTTTCCAATTACGTTCACCATATCAAAGGTGATTGTCCATATAGTCCAAGACAGATTTTGTTAATAACTTACACTCAGATTTACAAATATATCTATGATTCAAATAAAAGTCAGTTATGACCTTGTCAGAAATGTACCCCTCTTAGTGATGTTTTTTGCTTCTGTTGACCTATCAGGACTGTTTTCACTTAGTTTTCTCCTGAAACTCCTCTAAAGGAAAGTGTTAGAATGAATTCAGAATTCTGAATTCTGTGACCTATAGGAAAGTTGGCATATAATTTATTGTCCAAACCAGTCGACTTAAGAAACGAAGGGTGCACTATTAATAATTATGCCAGGGTAGCAGTTATAAGCCACTACTGTCATAGGCAAGCCAAATGTATGATGACACTCCAGAGCACAGACAGCACATTTTCCTGTGACGTCCTCAGGTTACTCTGAAGTTCTTGGTTTGATTAGATTGCATGGGAAGTCATTTATGAGAGCAGTCCACTGATGGCAGTCTATGTATATGTGTTTTTAGCATTAGGATGGAAACTCAAGGAGCTCACCTTGAAGAAGCTTATGGGAAATTTTTGTAATGTGATTTGACTCAACATTTGGGTCATACAAGTATTGGCGTTAATATATTGCAGCACTGTTATAGTGTGTTTCAAGTGAATATCAAGCTGTGTTAACCTGCCATTGTGTTCTAATGACTCTAATGACTGAAATTAGTGCCAGACAATAAGCTTGGCAATGACAGCATAAATGGTACTGTCATGTTACACTTTTTACTAACTTTGTATTATTTCAGCCAGTGTATAGTTAATCCATCTGTTTTATTTGCAAAGCACTCTTAAATCGTCAGCATTATTGTTTGACTTTTAAAGTACATCCGTTAGTGATTTTTTTGACATGTGCATATGTTAAGAAGAAAATTCACATTTAAATTTTCAAGGAACTCTAATTGCTGGTCTTTGCAGTTGTTCAATATAAACTGCTGAATTAAATAAATAGGTCTTGGTTTGAAGCTGAAAGGACTTGCAGCAAAGGGGACCTTGAACAAAGACAGCCCATGAGTCTAAAATAAGGTCACATTTTCATTAGATACCCAAAAGATGATTGACTTCGAACCTCTTCCTGCCTTGCTAACAGCTCTATCTCCAACACCTAAAACCAAGGCTGGGATGCAATAAGCCCACATTAAATATTCAATGAATGAATAATATTCTTTAAGTTCACTTTAAGATATTTGTGGCATGTGTTTTTTACTCTCAAGCATTCTATGCTTAATATCTATTTATAATATTCCTGTCAATGTATTGTGTGGAGACTTACAAATCCCTGACTTTCCATAATTATTGATTCAATTAGTCAACATGTTCTATAAAGTTATTTTCAGTGCTAGTATTGTTTGCTTCGTAGAAAGTTTTGCACATTCTTCTGTTATAATTCACATTCCCACAACTTTCAGATTGCCCTTTGTTTGTCTGGCCAGATGATGGAACCAGATCTCCCTTTTTGGCTCCATTTAAAGTTTAGCTAGGGTAATGTTTCTGGTAACCTGATTTCCAAATGAAATCTAAAGTCCTATTTTTAATAAAAGTGAGGTACAAGGGAAAGTTTAGTAGTTAAATCTTAAAAGATTATTTCTTCCTATGCTCAGTAACCTACATGAGAGCTACTGTCTATCCCTAGAGAGATAATTTCCAGGTGGAAATATATATATATTTTTCATAACTTTGACGTATTGTGAATGAAAAGGGAATATTTTCTCTACTGAGAAATTCAACTGTAAGATTTCAGGCCTAGCCTATTTTAATCGTAGTTCCTATATGTGTATCATCTCCCTTATCATTATTTAGATATATTTTCTCAGGAATAGAGATCCGTATAATCGACAAAGTTTACCTTAGGAGAATCCAGGGTGACATATGTTTATTTTTTTCTTTCTCACATGGTTTGTCATCTTCCTCACCTTTAAGGATACTAATGCCTTCATTTCTCTTCTCTATCATAAATCAAAACATTTCTCTGGAATAATTCTGGTATTAGTAATTTTTACTTTAGTGTTCATCTTAATATGTTTTTACTCCTTGAAATATTTGCATTCTAACGTCCTTTCCAATTTTAGCATTTATCTTTGTAAGTGAAATTTTAGGCATCAGGGTGGGAATTATGTTGTGCTGGAGCCACATCAAGCTCCATAACACACATACACACACTCCCCTTGCCAACACACACATTTGTGCCCACGCCTGTACATGGTTATCTAAGAGTAAGGTTAAGTCGTCTGTCTCTTATGACAGATGGATCAGTTGGATCTTTGTATAAGTGAGGTCTACCTTGGTTTTATTGCCTGGCCACTGTTGGGAATGGGTCCATGGAAGCAAAGGGAATTATATGGAATTTATGCAATGTCTTTACCATTCACTTTAAGTAGTTTCAGTATAAATGAACCAAAACATGTTTGTGAAGTAGAAAATAGCAGGTAGTAGTGCTCTAATTGACTTCGTTTTTACCCCAGCATAGTGAATGATCTCTGTGTACCAGAATCTCATGTTAGTGTTATTTGCTCTAGAATGATACAGGGGTTATCTTGGACTTCATCCGTGATCACACATTTATAAAATAGCAGAAAGGACCTTATATAGTGATCTCACTCATAATCCAGTCCTATGGCAAAGACTTCAGAATATAGTGAGATAATAGAGATTCACTAAAATAAAGCAAAGATGTATAAAGTTGGAATTACGATATACACTGATTTCTAATAATATTTATATTGCAGGTCAATTGCTCCGGTTAAAGATGTTTCGAGAGGATCATGGGTCATGGATGACAATGTTCTTCAGCACAATTCTCTTTCTCTTCATATTTTCTCACATATACAACACGATTCTTCTAATGGATGGGAACATGGGGTAGGTTGTCTTTCCACTTTCTACTGTGGTGAGTGTTATGTTCAAAACTTGTAAGAATTCAAAGAGAATATTTTATTTTGTAGCAGCCTAAATCTCCTTCGTAAATATTCTACCCTAAGTAGGGTTAATTTTGCATTGTTTTTCCTTAAGACATTTCGAGTCTTTTCTCCAAGAAGCTTATGGCATTGTACGATACTTATATTGTGTTCCTTATTCTTTAGGACTTCTCTGTGGAATAGTGTGAGGGAATACTAATTCCATTATAGTGACAGAGAGAATGAAATTCAGGAAAGCTTGCTGACTTGTTTACACTCACATGACTAGTAAAGCTGGGCTGAGAATGTCTCCAGGTTTGCAGTTCCATTTCTCTGCAATGCCTCACTAAATAAAAGTGCTTGATACTGGTAGCATTTTTCTTTTTTTAACTCTCTTGACATATCCAACAGAGAGACCTTTGTTATAAATGGGTCATTTTAGAAGTGGGCCACCCTGGATTAAATCCAGGGTTGTGATCTATACTTATCAAATCACTGATCAAATCACCATGGCATGAAGATGTGCTAACAAGTAGACTGTAGATTTTTTTTAACTTTCTCTAGTTCTTGGTTTGTTCTTAGTAAGTTTTAAAGGCAGCGTATAAGGAGAATGGCTTAGCCTACATCGTTAAGAATTCGATTAGTGACAATAATAAACCACGTTAGGTATCTGTTGTGCACTGAAATACTTCCTAAGGAAGGTTTTGATCTATGCTCCCCAATAGATTGGAAAGCTGAGTAATACCCTTTTCTTCTAAATATGGGCTAGGCAAGATCATTGGCCAGTTCCGTAGTGCAGTTGTCTTGATGTTGTGTATAGATTTTGACCACCACTGTTTAATTCTGAGAGGGATGGCTCAATTAAAATTTTATTGTTTTTCCCCCACCATTAAAGGAGATGAATAGTAAAGGGAAAGCAGGTATTTCACAAGGTTTGTACTTTAGTCCACACTAACAGTGGTAAATTCACGAATGTGATTTTAAATCAAATGTTCAGGCTTTAGGAAGTTATTAAAATGCTTTGTCTGTGATTGTTCCTTGGGCTTTGAATGATGCCATAAATACCAGGTCAATTTTTAAATGGTGAAGTTACAGACTCTAGCCTCTGGCTAGTCCGAATAAGCCTCAGCCTTAGAGCAGTGCCTGTAACAATAGGACGAGTACTTGTTCTCCTGGAATTATCTAGCATAACCCGAGGTCTGTCTGAGAGGGACTGTGCACTGCCAGCACTGGGATCAGAGTGGAAGGGACTCCTGTAAAACTTACATTTTTTTAAGCAATTGCTGGAGGTAATACATTAAATACTATATAAAATATATCCTTTGCTCAGAAGTTGCCTTTTCATCTAATTCTGTTTTGTTTTTAATGTGGAGCTAATGAGGTCTGTACTAATCAAAAGTGCTTATTCTAAGGAAAGAAGCAGATTTAAAAGCAATAAATTAAATGCAATAATAGATAATCCCTGGCACATTGTAAAACACTCAATAGCTAATAATAAAACTAATCTTAATGAGAGCTAGCAGTTATTGAGCACTCAGTTCCAGACATGAATTGTCTCAGTTAAACCTCACAATGACCCTATGCAATAGGTATTTTTATTATCTCTGTTTTACAGATTAAGAAACTGAGGAATAGAGAGGTTTTGTCACTTGTCTAAGGTTACATTATAATTCAACCTCTATTTTCAACAATAATAGAAAAGGAGTTGAGCTATTAAATAGTGAATTCTAGTAGTACAGTCTGCTCTTAGGCTAGCACAGATTTGATTGATGGTTGATCCTGTTACTCAATCACCATATGTCTGTTAGGCTTTCTTTGTATTTTTATTGGTTTTTTTTTGTTTTTTGTTTTTTTTTTTTTGGTGAGGAAGATTAGCTCTGAGCTAACATCTGTTGCCAATCTTCCTCTTTTTTTTTCTTTTTCCTTTTTCTCCCCAAAGCTCCAGTACATAGTTGTATATCCTAGTTGTAAGTCATTCTAGTTCTTCTGTGTGGGATGCTGCCACAGCGTGGCCTGATGAGCGGTGTATAGGTCTGTGCCCAGGATCTGAACCCACAAACCCTGGGCCACCAAAGTGGAGTGCATGAACTTAACTACTTGGCCACAAGTAGAAGCTATGTGAAAGAAACAAGAGACGGGTTAGTCTAGAATTTATGTGTATTTATCTTAACTAAAATTCAAAGTGATTCTTTTTTATTCTTAGATGAATACAGTATCCCATATCCTTATGTAACTCTCAAACTCTTTACCAGTATACCTCATTTTTGGTGGAAAAGGATAATTTACTGAGAGGACATGTGAATGGCGCCATTTTTTTTTTTTTAAGTCCAAAGCAAGGGACAAATGGTTTAGTTCTACACATTAAAAAAAAGTCAATCGCGGGGCTGGCCCCGTGGCCGAGTGGTTAAGTTCGCGCACTCCGCAGCAGGCGGCCCAGTGTTTCGTTAGTTCGAATCCTGGGCGCGGACATGGCACTGCTCATCAGACCACGCTGAGGCAGCGTCCCACATGCCACAACTAGAAGAACCCACAACGAAGAATACACAACTATGTACCGGGGGACTTTGGGGAGAAAAAGGAAAAAAAAAAAATCTTTAAAAAAAAAAAAAAAGTCAATCGCCATTTATAAAAGATGTATTACTAATTTTTATGACATATGCCATTTGAACTAGTGAGCACCTTGAGGCAGCAATGTATATTTGGAGGAAAATCAGTTCTTAGAGCAAATGGATGCAACTGTGCTTTTGTGGTTCTGCAGGAGGCACTGTGCTGTCTGAGACACGGCCTCATCCTTTGCAGGGTGGGCATGATGGAGCCATAGGGTGCAGAAGGGACAACAGACACACAGATATCACGGTTGACGAGTTTTCTATCAGGATGGCTGATGGTGGAGAAGAACCCAGGCTTATTTACGCTGAATCTCATTTGCCCTGGGGGTTCCAATGTGTTCTGGTTTGTGGATCTCTCCAGGAATATTGGTCTAGAGCCATTCCAAAAAGGATTTCAGGGATTTTCTATGATGGCTAGACTTGTGTTCATATATTTTAGAACTCTTTTCCAAACTGGGAAGCCTTTAGGCCTATAATGAGAGGGTTTAGTGTTTCAGAGAGGAAGAAAGGAGTTTCCTTAGAATGATTTGGCCTCCCCCCTCCCCCCACCAATTTTAAGATTAGGTGTAAATTTAGGCTAAACTGCAGTCCCTTGATCCTTTGTTACAAAGAACAAAATTTCTAGGTTTATCTGACCAGAACCTCAAGAGTTTTAGCCAGAACTGACTTGGTAAGAGTCAGGTCGCCCGCTCCTGGTTTTCTCCTGGTTTTCTCAGTACGGTGAACTCCCTCCAGTCTGCGCTAACTGTGGCTTTAGCCGTCAGTGGGGATGCAAGCTGAGAGGCAGGCAGATGGTGAGGGAAGGAGGGCAGTTGCAGTCTGCGCTAAAAGGGGCCGAGGCTCAGACAATGCATCATCCTACCTCCACCGGGAAAAGTCTCCCCCACCTTTGCTTCTCTCTCCACCTGTCTACCCTTCACAGCGCCAAACTGCTGCTTACCTTAACTTCTTTTGGTCACCAAGACAAAACTGCGTTCATCCTTCTATAAATGTTTGAGGTTGTAGGTGAGGATTTTGCTGCAGAGAAGGTTCTGGTCCTGGGCAGAGTTTCACATCTAGACATTTTATGAGCATCTTCCTTTTTATATGGCAGCAGACTAGATAACCTGAAGCCTGTCCTACTACAGAATCCTTAGAAATGCTGGAAAATATAACACAACCTGATGGACTCTTAAAATGCACAGCTGAGTTTACCCAAAGGTAAGAAAAAAACCCAGAGGCCAAGAGGCAGTGACTTAGGGACTTGAGTTTTAACTCTCATGTCAGGATCAGAAATGAGGATTTGGGCTCCTATTAAGTGAGAAATTGAAATAGAAGCCCCCACATTAGATAGTTCTGCAAAGTGCTGCAGAGAAAGGGTGGGCCAGGAAACATGTAACCACTAGCATGGGCAGCATTTAGGAAGCCTGTCTGACTTAGGTTGGTTTTGGGTGGCAAAAAACATCTCCCAGGAAACTCACAACCGCAGGCGGGGTTTTCTGGTTTTAATATACACTTTCCTTTGGATTTTAGAACCCCCAAAATATCTCTGGCTGTTCTCCATCTTGCAGGTTTCCACTGCTCTCTGAAGCCCCCCTAAATAACTTCCAGAATTCCTCTGGTTCATTATGTAGAGCAATTTAGTTCCCTTTCATTGCAACTTCTGTCCACTTTGATTTATCTGGAACCTTTCCTTTCATAATTAATGCATTTTCCAATCAAAGGACCAATCCTCTGAGATGAATGTTGCTGCCGTCTCAGAACAGGATGGGGCTGCTGCCACGACATTTGGGTTTTGTGTTGTTTGTTTTTAAAATATCAAGTGTCCTTTTTCCTTTCCTTTAACTCTATGTTGAATTAACTATCTCCTGGGAAAGAATAGGGAAAATACTGAAAGAAAAAGTGGCAAAGCAATCACCTAAGTTAAAATTAGGGTTCTGTAGGAATCCTGGTCCAACAACCTGCTGCGTTGTTTCACTGAAGCCTCAAGAAAGTGACCCTAATAGGAAAGAAACATGAGACCCTTGTCTTCCACAGGGACGGACTTGACTGGATTAAAAATGATTCTAAATAAATATTCCTGCAGTTTTTTTTATTTCCTCTCTGTTCAACTAGGTATTCTAGAGCCAATCTATTTATCAATTCTCTGTTGGTAGAGATGAAGAGAGGTGTGCCCCAAAGCCCAGGTTGAGGTCTTTATGACTAGAAACTAAATGAGTCACATAGGGCCGGGAAGGGTTTTTGGTGTTTGGACACTTCAAACCCTTTTTGATGTTGTGTTTCTGAAGAACTTCTTAGTCATGGAATTTTTATAGCATTCAGAGTATAAAGCGTTAATTTACGAAAGGCTTGCCTGGTCTTTTCATATATTGCAATTCCCCAAAGAAAAATACACGTATAATGCATAGGGAATGAAATGGTGGGAGGACAAAGAGGAGCCACCATGGTCGAGGTGCATAAAAAGATTCCCAAAAGAGGGACTGGCCCGGTGGCCTAGCAGTTAAGTTTGTGTACTCTGCTTCTGCAGCCCAGGGTTCACTGATTTGGATCCTGGGTGTGGACCTGCACACCGCTCATCAAGCCATGCTGTGGTAGCATCCTGCATATAAAATAGAGGAAGGTGGGCACAGATGTTAGCTCAGGGTCAATTGTCCTCAGCAAAAAGAGGAGGATAGGCAGCAATGTTAGCTCAGGGCTAATCTTCCTCAAAAAAAAAAAAAAAGATTCCCCAAAGAGCCACTTGATGGCAGCAAAAGGCATGTTTTCAGCACTGGTTGCCTCAATGCATCAGGTGGCTTTTCTCTGAAGAGAATCTTCCCTCTTCTGGATTTCTGCAACTTGGTATTGAAATATTTGCCTTCCTAGTTGTTAATGGACTTTTTGAAGAAATCCACATAGCAAGCTCTATAATAAGCACTTGTTATTTTGTAATGCGCTTGGCCCCTTTTTATGTTCTAAAACTGGCTTAAATAATAGTATATATATACACGTATATGCACACATATACATCTATATGTTTATAGACTTAGTCCAGTATTACAAAGATAAGTATTTTGTTTAGCCCTGAGGAAATTAGACACTTTACTCACTTATAAAAAGTCCTCTGTGAACTGGAATAAATTTCAAAGACTGCGTATGATTTAGGGCAGGATATGAAGAAGCTGATGTTTCCTAGTGTTAATCACAAAGAAAAGTTTTATTTTTCTTGATGCAAAGGCTTTTCCAGAGAATTGCTACAAATATTAATTAATGCATCAGTATGTGTTAGGTATTACAGAGACAGAAATTAAGAAATAGGACAAAGTGGTTCAGGCAATTTTGAAAATAAGTATTAGTGTTCATTTTAGGACCTGAAAAAAATGAAGGTGAGAATGAATTGGTGGGTATAATGGAAATGGAATAGACTCTGTCTTTCTCTTCTGTTTCCTTTCTGATAAGTTTTAGTGAGAACTGATGTAGAACACTCATTAAAGGTCTGAGTGTGGTGAACACACTCAAAGAGTGTGATATGGGCCAGCCTGGTGGTGCAGCGGTTAGGTGTGCACGTTCCGCTTCGGTGGCCCAGGGTTCGCCAGTTCAGATCCCAGGTGCGGACATGGCACCGCTTGGCAAAAGCCATGCTGTGGTAGGCGTCCCACATATAAAGTAGGAAGATGGGCACAGATGTTAGCTCAGGGCAAGTCTTCCTCAGCGAAAAGAGGAGGATTGGCAGCAGGTGTTAGCTCAGGGCTAATCTTCCTCAAAAAAAATTTTAAAAAAAGGTGTGATATGATAAGGGCGATTGGTCTGGGGAAGGCAACAGGAGGGAATATTTGAAATGGACACTTTCCTAAAACCTAAAATGCATGGCTTCTATGTATAGTGGCAGCAGCAAACACCAGCAAGGATGAATAGGAAAAATAAGCAAGTGAGAGACCAGCACAGACTTGTCTATGGGCCGGATGAGATTGCCCAGGATCTAATGCTTTTTAAAGTTCATATGCATAGCTGCCCTAGGCGTTAGTCTCTCAGACTCTTCTCTTTTTTTTGTTGTTGAGGTAACATCGATTTATGACATTATATAAATCTCAAGTGTACATCATTATATTTCAACTACTGTGTAGCCTACATTGTGTTCACCACCAAAAGTCTAGTTGCCAATGATCAATACTCTGGTCCATCAGTGTGTCCACACATGTGGTCAGAAAAGACTCTCTGATTTATAGCTTCAGTTTCTGCTGCCAGAGATATAGGTTTCAGCACATTATTTTTCCCACAGCTGAATTTCCCTTTAATGGAAAATATTCAGGGTGAAATTTCACTGCAGGCAGTACTTTTTTCTTTACTAAGTTTACTATTTTGAAAACCATCACTAATGCTTTCAGATTCCTTACTCAAACTTTTTTCCTCTTTCTAGTCACCACTGATTTAGAATTAGGAGCCCTGATACATGTTTTTACTGTTAAGAACTGAGATTTTCACTTGCTGTTGCTCTTCAAGTACAAAGTTGGTTGACCTGCTGCCATTGTTTACACTGGTAGTGTCGTCCTAAGGAAAGAATGTGTATGTGTTTGTTTTTAATGGTGCTAAATTTATTTTGAGAAATGGCAAGAAAAAATTGAAGTAGTCTTTCATGATGTTAAACTATACCGTTTTTGCATGATCTAAAGTGACAAAATTATTGAAGAACAAAGCTATCAATTTAAATTGTAGTAAATGAAAAAAGAGGTATGATATGATTTTCAAAGGGATGGGTGTATAGGGATGGGGACAGGATGGAGGTCCTGGACGGGATTCAGGAGCTGGGGTGGGGAGAAGGCTTAGCTCCACGTCTTCATGAAGCCTGGAAGTACTTGTGTCAAATGCTGAAAAGCTTGATTGGCTGCTAACACAAGGCTGAATGCAAATTCTGCTGGAGTGGTGCTTTAAATAATTTGTTGGCTTCACTCTTAATTAGGCTAAACATTGACTTGCTTGTACGATTAATTCACAGTAATAGCACAATTAATTACTAAGGCTGGGAGTAAAGGGGGAGCTGGTTGCTGAGAATGGGCTGATGAGAAGAAAAGCTGAAATGAATGGCTGACTCTGGTCAAGAGGGCTGACCCAGCAGGGCAGCCAGAGAGGCAGGGAGGCTTGGTGAGAAAGGAATGGAGGGAGGAAAGGGAGGGAGGGAGAGAGGGAGGAGCAGAGAGAAAGAAAGAGAGAGAAAAAGAGAGAGAGCTAGAGGCTGTGTAGGAATAGGGCACAGTTTGCTGCTTTTGATACTATTGGTTTCGCGTGACTTGGCTTTGATAAACGTAACATACTACAGCATATCCAAATGATCACAAATTTACTGTTAGTATTGTCTGATTGATGAAGTTTAAAACATTAATGGAAAACACACTGTTGCATCCTTATTACTCTGTGGGAGTGCATCATCTGTCCAGAATCCGCATTGATTTGACACACGTAAGAGGTGTTCTGTGACCATTGTTCATAGTTGCTTATTTCACTTCTCTCATTAGTTTATCAGCTTGTTACAGAAGAAAAATTCCAATTCAGGAATCAAATATCTGGATTTTAGCCCCATCTTAACTATTTCACTGGCAAAAATACCTTGGAAAAGTTAGACAGTTTCCTTACTTTTAAGACATGGGTTGTTGTTATAGGGTTGTTATTAGTATTACTAGTATCAACACCATCATCAGTATTATTAACCTGGGGAAATTCATGCTTCTAAAGTGGAGAAACAAACTAAAGATTGCTAACGATCTCGGTTGCTTTTAGTTTTGTTTTGTCTGGAAGGCAATGTGGTGTAGTAGAAACAGTATCTACTTTCGTCCTGACACCCTTTAGCTATGTGACCCTAGGTTAAGTTCACTTTCTGAGCTTCAGTTTCCTCAAGTGTAAAATGGGTTATTAGAACCTATTTTAGGGCTGTTTGACAATCAAAGACAACAATGTATGCAAAGCAATTGGTGTGGTGCCCGCTATATAGTGAACTCCCCACAAATGTTAGTTGCTATTATAGTAACAGAAAATATATATTTTAGTTTCTTGAGCACTTTAGCCCTCAACAAATATTAGTTGTTGTAATAACAAGAGTAAGTACTTTGGTCATATAATGAAATGATGTAATTTATGGTGATGATCTTATTACATTGTTATCATACAACTATAATAATTATCAATTTCAAGCAAAAAGCCCAAATGAATGCCTTGCACCAGCAGGTCGTCAATAAATACTAATTTCCTATGCCATAACACATAATTTTAAATATGCTTGACTCATGGAGTGAAATTAACACATGGAATACACAGCATCTGGCTCAAATGCTATTGGAATGCATCTTTATGAAAGTACATAAGCTGTCCCTTGTTTTATTTTTCATCAAGGAAAAGTAAATACGGAAACCTAATATAATACTTAATGAGAGTCCAGAAGAGGAAATCAAACATATGCTAAGTTACTAAATGATTATTTGCTGATTTCTATCTTTTTGAAAATAGAGGGAGAATTTGATGGAATTACGGATGACGTCATGCAAATTGATGAGACAGTGGTCCAAGTGTGTGTGCAAGTTTGTTTGTATCCATTATCTAGAGACTCTATAATAATGGATATCTTTAAGTTCCATCTCAATTCTTTTTTCCCAGTGGTGAACACAGAGGAAATAATTACTTTCCAGACATGGAAAATTGATGTATATGATAGCCCTAGGCTTAAGGTTTACCAAAAGTTACATGGTTTAATCAAATAAATTAGGAGACGGCCCCGCACCAGCTGAGAAGATGTCATTTCTCTGACAAGTTATCCCTTTTGTAATCTATTAATCCCATAGTTATTCTTGAGGGATTGATGGAAAACAGTAAACAGAGTTCTATTAATCAAATATTTCATCATTCAAATGGTTCACTGTTAAAGTACCATCCATTGCGGCACAATAGTATACACCACTCTGGATGCTTAGTTAGGAAAGTCTACGACCTCTTTTACTCTGCTTGCACCAGGTCAGGAGGATAATGCCGTTTTCATGGTGGAAAGAAGTGAATTTGTCTGGGCTTTCCTCAAGGAGAGAATCACATTGGAGCTGGTTAATTTCTCTCTATTTTACTTTCCTTTAGGCTACTACCGGGGCACCCTGACACTCTACTTTTTTTTTCTAGAGAAGCAGATATGCATAATATATTTGATTAAATTAGTGCCGAAAGATGTGGAAGAGCATAATAATTGCAAAATTGAAATTCCGTAGAAATGGGATACTCAAAGACCGATCCTGATTTGTGTAACATATTCAATGAATACCCTTACCTAATTAAAGGATATTTTACATCCTTTACGATAAAAGATCAATAAAATAGAAACAAAATATGAAGAAAGAGAGGACATATTGGATTTTGACTTATATTTTGTAGCCTACATAGTTTAATTCTCTCTCTCTAAAATACATATTTTAAAAGATTAGGAGGATGGTACCCAGGTATGTTGCAGAGCAAAAGATGTTCAGCATCCTGTGCAGTTAAGAGGAAAGAATCTATATATCACATATAAAGTGCTTGTATTCTTTTAGAAAAAATATTAATAGGTTTCTTTGCTTCCAGATTATCCATATACCATCTATATATGCATATTATGTTGTTAATGTATTATAAAATATATATTATATTGAATAGTATATATTATTCAATATACTGTTATACATATGTATGCATGTATGTGTATTTATATAAAATGTACATTGTTAGGTAATTAAATTTATTAATTAAACCATTTTACTTTTTTGGGGGGAAGATTAGCCCTGAGCTAACTACTGCCAATCTTCCTCTTTTTGCTGAGGAAGACTGGCCCTGAGCTAACATCCATGCCCATCGTCCTCTACTTTATATGTGGGACGCCTACCACAGCGTGGCTTTTGCCAAGCGGTGCCGTGTCCGCATCCAGGATCCGAACTGGTGAACCTGGGTGGCCGAGAAGCGAAACATACGAACTTAACCGCTGCGCCACTGGGCTGGCCCTAAACCATTTTACTTTTATTAGAGAATTTGATGTGCAAACTTAAAGCTAAGCATCCAAAATAAATCACTGATGATAAAGTTATGAGTAACTACACAGAGATAAGAAATTGCAGCAGTGTACTAAACCTTACAGAGGCATCTTTATTGAATATGTAGATATACATAAAACTGATAAGTCAACAAGATTTCATAGGTCTTAAACCAGCAACAGATGTGATATTTCTGTTGGGATCGTGTCAAATTAACACAGGGCTTAGCGAAAAGGAGAAAGCTAAGCTAGAAAATTTCAGCTTCTTAAACACTGTAAGCATCTGGAGAGGGTGGCCTTGATTATCCACTTCACTACATCATCAAAAGGGGAGTCAGTTTAGGGTAAGTTTATGAAAATTCAATGACTTAAAATAATAAAGAAGCTAGATTTGTGTGCTCATATGGTGAATTGCTTCTAGAGAATTTACTTATTACCTAGACCCTTCCGGCTTTGCGAGGATTCTGAGTTAAAATTCACAGCAGCCATTTTTCCTTATCTTTCTAGGAACAAGGTCTCAGACAGAGCCAGAGCTATTGACACTGTTGATCTCTCTTGGCTCAGGCCTCATTGATTAAAAAACATTTTCTGAGGACCTACTTTGGGCACCAATCACCAGTTAGAGTTTAAAGATCAAGCAAATATCCAGAGCTGGTGCAGGAAGCAAGTCACAGACACATTTTGTCATAGCCAGATGATGAGTGATGATGGGTTGCAAAGATAAGAATCTGGGACTAGGAGATCCAAGTCAAGGTTGACAACTAGAGGTTACCCGTAATGGTTATAGACTAAACTCCTGGATTACTTAAGAATCAGCAACACAGTAGAGCTAAAGTCAGAATTTAATGAACATTGTGAACCCTCTCCCCCAGCCTCCTAAATTTTGCGTACAATATGAGGGAGTGTAAGAACTCCATGTTGAAAGCCACTGAAGTAGATGTCTCAGAATTAGGACATTAAACAGGAAGCTCCAATAATAAGATCTTAAAACTAAGATGTCAGTCAGAATAGGTTAGAGTCTGTCTCAGTAACAAACACATCCAAAAATTTCAGTGGCTTAAGACAACAATGCTTATTTTTTGCTCATACTACATTTTCATTGTGAGTCAGCTGGAGGCTCTGCTTCAAGTCATCCTCTGGGATCGAGGATGATTTAGCAGCTATATTATAATGTTGCTAGTTGTTCTTGGCAATCTCAGAGCAGTAATTCAACATTTTGCCTGGAAGGGACGTATATCACTTCTGCTCACAACTCTTTGATTAGAATTAACTGTTTGGCCTCACCCAAGCACAAGGGGGCTGGGAAGTACCATCACACAACGTACCTGGAAGGAAGAGAACCAAAAACATTTCATGAACAACCCTTCTGACTACCACATGGGACCACTCCTACCTCCACTAGGAAGTGATTATGTACTTTCTGGTATCCTACTTTTCCTTCCTGTCTACAGTGCCTTTAGCATCCTTCTCCACCTTCTAACACACAGTGTCTTTCTTTCTATGAAGGAAATATGTAGAATGATTTTTAAAAAATTGTCATAACTCGGGCTGGCCCCGTGGCCGAGTGGTTAAGTTCACGTGCTCCGCTGCAGTTGGCCCAGTGTTTCGTTGGTTCGAATCCTGGGCGCAGACATGGCACTGCTCATCAAACCACGCTGAGGCAGCGTCCCACATACCACAACAAGAAGGACCCACAACGAAGAATATACAACTATGTACCGGGGGGGCTTTGGGGAGAAAAAGGAAAAAATAAAATCTTTAAAAAAAAAAAAACTGTGATTCAACATAAAAGGCTGGGATGAATTTCACATCAAAATCTAATTCTTATTCAGTTTTATATGGTAATAATATCAAATGGCCAATCAGGACATTAAGAGTGCAATGATTGATCAGAGGAGTAATCTCTTTGATAGCAGGAAGGAAAGGTATCAAGGTTAGTTAGCCACTGGATCTATTGGTGGCTAGTATGCTCTGGTTCATTTCTTTTTATGGCTATTATACATTCTGATTTGGTGACTACATCCATTCTGATTGGGACTTCTCATGCCCTGTCTGTTATAAACACTTTGAATATCATCCCTGGTTAGTGGAAATAAATTATTTAAGTTAGTGAATTCAGGAGAAAAGCACAGGTCAGCAGAACCTAAGAAGATACGGATAAAATGTATAAGTCAGAGGAATTATGAAATGTTTTACCTTCTTATGTCTACAAAATTGAGATGAGTCAAGAGCACAGTTGGAATTTGATCAATTAGAATAGAGGATCCAACTGAGGCTGAACTTATGCACTCCTCCTGGTTGCCCTGGCAACAGGGCCCCCTTCGTGCTAGTAACATTAGAGTGTGAGTGAAGTAATAATTGGAAGTACAGAAGTATGTGTTCAAATCAACTCCTACTTCTGGGAAAGTTAGGGGAGGAGTTTGCTAAAGGCAAAGAATGAGGTCATGAGAGGGGAAGAATTTGAATTTAAAAAGAAAAAGAAAAATTGAGCCTGAGCTTGAAAGCTTCTGGGCATAGCACTGCATATATCAGTGTTCCTTCCCTGACTTTGGTTGAAGCCAGGGTAGATGGTAAATCAGGTGGTTGCATATCTGCATTCTCTCTTCCATCATAGCCCAGAAAAAGCACTGGACTGGGAAATTGTGAGCTGTGTAAATTGGCTTGGGTTAGAGTCATCTGCTGTGTGGCTTGCTCTGCCACTCTTACAGTTACCCAGGAAGTTCTCATTTGCCCAGAAGGGTCAAGAGGGGGTCAAAACAATCTTGCCCATATTTTTCTGTGAATTTAGTTTGCTTTGTTTTTAATGTTGTCTTTAGGTATATTTTATCCTTGCCAAATATATGTTTTCAAATTCTGCTCAACAGTCTCAGCCTTTTCTGCTTTGATCAAATATATGTTGCATGTGTACCACTGCTTGGAAGACTGAGAGATTGGGAGGAGGCAGCAATGAGCCTTTTACTCTTTCAATGCTACTTTTTCCTTCTCTGAACCTTTCCTGCTAGAAAAAGAAGAATATAAGAGGTGCTTCTTCTACTCCATTCTCTATCACTCCCCAAGTAAATCCCCAAAGAACCGGAATAGAAATAAAGAAAAAAAACCACACAGCGTTATCTAAAAATAGGATGATTTTGTAATTTATTATCCAAACGAGAACACTTTTGAAATTGAGAGTGCTGCTCATAAGAACACAGGAGAAAAGGCATAAACTGCGATGTGCAGGGCTAAGTGAAATATATGCCTACCTATGTAAAATGGGTAGGAGAGAATAGAGAGACAGGAAGGGAAAGAGGATCATCTGGGGATGTTCTAGAAGGAAATGCTGGACTTGATGCACGCTGGATATTCCTGGCCAGTTGTAATGAATTTGCAGCGAAGTTTAGTTTTTAATAGGGACCTTGAGATTATTTTAAGATTAAAGATCTCATTGCTCTTTTCCAGGAATAACCCTTGTAAGGTTAAAATGTAGTAAGTATGAGTTACTAGGAAAAAAATAAAGTCATAGGAATCCAAATTCATAGTGAAGCCTCCGAAAGGGCCTTAGTGATGACCAAAGAATGGTCGTGGTTAAGGACTGACCGACCAATTTGATTCCATTATCTGCATCCATGACTCTATAGTGTAGGAAAATTAAAATCCGTTCCGTTTTGCTTGAGGCAAACTACCAAGCCCTGTTTTTCTCAGCTCAGATCCCAATAGGAGTAAAGAAGAATCCTTGTAATATGAGAAAATGAGTGTAACCGTGTTTGGTGGGCAGCCCCTGAGATGGTCTTAATGATTCCTGCCTCCTGTGTTCAAGCCCTTGTGTTCCCCTCCCCTTGAGTGTAGATGGAACCCAGCAGTTTGCTTCCAATGAATGAGATATGATAAAGTGATGCAATGTTACTTCCAAGATTAGGGCTTCTGTCTTGCTTGCCCTTCTCTCTCTCTTTCTCTTTCTGTCTTTCCCTCCCATCCGCCTTCCCTCCCTCCCTTCCTTCTTTCTCTTCCTTCTCGTCGTGTTTCTTCTTCTTCTTCCTCCGTCTTCTTTGTCTTCATCTTCGTCGTCTTCTACTTCTCCATCTCCATCTCTCTCTCAGAGCCCTTAGTAAGGAGGAAGCAAACTGCCGCTCGGGAATAGTCTTATGGAGAGGCCCCGGTGGCAAGGACGCCTCATGGCAAGGCCCAGGTGGTCCCCAAACAACAGCCAGCAAAGACCTGAGGCCTGCCAACAGCCACATGAGCGAGCTTGTAAGCAGATCCTCCCTCACTCAAGCCTTGAGAGGACTGTAGCCTCAGCCAATATGGTGATTGTAGCTTGTGAGAGACCCTGAGCCAGAGGGCCGGTTAAACTGTGTTCAGATTCCTGACCCACAGAAACTGTGATAATAAATGTTTGCCGTTCTAAACTGCTACATTTTTGGATAATGTTCCCCAGCTGTAGATACCTAATATACCTTGTATAGTGGGTTAGTATTTGTTATAAAAAGAAGGTAAATATTCAGCTCGAAAGACCACTGAAGGAAGGTTCAGTCCAGGCAACCTCATGCTACTCTGACTATAGGGGTAGCTGAGATGCTGCAGGATTTTTCTGTTTCTCTCTTTAGCACAGTACAGATTCTTAGAGTCCTCAGATTATAGGTGCCATCTACCACTTTAATTTAGGAGTAATGGTGTAATGCTCTTTCAGTTGGGCATGAGAAAGTACCTGTATTTAAAACTATTTCCAGACTTGGCAGTTTTTGCTGCAGCCTGCACACAGGCAAATCATTCTTAGTAAAATCACTTAACACTTCCTCGTGAGCTTTGTGCGACACATTGATTTATATGTATATATCCTTTTAGTCAGAAATGAGTTTGAATTTTACTTCAGGAAGCAAGAATTATATTGTAAGTGGAAATGAAAAAGATATGATAAAGCCCTTTCTGCTGGTAATGTCACAGCGTCCCTAATCAAAGAAAGCACAACAGAGCCATAGGAATATCCTTTTCCTTTGCAGAATGAAGCAGAAAATTCCCTTTAATGGTTTCAAGAAAAGATAGAAGCAGAATACTCTTTGTGATCAATGTCTGTTAGTGTGCAGGGCAGATTTATTATCATCCCTTTAAAAATTACTTTAAAATTACACCCCCACCCTCATATAAAAACCCTTGGAGGCTTCTGGCATTCACTTGGTACTTTTTCCATTCTGTCATCTAGCAACTGGCCGATTATGCTTTCTCACTCACTAAGAGGCTTTAGCACCTGTCTCAGTCTTGCTCTTTGTCACAAGTCTGGCCATCATGCTGGGTATGGCTAAAATCCACAGGGTCCCCTATGACCTCCTTATCAAACCATCCAGTGGACACTTCTCAGTCTTTATTTTACTTGACTTCTCCCTCCAGCTCTTGGCACTGTGCACCATTGCACCATCCCTGCCTTCTTGAAATGCTCTTTATTGTTGGTTTCTATTTCCATGTACTCTTCTCCTCTTTTTATTCTCTCCTCTCAAGGTACTGCTTTTTAGTTTTCTTTAGGCTCTCCTTTCTCAGGGTTCTAATCGGATTTTCTTACTCTTCCAGGCTCGTTGTATGAGACCTGCCTTCCTGGCTTGATTGTCTTACAAGGGTAATTCTAAAATATTTATATTTACCCTCAATTTTTCTTCTGAGCTGCATATCATACTAACTACTGTAAATATCCATTTGAATGTCTTAATGATATTCAACCTCAAAAATCCAAAATCAAACTCTTCTCACACCCTATCCCCCACCCCCCTAGCCTCCTGTGTTCCATACCAGTGAATGGCACTGTTATCTAACCAGCCGCTAAGGCCAGACACTTAGGTATTGTTCATTCTTTCTTGCTCTCCCTTATCTCATACAGGAAGTAAATCACAAAGGCTCTCTGATTCTACCTGCTAAGTATCTCTCAAATCTAGATGGATTTAGGTCTATCCTCATTGCTATTCCCCTGTTATTTCTGCCTTGGGTTTCTCCAATAGCCACCGTTTCCCATTCATTCTCCATGCTGTGGTGATTCCTCTAAAACACAGATATCCTTGCTTACAACTCTCCCGTGGATTTTCATTGTCTTCATAAAACTTATGTCTGTCTCTCGTTGAGTCCCAATATTAGAGACTTTAAAGCTTCAGCATTTTAAAATTTGAGTTTATTCAGCAAACTTCTCATTTTGGCAGGAAAATGCTGATATTATTCTTTGTTTAAAATGAAGGAATATGTAGCCGGGAATTATTCTTTGGGAAGTGAGTTTGGGGAAGTACTGGCTCTATTTCTGAGTTCTTGATCCTTTAACGTATTTTCAAAGAGTGCTTAAGGATTAAATGCACATTAGACTGACTGATACCCGATCGTGGAAGGATGCTCCTTTCTCTTCTCTTGGAAGAACAGAATTTCTGTTGTTACTTCTCTTTGTCTTCTTAATCTAATAACTAAAACAAACAAAATTTATGATCTGTCCCTCTCTTACCTTACCTTGTTCCGGATGCACATTTTTTTGGTCTTTTATTCCAGTTATCATGTATTTAAATAACCTCCCCAACTTTGCTACAACGTGGAAATAGATTTTTTTTACTAAAAAACCGTAGACAATTGTGTCTTCTCCTATCTTTAAATCCTTTTCTCCCTAGCTTTATTGAGTTATTGGTGTTATTGAGTTATAATTGACAAAAAGTGTACCTGTTTAAGGTGTACAAGGTGATGATTTGTTGTATGTAAACATTGTGAAGTGATTACCATAATCAAGCTAACTAACATCTTCATCATCTCACATAGTTCCCTTTTTTTTGTAGTGAGAACATTTAAGATCTACTCTCTTAGCAAATTTCAAGTCTACAATACTACATAATAACTATAGTCACATTGCTGTACATTAGATCTCTAGACCTTATTCATCTTGCATAACTGAAACTTTATACTCTTTGATCAACTTCTCCCCATTTCCCGCTTCCCCCACCCCATGGCAACCATCCTTCTACTCCCTGCTTCTATGAGGTCAACTTTTTAGATTCCACATATAAGTGAGATCATGTAGTATTTGTCTTTCTGTGACTGGCTTATTTCACTTAGCATTATGTCCTCTAAGTTCATCCATGTTGTTGCATATGACAGGATTTCCTTCTTTTTAAGGCTGACTAATATTTCTTTGTATGTATGTACCACATTTTCTGTATCCATTTATCCTTTGATGGACACTTAAGTTGTTTGCATTTCTTGGCTACTGTGAATAACAGTGTAGTGAACCTGGGAGCACAGGTATCTCTTTGAGACAATGATTTCCTTTCCTTTGAGTATATACTTAGATGTGGAATTACTGGATCATATGGTAGCTCCACCTTTAATTTTTGAGGAACCTCCATACTGTTTTCAATAATGGCTGTACCAATTTACATTCCTACCACAAGTGTATAAGGGTTCCCTTTTCTCCCTATCCTCGCCAATACTTGTTATCTCTTGTCTTTTTGATGGCAGCTATTCTAACAGGTGTAAGGTGATATGTCATTGTGATTTTAGTTTGCGATTCCCTGATGATTAGTGATGTTGAGCATTTTTTCATATATCTGTTGACCATTTGTATGTCTTCTTTTGAGATTTACATCCTTAATAATATTGATGGGTCTGTTGATAATAAGTACTCTAATGAATAATTTAGCCTCCTGAGTGTTAGTCTTTATTTATGAAAATATAGAGGCCGTCTAAAGTCCAGGAAGGTTTAGGGAGGTATTAAGAACCAGGACAATGCAATGTGTATAACCCATCAAAACCACAATTGCCCTCAAATACTTGAAAGCAAATGAATTTGTTGCTGCCTCACAAATGCCCTTGCTTGAGCTACCGCTTGTCTGCCTTGTAAGTCATCTTTCCTGTGACCTAGTTTTTAGCCTGCTTTTCATTCTTAACTTGTTGCTATAGCATCTCTAACTGGGCTATGTCTTTGGCTGCATTGTTCCTTTTATTAATCTCAAAATCCTATTTTTATTTTTTATTGTTCAGAGGATATAGTCAGGAAGACAAATTGTATTTTCCAGGGGAAAAATAAAATTAGTTCTATGTGTCCTTGACTATACATATTTGTGATGGTTTTGGGGTCAGACTCTGCTTCAGATCCTGTCTCTGCCACTTTTCTAAGTCTCTTGTCTTAGGCTATAATAATTCTAGATAATACTTATCCAGACCTTACTATTTGCCAGGTGCTGTATTACATGATTTATATGTGTCATTTTATTTAACGTTCATGAAAATCTTAGGAGGAGAGACTGCTAACAGAGATTAAGTAGTTTGTTGACGGTCACATAGCTGATACCATATCGGGCAGAGTCAGAATTCAAATGCAGGCTTTCTGACTCTAGAGAACCTGCAGTTTTAGCCACATTGAGTTTTCCCAGCTGTAAAGCACAAGTGGTAATACCTCCATTATAGGATTAGTTTGGTGATTAAGTAATATAATGTGTGAAAAATGCATTCTTTTTAAAATCAACCTTTATAAACCAAATGTTGGCAGACTCCCAGAATACGATGCATTCTCCATTAAACAAAGAGGATTTCTGCTAGAAAGCCAGTGTCTTTGTGATAATGAATCATTATTTTATAGTAGAGAAAAGCAGAAAGCATTATGGTTTTGAGATGACGTGGAGAAGCACATGTTAAAAAGACCAGGAGCCAGATGACCCTCAGCAGTCTCTAATGGTGTGCAATTGGGCTCCAGGTCTGCCCTTAGCCTATCAGCCTATCGGTAGTTTGCATGATGGTAAAGAAGCTGAGAGAAGCTGAGAAAAGTAGTTAAAGGAACCAGCATTCAGAAGACTCTCCATACTCTAGAGTGGTGGGTTGAAAGTAACATAAGTGAAATTAGAGACGACTTCAAAGCCCACACTTGGATTAGGAAGTCTACCAGAGAAATACAGGTTGTACTCTTAATAGAAGTTTGTTTAGTGAAGCTCTTAAAGTTTTAGCTGACTGGAGGCTGAATGGGAGTCCCTAGTGTGTCATGATGTTTAAAAGAGCTAATGCCATCGTAGGTAGCCTTGTTTTCCGAAATAAAGAAATGAATGGTACTCTGCAATATTGGACTATGTCTAGCACATTTTGACCCGGGTCTCAGTCCATATGCTAAAAGGTTCCTGGGCCATCTGCTTGCATTTGGAGGCCAGAGCACACTTATAAAGGGTTTTCTGACTATTTTATTTAAGGAACTGTTAAATCTGGGGTTTAGTCAGGGGAATGTTATTGCTGTCTTCAAATACTTGAAGAGCTGTCATGTACAATTGGGAATAGTCTTAAGCTGTGTAGTGCCAGAGGACAGAAAAGAAGAAAGATGAATGGATCACAGTTACAGAGAATCAATTTGGGCTTAATATAAGCAGGAGCTTTTTAACTATTAAAGCCATCTGAAACTAAAGGGACTGTTTTGTTTGTATAGCAATGAGTTAGTTCGCTGCCAGTAGAAGTTCCCTACCAAGCAACTACTAAATAAACCACTTGTCAGGTAGAATATAGAAAAGATTTCTGCTTTAGGGGACTGCTTAAACCTGATGACCTCTAATGTCTCTTCTAAGTCCAAAATTCTTTAATGTTATGAAAAACAGGAGACATAAATGTTTGCGATGGAGCAAAATATTGCCTCCTAAAATTAAATCTAAATGAAGAGGAATATGAATTCTTCTACAGAAACTGCACTTTCAAGAGATACTAGATTTTTTATTGTATAAGTAAACAAAATTTTCTTTTCATCTATAAGTAGGAATGTAAATTTATTATTTTAGGACAAGAGCACAAATGTTGGGAGAGTTGAATGTTTGCGTCAGCTTAAATAGTTTCTGCAAGGAGTAAAATTTTGGAAGTCAGATTATCAGACGGGTCCAGGACAAGTGTGAATCTGACTAAAGGGGAATGGGTGCACAATTCAGTATTTAATGATGTCAGGTCCTAATGTCTCCATCTCTGCAAAAGGGAGATGTCTGCTAGGCAAACTCAGTCTGCACACTGACTTGACAGGTGCCCTCTTCATTGGGTTCAGGGAAAGATGAGTCCAAACAAGAAACGTGCACACTCTTGTTTTCTAGCCATTTCCCTTCTAATTAAACACATTCAAAAATAATATCTTAGATCAAGTTATAGTTAAATCTTGTAGTCTTATACTTATTTATTTTAAGATACTTTTGTTTCTGCTTAGATCCTGTATGTGTGTTTTATTTCCCAGATTTCTCCTGAGGTAACTTATTATGGCCCATATTTTTAAAATCATCTGTTTTGATCAAGTTTCTATGAACTAAAGTATCCAGGAAGACCAGTGATGAAATCTCTTTTTATATTGATACTAAACTTATTACGATTTAATTTTTCTATGTTACTGTAGTTATTTTATCTACTTTCCCACATATACTTGACAAGTTTTTCAGATGGCATCTTGATATTTTCCCCTTCACTCATACTGGGAAAAGGTCTCTTTTTATTTTAAAAATCACTTTGTCTGCCACTCTTCTTCAGGAAAGATCACACCCCGAATTGCTCAGTCACAATCTCCCCTGGGAGCAACCTAGGAATAAGATATTCCTTCTTTTACTTCTCCTGTGATCACACCAATCAGAAAAAGAGAGTATTTATGTATTCGATATTTTGCTTAGGAGTTCAGCATCAAAGACTTGAGCTACATGAATTTCCTGGAAAAAGTCCTTTGACAACTTTTCCCTTTGTTAAGGATTTCTTTAATCTGTGTCTTCTCCAGAAGATTAACAAATCTTATTTTTAAATTCTTACTACAAAGTAGAAAATAACTAGGCAATTGAAAGAGCTGCATAATAAACCACCCCAAAATTTAGTGGCTCGAAGCCAACTTATTTAGTGGCTTGAGGAAAACAGCCATTTTATTTACTCATGTATCTGTGGGTCAGCAATTCAAGCTGGGCCTAGCTGGGTGTTCCTTTGCTCGTCTCGTTCAGCTTTAGTCTGACATGCTTTAGGGTGGCCTTACTCACGTGTTTGTCTGTTGGTTCCTGCTGTCAGCTGGATCACAAGTCCCAAGCTGACTTGTACAGGCTTGTTCACATGGGGGCAGCATTCCAAAAGTCGCAAGAGAATTCCCAGCAGCAGGAAGGCAAGTCCAATGCACAAGCAACATTTAAGCCTCCGCTTCTGTCACATTTGCTTATATCCCATTGGTCAAAGCAAGTCACGTGTTGGTGAGAAAGTGGACCATGCAGGGTCATGGATACAAGGAGGTATGATAAAGTAAGAGTCATTACTGTAGTTATCTATCATAGTTTGTGTGTATAATCATTTTAATTTTTTTGATGCATTTAAGTTTTGTTTTTGTCAACATAATGTGAGCATAAACTCTATGTAAAGTCAAAAGAGTGTTGTGAACAGGAGGGAATTCACGTACATTGAGAGCTCATGGTACCAAGAATTTCACATATGTTATCTCATTTAATTTCGTAAACGTAGAATGAAAAAACTGAGATGCGAAGAGATTAAACAGCTTATTCAAGCTCACAGTTAACAAGTCACACTCCAGTCTAAGGATCTAAACAAGCTTCTTTTTTTTAAAAGAAGAATAGAATATGTCTAATGGCACATATTAAGGTTAGGTATTATTTCATAAACTGTATGTATTTTTATGTGTTGGTTCATAATGCATAATAGAATTCTTGCCATGAATAGTTGTTTTAAAAAAGCTTGCAAGCCCCTCTATTGCCCCATATAACCTCCCATGAGCATGTGAAAGCAGAATGCTCATAACCAGGAGCTATTAAAAAATATACTATTATTTTCCCACTCCTGATTTATCTAAATGGTGCTCCTTGACTAGATTGGCATAGTATTACATTGACATAGTGTTTTAATCAGGTGATGAGCACCTGACCTTTTCCACTGCACTTAATCTCTTTTTATCAGCATCTACTAACATTTCTTTGTGACTTAAAAGAAAATCATGACCTTAGGAAAGATTTGATATTCTGGAGTGGAAGAGATTAGAACATAAATTTCCCTTATTGATAGACCCTTTTAGAAACCAATAAAGAGCAAAAGAGGCACGAAACAGTTAGGATGTGATGCCATGGGTTTGAACTGAAGCATTTGTTACTCGAATTTTGTGTCTGAAAGAAGAAAGAGGAAAGCATTTTGTCACATTCTATTACAATTTCTTTGTTAATCTCATTTTTCTTCAATCATGCAAAATGGAATGTTCATTTAAAAATCAGCCCGCATACTGAAATGTCTTCTTTTATTTGCAAAATGGAACCTTTCCATTAAATGTTGGAAGAGAAAGAGACTTTTCTTTTTTAAGGAAATATCAACAAAATAGAAGCTTTTCCAATGGAAATTCTTTTGAGCTAAAATAAGTTCCTGCTCGATGACTTTATTTGAAGCTTCTTCCTTTGAGATTATTTTTTTCATACTTAGTCAACATGAATAAAGATTGCAAATTAATAAACTGGGAATATTTTATAGAAAACAATAGGAGGAAAATGTCCATAAATTCCTACAAATCTCTGTATGCAAAGAATTCAGACAGTAACTTGAAATTCTCAAGAGTGCTTTACAGATTGATTAGAGATTTTTTTAAAGCCATCATCTTCCCTGCTCACCAAGTGAAGTGTACGCTGGAAAGTTATTTTAAAGTCATTTTATTGCAAGGAAAATAGCAGGATTCTGCCAGAGCCCAAATGCTAGTAAAACTGCAATGAAATATTGAAAATCACAAGGTCAAAGCTTTATATTTATATGAAAGCAATATTTAGACAAAAAAAGTAATATGATTTTTGTAAAATAATGGCATATTCCAAAGAAACACTGAAAGACAAAATGGCCAGGTCGTTTGTTGTGATATATTTTGATAATTACGCCCAATTTAAGGAACTATGATGAAGAGCATTACTTTTTAGACATATTAACTATGATAGTTTTTCATTTTGAAAGTGCTTGTGAAATAGCAATGTGATGTGATCGTTTCTTACTGACTTTATTTTCAAATATTTTGTTTATGAGGCGTTGTTTTGGAAGGAAAGATTTAGCAACAGCTATCAACTTATAATCAGCCAAGTATGTTAATAAAAAATAATCGAGATGTTGGTAAAAAAATGCTAAAAACTAAAAATGAAGGTGATTAAAGAAAGGTAATCTCTAAATCAAACCAAGATTAACTGAGTGTGGAATCCCAAAAGGATTCCTACTTTGACTCACTGGGTCACCCTTCTGACTGCTGACTTGAGAGGCTCATGCTGGAAGAACAAACCGTCAATGAGAGATCCAGAGCAGACACCTCAAATTGAAAGTTCTATGATGTGTTGGCTCAATAACATTTTGCTAATAAAATTTTATAATTCCGTTATGCCTGAATTCCGAGTCACTGTCTCACTTCTTGTCTTAAATTGTCATTTTTGAGTTACAAATTTTATTAGAAAAGAATGACTCTTTGAATGATGTTATTTATTTTAATGGGATATAAGATATACTACACCAAGGAAAATAGACAATTGATTAAAATGCAGAGAATCACTATAAAGTTATTCTTTTTTCCTTTATCTTAACAAATATGTATGTTTTAATTGTTTAACTCTGTTTTTGCTTAATGTTAATTGTTAAAATGTTAGATGTTAAAAGCGATGTTGATTCATTATAGAAATTTTTGAAAATGCAAAATAATATAAGGAAGAAAAAATCATGTATAATTAATATATGTAGAAGTAATTATGATTAACTTTTTGGTATAAATACATCTAAGTTTTTTTTCTCTGTATTTTGCCTTCTTTTCTTTGAATGATGGTGTAGCTGGATATAGAATTAGAAATGATGCTTATTTTCCTTTAGCACTTTGAAGATATTATTCTGTTATCCTATCGCATTTATTGTTGCTGATGTCTTTATAATTTTTATTCTATTCTAGAGAATGATTTTTCTCCCTCCATTACTGCTGTTAAGATCTCTTTGTGTTTGAAGTTCTGCATTTTACCACAATATGTCTAAATGTGGATTTCTTTTTATTTATCTTGCTTATAATTTGGGGGGATTCCCAAATTTTAGAATTAACATATTTTGTGAATTTTTGGGAAATTCTCAACTGTTGTCTCTGTAGATATTGCCTTTCCCTCATTTCCACAATATCCTTTCTGGAATTTCAGTAAGACGTAAATTGTACCATCTCATCTTATTCTCCTTCCCTCCTAATTGTTTCTTCTTATTCTACATCTTTCTATCTCCCTGTGCCATATTATGTATTATTCACAGATGTTTTTCGGGTAACTAATTCTTAAAACTCTGAACTGAACTTCAGACTGTATTTTTCATTTCCATAAACTTAATTTTATTTTCAAATCAGCTTTTTTCCTCCTTCCATACTGTTACGGCCTTGTGTTCTTCTCAAATTCTTGTGTTTGAGTCCTAACTCCCAGTATCTCAGAATGTGACTAAATTTGGAGATAGGGCTTTTAAAGAGAAAATTAAGGTAAAATGAGGTCACATGGTTGGGCCCTAATCTAATATGACTGGTATCTTCATAAGAAGAGAAGATTAAAACACCAGACAGGGCCACACACACAGAGACGACCATGTGAACACACAGCAAGAAGATGGACATCTGCAGGTCAAGGAGAGAGAGCTCAGAAAAACAAAACCTTAATCTTGGACTTCTAGACTCCAAAACTGTTAGAAAGTAAGTTTCTGTGGTTTAAGCCATCCTGTCTATGGTATTTGTTATGGTAGACCTAGCAAACGAATACACATCCTAGGGTATGTTGATTTCACTGTGGTTTCTATTCATTTTAAATCTATTTTGTTATTTTTAATGTATTTTGATCTATTTCCAGTTCTTTTATTTTCGTTGTTCTGTGCATTGCCTTGTGTAACCTGTACATTTTGTTGTAAACTAATCTCTTGATGAGACTTTTGGTTGGTTTCTTTTTTCTCCGTTAAAACTTTCCTTATTTTATTTTTAGGATTCTAAATAGAGATTCAAAAAGAGGTGCATGTATTTGGATAGTTTTCTCTAGGAGACTCAGTGGCTAAATTTCTTTTTTTGAAAAAAAATTACTTTATTATGGTAAGAATACTTAACATGAGATGTAACCTCTTCAGTTTTTTAAGTGTACAATATGTTATTGTTGACTATGCACACAATGTTGTACAGCACATTTCTAGAGCTTATTCATCTTGCTTAACTGAAATTTTATGCCCATTCATTAGTAACACCCCTTTTCACATTCCCCAAAGCCCCTGGCAACTACCATTCAGCTCTTTGCTTCTATGAATTTGACTATTTTAAATACCTCATAAAAGTAGAGTCATGTAGTATTTGTCTTTCTGTGCCTGACTTATTTTCACTTAGCATAATCCTCATAGTTCATCCATGTTGTTACATATTTCAGAATTCCTTCCTTTTAAAGGCTGAATGGCATTCCATTTGTCTGTATATAGCACATTTCTTTCTTCATTCATCCACTGATGGACATTTAGGTTGTTCCCACATCTTGGCGATTGTGAATAGTGCTGCAATGAACATAGAGTGCTAATATCTTTTCAAGATCTTGATTTCAGTTCTTTTGGATAAATACCCAGCAGTGGGATTGCTGGATCATATAGTAGTTCTGTTTTTAATTTGGGGGGGAACCTCCATGCTGTTTTTCATAGTGGCTGTACTATTTTGAATTCCAACCAACAGTGTGCGAGGGTTCCAATTTTTCCACATCTTTGCCAACACGTTTTGTCTTTTGTTTTTATTTTTCCATAGTAGCCATCTCGCCAGGTGAGAGATGATCTCTCATTGTGGTTTTGAGTTGCCTTTCCCTGGTAATTAGTGATGTTGAGATTTTTTTCATTTGTCTGTTGGCCATTTGTATGTCGTTTTTGGAGAAATGTCTGTTCAAGTCCTTTGCCCATTTTCAAATTGGATTATTAGTTGTTTTGCTATTGAGTTGTAGGAATTCCTTGTATTTTTCGGAGATTAGCTCTTTATCAGATCGTTTTACTCTGTTGACTGTTCCCTGTGCTGTACAGAAGCTTTTTGGTTTCATGTAGTCCCACTTACTTATTTTTGTTTTTGTTACCTGTGCTTTTGCTGTCAGATCCATGAAATCATTGCCAAGACCAGCATCATGAAGATTTTCTCTTGTTTTCTTCTAGAAATTTTACAGCTTTAGGTCTAACATTTAAGTCTTTAATCCATTTTGAGTTGATTTTTGTTTATGGTATAAGATAAGCGTCCAATTTCTTTCTTTTGCGTGTGGATATTTAGTTTTCCCAGAACCGTTTCTTGAAGAGACTACCTTTTACCCGTGGTGTATTCTTGACCCCTTGTTGAAGATCATTTGACTGTATGTGCAGAGATTTATTTCTGGGCTCTCTTATTCTGTTTCCTCGGACTATGTGTCTGTCTTTATGCCGGTACCATACTGTTTTGATTACTGTAGCTTTGTAATGGATTTTGAAATCAGAAAGTGTGATAGTTTTACTCTTCCAGCTTTACTCTTTCTTGAGATTGATTTGGCTATTTGTGGTCTTTTGGGGTTCCTTATGAGTTTTAGAATTATTTTTTCTATTTCTATAAAAAATGCCATGGAGATTTTGATAGGAATTGCATTGAATCTAGAGGTCACTTTGGGTAGTGTGGACATTTTAAGAGTATTAACTCTTCCAATCCATTAACATGGGAAGTCTTTCCATTTTTTTTTATCTTATTTAATTTCTTTCATCAGTATTTTGTAGTTTTGAGTACGTCTTTCACTTCCTTAGTTAAGTTTATTCCTAAGTATTTTATTCTTGTTGGTGCTGTTGTAAATGGAATTGTTTTCCTAATTTCCTTTTCAGATAGTTCATTGTTAGTGTATAGAAATGCAATTGATTTTTGTATGTTGATTTTGCATCCTGCAACTTTACTGAATTTGTTTATTCTAACATTTTTTTAATGGAGTCATTAGGGTTTTTTATGTATAAGATCATGTCATCTGTAAACAGGAACCATTTTATTTCTTCCCTTCAATTTGGATGCCTTTTATTTCTTTTTCTTGTGTAATTACTCTGGCTAGGACTTCCATGGAATAGAAGTGGTGAGAGTAAGCATCCTTGCCTTTTTCCCCATGTTAGAAGGAAACTTTAAGCTTTTCACCATTGAGTATGTTGGTTGTGGGATTTTCATATGTGGCCTTTATTATGTTTAGGTAATTTCCTTCTATTCCTAGTTTGTTCAGAGTTTTATCACGAAAGGATGTTGAGTTTTATCAAATGCTTTTTCTGCATTTATTGAGAAAATCATGTGATTTTTATCCTTTAATTGTGTTAACATGCTGTATCACGTTGTTGGTTGGCAGTTCTTTTCTTTCCACACTTTGAATATATCATCTCACTACCTTCTGGCTTGCAAGGTTTCTGTTGAAAAATTCACTGATAGGTTTATGGTGGTTTGCTCATATGTTACAAGTCACTTTCCTCTTTCTGCTTTTGAAATTCTTTCTTTGTGCTTGACTTTTGACAATTTGATTATAATATGTCTTGGTGTAGATTTCTTTGGGTTCATGTTTTTTGAGTTCTGTTGAGCTCCCTGGATCTGGATGTCTCCATCCTTCACCAGACTTGGGACATTTTCAGCCATTATTACTTTGAACAAACTTTCTTGTCCTTTCTCTCTCTTCTCCTTCTGGGACTTTCATAATGCATATAATGGTCCTTGTTGATGTCGTTTAAGTCCCTTAAGGTTTCTTCACTCTTTTTCATTCTTTTCTTCTTTTTGCTCCTTTGACTGAAATATTTTCAATGATGTATCTTTGAGTTTGCTAATTCCTTCTTCAGATTACTCTAGTCTATTGTTGACTCTTTCTGGTGAAGTTTTCAGTTCAATTATGTTGTTCTTCAGTTCCATGATTTCTGTTTGGCACTTTAAAAAATGTTTTCTGCCTCTTTGTTTAAATTCTCACTTTGTTCATGCATTGTTCTCTTGGCCTCAGTGATTATGACAGTTACTTTGAGTTGTCTGTCAGGCAAATCATCTAACTCTTCTTTTGGGGTCAGTTTCTGAAGACTTAGCTTATTTCTAACATCTTTGCCTGATTCTTCATTTTCCTTGACTTTCTATGTTGGTGTTTGTGCATTAGACAGAGCAGACACCTTTCCCAGTCTTCACAGAGCAGTCTTGAACAGAAGAAGACCCTCACCAATCAGCCTGGCCAGAGATTCTGGGAGCCTTTACGAACTCTTTCCCTCCCCAGGGAGAAGCAGGCAGCTTTTATTTTAGTTTAATTATTCTGTGATGAGCCAGGGGGAGAGTAGCTATGGCAACTATCAGTCCAAACTGCTGTCTCTGTTCTCCCCCAGGCAGTTAGACTGTGTTTGACCTGTCAGAACTTCAAAACTGGTAAGGCAGATGCTAATCTTTAGGCATCCCTTGAGAAGTTGGGGCACTGGATGCTTGTATCAACTCTTTCCTTCCCCAGAGGGAATCCAACAGTTAGGATTTTTCATCTGCTCATTCCATGTTGACCAAAGGGGAGGATCTCTGTTGTCTTATCAGCCCAAGGTCTCACCTTCATTCTTCCCCAGATTGCTAGACAGGGCCAGACCTCATTAGAGCTCCCAGATTGGTAAGACAGATTCTGATTCTTTGGGTGGTCTCAGAGAAGTTGGGTCACTGAACACATAGATTACCTCTTTCTCTCCCCAGGGGGAAGTTGAGAGCTAGGGTTTTTCATCCATTCGCTCTGTGCTCAGCAGTGGGCAGGATCTATGGTGTCTGCCAGCCCAAGTCACCATCTCTGTTCTTACCTGGATGGCTATTTAGTGCTAGACGTGTTAGAGCTCTGACTGTCAAGACAGAAGCCGTTTCTCTGCAGAGCCCCACGCTGGACACGTGAACCAATCCCTTCGTCTCCTGGGTGACGCTGGGAGCTAGGTGGTCTCTTCCCAATTATATGGCACTGCTCCAGAGACACAGGCTCTGGCAAGAGGATATCCTGAATCTCCCTGCTGGCTTTATCGAGTCTGGTTTCACATTCTCCTGGGGTGCAGGAGCCTTTTAATTAGTTTCTGGATTTCTCACAAAGGGAATGTTCCTGTGAATTGTTGCTGAATCAGTATGTTTGTTGGGGGTTGGAGGGTTCAGGTCTTCCTACTCTAGCTTGTTACTGATGTCACTCCTCTGTTTTCTAGTTGGTTTGTTTCTTCGGAGTCTTTTGTGCCCTACATCAGTTTAGAAAATAATAATCCAATGGACAAACATTGAATCTCATTTTAATTTGTATTATTTTAGGTACCAATCAATTAGAACTTTTCGTATGATTATCAACTATATGCATTTCTTCTTTTGTGAAGTTAGAGTAAATGTTCATATTCATCCCTTAGAAACAAAAATGAGTGCATTTATTAGCCTACATTCTGTTCTGATGATTCACTGTTATCCGTTTCTGAGCTCTGTCGTATCTGCAAGTTATAAGTGTTTCTTGGCCTCCTCCAGGAAGTTGAAAATTAATATTCATTTCTATATTTGGCAGGAAAACACAAATGTTTGAAGATGGGGTGGAATCTTATTTTCAACTCTGTTTAATACCTGCAGTTAATCGTAGAAAACCACCAATTTCAATTTGTCAGAATATTGTTACCATATTCTAATTTTGCAACAACGAAAATAATATACTCCTTTTTGGTTGAAAACCCTTTATAATCTTAGACTAAGCCTTGGGAAAGGCATTACTTTGGAAAACATGAACACATGAAACTTTTTAATAGGAAAGTTTCAGTTAAATATCTTCTTATAAAAGAATAAAATAAGATACTGTGTGGCAATGGGTCTCCACAGAAAGGCTCCACATAAGATTCACCTATAGATTTTTAAAATGTATTAGATGCCTGACAGCATCTACAAAAGTGGGGTCTAGATATGGATATTTGTGTTATTTAAGCTTTGGTTTAGAAGTACTTCTCACAAGAGATAGAAAGGTGTGAGTTATAAGGTTTAGCATATGTAAAATACATTACTGACACATACTTTTCAAATTTTAATGACAAATTTGGCAATGTCATAATTTATGATTACATTAATATGGTAAGGTTTTGGTTGTTATTGTTTTTTAGGAAAGCTGTTATTAAATTGCTGCAAATTATAATAAAGCATTTAGACTTGGGGAAATATTATAGATTATAGTGCATTAGAAAATTCTAGAAAGAATTGCACCAAATACTTACCAGTAGTTACCCATGGAAATTGCATGAGAGATAGGTTGGGAGGTCTGTTAGAGGTTGCTCTGTATGATAAGTGGTATTTTTCAAAACTATTACAAGTATTTCTTTTAGTGTTTGCTAAATGTAATACATAAATGAAAAACCACTGCTTTTTAATTATAAGCAACGTTTTTTTCTGTATGAATTTCTTCAGTTGGGGATGGGAAATAGATGTCACCTCAGAACCCAACTCTAGTTGATAGTGACTACGTGGGGGCAGTGTTGTGTTTTTTTTTGTTTTTTTTTTTTTGAGGAAGATTAGCCCTGAGCTAACATAGGCTGCCAATCCTCCTCTTTTTTTGCTGAGGAAGACTGGCCCTGAGCTAACATCCATGCCCATCTTCCTCTACTTTAAATGTGGGGTGTCTGCCATAGCATGGCTTGACAAGCGATGTATAGGTCTGCACCTGGGATCTGAACTGGCAAATCCCGGGCTGTCTAAGCAGAACGTGCGAACTTAACTGCTGCACCATCAGGTCCGCCCAGGGTGGGCAGTGTTTTAAAGAGGATTTTCAAAGACTCTCTCCATGCTCAATGGAAAGTCTCTTTTTCAATTAGTGATTTACTATGGGCAAGGGGAAGAGGCAGGGGTGGGGTGTTTAATGACTCTTCTCCAAGTGCTAATAAGATAGCACGTTACATCCAATTTTTAATTATTGGTCCTCATAAAATATTTAAAAAAATAGATTTACAAAGGAATGCAACTTTATTTTCATATTTCTAGGACAGGTTTTCAGAACGTGTTACTCTTGAGCATACGTTTATATTATTCATTGCTTTCTGGTCACTGCTCTTGATTTGGACCTTACTGGAATGGGAATTAGGCCGACCAGCAGGTTTGCAGTTACGCTTTCCTGATAACTCATTTGTACTGGAAATTTAGTTTTGGTTTCACAGATGTAAGACCTAGAATCTCTCTACTGCTACATTTTCTTTATCTGTGAGGTTATTGTACACTCTGCAGTTTGTTCTCCCTTTGGCTGATTTCTCTATCCTTTTTCGACATCTGGTTCATATCTGTGAACGTAATTTAACATTTGGGTACTGGAGATTTCAGCTCTGACTTAAAAGATTCCAGTCAGATTGTTGACCTCTTTTAATCTGAAAATATTTGTTTTTCTGGACAATTCTCCTCTCTGTTAGGGGATTCTGTACAGAGCTGCTTAAGCCTTCCAGAATGTCAAAGCTCTTTTTAGCGAATTCCAGCTCCATAGAACCTGTCCCTCTATATAATGCTATTGTTTTTGTTTTTGTTACAATAATATTATTATAATAATAATATAGTATTGTTGTTATTATTATTATTTCACTTTCTGCCCAAGATTTCATTCTCAGACAACAACACGGAATAATTAACCTTCATTTAGGAGCTTAGATCTTAAAAGCTCTCCTATCTTCAGGATCAGTTGCATTTCCTGGCTCCTCCAAAACAGAGTTTTATTTCTGTGTTATTTCTGCATACTTGAAATGCAGTACATTTGAGTGAGACAATGACTATATTATGTACTTGCTCTCAGATACCATTTTAGGCTGTGTCTTCAAAATGGGAAACATGCCCTTTGGTAAGATTTAAACTAGTACATAAATCAAGGACAACATTTCCTAATGTAGAAGATGATTTGCCTTAGGAAATATTAATTTTAAGAAAATTGATTTAAAAAAAACCTCTTAAAGGCAGTTCTTGGAATGGAGGATGTTAGAACAATGGATCATCATCCCTCAGTCTAGAACTCTCGCATTCCTTGCAGCTGTTAACCTTCCACCTGCTTTAAACTCCCATGAGAAACGTGGATGAACACAGATATTGAGGGTTGAGTGAATCTGAGGTCTTTTCTCTTGCAGTTTCAGAAATTAGACTTGAAACCATTTTATTATCCAGAAATTACTTCAAAGTAACTCGGCATTTCCTTTTAAAATGCTATCATGAGATATTTCACTGTGCTCTTGAGTTTTAGAAGAAGATGAAATTTAGCACTACTGGCTTTTAATCTAAAAGGCAAGAGCATTTAGAAAATGATCTTGTATTTAAATGTTTTCATACCTCACACCATAAAAGTTTTTGTGTAGTTTAGAATATCACAGTCCATTCCTCTGAAGTGTACACATTAATAGGATTTGTGTGCATCTTTAATTCATTAAAATTAATTAGGATTTAATGTCCTGGATCTTTGATCCAAAGATCTCAAAGCATCTTGCCTGTCTACATTAGCTCATTATTTTTCCAGGATGTCCCTGTTAGGTAGTTGTTAAGTATTATTCCTTATTTTACAAATGAGGTACAAATGAAGCTGAGAGAGGCTTAAGGGACTTGCTCAAAGTCCCAGAGCAAGTTAATAGCAGAAAAGCAATAAAGGCATAGTCCCCTGACTTTAGAGATTTTCAACCTTTCCTCAGAATATATCCCTAATTCCACTTGAAAATGCTATATTGTCCATGAAAATTAGCATATTATTACATGCCCAGTGCTTTAGGAAATTAAAATGGACCTAAGAGGAACTTAATAAAATATTTCTTTCTCTCTATTACACTTTGACTAGGTTTCCAGGGAAATACATGTGATCAAAGTGTCCTTACTGCATGTAAGTGGGTATTTCCTTTTGTCTAGTCATATGGGGAGCGCCAAAAGAGGGCGTCAGAAAGAGTAGCCAGAGAACATGGTGACCGTAAGTGTGGTTGAGATTAGTGGTGATTTTCTTACTGATGAAGAATCTTCTAAGTACAGAGATTTTTCTGTTAATTAGCAGGTTGTGTATCCTTTGAATTCACTGAATCATAAAGTCATGAGAATGTTAGTGTTATTAGGGGCCTTAGGATTCTCTGGGTCTTACTTCCACGAAATGTAGGGTTTCATTCCAAAGTATGCTTGACAAGTCATCACATCGTCTCTGCTTGGACACTGTGGGAGATGGAAAGTTATCTCTTTCTAAGAAACTTTGTTTCTAAGAAAACTTTGTCCCACTGGTGAATAATTGTAATAACCAATCCACAAATATTTATTGAGATATATAATATCAGGAGCAATATATATATGTATAAAGAAATATAAGATAATGTCTCTAACCTTGAAAAACCTGGCCAAGTTAATTTTTGAACCTCAGTTTTCTCATCTATATAAGGTGGAATTGACTTGTTTTGAGGACTAGATGAATCCTGTACAGCTATGCGTTGCTTAATGACTGGGATACATTCTGAGAAATGAGTCATTAGGTGATTTCGTGGTTGTGTGAACATCATAGAGTGTGCTTAACACAAACCTAGATGGTAAAGCCTACTACACACCTAGGCTATATGGTACTAGTCTTATGGCACTGCTGTTGTATATGTGTCTGTCGTTGACCAAAACGTTGTTATGCAATATATGACTGTACAGAGTGTTTAGGAGACACCCTGCTACATAGTAGGTACTCAATAAATGTGAGTTCTCATTATTACCTATGGACAAGACCAGGGAGAGAGAGAGAGGGAAAGAGAAAGAGAGAAATTACTTATCATTCCATTTCCTTATTTTGTTCTCTCCATTGCCTTAGTCAGCCCATTATCATTTCTCATTTGACTTACTGCAGTAGCCTCAGAACTGGTCTCCTTGTTTCCAGTCTCAGCCTTTGCAATTCATTTTCCCACATTGAAGCAAAAGAGAACTTAATAAAATGCAAGTGTGAGCATGTTAATCACCATCTTAAAATTCATTGCTCTTCGTATACTTCACTATGAGCTAGTTTATATGACTGACAACACCCTTGGTGATCCAGCCCCTGACAGCTTTTTCTGGCTTATTTATACTATACCCATCCTCTGACTTTATATTCCAAATTCTGAGACATAGACCATGTGCCAGCTCTCCGTGCTCTCCCAGGTCTGCAGGTCTCTAGATCTGGCCTGAGCCCCCATTCCACTTCCTACTGTGTTACACTTTCATCATCTGACCCTGTTTTCCTTGCTTTCCTCAGGCTTTGTTCTCTCATCTCCCAAGGTTCAGTTTATACATCTCCTCTAAGAAGTCATTTTTGATCTCAAGCTGCTCTCAAAGACTTTCGTTCCTACCTTCCCACCTACTTACCACCTTCCATTACAATAGCCTTTTTGTCCCTCTCCACCTCAAAATTCAAGAGCCTTGAGATCAGGGACTGTATCTTGTTCACTGGCCTTTCCCCAGAACCCAATTATTGGCACTTGATAGATACTCAATAACTGTATGCTGAATGAATATCAATAGAGAGCAGTGTGGACTAACTATGAAATAATTGCTTCAGAGATAGAGTGCAGTACAAGTTACAGAAAGGAGACGATCCTGACTCTGTAGGCAGAGAAAGGCTAACAGAGCTGGTAGCACTGGAGCTAGAGTCTTTTTCTTGATCTTTCTGGAGTAAAGCCATTCAAATAAAACTCTTGGGCATTAGTGAATTAAACTGTAGCTGTCGTGCCTGAGACTAATCCCAAGTCAGCCGCTTCCAAGCTGTAAGATAGTATACATCTATAAAGTGACTATTATAATAGTAGCTATCACTGTACTCTGTTCCTCAGCTCCATTCAACAAATCCTTAACTCTTTCAAAGGACAGATTAAGCAGCTTGACAGTTGGCAACACATGCATTCCTGGTATAGACACTAGACCCTCATGTTAGAGTTCAGGATTGAGTGGAGAGCCTTTGAGAAGATGGAAGGGAAATGAAAAAATAAATCACTATATATCCGTCTCAGGGGATAGATATATAGAATTGTGTATATGAAATTCTTTTTAAAATATCTATAGTTAGGAAATTATTTTTCTTTCAAAACTCTAGTTTTGTGATGAGAATGATTGTTTTATTGTGAGAATGCTTTTATGACAATGAACTTGTTAATGTGGAATATTTAGATATTCCTAATTCTGCTAAGCAAGGGACCAACTCGAGTCTACTGGGAGATCTATGAATGTCTTCTGGATAGGGTTACTTCCTTGAAATTAAAGAATGCAAAGTTTCATAAATGCATTTATCTTTTTCTGAGGAGAGAGACCATTGCATTCTCAAAAGGTCCCATGATCTAACAAGGTCAAGAACCTTTGGTATTTTTGTGCTTTCTCCAATCAGAGTCAGGTAACGAGCTGCATCTCTGAGGAATGGAGGTATGTTTATTAATAACAGACCCTTCAAAATATTCGGTTACAGTGGAATACCGTGATTCAAACTCCTGATGTATCTTTATCTTCTTATATCCCTGTTCCTCATTGTAACAAAAGAAAGCTTACTAGGTCAATTTAAACTGAGCATTTAGTGATGTGCAAAAATTCTTTCCATGGAATAACTTTTGTGTAACCGTTAAGCTTTGTTTTCTTTGAAGATCAGAGATTGGAAAGCAAAACAAAAAAATAAATGTACAAATAAACAACAGCATCAAAACAGTAGTGAAGTCCAGGATTTTGGATGTTAGCAATAGCTACATAGTTCAGACATATCATATTTTTCTTTCTTTTTTGTCTAGTAGTGCATTTTAAAGCTACTTTTCCTTTTCAGTGAATTGAAAGGCTTCTGTCATCTCTTTGTCATAGTGAATCTATATGCTCAAGGGAAATCCCACTGTGTTTACTTATCTGACATGTTAAGATAGAAAATGGCCTTTGTTGGGATGGGGAGAAGAGAGAAGGAGAGGAGTTGGGATGGGAGTCGAAGGAGAAAATGGACTTTTGATGAGTGCCTACTGTGTGTCAGACCTGTCATGGGGATATCATAAGTGTTCTCTCATTTCATCCATATTGCAATCCTGTTGTGGTTAGAAGCAGTATCTTTGTTATAGGTGAGAAGATTGAGGCTTCACAAATTAAGAAATTTGCTGAAGGTCACACAGCTTAGAAAATTGGTCTTTAAACTGAGCTTTGACTCTGAAACCAATGAGGGTTTTTTTTTCACCTTCGCTAGATATTTTTCGCAAAACTGGTAGCTTCTAAAGGCTTTTTTTAGACGCCTTAGTATTTACGCAGGACCTAACGTTACTGTTACCAGATAAATTGGAGCTACTTACCCATACTCTTTGAAAAGCTAAATAACCTTCTAAGATGAAAGCATCACCAGTAGTTAATTGTCCTCTCATTACTAGTACCAGCTAGTGATCTGGACTCTGTGTGATCCACAGAATACTGAATGATCAGAAGTCACAGGTTATAAGAAAATAGACTATTATCAACTAAAACATCACAGAAACAATAATGGTAATATGATAAATAGCCAGTTTATAAAATTAAAGCCTTTGTGATTTTAATGGGTCATCTCTGAAAACTCTTTCTTTTCTAGCTCTATCCCTAAATAAGCACATACGTTCTCCAGACAACTTTCATAATTCCTATAGAAGTCTTTTTATTGTTTTGCCTCTGATTATGAAAGTAATATAAGCCTATTTTTTAAAAGTAGTACAATAAAACATTTTAAAAAATTAAAATTATCCATGATTCTGTTACCCATGATAAACATTATTAATATTTTAGTGCATTTCTTACAAAGATTTTAGTTTATATTATGCTTTCTAAACTTGATATTGTGTTCTATATAAGTTTTATATCATTTCACTTAAATTTAATGTATCCATTGTCACTGAAATATATCATTAAAATTTTTTATAAACATTATTTTAAGTGATTTAAAAAATACCAATTTAGTGGCTCTCTATGGGATTTTCTGCCCAGTATCATCCTTTCTCCTGTCACCAGTTCTCCACTATCTACACATACTATAGGGACAACTTCTCATTTAACCATATACTGTTGGTTATTTAGCTGGATTGGAGGTAGGCACTTAACTCAAATTTAGCTAATTGGAGTGCTTCCCCCCAAATTTTTAAACTTGGAACCTCCCTGGTAGCAGAAGCTCTGGGAACTTTTGTTGGTCATATTTGTTGGTCTTACAGAGAAAAAATTAAATTGATAATGCAGACAACAGATACAAGAGTCAGAAAAAAATATCCTGCTGGTCTCTGTAGTTCTGGTTGTTCTTGAAACTCAGCTTCATCTCTGGCTTCTTATGACTCATTTGTTCAACTTTGGGTACCTTGAGCTGGTAAATTCTCTTTCTGTTCAAGCTAATTTGAGTTGGATTTCTGTTGCTTTCTACAAAATATTCTGAGTAATATGTTAACCTTGGCAGGTTATAGATGAGAAAACTGAGGCCAAGAGAGATTAGATAAGTTGGAAAAAGGTAGAACTGTGATAGAACCCAGATATATTTGACTCCGAGGCCTGTTCTATTAACTCAGCTATTAACAACTATTAACATTCATGCATTTGGGGCAGAGATTTTCTGAGACTTCTCTTTCCATGTGATTCTCTCCAACAAAAACAGCAGCACGAACAGGAGAAATGGTGCATAGGCACCTGTTTGTTTTAGTTTTAATTTAGTTTAATTTTTTTTTTTTGGTAGAGGGACAGAGAACTGAATATGAAACAGAGTGAAGAGATCCGCTTTCTGCCTTTGAGTTTCTGTGTTTCTGATTGGAGATCTCCACTTTCTACTCTCAGTGTATACTCTATCCGTAAGGTCCAGACTACTTCTCATTTAGTTGTGACTAGTTATCAACCCCTTTGTTAAAGATGCCTGGTTTCTTGCTTCTTCCTTTGCCTTCCCTATTTCTTTCACTCCCCTCGTGTTTTAAAAATAACACCTGTGGAACCTGTGATATCTCATTATGATGATGATGATCATCCTTACCATCGTCACTGACATTCATGTTTACTGAGTGATTATCACAGGCCTGGCATGAGTTAGGCACTTGATATGTATTATCTCGTTTAATTTTTACTATAAGGCTTTGTAGGTACTTCTACTACTACTCTTCTTAGTGATGCTGTCGTTGTTCTTGTTCTTTTCATTTTACATGTGAAGAAACTGAGCCATAGAGAGATACCTTTTCCAAGGTCACATACCTACTAAATGCTGGAACCAAGATTTGAATCCAATTCTGTCTATTCCTAAAACCCATGCTTATACCCACTCTAATGGGCTGCAGCAGATTCTGTGATAGGCATGGTTCCCTCAACTGCGTGGGACAAGAGAGGGAGATAGGAAGACTGTACTCTTATTAGTGGTGGGACTAGCTGCTGGGTCAGAGGGTTCAGTATTCGGGTCAGTGTTTAAAGGGCCATGGAATCGAGTAGGGAAGATAAGATCTAGAGCAAAAACTCATCTCAACTGCTGCAATATGCAGATAATTTTGCAGGTAGGATGGTGGTTCTGCCTCCAAACGTAGGACGTAAATTACTGCATGGGAATTACAGAGACAAGACCATCTAGATGTTGGCAGAAGAAAGGCAAGGACTGGAAAGCTTGTCAGGGCTCCAGCCAAGAGTAAAGCTGACAGTTCAGATCTCTAGATTTAGCCAAAGAATTGAAATGCATTAGAAAACAAAGGTGAAGTCTGGTTGTAGAAACTGGCTGATCACAAGCAGGGTTGAATGGTAAAGTTGCATAAGTGTTTACAGGTGTCCTGTTGTCATTGCAGATATGTCAGCACGTAGGTATGCTGCATTAGTCAGGGTTCTCCAAAGAAGCAGAACCGATATGTGTGTGTATGTATATATATGAAAAATATATAAAATATATATGAGAAAAGTTATATATATACATATATATAAAACAAGATTTACTATAAGGAATTGGCTCATGTGATTATGAGACTGAGAAGTTCCACGCTCTATTGTCTATAAGCTGGAGATGCAGGAAAGCCAGTAGTGTAAATTGCAGTCCTAATTCAAAGGCCTGAGAACAAGGAGAGCTGATGATGCAAGTCCCAGTCCAAGGGCAGGAGAAGACTGATGTCCCAGCTCAAGTAGTCAGGCTGAGGGAGCAAATTCTCCCTTCTTCTACTTTTTTGTTCTGTTCTGGCCTTCAATGAATTGGATGATGCCCACCCACACTGTGGAGGGCCATCTGCTTTCCCAGTCTACCAATTCAAATGCTAATCTCATCTGGAAACAACCTCACAGACATATCCAGAAATAATATTTAATCTGGGCATTCCATGATCCAGTCAAATTGACACATAAAATATGCCAAGCACCAGCCATTAGAAAGACTAATTTCAGAGACTAATTTCAAAGTGTATCAGCTAATGGGACAAGACCAATGATTTGGAGGTTCGCCAACATCTACTTAACCACTTGCTTGCAGAATGGCCTTTAGCGAATTCTTTCACGAGCTCTCTAAGCCTGCATTCCCTTATCTGCAAACTGAGGCAAAATGAGGATGACAATATCTATCTTACAGAGTGGTTATGAGGACTGAATCAACTAATAATTTATATGTAATGGGATACTATTTTAAAATATTAAGATAAAAATTCTTATGCTCGAAGAAGGAAGAGCAGGAGGAGAAATAAATTAGTTAGGGTTCTCCATAGAAACAGAACAGTAGGGGATGGAATATGTACGTATATAAATTCAGTGAAGGAACTGGCTCATGTGATTGTGGGGCTGGCACATTTGTAATCTGCAGAGTAGGCTGGCAGCCTGGAAACTCTTGAGCAGGAGCTGATGCTGCTGTTGTAAAGTAGAATTTATTCTTCTTCAGCGAAACCTCAATTTTGCCTTTAAGGCCTTTCTGTGGATTAGATGAGGCCCCCACACATTGTTGAGACGAATTTCCTTTACTTAAAGTCAACTGATTGTAGATGTTAACCATATCTGCAAAATACCTTCATAGCAATACCTAGATTAGTGTTCGAATAAGTAGGTACTGAAGCTTAGCCAAGTTGACTCGTGCAACAAACCATCACTTGAAGTAAGACAGTAAGACACCTGTTGATGACAGCTGCTAACAGGGAGGACAATAGTCACCTCAGATATACTTGGGGACCTTGGAGAAGGAAAGTTCTGTGTCTTGATAATTATGTGAAGCCTGGGTGGTGGCAAGCCATACTCAGTAGCCTCTCCACCCGCGGAGCATAGGGGCAGTAGAGCAGAAAGGGTTGCAGGGAGATAGGCCAAGGCAGGTAGATGAGCCGAGGCACCTTACAGAGTGCCAGTGGGAACTCTGTGGCCCAGAGAACAAAACAATCATTTCTCCCCCTTGTTTCTGACAGCGGTGTGGACATGTTCCCTCAGCAGGTCTGAGGAGATCTTGAGGGTGTGATGAAAAGGGTGAGAGGATGAAAAGATGTGAAAGACGAACAGAAGACCGTAGACCTGGGCCACTGAGGAACTGAGTTTATCATGACTAATGTGAAGTTTCTGCTTCCAGGCAGGATGCAAGCTAGAGGTGGCAATTTCTCTATGGAGAAAATAAAGTGGTATTTTTGTACACTTGGGTTTATAGACTGAAACACTGTAACCACGATAGTTGGCGGAGTACCTGTCATATAATGAGCACTCAATCAAACAATAGTAACAATAGGAGTAATAGTAGCAGCAGTGAGTAGTCCTGAGAGCAGAAGTGGCGATGTTGGAGATGGTGATGGTGGTAGTAATAGTATTGGCACATTAACTGCTGGTCTCAGGATTGGCTCAGAGCCTAGATAGACCAGAGGCTTTGGCCAGAAGGTTCTGAGTATCTGCAGCTCTGGTGTTGAAAATGATAGTGACATTACAGCCCTTCTTGGCCTCTAGGATATATCAGAGTTTTCTGTGGAATTTTTCAAATAGACATTTTACCCCTAATCCCCACTGGCAGCCTCAGGCAATGTTCTAGTGAACCTCTGATACTGATGAAAGTGTGTCATTTCCTTCAGGTGTGTGGCTGTCAGCAGAAAGTTGAGAGCTGCTCAGACTACCCTCCTTACTCACCATTGAGGCAACTGGCCCTAAGGGCTTGAAGTACACTAATTGCTGAGATTGAACTCACATCCTCTGATCCCCAGAAGTATTTGTACCATACCACCTTACATCTCCTCAAGAGAAACACTCAGGCTTTACCTCATGTAAAGAACATATCCGTTTATGCATTGTAGGAAATCAAAATAATAAAAACGAATCTAGAAATATACTATTAGAATATAAGGCTCAGTTTCTAAAGCTTGACTCTGTGAAACTGAAATATAAAATGTGAACTTTTCATACAGATGTCTATATTTGGCTGACAGTATCCTTCAGGAAATCTTGAGTATTTAAAAGGGGAAACTTTATAGGAAAGTTAGTTTTGGGGAAAGGTGGATAACCTGATGGTGACTATAAGCTGCCTTCCAGGGAATCAGATAAATGACTAGCAAAGTTGGTCATGGTGAAATGTGCCCCAACATTTCTGTTTTAGTTTCATAGAAAATGGTTTTGATATTTTGATGTCCCGGGAAATGTGGGCTGAGTTTAGTAATCCTTATTTCTCAGATTGTTAGGAAAATTGATAGAAATGACTTTCAGAATAAATCTCCAAATTTTCTTGAAAGAAGAGCCTGGTAAAAAATAGTTGGGAACACTGATACGTGGTCTTTGAGACCAGTCTCCCATGTAGATTCCCTTTGCACAACACACAGCAGACAGCTGGATAAGGCAAAGGGTGATGATGAATCTTGGGCTCAAAGTGGACTCAGAAGTGTCTGCTGTAACATCTGTTCTAAGACTCCTTGAAGCCTTCCGTCAAACCCGGAGGCCTGCTCTGGCTTCATTTAAATTGAATCCTAACTCAACATCAGCACTCCCAAACCCACTTGTCCTCCTTATTTTTTTCCTTAGCATTATTTATCATCTAACATACAATATAATTTATTTATTTAATGTGTGTTATGGGTTGAATCGTGTCCTTCTCAAAAAAGATATGCCAGAGTCCTAATCCCCAGTAGGATTAGGACCTCAGAACATGGAGATAGGGCCTTTTTTTCCTCATGATTTTTTTCTTAATTGCAGTAACAGTGGTTTATAACATTGTATAAATTTCAGGTGTACATCATTATATTTCGATTTCTGTGTAGATTACATCATGTTCACCACCCAGAGACTAATTACTGTCCATCACCACACACATGTGCCTAATCACCCCTTTTGCTCTCCTCCCTCCTTCCCCTCTGGTAACCACCAATCCAGCCTCTGTTTCTGTGTTTGTTTGTCATTGTTTTTATCTTCTACTTATGAGTGAGATCATGCAGTATTTGACTTTCTCCCTCTGACTTATTTCACTTAACATAATACGCTCAAGGTCCATCCATGTTGTCACAAATGGCCAGATTTCATCGTTTCTTTTGGCTGAGTAGTATTCCATTGTGTGTATATACCACATCTTCTTTATCCATTCATCCCTTGATGGGCACCTAGGTGGCTTCCAAGTCTTGGCTGTTGTGAATAATGCTGCGATGAACATAAGGGTGTGTGTATCTTTTTACATTCATGTTTTCTTGTTCTTTGGATAAATACCCAGCAGTGGAATATCTGGATCATATTGTAGATCTATTTTTAATTTTTTGAGGAATCTCCATGATGTTTTCCATAGTGGCTGCACCAGTTTGCCCTCCCACCAGCAGTGTACGAGGGTTCCCTTCTCTCTACATCCTCTCCAACACTTATTGTTTCCTGTCTTCTTAATTATACCCATTCTGATGGGAGTGAGATGATATCTCATTGTAGTTTTGATTTGCACTTCCCTGATAGTTAATGATGTTGAACATCTTTTCATGTGCCTGTTGTCCATCTGTATATCTTCTTTGGAGAAATCTCTGTTCAGATCTTTTGCCCATTTTTTAATTGGATTGTTAGTTTTTTGTTGTTGAGATGTATGAGTTCTTTGTATATTTTGGGTATTAACCCCTTATCTGATATATGATTTGCAAATATCTTCTCCCAGTTGTTAGGTTGTCTTTTCGTTTTGTTGATGGTTTCCTTTTCTGTGCAGAAGCTTCTTAGTTTGATGTAGTCCCATTTGTTTATTTTTTCTATTGTTTCTCTTGCCTGGTCAGACATGGTACTTGAAAATGTGCTACTAAGACCATGCTGAAGAGTGTACTACCTATGTTGTCTTCTAGAATTTTAATGGTTCCACATCTTACATTCAATTCTTTAATCCATTTTGAGTTAGTTTTTGTATGTGGTGTAAGATAGTGATCTACTTTCGTTCTTTTCCATGTGGCTGTCCAGTTTTCCCCACAATATTTATTGAAGAGACTTTCCTTTCTCCATTGTATGTTCTTGGCTCCCTTGTCAAAAATTAGCTGTCCTTAGATGTGTGGGTTTATTTCTGGGCTCTCGATTCTGTTCCATTGATCTGTGTGTCTGTTTTTGTGCCAGTACCATGCTGTTTTGGTTACTATGGCTTTGCAGTATATTTTGAAATCAGGGAGTGTGATACCTCTAGCTTTGTTCTTTTTTGTCAGGATTCCTTTGGCTGTTCGGGGTCCTTTGTTCTTCCATATAAATTTTAGGATTCTTTGTTCTATTTTTGTGAAAAATGTTGGAACTTTGATAGAGATTGCATTGAACCTATAGATTGCTTTAGGAATTATGGACATTTTAACTATGTTAATTCTTCCAATCCAAGGGCATGAAATATCTTTCTATTTCTTTGTATCTTCAATTTCTTGCAACAATGTTTTATAGTTTTCAGTGTACAGATCTTTCACCTCTCCAGTTAAGTTTGTTCCTAGGTATTCTATTCTTTTTTGTTGCAATTGTAAATGGGATTGTATTCTTAATTTCTCTTTCTGCTACTTCATTGTTAGTGTATAGAAACACAACTGATTTTTGTATGTTGATTTTTATCCTGCAACTTGACTGTATTCATTTATTATTTCTGAAAGTTCTTTTAGTGGATTCTTTACGGTTTTCTATATATAAAATAATGTCATCTGCAATAGTGACAGTTTCATTTCTTCTTTTCCAATTTGGATCCCTTTTATTTCTTTTTCTTGCCTGATTGCTCTGGCTAGGACTTCCAATACTGTGTTACATAAGAATAGTGAAAGTGGGCATCCTTATTTGGTTCCTGTTCTTAGAGGGATAGCTTTCAGTTTTTCTCCATTGAGAATGATATTAGCTGTGGGTTTGTCATGTATGGCCTTTATTATGTTGAGGTACTTTCTTTCTATACCCATTTTATTCAGAGTTTTTATCATAAATGGATGCTGTGTCTTGTCAAGTGCTTTCTCTATGTCTATTGAGATGGTCGTATGATTTTTATTCTTCATTTTGTTAATGTGATGTATCTTGTTGATTGATTTGTGGATGTTGAACCATCCCTGCATCCCTTGAATAAATCCCACTTGATCATGGTGTATGATCTTTTTAATGTATTTTGTATTTGATTTGCTAGTATTTTTTTAAGATTTTTTTTTAAACATTTTATTTTTTCCTTTTTCTCTCCAAAGCCCCCTGGTACATAGTTGTATATTCTTTGTTGTGGGTCCTTCTAGTTGTGGCATGTGGGACCCTGCCTCAGCATGGTTTGATGAGCAGTGCCATGTCCGCGCCCAGGATTCGAACCAATGAAACACTGGGCCGCCTGCAGCGGAGTGGGTGAACTTAACCACTCGGCCACGGGGCCAGCCCCTGATTTGCTAGTATTTTGTTGAGGATTTTTGCATTGGTGTCCATCAGTGATATTGTCTATAATTTTCTTTTTTTGTGTTGTCATTGTCTGGTTTTTGTATCAGGGTAATGTTGGCGTCGTAGAATGAGTTAGGAAGTTTCCCCTCCTATTCAATTTTTTGCAAGAGTTTGAGAGGATAGGTATTAAATCTTCTTTGAATGTTTGGTAGAATTCACCAGGGAAGCCGTCTGGTCCTGGACTTTTATTTTTTGGGAGGTTTTTGATTACTCTTTTGATCTGCTTACTGGTGATTGGTCTTTTCAACTTCTTTTTCTTGACTCAGTTTTGGAAGGTTGTATGATTCTAAGAATTTATCCATTTATTCTAGATTATCCAATTTGTTGGTGAATAACTTTTCATAGTATTCTCTTATAATCTTTGGTATTTCTGAGGTGTTCATTGCAATTTATTTTCCTTCAGTTCTGATTTTATTTGAGCTTTCTCTCTTTTTTCCTTGATAAGTTTAGCTAAAGTTTTGTCAATTTTGTTTACTTCTTCAAAGGACTAGCTCTTGGTTTTATTGATTTTTTGTATTGTTTTTTAGTCTCTATTTCATTTATTTCTGCTCTGATTTTTATTATTTCCTTCCTTCTACTAATTTTGGGCTTTGTTTGTTCTTCTTTTGCCAGTTCCTTTAGGTGCACTGTTGGATTGTTTATTTGAGTTTTTTCTTGTTTGTTGAGGTAGGCCTGTATTGCTATAAACCTCCCTCTTAGAACTGCTTTTCCTGTATCTGATAGATTTTGACATGTTGTATTTTCATTTTCATTTGTCTCCAGGTATTTTTTGATTTCTCCTTTCATTTCTTCGTTGACCCAATCATTGTTTGGTAGCATTTTGTTTAATCTCCATGTATTTGTGGCTTTTCTGATTTTCTTCCTGTAGTTGATTTCTTGTTTTATACCTTTGTGGTCAGAAAAGATGCTTTGTATTATTTCAGTCTTCTTAAATTTATTGAGACTTGTTTTGTGGCCTAATATGTGATCAAGTTAAATGAGATCATTTGGGCAAACATAATTCAGTACAACTGGTGTCCTTATAAAAAGGGCAAACAGATACAGAGACAGACACACATGGAGGGAAGACAGTATGAAGAGGCACAGGGAGGAGATAGCTCTCTACAAGCCAGGGAGAGAGACCTGGAACAAATTCTCCCCTCATGGCTCGCACATCTTGGTTTCGGCAGCTTGCATATCTTGATTTCAGACTTCTGACCTCTGGAACTGCAGGATAATAAATTTCTGTTGTTTAAGCCATCCTGTCTGTGCTATGTTCTTACAACAGCCCTAGGAAGCTAACACAATGTGTTTATTATTTAAGGTATGTCTTACTCCCTCCAATTATAAGCTCCCAGGAAAACAGGGATTTTTCACTCTTTTGTTCACTGATAAATCCCATGTGTCTGGAACAGATCTCGGCATATAGTAGATGCTCAGTAAATATTTGTTTAAAACATGAATGAATGAATGATTAGGCTTAAACACCATGGTATCAAGGAGCTCACTACCTGCATTAGGTGGGTATTATCGTCTTCTTTTTAAAGATGAGGAAACTAATACCTAAGATCAGGCTGCTCAGAATCATCACAGCATATGAACCCAGGTTTTCTGAATTCTGTCTCTAATAAGGTCAGCGTTTGATCTACTATAACAGTGGATATCAAACTTTAGTATGCCCCAGAATCACTGAGAGACTTGTAAAGACCCAGATATTCGGATTCTGAAGGTCTGGGGTGGGACCTGAGAATTTTAACAAGTTCCCAGGTGATGCTGATGCTGCTGGTTCTGGGATGGCACTCTGAAAGCCACTGTACTACATTATAGCCAACTTCCTAGCCTGATATTTTGGGTTAAGTATACGTAACTCTGTGCATGATCAAAAGCTAGGTTACACTATCCATTCCACAGGTTGCATACCTGTCAAAGCTTTATGGTTAATCACCTGGATGTAGCAAGGAAAATGGATACTGGTGTTTCCATTTCTTGGTTACGACTATGTTTTCTTTCTTTAATGTTGTGCTTTTATCTTGACTCTTTTCTTTCTTTCCAAACTTTCTTTGTTCTCCTTACTCTGATCTTTCTTTAGAAACTGTATTTGTTGTATTGTGTTTTTCCCCCAGGTTCTGTGAAATACTGTGATAAGTATGTGAAATAATATAATTTAATTAAACTTAAGGTAAATTACCTTGCATCTAGCCTGAGGACAGCACAAAGCCTGCCCTAATTTCTATTATTAACTTCACTTCACAGGTTTTATTTGTTGAGGGGCATCTCAAGAACCTTAGAAACTCAGTTCAGAAAAAACAATTTGGGTGGCTTGAGTAAAAATGTATAAATCAGAGATTTGAGATTTTGGATACAGATGATGAAGATACCGTGGAAAAAATTTTTTTTTCTGTCTGTTATTACTCTGTTCCTAGCTGTAAGATCTGTCCAGGAACAGTGCATCATCTAGAAGTGGGGAAGCTGGATTTCAAAAAACAAAAATGAAAAAGAAAATTCAAATCAGAAAAAAAGTCTGTCTTAAATCACTCATTATTGTCTCCATGCTGATGTCCTTAATTTAAAAAGAACAAAACGAAGGAAGGATTCAATGAATTGATTCCTCAAAGAACATATTTCTTTTGTGTCATGATCAAGTGAACATTGATTAAATGTTGACTGTATAATACACTCAGATGACATTTCTTAGTATTTCCCAGATATAAAATTCTTGGATTGTATGGTTCCGAGACTTTTAAATACATACTTTCATCTCATAAGATGGGAAAGCTTTTTTTCAATGGACTTTTTGTCTATCTGTGTTGAAATGACAATAAAAACCGCTAGGGGGCACTGTGGACAAACATTTGTACCAAAGATGCCCACACAGGAGGTCTAACTTGTACAGAAGTCTCCAATTACTCATATGCACTGACCCAAAATTTTGTTTTTAAATTACTTCTTTGAACTCAGAATGCATTTTTCTCATAGAAGCAATAAAATAAGTAGTGGAATGTTTCTAAGTTAACTCCTAACAGTCTGTTAAATATACATTATAACTGAAGATAACAAAAAAAAGCCCCAATAAAATTTTACAACTTATTTAGATGTAATACGATTTAAAAAAATCTGAATGCATAGGTTTTTTCGGGGGGACTGTGGGACAGGTTTAACTACAGAAGCCTACTACCCTGGAAATACTGTAAAGTTGCAATCTCTATTCCTTCAAAAACAATAAAACAAAAATACTCAGTAATGAACTGTTAATCTTCAGGTCACCCCTACTAACTAGATTGATAGCACTAGTCCTTGCCTCCCAACTCCCTTCTGTGGCTAGTAGGTTGGGGTTGACTGGATTCTATCTCCCCTAGAGCCCACTTGGCTGCTTTGCTTTCTGATGACCACTACCTCTGGCCACCTCTGCTTCCCCACCTGGTGCTATTCAGTAGAATTTCTTGCTTCTTTCCTTTATCTTAAATGGCAGCTAGACATCCAGCCAGGCCAGCCACTGGGGGGAGCTATTTCCTCCTAGTCCCTAACTAGCAAGAGTAATTTCTTTTAGCCTCAATCTCCCTCAGATCTGGTTTTGTCACTCAGCTCACTTTCCAGGCGGGAACAGGACCATCCCCATGCCCACAGCAAGTCTTCCTTCTTCCCTCTGTCCCCCGGCCCTAGAAATGGCTCCCCTTTTCTCCTTCCCTCTTTAAGTTTCTTCCCCCTAACTTAAGGACTGTTTTTGGAATATCCAAAAAAAATTTTTTTTCCTCTAGGGCTTTCACTACATTGGTCTACGTTTCAGTCAGTGAGTATTTTAAACTAGATGGTAAACAAACCATGAGTTGACAGTTGATTCCTCACTCTGATTTCTCACCACCCTTCCCTTTCCTCTTTAGCCAGAGTTGAAAATCAGTTTCCTTTCTTCTCCTCAGAGCTCATGGGGATGGAGGTGGAAGTGAGTGGTAAGCAAAATGTCTGAAGGTGTGTGGATGAGGGGAATGTTGACCAGAGGGACTCTTTCTTTTTGGATGGTGAACACTGCAAACCACCCTCATAATTTAGGTTGTGTTAGTATCACCTGGGAGTGCTTGTCAAAAATGCAAATTCCCAGAGGTGGGTCTTGAGACCCAGGAAAGTGCGTTTTAAATGAGCATCCTTGGTGGTTCTGATGAGCCTGTTATTCGGGCCACACATTGGTAAATTATACAATAGGTCCTCCATCCCCAAGGCTCCTTTCAGGCAAATGTGTTGTGATTTTAGAGTATATCTTTTGTTTATGGGCTTTTGTTTTAAGGCAGCAAATGTGTCACTATCACCCAGGAGACAGGAAAGGTATTTAGTTGGTTTGTTTGGCGAGGTTATGAAAAAATAATATCTCGTAAAGATGGGCATCGATCTGCTCTGCCCATTTAGGAGTATATGTGTAGTATTTCCAACTACACTTTTCACAAAGGAGAAAGCATTATTCATGAAACCTCTGTGTGTGTGTGTTTTTTTAGACGATAAATAATTGAAAGTAAAGGTTGGCAGTTGGCATCAGTATGCTGTGTCAAGCTCTTTTTTTTCTTTCTTTTTTTTTTAAGGGTAATGAGGAGACAGATGGTATTTTTTTTCTATAGACACAAAAACAACAACAACAAAAGCTCCCAAATCTCACAGTTGTGGAAGCAAATCTTGTATAATTTCCGAAAGCAAATCTTGGATCCTACTGGCCTCGCTCTTAGCTCCCAAGGCCAGTGGGTCACGTGGAGAGTAGATTTGCATATTCCAAATGTTTGTCATTGGATTGGCTAAATAGATAGTTTTTTGGTTGAAACCAGAACTTTCTAAGTATGCCGAAAATAAGCATGTAAGAAGTGAGAACCGACTGTGTCCAGCTGATTAGTAATGGATACATTTCAAATATGCTGAGGTTTAAATGGATGACAAGAACTACAGTAGCCCCTATACACACTTCAAAATATTATATCATTTTAGGGTTTATAGCCTTTCATCAAAAGTAACATTATTACTTAAATAGAATGAGGACAGCAGTTTTACAAAGATAAAACAAGTTCTTCAGTATGTGTTTTGGCTATACAAATGATGGCAAAAAAAAAGTCTTTCTGATGTCTCATTTTAAAATAAATCATTGAAATGACAGAGCTTTGATTTTTTTCAATGTTCTTTTCAACATCTGACAAGTCTAAGTGCTTCTATCTACATAAGTCACATACTAATTAGTAATTAACCACCGTTATTTAATTAGACTATCTAGTTGGTGGATCACGCATTAATCACTCCCAGTTTGGTGTGTGCCGGCTGCTCCTGGTGATGAGGCCACTCTGCTGGGGTTCATTTCATGCTGTGTGATGCAGCTGTGCCCACACTCAACCTTTTTCTGCCTTTGTCTTGAATTTAGACAAGAACCATCAAAATGTGTGAAATTGCACTAACCCTAGTCAGTCAACTGGACTTCCAAAATGGTTACACAAGGTAACAGTGAATCTTTGCCGACTGAATGAAGAAAGGATTTTTTTGTTCAAGACATTCATTGTATTTTCTTCTTTCCTAGGCTTTGAATTTTCTCTCAGAGCATCTGAAAATGATCTGTATGCTTTAAGGAAAGGTCCAAATTGTATCTTAGACCTACTGAGTTTGCAGGAACTATAGCATGCAATAAAAACTCATAAACTCTCAACAGTTTTCTAAAGCTTTTGGTGAATAGGGTATATTTAGATCAAATATATTAGAAAAAGTTTTAATTAGAAATGGCCACTGTAATTTAGAGGCAGTTATTTTAATAAAAACGTTACATTTTTCAGATTACAAAACTAACCCTTTGTAATTTTTATTCTGTTAGTTGTTACATAAAGGGAGACTTCTGCTATTATGAATTCCTCAAACTGCATAATGTGGCTTGAACAACTCGTAGGACCTTATCAATTATGTTATCCAGAAAGTACTCTTGATAATTAACTCTCCACTCTTGTAGCTGCACTTAACCGTAAGTAGACTTAGTGTCTAAGTCAGTGTTTCTCAGCTCTGGGCAGAGGTCAGGAAAGGAGGTGATTCATGAATCCAGATTGCCTCCGGAGGTTTTGCTTGTTTAAGTGTGTTTTTGTATGAAAGACTGTTGTTTGCACTGGTCTTTAGGATGAAGGGCAGCCTTTTTTTTTGAAGACGTTTAGAGCAAGCTCATCTGGTGTGACCAGACTCATCGTTTCCCCAGAATGTGAGACATGCAAGAACCTGAGGCAAAGATCATCTCAGCAAATCTGTACAGCAGTCACACTTCTCTGAAAGACTGACACAGGCAGTTCCCTCTGTCAGGAGATCCATTATGTTTCCCCAGCATGCTCCTCTACGGCAGCCCTGAGAGAGAGGCAGCAGTGGAAACTGAGGCTCCCGGAGAGTGTTGGCTCCATCAGGTTTGCGCAGTTAATAAGGAATTCAGACAGGACTAGGTCTTTTCTACCTAGTCTGGGGTTCTCTTCATTGTACATTTCCCCTCCTTCTCCTCCTCCTCACCTTGCTCATCTTCCTCTACTGGATAAAGGCATTTGGACAAAGACTTTTTAAGTTTAATGTGGTCATTATTTCAAGTTTTATGTAATGTTTTATTTCATAAACGTAATTTCTGATTAGTTTTCATTTCTTTAAAATGGTAGCTTCATCAATCAGCATAAATCGGTATAGAGTATAAACTAGCCACCTGATGCCTTTCATACTGCATACATGTGTGCAAAATCTTTCCTTTACATTCCTAATTGTCAGAAGATGCAATTTTAGCTCTGGAAAGTTTTGGAGGTGTTTTGGTAAAGGCTCTATGACCATGAATAATGAATACCCCCAAACTGCTTTGACTTTTCTCATTCCATGGATGATAATCCCCGTCTTTAGGAAAAAAAACCTCTTTGAGTAGAATGAAGGTTCTGGTTGTTGACACATTGTGATAGAATCTAGTTGGTGGTAATAGTCAGCAAATAGAACTCCTTCCTTCCACTACCACTCGGTAGTATAGGGGATGTTTAGTCAGTGATGACATCTCTTTAGAAATGTCCAGTTATTAACTGTGCTTAGTAAAACTAAATTAAGAATTAAGAACAAACTGGGATTAAAGAATTCCAGGTCTGTTGGTCAAATCCAATGATTGGGTCTATGATATCTTTGATAAGAGGAACAGTTTAACTCTTTCGATGCAAATAGTGAAGTTCTGTGTGACCTGTATTCAGATACAGTGATTGGTGAAGCACTGCTCACTCGGAGTCAGTTTATGTCTTTTATATACATGGAGCCCAGGCTGACAAGAACCAACATTCTAAAAGTACACGCGGGTGTTACGCCTCCTGCTGTTCACCTTCTATATGTCCTTCTCTTGGTCAAGACCAGCTGTTAAGGATATATAGAGTGGCAGCATAGCATAGTAGAACTCAAGAGCCTGTTTTGAACTCAAGACCCCTGACTTCTAGTCTGTCATTGGCTGCCATCCAGCTTTGTGACTTTGGGACATCATTTACTTCCATCTATAAATTGATAGAATTGACCTAACATTATCATTTATGCCTTTCAATCCTAAAGTTTTTTGAGAATATTTAAGCAAATACTCTTAAAAATCCAGGCATACACCAAGGCTATGAATGCTGATTTAAACCTGGGACTAGGCTAGGGAGTTTTCCTTTAAACTCCAGCGATTTTACAGACATTCTTGAGTTCTCAATAGTCAGGGTATTTTATGGGTATTTTAAGGAGTTGACAATTTGCCCAAATTAGCTAGCAGCTAGAGCTCAACCACGAGCTCCGCTGCATTTGGGAGAATGCTGAAAACAGAATAGAGGCTACGATACATAGAAATGACAAAATCCAAAATTGTTCTCCAGTTGAGGCGTCAGTTTGGTTAAACAAATCATGTATGCCACGATTTCTAATGCTAGATGAGTTTGGTAGTAGAAACTACAAGGCTTGCAAAATTCAGGCATTCATTTCTTTGCACTCGTAGTCTGAAATCAGGGCAGAACTCAGCTTGTTTGTTAAAAATATAAACAGGAGGAAATCTCATGTATTTAAACTATTATTCTTTTCTGTTGCACAAATGAACTGACATTCAGTCTTTAGATTGGGGAGTTGTATGTTGTTGTGTAAATGATCCAAAGATAGCATCTCTGTATTAGCCTAATGTGGCCACTATGTTCACTTCTTCATAGCAGGCTGGGACAGTTAGCTGGCACCTAACTCAAATTATTACACATCCAGTTGCTGTAAATGTAGTCCCAATAAGCATATTTTAGCCATGTAGAGGCTGCCTACTTTAGCTACCCCATGAAACCGTACCTAACATCTATCAACCGTAGATAAAACTGACTGGAGCTATGAAGGATCCCAAACTCCCCTGCCCTTTGGTGCTCTCTGACCCAGAGACCATGCCTTGCTGCTGAGTGACATCCCCTAGACACTCAGGGCTTCTTTCTGGGTTCTTCTTCTGCCCCAGGAGGTCCCTTGCCTTATTCTCCTGCTGAGTCATGGCCTTGTGCTGCTGCCTCTGGAAGGTCTATTTTGGGAGGAATTTCCCCATTATGACATTCTAAGTGCTGCTCAGTAAAGCTTGTTATGCTGCCTCTTCCTTGATCAACTCCCAAATCCTCAAACGTACCACATATGTCAGATATATCTGTATGAGGCTATCATTTAAAAATAAGCCAAATAGGTTTGCTTCTGACTGGGCAGGAAGAAATGAATTTATATAAATGATGTATTAATAATTATGGTTTCTTCATGGTGTGAAATAGTACTTTAGTTTCTCTTTTTATGTGAAAAATTAAGGCAGCATGATATAGTGAAACAGGAAAGGAGTTAACTCCTTTGACTCTTGGCTATTTATTACTGTGTGACCTCGGATGAGTCACTAAGCATCTTTGAGGCTCAGTTTCAGAGCTATAAAATAATGGTGGTACTACTTATAATTCTTTTTATTGACCTCATTACAATACAGAGGTGACAGAAAGAGTGCAAAATAAGTTGGTGAACTCTAAAGCAAAGTATAATTAAGAGGATGGACTCTGTTTTCAAATCCTGGCCTTTCCACTTATGTGGCCTAAGGAAACTTCTCTGAACCTCATTTTCTTTATGGTCAAATGAGGGTAACAATACTACTTCCTTCACAGGGTTGCTCTAAGGATCGAAAGAATTCTCCTTCAAATGTTTCGAGTGCACAGACATAGACGTGTATATTATATATGTGCTCCAATGGAAAAATGAAGTGCAAGTATCGGATAAGCCATCTACAGGTGTCGTGAGGAATGTGAGCACAGTACAGAAGCAAGATGTTTAGGAGTGGGTGATAGTCAGTTTTAAAAAGTCTAAAAGGATTAGGATTTTGAGCAATAATTCTGCCTTAATGTGATATTACACTTACACCACAAAAATATTACTCAAATACAGAGATGGGTTAAAAGAAAAAAAGCCAAGGAGGCTTCTTGTTTTAATTTAATTTCCAGACAATGAATTACATCAATGAGGTCTGGCATCTAATAAAAAAAACTATAACTAGAAGAAGCAGATTAATTATCAGACTATAGTTCAGTGGCTCCAACATGATGCTGAATGCTTTTACTCATGTCAGACTGATGAACCCATTCCTTTTAACAGAAAAAAGCAAAATCTGTGTTTGAATGACAACAATAAGGTAACTTAGTCTTCCTCAAGCTGTTCACATGAGGACAGGAAGCCCCTTTAGAAGACTAGCATGGTAAAGTGGGATCAGAGTACACAATGAGCTGTTGACATTTCTCTTTGTGAGCCAGTGCATAATCTTGCTAAGTGCAGCTCTGAGATGTATGCAATTGGTCTGGTGCACTGCATTAAAGGGGTTGCAGCAAAGACAATGCAGCTAAAATTAAGAAGTCAATTGATACATCTACTTAGACTGTATGCTGAGCAACTGAAATGCCTTTGATGAAAAATGAAGTCAAGTAAAAATAAGGTGACCTGGACAGTATATAGGATCAAAATATTATTGCTGCATGGGCAGATGTGAAAACGAGCACTTCTCAACTTTATGGTATTTGTTTCTGTGATGAGTGGTTTAGAGAATGTGGATTGACCACATGTACTGACAAGAACAAGTTATTAAGAAATCAGAGCAAGTGGATTATTTAGTGTCTCCTTGTATGACACAGATAGCTATGCTATAAGTCTTTTGGGAAAGAAAGCAGGATACAGCTGAATAAATGAAAAGAAGGTAGAAAGGAAGGAAGGGAGGGAGGGAGAGAAAACAAATAACAAATGAAAACAAGTCAAGGGATTGTGGTGATTGAGAGGCAAATTTACCAAAATATTTTCTATTAGATTTTTTTAATGTAAAGAAAAATTACTTTAACCATTAATCAGTATAGGTATAAAAATATTGTACCTTTGAATATGAATATATATATTCAATATATTAATTATATATATATATATATATGCAATATCTATCTATATATACGTACTGAGAGAGAGAGAGCCTTTATCCATTCCTAAATATAAACAGATTGCTTAGCTTGGATTAGGAACCAGATTTTCAGTTACAACCAAAAGACGACTAGGTGACTCTACCATTTCTGTAGTAGGGCTCACTACACAGTATCTAAATGAGTGAATGACCTTAGACAAATAACTTGGCTTTGCTAGGCTTTAGTTTCCTCTTGTATAGAATGGAGACTATAGATTATAACGCTCAAATGGCTGTTGTAAGGAGTAGATGAGGCAATGCCTGCAAAATGTTGACATACATTAGAGACTCAATTTTATATCGTCATCATCATCATCATCAAACTGAGGCAGAAGGCAAGTTGAGCAGGTACAGTCTGGGAGCGTTTGACCACTGTAAACAAGGGCTATGCAACTGTGTGTATTCATACAATACTGAGTTTAATTTAAGAAGGAATTAGATAAAGTCTGGATTTGCTTAACTTTTCATAAATATTTGTACTAGTCAGGCTTCTCCTCCTCCCAATATGGAAATAGGCAGAGTTTAAACTTTAACTTATATTGAAATGTAGAAAAATAAACTTTGTGGGCAAATGAAAGATATGGAGAAATGAGTAAATGTTAAAATTGAATTCATCCCCTTTAAAGGTAGAAAACAAAAATGTAGAGTGAAATTCCTCTTTTTTCATTGCTCTATTGATTGGTGTTGAAAGGACTTTTCATGAGTTTAGGAACATGTAGTAATGAAATGCTGGGACAATTTGTGAATTCAGATGGTGTATTTTAGGAAAAAAAAAATGTTGCTGGCAGCCTGTTGGAACATCTCATTTTTTATTCTACTAAACTTATATTAAAGAATCTTTTTTCCTTGAGAAAAGGAACATTTCTAGAAAAGATTTCTGAAGTTTCAATATGACAACAGATGGTATTTCAAATCTTCTGTCAATTACACATGTGATAGAACTCCAAATTTAGATTCATTACACAGCTACGATTCTTGACAAAGAGTTTATGAAATTCACATACACTCAAAGGAATAGCCATCCCCTCATGCAGCCATTTATATATCCTTTTGGAGGAAATTTCAGATGGCCCAGGTTCTTGTCCTTCCTCTTCAAAGATGCCTCTGAGAGTAGTTGCTCTTTGGTCATCAACACAAATTGGTGAAGGACCAGTAATCTTTTCCACCCTCATAGTAAAGCATATTGACTGATCGGAGGCGATAACAGGTGACTTTTATTCTATGGCTTCTCACTACTTGGTCTGGTGATTATTCTAACTCTTTCTCTCAGATGAGAAATATTGGCTTTCTCCTCACTGTGGCTGTTTTCTAGATGTCTACAGTGGTATCATTTTGTTTGAAGCGCGTCCTTATGTCCAAAATAATACCATAGGCTATTCTGACTTTATACTCCTGCTACTTCGGTGCCCCTCTGCCATATTTTTTTCTGTCTTTCCTTGTAAAAACTGTGATTCAGACCTCAGGACCCACTTCATGACCTTAGCACATGCTGTCCATATGCCTTGTTGCTTTTCCTGAGGTTTCCACACATCTCTGCTTATATGTCACCTGCTTGCAGAGATGTTCCGTGACCATTACATGAGCGGTTCCACCCACTTCTATTATTTCTTACTTAAGCACTGTGGGTTTTTTCATAGCACTTATGAAAATTTATAATTATTTATTATGTATTTTACTTGTTTTCTTATCTATTTCTCCTCTACACTCATGCGGGTAAGCACCATGTCTGCCTGGAACATCTTTGTATTCCCAGATCCTTGATTGGCAAATACATATTCGTTATTTTCTTAGCCTTTTATTTGAAATAATTTAAAACTTACAAGGAAGTTGCAAAAATAGAACAAAAACTTCCATATATTTAGACTCACCTTTAACACTTTTGTCATATTTTTAGTATCATTTTCTCTTTGTGTATCCATGTTATTATTATGTAAATACCCTTAAATATTTTAGTAGGTATTTTCTAAAATTCTCTTTTAAGGACGTTTTTTGTTCATAAACAAAAGACAATGGAAAAGGTCAGGACATTTAACATTGATATGATATTAATAGCTAGTTAATCTACAGTCCCCATCCAAATTTTTATGACAGTTCCATTAATATCTATCATAGCAATTGTTTTATCAGTCCAAGACGCAATCCAGGATCACACATTGCATTTAGTTATCACATCTCTTTAGTCTCCTGTAATATCAAATCATTCCTTAGCCTTTTATAACCTTGACTTTTTTTTAAGGTACGCTTTTTTTTGGGTGAGGAAGATTGGTCCTGAGCTAACATCTGTTGCCAATCTTCTTTTTTTTTCCCCTCCCCAAAGCCCCAGTACATAGTTATATATCCTAGTTGTAAGTCCCTCTAGTTCATCTACATGGGATGCCACCACAGCATGGCTTGAGTGGTGCTAGGTCTACACCCAGGATCCAAACCAGCAAACCCTGGGCTGCTGAAGCAGAGCAGGCAAACTTTACCACCGCACCACCAAGCCAGCCCCCCTTCACGTTTCTAAAGAGGGTAGCTCAGTAATATTTTAGAATGTCCCTCAATTTGGGTCCATCTGATGTTTCCTCAGGATTGGATTCAGACCCTGCATTTTTGTCGGGAATACTACCTGAGAGATGTTTCCTTCTGACTGCATCACATGGGGAAGCACATGGTGTCAAACTCACATTTTAATTAAATTTCTTTGTTTTTTTTTTTTTCGAGAACATTTAAGTTCTACTCTCTTAGCAAATTTCAGTTATACAGTACATTGTTATTAGCTGTAGCCACCGTGTTTTACATTAGATATTCAAACCTTATTCATCTTATAGCTGAAAGTTTGTACCCTTTTACCAACCTCTCCCTGTTTCCTCCACCCTCCAGCCCCTGGCAACCACTTTTGTACTTTCTATGAGTTTGCCTTTTCTTTTTAAGATTTATATAAGTGGTACCATGCAGCGTTTGTCTTTCTGTTTGGCTTATTACACTTTAATCAAATTTCTTAAGGGACTGAATGGATGTTAGAGGGTTACATTCTAGGACTTCAGAACTGTTGCTTGACGGTCAGTGTGCGTTACAAGTGGCATTCATGAAACTGTTCAAACATAGAGGTGACTTGTGTGTGAATCCAGGCCTTGTATTAGGTCTAGAGTTAGACATGACCCACTTGTAGGTTTTCTATATGTGTTTGAAGTATATACTTGTTATTTACTGTCAGTGAATATTTTGACAAGGCATAGTTGTATTCTGAAAGATTTTTAAAGATATAATACAGTCGTGTCACTTAATGATTCATTCTGAGAAATGTGTTATTAGGCAATTTCATTGTTGTGTGAACATCATAGAGTGTATTTACACAAACCTAGATGATACAGCCTACTACACACCTAGGCTGTATGGTATTAATCTTATGGGACTACCATCATCTACGTAGTCCGTTGTTGACTGAACCATCGTTATGTGGCACATGACTGTATTTCCATTATTCCACTGTCTGAAACATAGGCATGAGGTGGATGAGTGAATGACTCAATCTGTCAATCACTGTTCAAGTGTAGCATTATTCCATGATAATGTGCCAGTTCTGAAATTTGATCCTTTGATTATCTCCATAATATGTCCTTGATAGAACCATAATATGTCATAGCTGTAAAGCCATCTCCCTCAGGTAACAGATGAAATAACTGAGGTGTAGCATTATGGAATGGTTTGCCCAAGGTCACACACATAATGTGATTGGGATCCAAACATTTTCTTAACAATGGTCTCTAGATTTGGGGGCAATTCCCTTAATCTCTTCAACAGAAAGAATTTCCTGAGTAGAAGCATATTTTGACATCAACTTCTAGGTTTCTTCTTTCTCCTTCAAGGGTGACTGAGTAGAATCTAATAAAAATGCTTTTGATGTAACTTTCCTTGATTGGTGATGGGTAATGGACTAGATGGGGCTCTGCCAAATGCATGTTACTCATCTTGCCTTTAGCTTAAGGATGTTGGTGATTTTCTCAGACAGAATCAAAGACCATTAATAGTGTTTGATGTTTTCTTCAGTTCAATGGAAGTAGAGAGGTACTGACTTTGTTTCTTGTGATTCTTCTCTGCCTTGTCAACAGCAAAGAACGTGTGTCATTATTGTATTTTCCATCCACTGTCTGATGCTGCTAATTTCTTGGAGCACTATGCACATTTCTAAGTCCCTCAACAAAAGGAAAATGAGAAAAATGTGGAGATGGAGAATTCCTTTTTTCTTATGAAATAGTTTTTACTTCCACTTACTATGTTATGACAGATTTTACATCTGAAAAACCCTCCTGCTACAAATGTCTAAAAATGCTGGGTAAGATACAGCAAACATCCTTTTATGTTAGTAGCTGAGATGATTAAAAAGTAAAGGAATTTAACAGAAGCCAAACAATGAAGAGAATGATGAAAACAGAGCAGTAAGGGGCTCTGTCCTTGGTTTTAATGGCCTCACAGGTAAATAAGTAACATTGACTTTGCATGTTATAGTATTGATATTAGATGTAAATAATAGATATAAACAGTATAAATAATAGTTGTGAAATTAATCCCAGTAAATTAAAATGTATATGTGACTTTTAATACAATTAAGTCTATGGTGACTGATCCTAAAATCATGTTAGAATTCTGCAGATGTAGAATTTGCAATTTTTGGTAGTTATGTTTAGACTGTGGTCTTGGAATCAAGAATATTGTTAAGAGAGTGAGCTCACATCACATTTTAGTAGTGGAAAACCTATTAAGTTTTCAAATAAATTAAACTCAAATGAAATAAAAATTATTATTTATTTTAGGGCCGGCCCAGTGGTCTAGTGGTTAAGTTCACGTGCTCCACTTTGGTGGCCTGAGGTCCACAAGTTCGGATTCTGGCCGCGAACCTATGCACTGCTCATCAAGCCATGCTATGGTGGCATCCTACATACAAAAAATAGAGATGGGTTGGCACAGATATTAGCTCAGGGACAATCTTCGTCAAGCAAAAAGAGGAAGATTGGCAACGGATGTTAGCTTAGGGCCAGTCTTCCTCACACACACACACAAGAATTCAGTTAAAAAATTAATGATTATTTTACATTCTGAAAAGCCTGTACTCTGTAGGAAGATAGTGCTGTATTATGTAGTTTTTGAAAATAAAGATTCAAACAAAACAACTCTCTAGGCGTTTTGAGACGTCTGCCTAGTCTCATTTTTCTCACCTATGAAAACAAAGGAGTTCAGTTGATGAATGCTCATGTATTCTGTGATTATGATTTTATTTATTTATTCATTTAGTATTTATTGAGTGTTTACTATATGCCCAATGCTGGGCATTTGAAGATGAATAAAATATTATTCCTGCACTCAAGAAACTTATGATCCAGTGAAGGAAATGATAATAAGCAAATAATTAAGATACAGTATTATATTTAACTAGAAATATGCATCGAATGGGCCGATTGAAGAAACTTGGGGCAGAGAGACCAGTGAGAAGACTACCGCGTTAGTCTGGGTTAGCATTGAGTACTGTACTCACTCTTCCCATTCATTGCTGTTACCTTAATCTAGCGTGTTAAATTGACATGTACTCTTTCTTTAAAGTCCATGAGCTTTATCATTATACTCAGTCTGGCGTGGATTGTAGATGACTATTTCCAGTTGAAGTGCTGCAGTGTTGAGGCCTTGGAATGAGCTAAATAGACTACGCTTGATAACAGATTGTTGTGAGGTTGTGCTGGGGTGAGGGTGGGACCACGCGTTCCCTCTGTGTGAATGGCAGTTGATTACAGATGAAAACAACTGGAGTCACACTGGAAGGGAGGAGGGCAACTGGGGGTACTGTTGAGGGGGTCTGAGTTTTTTTAATGTGTTTTTCCAAAGGAAAGATGTGGCAGGGGTTTTATTACACGATGGGAGGGGGTGTCCCAAACTCTCCACTGAGTAAACAATCTCTTTGCTCTCTGCAATTTAGGGCTGTGCTGTTCTATACAGGTGTTTGGGTGCTAATAACACAGTAGAAAATTTCTGCCTCATAGGGATCATTACAGTTCTCAGAGAATATCATCTCACTTTGCAGTGAAAATAACTCCCCCACCGAAATTGTTAGATACGTTACCCTTTTTAAAAACAATATATGTATTATGGAGTATATGTGGAAAGGAGTATATAAAATATTTGTAAGTTTAAATAATAGCAATGAAAGGAACAACCATCTAACCAGTCAGCCTAATGAAAAGAACCTTAGCGATATCCTGAAGCCCTCTCCATGCCTCCCTCTGATTGCCTCTTCCCCCTCCATCCAGTGGAAACTCCTATAAGGAATTTTGTGTTTCTGATCTTTTGCTTTTCTTCATATTTTATCACAAGTAAACTGCATTTCCGTTAATATATTATTTATTTTTGCATTTCTGGATCTTCATATAAATAGAACCATACTCACATAATGTATATTTCCAAGACTTGCTTTTTTTCACTTTTTATTTTCTGCGATGTGGCAGCATTATTGTTTATGACTAAGGTTTATTCATTTTCACTACTGTATTATATTGAACGAGAATACCACAAATAATTTTTTCTTTTTGTTCTTAGTGGAAATTTCATTTTCTTTTAGTTTTTTTGCCATTGCAGACATTGTTGATAAGAATACTCTTGCACAAGTCTCTTTGTGTATATAGGTACAGACAGCAAATATTACTAGGAGTCAAATCGTAGTTTTGCAAGTTATGTATATCTCCACTTTGTTTGATAATGACAAATTATTCTCCAAATTGTCAGTACCAATTTACACTCTTATTGGCTACAGATCAGTTCTTATTTATTCACATTCTCATTAAACTTTTTGATTTTTGCCCATCTAATGGATGTAATATGCTATCTCATTGAGGTTTTAATTTTAAGTTCCTTGATTATAGATGAGGTTGAATATCTTTTGATATGCTTATTGATCTTTCATATTTTTCTGTGGAAAACATTCATGTCTGTTGCCCCCCCCCTCCTTTTTTTGGTGAGGAAGATTGGCCCTGAGCTAATATCTGTGGCCAATCTTCATCTTTTTGCTGGAAGAAGATTGTCACTGAGCTAACATCTGTGCCATTCTTCCTCTATGTTGTATGTGGGATGTTGCCACAGCATGGCTTGATGAATGGTGTGTAGGTCCGTGCCTGGGATCTGAACCTGTGAACCCTGGACCACTGAAGTGGAGCGTGCAAACTTAACCACTATGCCACTGAGCCAGCCCCGCCCCTCCTTTTCTTTTTATCCATTGAATTTCCTTTTTTCTTATTAAACTTTTAGCAGTTCTTCAAATGCTTTGGATGTTAATCTTTTTTGTAGGTATATGTGTCATTAATAATTTCTCCAAATTTGTGGCCTTTTAGACCTTTTATTATGAAATATTTCAAACATACAAAAGTAGAGAATAGGACCCTGAACCCTGGGTGACAATTGGCCAGTTAAAACAGTATCAGTTTCATCAATATGCAGTTACTCTTGTTTCATCTATATAGTTATGCATTGTTTAATGACAGGGATATGTTCTGAGAAATGTGTCGTTAGGCAATTTTGTTGTTGTGGGAACATCATAGAGTGTACATACATAAACCTAGATGGTACAGCCTACTACAAACCTAGGCTATGTGGTACTGACCATCGTATATGTGATCCATCATTCATCGAAATGTCGTTATGGGCTGCCTGACTGTATCTCTAGCCACAATCACCTCTCACCCCTCAAGCAAATTCCAGTCATCATATAATTTTATTGTGGCTTGTTTTTCACTTTGTTGCTTGTTCTTCTGATGAGCAAGAGCTTTTAATTTTAATATAGTTGGATTTATCAACTTTTTTCCTCCACGGATTGTGTGTTTATGTTTCTTGTTTAAGAAATCCTTCTGTAAACTGAGATGGTGAAGAAGTTCTTGTGTTTTCTTCTAAATGTTTTAAAGCTTTGTTTTTTCACATTTAAGTTCTCATTCCATTTGAAATTAATTTTTGTGTATGGTGTGAGATATAGATCCAATTTTGTTTGCTTGTTTTGTTTTTAAATGAGGATAACTGTTTGTGTAGGCCCTCTCTGCCCTTCCCAGCCAATCTCTAATGTTATCTCTGGCATATATCCATTTTCCAAATTTGTGAAGGTTTGTTTCTGTACTCTATTCTATTTCTGTGCTAATGCCATATTATCTTAATTACTATAAATTTTTAATAAATTAATAAGTTAGGAGCTCTCAACTTTGCTCTTCTTCGGAAATCTTGACTATTTTTACACCTTTGCACTTTCTTGTAAATTTTAGAATTAGATTATCAAGTTCTACCGAAAACTTTTGGGATTTTGATTGGCACCACAATCTATGTATAGATAAATTTGTGGTGAAATTATGTCTTTCAAATTTTGAGGTTGTAACACATAAATGTGTTATATTTTTCCATTTATTTAGGTTTTTTTTTCCTCTTTATTCTGGTCTTTTATCAAGTTTCTCCTCAGTGAGGTCTTTCCTGTCTGGCCTGCTTCAAATTGTAACCCCTCCTCTCTTGGAACACTTTTATGTTACTGCCATAGTACTTAACCCCATATTACATATTGTTTCTCCTTGATATAAGTGAGAGCAGTTTTTTGTCTGTTTGGTTACTTCCTGAAATAGTGCCTGGTGCATAGTAGATATTCAAGAAATTAATTTTTATAATTTTCTCCATAATGACCTTTTACTCTTTTGATAGATTTATTCCTTGGTATAGTGATGTACTGGTAAATGTTTAACAATAGGCTCTCTGGAAGAGGGGAGAAGGGGAGTGATTTGTAGAATTTGCTAATTTCCGTGGTGTAAATTCTCTCACCATGGCCAATTTCAAGCTACTAATGTGAATGCAGAGTTGGGAAGAGATGTGGAGTAGCACACAGTTATGTAGCATTCCCACCACACAGAAACAATGGGTGTAAATAATCTCAAGAACATGACTAATTGTAAAATGTAATAATTTGGTATTTAATTGTAAGTTTATATAATTTAATTTGAGCAATAGTTGTATTTAACAATTGACTTGTACAAGTCTTGAAAATTTAACAATGAGCTCTTGCAAGCTGTACAAACTGGCTCCAGGATGCCACTGTTTAAGTTCTTTGTATTTTGTGTGACTATTCTAAATATTTTTTCTAGCTTTTTAAAATTAAGTTTTGTAACAATTTCTTGGTAGTGTATAGGAATACTGTTAAGTTTTGTGTAATGTCCTTATGTCTGCCAAACTGGCTAAAATCTGTTCATAATTTTAATAATTTATATGTGCATTATTATAAGTTTCTTTGTAGACAGTCCTATCATCTGTAAATAATGACAGTTTTATTTCTTCATTTCCAATCCCTACATAGTTTATATCTTATTGCTGTTATTGAATTGACATAAACCTCTAGTACAATATTGAATTTTAGTGGTAATGGAAAACATTCTTGTCTGGCTTCTGATTTTTCAATGAGTCCTTTAAGATTTTGTTTCTTTTTGATATCTTCTTTGTTGAGCAAAATTTTTCTTTTATTCATAGTTAGATAAGAATTTGCTTCTTTTTTTATGACAGGATGTCAAATTTTATGATTTTATTATTCTATATCTATTGAGATGATCATATACTATATAATAAAAAATGTTCCACTTGCCAGGAATATTTTGTGACATATCTAGTAGCAGAGTGTCAAAATAGAGACAGCAGTGATTAACAGGGGTAAAAGGAGAAATGGAAAAATAAGTACACAGAAAAAATAAATGTATGTGAAAAACATAATTATCTACTTCATCTACTGGAAGAATATAGAATACTCTATTCAAAAATGTATGAATACATAGAATTTTTGAGCCACATGGAATATTTATAAAAACTTGCCATTTAATAGGCCGACTATAAAGCAAGTCTCAGAAAATTTCACAGAATCTGCATCATGCAAGCAATGTTCTCTGACCACAATTAAGCTTCTTTACTACTTGTGAGAAATGTCTTCATATTTATATTCCATTTCACTAATTCGCCTTTCAGCCTTGTATAATTTGCTTTTTATCCTATTCATTTTTTTTCGCCTTTAATAATTGTAGTTTTCAGTCCCTAAAAGTCTTTTAGTTTTTTTTGGGAAATATGCCAGGGTTTATTCAGTTATTTTTAATAATGTCTCAAAATCTTTTAAAAAAATTTCTTCAAATATCATTAAACATTGTATATTAGATTATATGCTAAATACAGTGCCAACAATCTTTTTCTAATTTTGTTGTTTTCTGCAATTTCTGTATTCTGGTTGTTTATTTCCTCATGTTATTATAATATACGCACTTGGCCTTAGAACCCATGGAATTTTGTCTGTAGGAATTCTTTGAGCTTTGCCCTTACAGCGCCTTACTGCAGAGAGAATTTGAGTTTGCTTCCTCCGTAACTGTAGCCTGCAGCATCCTTGGATTACTTGATGTCAAAATCTTGGTTTGGGTTTTTTGGATCATGCAAATACTGTGAAGCCAGTCCTCAAATCCCTCACCTCCATCTGTATTCAAGACAAATAGGTGTATTCGTTCTCATTTCCTTCTGCAGGGTGTATTTTATTTTCTAGTTCATTATTTCATAGAGGGCATTACTTTTTCAAAATTCTTGCTTTGTTCAGAGTCTATAGTTTTAGCTAATTTTCATAGTTCATATGTTTTGTCTCAAATCCCTTACATGATTGTAGACTCTAAAATCCGAAGTGCTAGACCTTCAGAGAAAAACCCCAAACTGATCAAAGTATATCATTCATGATATATATATATATGTTACTGTATGTTGATGGCTGGTATTTTGTTTAGGATTTTTGCATTTATGTCCACAGGTGAAACTGACTTCTGATTTTCCTTTTGCATCAATTTCTTGTGAGAATTTAGTATCAAGGTTATGCTGACCTAAAATAAGTTGAGAAAAGTTCCTTCTTTATCTATTCTGTGGAAGATTTTTGTATAAAGTTGGCTTTATTTATTTTTTTTCTTTAAATATTTGGTAGTATTTCTCAATGAAGCTATCTGGGCTTGAACTTTTTGTTGGGGAAATTTTTTTAGTTACAGATTTAATTTTGTTAGTCATAATAGGACTGTTGAAATTTTTTTCCACGTGTCAGTTTTGTTGTATTATTTTAGAAGATGTATACATTTTCAAATTCATTATCACAAATGTTATAATACTCTCTTGTGATTTTAATATTTATAGATTTTTTAATGATGTCCCTTTTGTTCCTCACATTGTTGCTTTTGCTTTCTCTCTTTTATTCTCGATTGGTCTTTCCAAGGGCTTATCAATTTTATAGTCATTCCAAAGATGCAACTTCTGGCTTTGTTGATACTTTCTAATTTTTCTTTGTTTTCTATTTCTTTAATTTCTACTCCTATGTTCATTACTTCTCTCTTTCCACTTTCTTCGCATTTATTTTACTGTTAGTTTTATAAGTTTTTGACGTGGATATTTAGCTCATTGATTTTCAGGGTTTTTTTCTGTTATATACATTAAAGGCAATCCATATTCCTAGACATTTCTACAACAACTTTAGCTGAATTTGACAAATTTTGGTATGTACTATCACTTGCAAATCTTTTTTTCAACTATGATAGATCCAAACTGTTTTCACTGTACAAAATATAGGCAAAGATAAAGGCTGAAGCTAAATAAACAGCAAATATTTCAGAGCATGTTCAACTCCTAGCAAGGTAGTGTGCTCATTGGCTGAGAAAATTTTTGGCATGGTAGAGTAATACCAATTGACCAAGACAGTGTGAAATGTTTTTGTCACACTAACTGTCAACGGCTGTGAGCATATTAACATTCAGAGCACAGGAAATATAAACACACACTGATCAGGGTATTTCTTTCAGGAAAAAGAAAACTTTCAGGTACAGATAGTATTATACCAAATCAGTACTCATAGGAGTGGTGTTCAATGCTGTAATGATGTTTGTCATTATATTCTGTATAGCTCTTAGCACAGTCCTGATATTTGCATGGCTGATATTAGAAAATATATATTAAATAGTCGATAATTCCTTCCTAGTTTTAATGGTGGTTGAAGAATGAGTTGGTTAGCCCGTATCCATGTGTTTATTTCCTTGCATGTGTTGTTATGTTTGAGTACCAGTAGACAAGTTTAAGTATATTCACACATAAGATAATGACAATTTTCAGTATTTTACAAAATCATTCATCTAGAATTCCAAATTGTCTGTAAAAACTATTTTTACCCACAAGACATATTCAGAGTATAATTTGAAGAATTAAATAAAAAGAAATTATTATAGTTTTACAAATTGTTATGGGGGGGTTCAGAGGAGAAAAAGAATATAAATACCTAATATTTTTTATATTTTAAAGGATTCATCAAAGCATTAGGTTCAAAATTATATTATATATAATAAAATATTAAGGCTATGAAAAACATAAAGAAAACTGAAACAAATTGTATTTTAAATATATTCAAACCATTTAAAAAACATGGCATCAAACGTTTGATCATTTGTGCCCTTAAAATAAAAGGCTGGATTAACGGCTTATCAACTGGAAAGAAAGACTAAAGGAATTAACTTTAGATTTTGCCACCTTGCAAATAACTTTCCCAGAGCAAATAATGATCGATGCTCAGTGAGTGATAAAGTTTTACTTTATTTGAAAAATTTTACAGAAAAGTTAACTATAGTCAATACTTGATCAACCAGGGCAGTGAAGGGACAGATAAGGCAAAACAGTCAGTAATTCACAGTTCTACTGCAGGACGAGGAGAAGTGAGGTTTGGGGTTAGAGGGAAGAATGGTGGGGCCACTGGAAAGCCAGGAACCCAGCAGAGCAACAAAGCTACTTGGAAGTGGGGAATCCACACCACAGTCTTTGTTTGCTGGGTGGAACTTTCCAAATGGCAGAGCTTCTAAAGCAGGTCAGAACTTTCAGTGTAATTAGCAGCTCCTAGGCACCGACAAGTTGTTATTTACGTGAATCTATTTCCTGATCATCAATCTCAGCTCTGTCTCTGTGTCCTCTTACATCTGTTTTTGTCTCTCCTTTTAAAATCTTTTTAAAATCTAACATTGATGAAACAAGCATACTTTGAAGCATTATGATTGTTAGGTATATGATCTCAAGGAACTTTCAATCTAGTGAGAGAACCATTCAGAGATCTATTGCTAATATAGTTCTGAAGACTGATTTCTTAAACCATTTTTATCTGTCACCTTTTGTTTCACAAAGAATGTTCTATATTCCCTTGAGTTAAGAATTTGCATCAGTAAAGACTGAAGATTTAATCTTACTGACAGCCCTGAGGACATTCAAGGGCAATATCACCCATGTCCTAGGAAGTTTAAGAGTGAGAGTGATGGCGTGTATTAAGGATATTCAGATTGCAACTTCTTCTAAATGAAAATTTATTATTTCATTATTCCTGAAGCTTCATTTGTTATGATCCTTGGGATTTAAGATAATTGAAGACAACAATAATAATCCCTTTATGTGTTATATACTGTGGAGTCCTTCATTTTGAAGGATTCCCAAGTGTGTCGCAGACTGCATATAAAATTCAGGGTGGGGAGCTTCAGAATGGTGAAGGAAATGTGCATAGACATACAGATGGTTGCCCTTGGTGTCCTGAGGGGAACTTGCAGCCTCAAAATATGATAAATCCTGTAGAATGTCAGAGGTGTTGTAAACCCTCCCCACAACTGACAGTAGCCATGGCAATTTGATGCTGGAGGGAGGATAATAATAATGATGATGATGATAATAATAGATAGATAATATCCACATCTGTTCTAATGAACAACAGTAGCAAAAACTATGCTATGTATGTATGCAAGAAATGTCAGATTTCCTTTCATTTCTCAAGAATAAATGAATAATAAAATGTACTTGAAGCCTGGAGGTATGTAATTAGAAATTATTGTAAAACTAGGCTCTGGCGGGACTAATGTTGTAAGAGAAAAATTGTGCATTATGTGGTCTTTCACTAAAGATTTCCCCTCCTGTCAGGTGCTCAATCAGGTAACCATTTAGGGGCATCTGTTTAGATTTGCCATGATCAAGTTGTTTGAAAATGGAAATCATATCATCTTGATGAAGAAGTTGAGATGCATAAAATGGTAACCTAACAACCATGTGAGTGGGAGCAATGGTGAGACAGAGGTGGGGACAGTGTGGGGGCACTATTCCCTGAATGGCCACGTCCCACATGTACCCCACTTATTATTTTAAGTTACTGGAGAAGCAAATGAACCTGAGTATATAGTAGCAACTTTAAAAGGAATCATATGGACTTCATTATCATTATCCATTTTGTGAATATGTTTTTAAAAACCTAGATTCAATTGGCAAGTCAACATGATGCATTAATTAAGGGCACCATCTCTGCTGTTGTTGGGGCCCAGGGCAGGCCACCCCCAAATATCCCACAGTGGCATATTGATTATTTTGAATTAAAGTTGCTTGAGAAGCACAAAGGGCATTCTGGCCCTCCTGTCTCTGTTCCCTCCTGGAAGGCAGGAAATAAATCTCCCATGTGACAGGTGCTCTCCTGGCATCCTTAGCCCCAGGGCTGGGATTCAGGGCCGAGAAGCTGCATAAATAAACCTTGCTAATTTACGACATCAAGTCTAAACTCTGCTTAAATTCCTCACTAATTATGTACCCCAAACCCAAGTTTCTTTGTCCTGCCATTCTTCACAAATTTACTGTTTCTTTGTATAAAAGACATATATACTGCCTGCTTTGTTCACTCTCAGAGCATCATTTCTCTGTGATCTCCAATACGCACATATTAAACTGGGTTTGTCTCCTGTTAATCTGGTCTTGTGTCAATTTTATTGTTAGTCCAGCCAGAAGAACACAAGAAGGGAAGCCAGGAGATTTCCCCCCATGCTGACACTGTCAAAGACATCTGGGTTCAGATATGAGCTCTACTCCTAAGCAGATGTGTAGTATTTATCTAAGTTTTAGTTTCCTTATAAAATATGAAGGTGATGATAATAGTATCTATGGTTCATAGAGTTATCTTGTAGATTGAATGTGTGTGGCACATAATACAACTCAATAACTATTAAGAATGCTGGCAAAGTTCTGGGAAGATATTTATGTTATTGAAGGATTAGTTTCTTCAAAATATTCTAGCTATTTTTAACAACAGTTCTTTGGGAGCTCATGATATTTCTGGCATCTTTTAGGTAAAAATAAATTAATTCAGTTGCTTCTAGTCCTGCCGAAGCAGTCAGTCCAGTCCAGGGCAGTAGTCAAATCTCCCCATGCACTTAATGAGAGCCCCTTTCCTCCTGACTCAGGCTGCTGCAGGCTAGCCTTGGGCAGGAGGCCATGGTTGGCCGCCTCTGAATTCACCATCCAGCACTCTGACTTCTTTTCTCAGTTTTCTAGGCTGCCCCTAGTTCCTCCAGCAAAGGACGGACAAGGAGGTAAGGGGCAGGAAAAGTCAAAATTGACTGTAACTGTCGTGGTCACACTAGGACTCTCTGGGAACTTGTGGGTGCTTTTGTGGCTGTTTTGGAGACCCTCCTGCAGCATTGCTGGGGATCTCTCCCCTGTGCTTCCCTTGATGTGGGCAAATAAATCTCTTCTGGCTGGAATTATGGTTCCACCCTCATTCCCCAGACACTGCTGGTGTCTTCAGCCTGTTCCAAGGGCCTTCTTGGCCAGAATCTAAGGCAACTCCTGCTAGCCTTTTCATCTGACCTAAGGGAAACCGCCACATACCCTTTGGCTCAACATATTCTGTTATTGTGGCCTGACCCTGGTGCAGGGACCACTCTTGGCAAGGCTGTCAGGTCAGGTAGCCAGCCAGGGTCTCTTGCTCTTTTGATTTCTCAGATGTAGGTAACGTACCAGCCTAATGTATCACCTTTGTTTTAGGGGACGTATGAATCTCTCTGATAGTGCTTTCCCTGGTCTTAAGGTTCAGGAACGTCACTCCATACCCCCAAGAACTGTATAATTTCCAGTCTCTCTTCTTAGTCTCTCCAACCTCAGCGGTGGGTGTCAGGTCAGGGTTGCAAAAGAGGTTCTTGACCATCTCCTTTTGCAAGGTCTCTTTAGTGGTCTCTGACACCAACTGGGTATCCTATAATTCAATTTAATTCTGACACTACCTAACCAAGTTAGCGCAGGCCCCACAGGTTAAGGGTCTCACAAGTTCCACATGACTGCTCTCATTTCAGACGCCAGCTGCAAGTCCTGGGTCCCTATGCTACCTGCACTTCTGTCCAACTTGGCTACAAATTCAAGGGTTGCCACAATCTCCCTTCAGGTTTGAAAATTTACTAGAATGACACAGAACTCAGGAAAGTGCTATACTTACAAGGACTATTTTACTGTAAAGGCTACAAATGAACAACCAGATAGAATTATACTTTGGGCAGTGAGGTCTGGAAGGGTCCAGCGCGCAAAGCTTCCATGCCCTCTCCGGCGGACCACCCACCCAGCACATGAGTATGTTCACCAACCAGGAAGATTTCCAAGTCTCAGTGTTATTATCTAGGCTTTATATTACATAGGCGTGATTGATTAACTCATTGGCCACCTGTTTGAAGGCAGTCTCTAGTCCCCTTCTCCTCCCTGGAGGTTGGGTGATGCGGTTGAAAGTTCTAACCCTCTAATCACGTGGTTGGTGTTTTTGGCAACCAGCCTCTCCATCCTGAAGCTATCTACCTGCACCCCACCCCACCCACCACGAGTCACTGTGCTAGCATAAACTCTGGCATGGTCCAAAGGGACTCATGTGAAAGACAAAGACACTCGCATCATTTAGGAATCCCAGTGGTTTTTTGAAGCTCTGTGCCTGGAAACTGGGACAAAGACCAAATATATTTTTTTAATCGTACAACCACCTTGGAGCTTGGGAGTAGTTGGTACCTATTATCTAAGGGCCCCAGCCAAAAGTGAGACAGGAAGAATCCTACTTAACATCCTGTTACACAGTCAAAGTTCAACAGAGCTATTTTGACGTAAATGTTAGTTCATACAGGACAAGTATGGCCTTTAAATTTGCCTGGGATAACTTTTAATGTCCTTGAGTTTTTTCACCATGTTAGGTAGTTGTAGGTGAAAGGAAATGATGTAGATCAAAGAACTTGTTGAAAAATTGCATCCCTGATAACTAGTGACATATTTTTATTGTTTGCTCTAAGGACCATGAAGGTCTTGCTTTTGGTGAACTAGTTGGAATGGAGATCCCCTAGGTACCAAAGCCTTGAGAGCAATGACATATATTGAGAAAGATATTTTCCTCTTTTTAAAGGTTTGGATGCAGAAAGAATCTATGTGCCTATAAATCTTAATCAAGGATTGCAAAGGAATAATTTATCTGGTAATTTATAAATTTTCAAAAATGTCTGAGGAAACTAAAATGCTTTGAATTTGAAGAACACCTTGGGATTATATTGAGACTTTTCAAAAGGCTGCTCTCTTCCATAATCTGGAAATCGATTTTCTTGTAAATCTTCCTGAATATATGAACAATCAGTTTTGAAATTCAACGGAACTGTGTCAAAGAGTTGGTTAGGAGAATTGTGCAAGCTGCGTGGAGAGGTTATCTTTAAAACCACATGGCATATTTCAAAAAAGATGTCTTTATTAAAGAAAATTTGAGAACTTTGGAATTCTTTGCAAAATATGTTTTAAATATCAGAAGTACCTTGCTAACACTTGGAGCACAATTTTCCTTTAGCTTTTAGGCTTATGCGTTAGGTTGTATGATGAATGATATTTTTCTTATAGATGGCAATAGGATTGTTGATGTAAACTTTCTCTATTCTAAAATGTCCATGCCCTAAAAATACCAGCATAGTGCGCAGCCTGGCCGCAGCCATAAGCTAACCTCAGTTTTCACCCTACTTTGATTTTTGTCAGAGAGCTACATATTTAGTACCCTATTTACTTATAATAGGTAGGCAGTTGGAAGATTTGAATTCAGACTGTTAACATAGGAAACAACTTAAAATAAGGAAAGTATAAATTTTTGATTCAGACTCTATTCTATTTTTTCAAACTCTATACGGTCAGCAGGGAACTTTTTGTTCTGTTAAAGTTGAGACAGACAATTTAGATTCGACAAAAATTGTAATAAATATGATGTACATCCAAAAAAATAAAAAAATAAATTAAAAAAATTAAAAAAAAACTAGATGGGAGAAATCCTTTCACAATGTATATGTGTAGCAAATGATCACAATACACACTTTGAATATCTTACAATTTTGTGAATTATACATCAGTAAAACAAAAAAATGAAGTAAAAAAACTTTCATATATTTCTACTGATTGTTTACATTTAGGACATTTTTCATGAATATTAATACATGCTTTGGCCAAGAATAAATGTTTAGCTGTTGGGAACAGTTATCTGCCTCAGTGATGCTCTTATTGTTTTTCTATTTCTCCTACTACAAACCTAAAATCACTTTGATTATAACAAAAATAATGCAAATTTATTGTAGAAAAGTTAAAAAATATGTATAAGTATGCATAATCAAAAATCAAGTCTTAAAAAAAAAAATTAGTGAATAAGAGCACGGACTCTGAAGCCAGAACCTTTGAGTTCAAATCCTGGCATGTTCACTTACTGGCTGTGTGACATAGGTGGGTTTGCTTCCCTCTCTGTGCTTTAATTTTCCTCATTGGTAAAGTGGTAATAATAATAATAGCACCTTTCTTATAAGATCAATATGAAGATTAAGTTAGTTAATATTTGTAAAGTACTTAGAATAGTGTTTGAAACTTATTGAGTGCTATATGAATGTATTTTGAATAAGATATACATACATTCTCTTTAAGCAAAAATTTTATCCTACTGTACCTCTGATTTCTGTTTTTTCGCTTAATGTGTTATAATTATTTTCCATGTCTTTAAGATATTATAAAACTTAATTATTAAAAGCTTAGAGCAGGGGCCGGCCCGGTGGCTGAGTGGTTAAGTTCCTGTGCTCCGCTTCGGTGGCCCAGGGCTCGGATCCCGGGTGCGGACATGGCACTGCTTATTAGGCCATGTTGAGGCGGCATCCCACATGCCACAACTAGAAGGACCTACAACTAAAATGTACAACTATATACTGGGGGGATTTGGGAAGAAAGAAAAAAAAAGAAGAAGATTGGCAACAGTTGTTAGCTCAGATGCCAACCTTTAAAAAAAAAAAACTTAGAGCAACTTATTGTATGTTTATAGAAAAAAATATGTAAACTATTGTTATACTTGCAGCTTGTTTCTAGCTTTTTATTTTTTTTAAAAAAGTTGTAATATGGTTCTTGCCTCTAAATTTGCAGCAGTCTTGATTTTAGTGTAAATTGTGAGATGTGAAATTACAATATATACATGTGTACTTATTTGTAAGCATTTTTTAATCAATTAACAAATTGCTGTTTCTAGTGTCTCACTGATTTTCTCCCCAGCATCACTGGATGAGGATACTGTCACTCTTTTTCAAACCATTGTTTCTCGCATGTTGAGAAACACGTTCCCAACAAAAACTTTCTCATTTGTCAAATTAACATTTCAGCTTATATTTTCATCTCTTTTCTAGAGATTAAGTGTTTTAAGGTCTTACTTAGGCTTGCTTGAACAGAGAGTGGGAAGGAATTTTGTAACATTAACAGCGGTTGTGGATGTCTGAACAGAGCTTTGAAAAAGTGGGTGGTGATTTTAGCAGATAGCAGGGACTGGAGCTTGGCTTTCTCTTTTGTATTTTAACATAAATTATACTTCTGAACATCCTAAAGGTGCTTAAAGAGCATCAGCAGAGAAGTGGGTGACATAGGAGGAAAAATGAACAATAGGTTTTCCATTCAGTCTTTTAACAACAAGAATGTCAGGCGCTGAGCTGGTGTGATATGTGTGTGTGTGTATTTTTTTTTTGGAAGACTGGTCCTGAGCTAACATCCGTGCCCATCTTCCTCTACTTTATATGTGGGACGCCTACCACAGCATGGCCTGCCAAGCCGCATCATGTCCGTACCCGGGATCCGAACCCACGAACCCCGGGCCGCCAAAGCGGAATGTGCGCACTTAACCACTGCGCCACCGGGCCAGCCCCTGTGTGTGTATTTTTTTAATGTGTATATATATATATATATACACATAATATATAATATATATTATATAATTAATAATATAATGTATAATATATAATAATATAATATAATATATATAATATAATATAATTAATAATATAATGTATATGTATATATATAACATTTTATATAATTTCAAGTCTTTATAATCACTTTATGGGACAGGCTATATTATTATCCCAGTTTGATAGATGAAGTAACTGAGGCACAGAGAGGTTTTATGTCTTGCTCAAGTTTCCATAGCTGTGAGTGGTGGAGCTTCGATTTAAACCCAGGCCGTCTGGCTTCAGAATTTGTGCTTGACACATATCGCCTTTCCCAATTCCTTAATCCAGGAATCAAAGAAGAGAAGGGAGCAACGTATTTTGGCTTTGGGAAAATTTCCTTCAGAACGTAGTGGTATAAAATGTAGCCTGCGACATCGTTGCCAGTGAGAAATAGCCTCATTTAGGTCACGTCCAGGCTTAATAAGCTAAGTGTGAAGGAAGGCTTTGGGCCGACTTACGGCTGGTGCAGGTTGTTGTGCACAGCTGACCTGAGCAGACTATATATGCAGGGTGGAGAAATGGAAGCGAAAATTCTCATCCAAGCAAATCTCATGCCTGTGAGTTATCCTTGACTCTCTGGGAGAAGCCCAGCTCAACCCTTTTTGTGTCCAGGGCTTTTTCAAGGAAATTACTTGAAATGGTGTCGATCTACAATTGTGTAGCTTACAAAGTTATATTTTACATTGAACAGTTAAATCTAAGATAGCAGCTGTGTTTTGTGAACCCCTGCCTGCTTTAGAAAAGTAAGTTGTGTATCTAAATTATCACATCGGTAAGAATGTCTTCTGAATTAAATATGTAGTCAACAAAAAGTTGTTGGGTGCCTACTTTACACCAGTTACAGTGCCTGCTAAGTTCTGGAAATTCATGCTTATGTAAGACAGTAGCGCTGCTCTTAAGGAACTTCCAGTGGGAGGCAAACAAAAGACAAATCTATAAGATAATGATGGACTGAGAATACGTGCTAAAAGGAGATAACAGGGGAGATGATTAACTGTTTTGTGAGCCCCCAGATCTGCAAGTACACACCACTTATATCTCTGAAAGTGAGTACAAGATTTTCCCAAGTTAGAAGATAGTGGCAGATATTGTCACAGAGTTCTGAGAGAAAACTGCCATAAAAAGTCATTGCTATGATTTGGATATGATTTGGATATGCTGTGTTTTGGATAAAAAGATAGAAATTATATGGCCAGTTGATAGATTAGAAACCTGAAGATTTGTCAAAAATATGTCAATTGCAATTTAAATTATGGAAAGCAACCTAAAGAACACTGTTTAAAGTGTCTAGAGATCTAGATTTTGGCCCTAATTCTGCCCCCGATGAGCTGTGTGACTGTGGGAGAAACCATATACTTCTCTGTTCCTTGATATCTTTAGCTAGAAATAGAAATACAAGATACATGTCAGGATAAAATTGGATACAAAGCTTGCGTGAAGCTGATTTGTTTTACATTAAAGGGCGTTTGTGTTTTAAGCAATGGTGACTGGAGCCGGTCTACCTAATGCCTGTACAGGCTTCAGTTCACAGTGTCAGGATGTCACCTGTTTTTCCAATTTAGTGTAACCGAGGCAATTCTGTGTCAAAGTAAATCACTGCTGAAACATGTCTTTTATTCCAGTCATGTAGATTAAGAAGCCATTTGAGATCAGCTGTGTTTCATTGTTTATTTTTATTCAATATTTAATTTGGAGAAAAGCAATAATATAGAGATGCTGGAAATAGAGGTGCTCTTTTCTAGAACCATCATCACCCTTATTGACATCAGATACTGGGCAATTTAACTTGCTCAAAATAATATATTCACTAAGAATCTCAGGAGCCTCTAGTCAAAAAAGAAAGCTCAGTTATACAACAAGAGATAGTCAGATCAGTGTGAGCAAATCTGAAGCCTGTATTTTCTTGCTGAACATGATCTTATTTAATCACAAGAGAAAGCTGTGTCACCAGGTGTTGCCCAGGAAGGCATTGGGAGGCGATATTACCTGGATCCCTTTTTCTATGCCGTGAATACCAATGTAATCATTTCCTGAGGTTTTTGTCTTTTTCTGCAGCATCAATTTAAAGAAGAGCCGAACACTGCTTCTTGTTCTCAGGGCACTTCTTCCTCTATGTTGTTTCAAGCAGTTAACAAATTCATACACTGAAGGAGCAAAAGTTGTCATGGTGATTTTTAAAAAAATACCCACATAGATAGATTCATTCCGAAAAGTGTTTCTTCTTTGGGAAGGAAGTGGTTTCTTTAATGTACGTATAATTGTGGCAGTAAACTGCCGCGTGGATATGAAGCAAGTGTAATCTCGGCTCTGTCGACGCATATGGATTCTGCTGTTAAACCTTTTCTTCAACATTTTGGTTCACTATAGTCAAAGTGTTTTGTATATGCTCCTCTGTAAACTTTGCAGATCAGAGAAATCAACTGTATGAACCAAAGAAGGAAAGACTATACTTTAGTTCTTTAGTTTATTCAAAGCATTGACTGTTTAGAAATAAATTGTGATAAGAGGTAAATTTATAGGAAAATGACTTATTGACACCCACCTTCTTGTCATTTTATCAAAATTTCTTTAAGATAAGGAGAAAATATATAAATAAATAGCTGTTAAAAGAATTATCTATCACTTATTTATTTATTTAATTTTTTCAGAGTCCCCATTGTTATAAGGAGAGAAGTTCAGCTTTTGAGACAATTCTGCCAACATTTGTGACAGCAAATGTATTGCAGTAGTTTAAGAATACATGACGACTTCACTCTTTCTTTTTGGGGAGGTCCTTATTTAAAAAAAAAAAAGGTGAAAATGGGTTATGGCATCCATTTTGTAAGTCATTTACAAAAGTTTGCACCATTTTACCTCTTGTCACGTTGAAGAAATAAGGCATAATTTTCATTTTGTCAGCACATCATTCTATGACATTCTATGACAAGTGCCTACATACTGTATCCAGCAGCGTTCTCTAATGGACTGCAGGGCCCACATGAGAACTTGCAGTGTGCTCATTAAAATTACAGCAATGGAAGAAACAGAATAAATTGCCACCAAGTATTTGACTATGACATTTATATGTATTTCTTCTTGACATGCCTGTGGGCATGTCACTGTAAATTGTCCATGAGGTTCATAATGACAGCTTTATGGACTAAAGTTGGAGACCAGTCTCTCACTTGGCTAAATGGTGACAGCCTAAATAGGAAGAACACAGTGAAAGAGCTTGCATGTAGCTGTATAATTCTGTTATGACACTTTTTAGTCATAGAGTATCCCAGTACCTTGGGAATTTGGAACAAAAAATGAGAAAGTGAGTATCATCAAATGATTTCCAAATATGACAAATATGAAGGCTCCCAGCCCTGAAATAATTACACATGCAATAACAGTATCTACCTCTCAGGAATATCGTGAGGATTCGTGAAAGCTCCCAGCGCGAGGACTAGGATACGCAAGAGGCTTCATAGATACTTCATTTTTCCTTCTCTTCTAGCATTCTCCTTCTTTTCCTTTACCAAACCATGTAGGGAAACTTCTGTGAAGTGGAAAAGGTGTGATATCAACAATAACCACTGCAAACATTCAGGGGGAAAGTTTGGAGCATCTGAGGAAGAATTCAGGGAGAGGAGGATCTTGATCTAGTCTTTGAAGGAACTTGAAACTTAAAGTTGGGGGAAATGTAGAGTGTTCTAGGCAAGAGGACCTGCAAGAGCACAGACTGAGCAGCAGGGGGTGCCTGGGGTTTCTGAGGTACAATGGAGGAACAGCTCAGAGGGGAGGCTGATTGCACAGGCTTGCAACATGATATGCTCCAAAGACTGCGGCCGTGGGTCTTCTAGGCATTGGGGAAGTGGTTGAGTCATTTTACTTGCTAGAATAATGGCAACATTTACAGAGAAAGGTATGTTTGGAGAGGAGCGGCTTTCAGAGAAAGGAAGATGATTTCTTTTTAGACATACGGAGATTTTAAGAGAAGAGGGAGGCATGGAAGCATAGGAGAAAAGTTAGGATTGTATATGTCAAACCATAGTGTTGGTGAGTTTTTAGAGAGAGAGAGAGACAGAGAGACAGAGACAGAGGAACACACACATGGAGAGAAACACAGAGACAGAGAGAGACAGACAGAAGAAGAAAAGAAGGAGGAGGAGGAAGTATGAAGTCTTAACCGACTTTGGCATATGCTAACATTTAGCAGCTAGGAGGAGGCAAAACTACTAAAAGATAGAGTGAAGAAATGGTCACTGAGGAAAAAGGAGAGCGCAGCAGAGAAGAGTGTCACATTTGGTTGGGGACAGTTGACTTAGTCATCTACTACGTTTACTCACTGTATCCTGGGTTTACAGGTTTTCTGTCACTTGATTTCTGTTAACAACCCAGTGAAGTACTATTGCCAAATTCCAGAACAGAAAAGGAGGCTTTGGTTATTCAATTGGGCTGTGCTATTTTCAAGTGGCAAAGTTGAATTTGAACAAAGGATTATCTGACTTCAAGCTCTGCTTTTATAATGACATCCCCAAGGCAAGAGTTCAAAAAGGAAGGTTTAAAATGGTTCTGAGAAGACACACAAAAAAAGAAAATTAGACAAACCCATTGGCTTTGATAGTTGAGAGATCTTTGGTGAAGTTCAAGGAAGTAATTTCCATTGAGAGTTGAAAAGATTCATTGCAGGGGATTAAGGAGGAATTCATGGTTAGCAATCAGAGGCAGAGGACACATATTCTCGGAGAAAGTGGGCAGTGTGAAAGACATCATGGTAGAGCTTTGGGGTCTGGGGTCAGAGGAAGATTTGGAAATGATGTGGAGAACATTTTGTCTTCTTAGCAACTCATCTGAGAATATCTTCGTAGGATGGGAAGAGCTTTTCTGAGAAAATGCTTGAGAGGAAGCTGCTGGAGCTTGGCTGGGCTACGTTTTATGCTGGAGCAAAATAGTTTACTCTGCAAGATACTTGAGGGAGAAAGAGGGAGGGCTGGTCTTAGCACTTTCCAGTGGGAGGATTGTGAGGCAAGATACAGTGGCTGGGGACCAAAGAGAGAGGCTGGGGGAGAGATAGGTTTAATGGAGATTTTTCTGAGTGAAAAAAGTCTATGTTTTGTGTGACCATGACACCTTCTGTTATGTTACAAAATCCAAGATGTACTTGGTATGGTTAGTTGGTTTTTTCCTTTGCAAGATTTCTATCACTGTTGGTGAAGCACTCCAAGAGTGACCCCCTCAGGAAGAGGGCCCGTATTCGTGGGCATTTAATTTGTCAGGTTTGTTTTATATTGCTTTAAGGTTAGAGTAGTTGAGTTAGTAAATTTATGGGGTAGAGAAAGGAGGTGGTAGAGAGCGAGACATTGAAGGTACAGAAGTGAAAGTAGATGGACTCAAAAAATAGGTTTATATGTCATGAATAAGAAGGGGTCATCTTTTTCTCAGAAGCAGAGGAAAAAGGAGAAGCTTGGGAAAGAGCAATATTTTAAAGTGAAGTGGTGATTGTGCCTGGGAGAATTTGGGGAGAGACACTGAAGATGAGAGGTTATGCCCAGATGACCTTGCTCTTATCGTCTCCGTCAGTGGGGAGCAGTATCATTTGCTGGGATGAGGAAGCGGAGTTGAACATAGGGCTTGAGGAAGGCAAACGTTTTGGTCTGGTCCATCTGATTGAATAAATGAACAAAATGATTTCCAAGCAACAGAGAAAGATAGTTTTAAATGTCATTGCATTAGTTCAGTAAACTTTTCTAGCAATGTTGCCACTTGGAGTAGAAATGAATCAAGTCTAGGGATATATGTTTAGGTAAGAAGGGCTGTATGCTATGCCTCAGGTTATGTTAGAAGGGTTGTTGCCAACTTTGTTGAAAGAAGTGGTTAAGTATATGCCCGTTTTGCTAAAAAAGAAAGTCCCACTAACTAATTTGTATGTCTTAGAGCATCTAATTAAAGTGTCTATACAGGTGTCCATATCATCTGTGATATCTCCATTTTTTGCCTTGCAGACTCTACCCTTGGTGGAGTTATCCAAATGCGATCAATTCCCCATTGGCTAGTTCAGTGTTCTGCTCATAATGGGCTGTAGTAGATATGTTTCATGGCATTTCTCTACCCATTGTCGCTTGTAAAAGGAACTTCCATGTGTAAAGTTCTCCCACTGAAGGGATAGACCAGAGAGCCATGGTTTCAACCAAATGGTCCTAGTCTGCCCTAGACCATAGCTGATTGGAGTATGGGAGTCCCCTGACGTGGGCCAGGTAAGCTGCAGTTAGAGATGTATGATCCTTGGCCCAGCAAGAAAAGATGAGCTAAGCTAATATGATTCTCCCTCTAGGGAATCTTATTTGATAAATGCTAAGATAAGAAACTGAAACTGGTTACTGAAATGGAAAGCATATCCTGAAGTCTACTTGTGGCTATAATGGTGGAATAGTCACAATTCCAGGTCCGGCTTCTAAAGGGACCTTAAGATGTAATCATAAAAATGTAATGTTAACCATTTGTTTTGAAAGAGCATTACCTTTGCAGCGCACGGATAAAATGATGTAGTGCACCTGCCGGAGGACCCGCGGGATGTCTTCTCACCTGAACGGTGGGAACAATTTAGTTGAAACTGGAGCAGTCCCATCCCTCCTCCTGCAGAAAGTGACTGCTCAGAGAACTCATAAAGGGACACTGAGACTGAAAATCCTGTCTCCAAGAATCTTTATCGTCTTTACTAAAACATGAGGAATGTGTATTACTATTTCTTCAATATGGAATTACTTCTATTTTGAAGCAAGAAGAAATTTTTAGGAGTATGAAAGAGTGCTGCAGAGCCGTCAAATCCCTCACTGACAGTTTGTATTCTCCGCGTAACCTTGAATATTTTATTAGCAACGCCAGTTTGCTTTTCAAGATGCAATCTTACTACTCAAAGTAATCTCTAGTATACTTGCCAGATGAAAAAGTTTCTATCTGGTTAAATAGGATGCAAATTTGTCCATCCTGGTTTTGTTTCTTTACTCTGTATGTTGTTCTAACTCCGTTTCATCCTTGGAAGATGTAATAAAGCCAATTAAAATTATATGCAATTTTCTGATGTTATAAAGCATGCATGACTCTGAGGGAGAAAAATGGCTAAAGGTAGTTGCTAGGGGCAACCGACAAAAAGGCTGTAAATTAATAGGCTTGCTCCTTTTAAATATGGCATTAATCAGATAGAAGGAGGGATATTTAAAATTATTTCTTAGAGGAAAAACTCATCTCATGTTAGGAAGATTCTAAACATATTTGTATGCCAAGGTGAACTTGAGGGCCTCTTGGGGGCCTCCTTGAAGGAATTACTGAGAAGCAATTCTGGAGAGAGACCTATGTCTTGCTGGATCAAAAAGAAAACCACAGAGCACGAGCTGATTCTCTAAAAAGAGGGATGATGACAAACTTCTGGAGTCAAGCCAAAATTAAGTAGGTTGGGAGGGAGAAGATTTCTCCTAAAGCCATCGGAACACTGTGGATCAGTTGATGTTATTTCTGTTTTGTTTTCAGAATGTTTTAAGAGTATCTGCTTACATATTGATATTTATTTTAAGTTAATTTGAACCTTAGCTATTTGCATAATATATATGTTTTTAATTGGAAAAGGGCTTGGAAGCTCATGCTAATTTATTCTTTCAATAAAGTTTGGGGCTTGCAATTTAGACTAGAAATAAATGCAACATTCTGCCACTGAAGTGCTGAAGGTATTTATGTATGTATTTATTTATTTTTTAAAGATTGGCCCCTGAGCTAACAACTGTTGCCAATCTTCTTCTTTTTTTTTTCTCCCCAAATCCCCCCAGTGCGTAGTTGTGCATTCTAGTTGTAGGTCCCTCTGGTTGTACTATGTGGGATGCTGCCTCAGCATGGCCTGATGAACAGTGCCGTGTCCTTGCCTAGGATCTGAACTGGTGAAATCCCGGGCTGCCGAAGCAGAGCACTTAAACTTAACCATTTGGCCATGGGGCCAGCCCCTGAAGGTTTTTAAATTGCAGGATATTTGATCCAGCAGCTCATGACTCTTCTGTCAGTCTGCTGCTGAAGACTTCTATAATATGTTTTGTAGTGTCATTAATCTGATGGCGCAGGTGATAAATTCCTTTACAATCCACTTTTTTTTTTTTTTAAACCATCCAAAGTTTTCTCTCCTGGGTGGTATGATTACCAATGTGATATGATAAACTAATGTTCTCTCTTTGGTTTTAAGAAGTAGGAGGCTTATGCTTAATTTACTGCTCAACTACAATAGCCCTTTTAGTTTATTTTTCGTAATGTGACCTGAAAAACTAAAGATACAATTAGTGTGTAAGAATCCTAGTAAACTGTAAACTCTATGAAGAGACTTCGGTTGTATTCACCACTATCCTCAGTGCCAAAAACAGTTCATATTTGGAGTTCAATAAGTATTTCTTGAAAAATTGGATCAATAGTTCATAGAGAAATGTATATGCAATTATAGGATTATATTTTTTATTGGGAAAAAATGAAACCCCACCAAATTACAAATTTTATTTGGTAAAAATCCATGTAAAGCAGTCAGAGTAGAGGGCTTTATAAAAAGTGATGAACTGAAATTGTCCTGATAGGCAAGAAAGGGACAAGGAGTTCATGGGGTGAGTAGCAGAAATAAGATAGAGAAGAAATCCCAGCTGTGTGCAGAGAAACAAACGTGGGTGAAATTCAGCGAAGTGGAGCAGGGTTTACATTGGTATTACTCTTGTAAGGTGGTCCCTCTCTCTATGTTAATGATGTTAGGAAGAGAACATCACATGCAAATGAAGTAAACAGTAAGTTTTGAGATCTGATTAGGATGTTTGAGAAAGATCAGTTTAGGAGTCTGGTGAGGGTTTGAGGGACAATTAAATGAGATCAGGAAGACTGGCCTTCGCTTTAGAAGTGAACGTCAGTGTACTAAGCATTCTCTCCAGCCATTTGTAGTGTTGCTGAATTTCCTGCTGACTTGGCGGGCTAGAGGAAGCAAGCTGAATGTTTGGCGTTACCAGTGTCACCTGTTCTCTTTTGAAGCCATTGCTTAATTGGAGGAAACCCCAGGCCTCGAAGAATTATGAACTTTATTATGTGGTATAGGCACTTTTGTAAATTGCTGTGGGTGTCTAGCAGTGATGGCGGCCAGTTGTCACAGGTAATTATTTTTCTTGACTCTTACCAAGGAGTTTGAGCCCATCCAAAGAGCTTAGAATAAGTAGAAAGGGGAATCATGGTTAAAATCTTTACTCTTTATGTTTTTTTATATTTATTTATATAATAGTTTACTGTGCATGTGGCTTGTTTTATAAAGTGCCCCAAGTTTCTTTTGGAAGTTGTCATGGCATAAATAATAATTTTTAAAGAATGTTATTGATCTTTTACAGTTCATAAAAGTGTAAACTCTCAAGTATTAAATCAGCTTTTTGAGTGAAACCTATAGTTCGCAGGAAATACAGGGGATCTGTACTAATTTTAAAGTTACAGATAAGTAAAGCAGTGCTGGGAGGGGGGTTTTTGCAATTTGTTATTGAGTAGGAGAAAGGCCTCAATGAAGGGTAACATTTCAGCAAAGTCCCGGCAGAAGAAAGGGAGTGAGCCTGGCAGACATCCAGGGGAGGAACTTTCCAGACTGAGGAGACAGTAAAGAAAAAAAGGCTTGAGGCAGGAGTGTGTCTGGTATGTTGAGTCAAAACCAAGGAGTAGACTAAGTCAGGGGAAGATGGCAGGAGATGAGGTCAAGGAGTTCACAAGGGGCAGATTGTGTAGGGCTGTTTTGGGCCTTAGCAAGACTGCCTTCACCCCGAGTGAGAGAGGGAGTCATTGGGGTGTTTTTAATTTTTTTTTTTTTTGTGAGGAAGATTGGCTTTGAACTAACATCTGTGCCAATCTTCCTGTATTTTGTATGTGGGACACAGCCACAGCATGGCTTGCTGAGCAGTGTGTAGGTCTGGGCCTGGGATCCGAACCCATGAGTTCCCAGCTGCCAAAGTGGAGCATGCGAACTTAATGACTATGCCACCAGACTGGCCCCACTGGGGTGTTTTAAAGCAAAGGAGTGACATGATCCAATGCAAATTTTTTGTTGTTGTTGTTCCCCATGCCCACGATTCTATTGCTATCTTTCTTACAATTCTTTAATTAACTGCTGAATTTCCAGTGCCTGGAAAACAGTAAATGCTTAATGAATAACATGACTCAATAAATATTGGTGACATAAAATCTTTGCTTCTGGATTGAATGGGATTACTTATGTAATCTCTTTTATTTTATTTTATTTTTTTATTGCAGTAACATTGGATTATAGCATTATATAACTTTCAGATGTACATCATAATATATTTTGAATTCTGTGTATATTACCTCATGTTCACCACCCAAAGACTAATTACAATCCACCGCTACTCCCGTGTGCCTAATCACCCCTTTCCCCCTCCTCCTTCCTCGCTTCCCCTCTGGTGACCACAAATCCAATCTCTGTTGCCACTCACAGGTATTTTAATGACAGGGCAGGGACTAGAGCAGATGTCCCTGACTCTCATTCATTATTTCCTGGTACCTAACTTTAGAATCATATGAAAAGCTTGATTTTCTTCCTGGCAGATACATTACCGTTTGCATCCAGCCTCCTCCAGTAAATGAGAGGCTCCTGGAAGGCTCCAGCTCTCTGAGGGCTTGGGGCCCATGATTCTCTGTGCTTTTTCCTGGTTACCACAGATCTGAGCTCCTCATAGCAAGACAGAAAGCCGAGGAGTCAGGAAAAGCATTTATTCTAGGCAAGGAAAAGGCAGAGTCGTCCTTCTGGCCTGTGACACAGCGGAAGAGTTCCTGAAAACTCATGGACAGAATGTTTCTTACAGAAGTACTTAAAATGCACCAGAAAAACTCTCTCTGTAAAGAAGGTATATTTTCCTTAGTTTTGTGAATTGCATAATTGTTTTATAAAGATAACAATTGCCCTTTGTCTTTTGACTAAATCTGTGATTTTCTGTATAAGATTTGTTTAAAGCTGAGTTTCGAGTAGCTCTGAGAACAGAACAGCTGTGCTCCATGCCAGACGGCCGTTTTCCCTCCCGTCCCGGGGAGGGTGCAGCCGGGAGGGGCTCCTGTGGCCCTTCAGATCCATCTTCTGTCCAGGTGTGTGCGCTCGCCCTTCCCTTTCACAAGACCCATGTTGTTTTATCCGAGAGACCTTGGGACCTAAAGAATTGATGACCCCAGCCTCTGACTTATCTATGAAAGAATACAGCAAGGCCCTGAGGTTAGGCATAAAAAATAAAAATGTAAAAGATTATGAGGAATGGGAATTTTAATTTATTTACAACACTGGGAATGCAAAGTACATTTAATCCTTACAATGTGCGTGAGATGTTGCTTTTTTTACTACTATTTCTGCTTTACAGATAAAGAGACTGAAATTTAGGGAGAATTAAATTACTTAAAGTTACAACCAAGAAGCAACCCCAAACTGGGATTTAGATCTGAGCCCATTCTACTTATCCAGACACTAACAGCTTTCTGTCGTGTCCTGGACACTCCAGCAAAACTCTAGGGAAAAATTAGGAAAGGTGATAACATTTGAGGGAGTCTCAGGGACTGAATTCAGAAATAGGTAACACCAGAGGATCCTATACGTGGGATTGGTGATGGCCTGCTTCAAGGTCAGTGTGGTTGGTTCTCAAATTTCCATGTGCTTAAAAACCATGTAAGGAGTTTCTTTCAAAATGTAGGTTTCTGGGCTCCAGCCCAGAGGTTCTGGTTAAGGAGGGGTGAGGCAGAGTCTGGGAATCCACATTTTAGTGAGTAGCCAGACGACTTTTATGTGGGTTTTCTGCAAATGATATTTCAAGAAGCATTGCTCAAAATTGAAATTCCGTAGTCAAAATCGCACCAGGCATTCAGGAGGCTTCCGGCTTCACATCCAGGAGTTGGAAGACAACAGATTGATTCACTGCTCGTGAATGAAGATGAACAGGTTTTCTCCGATGGAGACTGTTTCCATTTATTCTGATTTGGCATTGAGAACTTAGAGAACATATAGAACCAGCAGAGCAGCCCTTTTCTAGGTGAGAATACAGAAATTAAACAAAAATACAAAAAGGGAAATGTACAGCATGCTTTCTTTACTTTTTTCCCCTTACTTTGAATCTGTAAAGTTTTATTTCCCTCACACAGCCAGACACACTAGCAGAGACCCTCAGAGAATGCTAAAAATATTGCTCTTGTCACTACAGACTTCACATCCCCATTCCTCTTTTTCTTTCTGAATTCTTAGTGGAGAAGGTGTCTTGTCTTTCGCCTCTTGCTGACAAGAATTAGATTCCTGGGTTCTGAGTTACTTTTGTGATAGGTTCTTGCCTCTCCAGCCAAATCCACCAAATCCACATTGATGCCAAGCTTTCGTTGTCATTTCCAGATGTCATTCAAACCCAACATCGACATGGGGCTCAGGCTGAGCAGGGATTTTATTTTAAATAGGGAGCTCAGCCTGGCAACGAAAAGAACAAAACAAAACAAAAATTTCAAGGCTATGGTCCTGAATATAAGTTTGTTCCTTCATTCAACAAATGTTTATTGAATGGCTATTGTCTGTCAGCTACATGCCAGGTGCTGAGCTGATAAATAATTTATGATTAAAAGAATTGATTTAGAAAACTGCATTGTTTTTGGTTGCCTGTTGAAAACCTTTAAAATTTGCTTACCTGTTCTTATATTATAAGCTTCTTTAAACATATTAATAAATAAATCATTTTTGAGCCTTTACTCTGCCTTGTTGTGGGAGAACTCTATATCTTTCCGGGCTGTGTAAGGAAGAAGAGAGCGCAAAGAGCATAGACAAGAGTCAAACCAACGTGGTCCCACCTCAGTTCTGCTTCCTTTTACCTGGGGGAGCTCAGGCAAGTTACTTCTCTCCTCTGAGCCTCATTTTTTGAAAATCTGTAAAGTATACCTTGGAAGATCTTTCTAAAGATTAAAAAACTAGAGAATGGAAAGCATTTGGCACACATTGAATGCTTAATAAATTTCAATCACTATTATTGTTGAGATTTTTCACAAGTCCTCAAGGCATCTGTTGTACAGCTGGGGACACAGACTTGTCCTTATTTAAAGGTCTACTGAAGGCAGTGTGGTGAGATCAGTCAGAGCGACGGCAGTGTGGTTGGAGCTGGGAGCAAGGTGAAGTGTTGGAAGGAGCTTCTCAGAAGAGCTGGTCCCGGAGACGTGATATAGACAAAGCATGGAGCCGCCCTCTCACTATATTTGCAAACGGATCTTCAGTGTCCATTATTCTATTTTGAGCTACACAAATAAAGAAATGTCAAAAATGTTAAGTGTCAAAAGAGAAAGAACAATTATTTCTGTAAGGGAAAGTTAAAGAATGTGTGATTATTTTCATCTAGGAATGTGGTTCTTCATGTTTCTGGTCCATGAACCATTTTGGAAAGGCAAACAAAACAAAACAAAACAAAAAAGCCCACCAAAAAGATTCAAGACAACGAGAAAACTAATGATAGTGATTTTGTGTTTTTAGTTTCTGTTGATCTTACATGCCTGATAGAGGGTAAAGTAAGTGCTAATTTAATATGTGTTAATCAATGAATGTGATTTCCCTGTTTTCTGATGGATTTTTCAAAGCCACAAACAAAAACAATTTTGGTAAAAACAACTTATCTGGAGTGGGAGAACTGGTAACTTTTTAGGTTATACCAGTTGCATGATAGCCAGAGTGATGACAAAGTCTGTCATTCAAAATGGGACACTTTTGAGAATAAAAGGGGCCTTTATATTAATCACTAAGCTGAGACAAGTGTCAACCTGAATTGTTCTGGGTAGATAGGGATATAGAAGCAGCCTGATTACAGTTTTTATTTATTAAATACCTTATCATTAGTCATTTCTTAGTTAATATCAGAAATAAATTCATAACTCCTATAAAAAATAAGCTTGCAAAGGCAAAGTCATGCAAACACTGTGAGAAAAGTTGTGTTTAAAATAAAAGAAAATGAAAATGAATATCTATTGAATGCCTATTTGCTACACATTATATCTCCCAATCATAGATAGAAAGCTCAGAGAGATATATAAATTCCTCAAGGTTTCTTGCTAGTAAGTAATAGATATAAGTAAGGCTTTAATTCCAGACCTGTCTTGACTTAGAACTTTATCAGAATATACATTGACAGTTCTGGTCTAAAGCAGAAAGATGTTTAATAATTGTGTTTAAGTAAAAATTGTGATTCTTAGAAAAATCTGTAGTGTCTCAGAAACAGCAAGAGAATTTTAGATGAAGAAGTAGATTGGACCTTTCCATGAAATTTGGTCTCTCTCTCCTTGGAATCCTCAAGAATGTGGGAGCAGCCCTCACAGTGTGGTAATTTAGAAAAAATTTGGAAAGGGCTATGAACTGTTATCCATGTACACAACTGCATCATTTTTGGAAGTTCTTTTCTTCACTCCAAAGGGCCATTCTGTTTTCTCAAAATTGAATGTTTTCAATTTACCCTTGCTCTGTGCTTTTTCTGTGGTGATAAATTCTGATTTCTTAAACTGGTTCAGTAGTAACCTTGTCTATATGTAAAAGACAAGATCAGGGCTATTTTGTGATTCCAAGCTTGAACCTGAGCTGTGCTCTCTCCTTACGTTTTGGCCAAGACTGGACACATCTGAAGGATAGTGGGATATTACACGAGGAATAAAGTTGCTGGTGACCTCTAACCTAGGAACATAGTGCTGGCTGGAGTCAGACCTCTGTGTTCAAATCCTGATTCACGTATGCAGTAGCTGTGTGGCATTGGGCAAGTTACTTCAATTCTCTGTGCAGGGCCAGCTTCATGGACATGTGACCTGTATAGTTATATGGGACCTGGTGCTCAGGAGGACCCTGCTTTTGGTTTTAATGCTCTATTGTTCCTGTCTTGAAATTCATAATACTTTTTGAAGAAGAAGCCCTGTGTTTACATTTTGCACTGGGTCTTGCAAATTATGTAGCAGTCCTATTTCTAAGCTTTAGTTTATTCATTTGTAAAATAGGGAGAATAGTAAGTTCTTCCTCTTAGGGTACATAGAATCCTCCTAGGAAAAGATATGCCAGAGAGACGTTAGAATCAGTTAATCCAAACTGTTTAATTCATTAAACAGAAAGAAATTGAACTGGACTATCACAGGATGTCCAAGTCTCATATGGTTTGTTGGCTTAGCCAGCCGTGGACATGTGCCATGGGGTGGGAAGGGGGAAATTCGAAATGCTCTTTTAAATGAGAATATCTGGGACATGTTAGAAGCACAAAGCATCCGTGGTAGGATGACATGAAGACTAGGGAAGGAGATTCTTTTTACTTTAGCAAAGTTGGGCTGTGGACCACAGTGTGGCATCAGCACCATGGCTTGGGAGACTGTCAGTGGCCAGGTGCCAGTGCTGACGGTGGTAGTAAAGTTCGCTTTTAGGTTTTCTAGGACCTCAGAGAGCCAAGCGGCAGGTAACATCCACCACCACTACCACCACGAAAATGAACTGACATCATCGTGGTAGGAGGAGGAAGAGAATGGCAGATGCCAGGTGGTTCCTCAGCCACTGTATTAAAAACACATGTGAGAAATTTCCTGCACCCTCTGAGAAATAATTGGAATGGATTTTTTAAGGGGCCAGAGGTACTTTAGAAGCTAGTGAGGAATCGACGTCAGACAAAGGTGTGTTGTTGATGAGACTAAGACCTGTCTTGTATTCTGTTAGTGTGGTTTGTGACATGTAAGTTACCTTGACATATGGGCTTCTTTTACTTCTGTTAATTAATGATGGGAAGAATTGGATCTCGATTATATTTAAAGCAATGTAACATTTAAGCAAATCATAGCTCGAACAGCAAAGGCAGGAAAAAAACAATCCTTAATAAAAATGTTGCTAATTCATCCCTTCTTTATAAGATATAATAGTGGATTATTACTGTGGTATTAGAAAGGTTTTTATTTCTTGCTCACACCTCAGTTCATGAAGTTGAAGGCTATTTAGTATGCAAGTGAGGTTCTTTTCATGATACTACATTTATGCTGTAGATTTAAATATGGATAGCAAATCAGCACGTATCCCCAATTAGCCAATGCTATTATATATGTAAGTAATCAGTGTCCACAAAATATGTTAATTTCTGATTATGCATAGATAAAAGTTGTTTCCCCCTTAGTAGTTGAAGTTTGGTATAGTAAATAAGGCCCTTTGAGAGCAGTGATGGATAAAGAACTGATGGTGGATTCATTGTAGCAAGTTGTAAAACGCTTAGCCCAATGGAAGAGAGAAAACCAACAAAAACAAAATCCACCACACATTTCTGGGAGCAGTAGAAGAAAGAGAGGACTTAAGCTGTTGGTTTGACACTTTGTGCAATGTAATTTTAAAAAAGGCCAAACTAAGAAGATATTTCTCAGTCTGTCCTGCCTACCACGGAGAAGAAATAATGCCATTTAACAAATACCTTGCCCAGGTGTTTTGCTTCTACAAGCTGGCAACTGCAGAATGTAGTACCATGTTCTACTCGCCAGTAGACATTACAAGTTCCTGGGGAGTTAACAAATAGAAAATATCCAGGCACGCTCAGCAGGAACAATGCTTTAATATTCTTAACCTGCTGAAGGCAGTGGAAAATGTTTATTAGAACAGTTGTGCAAATGAGTCACATTTATATTGCCCTTATAACCTGTGTTTTTTGACTGAATGCTACCCTGAAAAAGCATTTCCATAGGCGCAAAGTGCTGCCAGCAGGCCAAGACCTCTGCTCTGAAGGTTTGTGAATGTAGAGAGCTTTGTTTTCGTTGAATGTTTGAACCATCTTAGTTAATAACCTGTGTGAGAATATTTACCCAAAAGAACTTTCTTTTTTGCCTCGCTTTTGAATGTTTAAAACTTGAACTGAATTTGTTACTTAGAAACATAAACAATAGCTTAAACTATACATTTTGTAGCCCTTTAAGTGACCAAACAGATATAATGACCCTGAGCTTGGTCAATTCACCGCACCTTTATGTTAACCTGAAGGAAAGGACTCCTAGAAGATTTTGCTCTCATTTTGAAATACCATCTGCTAAATTGCTAAGTTATGTTGTAAGTTTTTTATTTTTTTAATGAAGAACAGCTTAAAAGCACTAAGATAATTTTACTTGCAGTTGTGGTCTTGAAAATGATGCAAAATGTTACTGCTTCATGGTTTTTTTGGCAGAGTCCTTCAACCTAAACCAATGAGTCCAAAAGCATACTCTTATTATTCCATTTGCTGACAGTTCCAGGTTCCTGGTACATATCTTATATTTCCTTATTCATGGAAAATGTTTTCTTCTCAATGACATAGCTTTAGAAATTCTCATACTGAAATATGTTGTTGTACTTAGATTACACAAACTCAAAGAGAAACTTGAGGGAGAAAAAGCCCAATATTTCCTTGACATTCCCTACAAGCAAGTAATTCAAAACCAAGAGACAAAATTCAGAAAGGAAAATTACAGGAATTAAATAATCACAACTTCTGTGTTGATGATAAAAACTCAGAAAATGTTGTAATTATCCGAATTATTTAATTTTAATAAATGGAGCATCATTTGTTTAAAAGACATTTTCATATTATTGGCTCTCTTTTTTTCTTCAACTAGTGTTTTTGCAGGAGGCTGCCTTTGAAGCAGAGAGATCTAGCAACTATCTAGAAATATTTAACATCCCACAGAATTATCTGACTTCCTGTAGCAGTTAATAAAACCATATCAAGTAATTTAAATTGGATGAGCTGGCTGAGAATAGATGTCGTGCAACACACATCAAGTCGCTCTTTAACATTCTGGGAAGAGTGACTCTCCTCAGCTGGATATTCCATTTCAACACACAGCTGCTTCATTCATCCGTGGCGGGTCATTTGCAGCAGAGGATGTTCTCTGCGGGCAACTCAAGAGTGTTTGCCTGATTAGAGGAACCACAGGGAAAGCACTTTGGACTCAACTTACAATATATTTGCTTTGACATGTTTAAATTTCAGTATTTAAAGACATGTCAAGATATTTTGGATAAGGCAGATCTGATGAACTTAACAGAAGATTTTATGAGGCCGAGGGGAAACATACGACAAAATTCTTCATCCTCAGAGAGGTACTTTTTAAAATGAATTCAAATTAAGTGCAATAAAGGAGTTTTTCTCTAAGTAGACTGAGGTTTGGTAATTCCAAAGTACCATCTTAGAACGTTTAAAACCATGAGAAACACCAAGTTGTTCCTTCATTTGTTTTCATGTCACGCATAGAGATGATACTTTTTAGAGGGAGACTTTCTAAAAGAGAATGACTTTATATTCTAAGCCAGGTTCGGTTAACTGTGATTCATGGGCCATATCCCACCTGTTTTGGTATGGTCCATGAGTTAAGAATGATTTTCAAGTTTTTTTTTTAAGTTAATGTTTATTGAGTGATTATTCCACACCAGGTGCTACGTGTCTTAACTCATTTAGTCTTCAGTCTGCTCTAATGAGGTTGGCACTATCATAATTCCCATTTATCAATGAGGAAACTGAAACAGAAATCCAGGGACGCCCAGCTAATAAGTGGCAGAGCCAGGATATAGGCAACATGACTCCAGAATCTGTGCTTTCAACCAGCATGCTGTACTACCCCTGAAACCTGCACTCCCTAACGTGCTATTTATGTCCTTCTACCGCTTGTTTATCCTTATTCTCCAACAGCTCTTTCAGATATCTTTGGCTCCAGACAAATGAAACTTCCATTCCCAATGTATCTTCTGATCTTTGCAGGCTGTGGATTTTCACTAAGGGTTGTCCCTCTAACTGGAATGCTCTTCTCCCATCTCTATCTTTCCAAGGCCTGCCCACCCTTCAAGAATTAGTCATTATTATTAATAACAAACTAGAAGATAAGATGCTCTTTATAATGAGACCAAAACTTTTAGCTACCAACTAAACAAAGAAGAGGTTTACACAATCATAGGAGAAACTTTGAATAAATAGAATGATAGTCACAGTTTTAAGTGGCTGAAAAAAAAGTGAAAAGAAGAACCATATTTCATGACACGTGAAGATTGTATGAAATGTAAATTTCAGCGTCCATAGATAAAGTGTTGTTGGAACACAGCCGTGCTCACTCATTTTGCATCATTGATTATATATTGTCTTTTGTATATGGCAGCTTTTGTGCACAGTGGCGGAGGGGAGTTGTTGCAACGGAAACCACCTAGCCTACAAAGCCTAAAATATTTACTATCTGGCCCTTTACAGAAAAAGTTTGCCAACTCTTCAATTATTTAATTTCTGGTTTTGATCTACAATTGCATAATGAAAAAGCAAGTCATTTTTATAGTTAAACTGGACTTTATGTCATAATTATTTATGCACTCACCTGATGAACACATGAAACAAGTTTGATTGGACCATGGGATTATTTTGCATTGGCATTTTCATGGCATTATGGTAGGTGCCCCGTCAATACTTTTTGAAGGAATAGGTGAATAAATTGACACATGAAGCTGAAAAATATCAGTACTGAAAGAATAATCCATTTTAGTCATGTACTTTTTCTTCTGATTTACTTTATACTGTAATTTTGAAGACTTGCTTAATTTAGTAATATTTGTCATGTCCCTGAAGTAATTAATTGCCATAAATTTGAAAACAATACTGCATTTGTGGAATCACAAACTACATTTCTGCCTGATTTAATTCAGCTAAATGTAATCCTAATTAGATGTGTGGTGTTCTAGCTTTTGGTGTTCCCAATTCATTTTTTATGATTCCTCTATGCCATGCAGTATTAAAAATATATGCAAATCTCTATGATTATTCACACTGAGAGACAGAAGCCTCTGTGATCTGTAATCATCCATTTATACATAAAGAAATTGATTTGTAGAGAATCAATAACTAGATGGCCTTGGAATATAAATCTGAGATTTCTGCTGTAGAATGGCTTTCTCCTAGTAGACTCTTCTGGTTCTGAGTCTGAGGCTTCTGTGATTATTGATTACAATTATTTTTAAATTTAATGACTCTCTTGGGACTGTTTTTGAGGTTGAAGTCCGTCCAAAATGCAAAACTTCTAACTGAGTTAGTAAACAAATAAATCTCTAATCTCATCAAGCAGATTCTGTACTGGAAGCCATGTAAATTAGAAACATGGTGTCTCACAATGCCATTAATAAAGTCACATCAGCATTATTTAATTAATCACATGTACAACAATGAGGTTTTAGAGCCAGGCCAGCATTACTGTGAGAAAGAGTTAGTTATATAAATCTTAATGTGAGAAACTTTTAAAAACCTTTTAGAACAGACAGGTATATCAGAAAAACCTACCTAGGTAAAGAATATTAAAATAGTATTTAACTTCTTTTTATGAAATTTTTTTTTTAAAGATTTTATTTTTTCCTTTTTCTCCCCAAAGCCCCCCAGTACATAGTTGTATATTCTTCATTGTAGGTCCTTCTAGTTGTGGCATGTGGCACGCTGCCTCAGCGTGGTCTGACGAGCAGTGCCATGTCCACGCCCAGGATTCGAACCAACGAAACACTGGGCCGCGTACAGCGGAGCGCGCGAACTTAACCACTCGGCCACGGGGCCAGCCCCCTTTTCATGAAATTTTAAGATGTATATTTGAGATGTAACATCATTTGAACAAAAAGGACCATCACTATTTGCTCATATCTAAAATAAATAGAATAATTCTTTTAGAATGATGTTGATACCATATTAATCTTTATTACATTGCTTGATATAAAATCAAAATTATACTCATGCTGTTTATAAGGATGAGGTCTATGGTAGTGTAGAAAATTTAGGTAAGAGTTAGGAAAGAATTTTAACGATTAACATTTTTTAGGGTGTCAGTTGAAATTCGACATTTTTTCGCTAGGAATATGTGAAACTTAATTGGCACTACTGACCACTTTAAATGACCTCTAGTTGTATATGAAGGAAGTGTTTTCAGTAGATTCTATAGCTACTGTTTTGTATAGGATTTCTCTTTTAAGTCAATCTATCTATAGAGATACAGACATAGATATAGATATTATAAAATAGTTTTCATATAAACAAAATAGTAAATATCACATTACCTTTTTTTAGGGGTTTTTAAAAACACATGTAAGTGATTGATCAATAAAATATAGTTGGGGAAAATGAGTTACCTAAAACTACCTTCTAGGAAGTAAAGGAGAAAAATTAGAAATAATTACAACTATGGAAGGAAAATTATGTAACATGATTTCACATGTAAATCTTTAAAGACATTTAAATATACCAATTTATAAATACAAAATAATGCATGCAACTTGCAGGTATATTATCCGGCACAACAATATAATGAACAATACCACCTAAATCAAGAATCAGAACACGATTAATAGTATCATCCTGGATCCCTTCACAGATAATGATTATTTTGAATTTTGTTTATATTATTCTCTTGCCTTTATTTTAAAAGTTTTAAGGGCCAGCCTGGTGGCATAGTGGTTAAGTTTGCATGCTCTGCTTCAGATCCCAGGTACAGGCCTGCACATCACTCTTTAAGCCATGCTGTGGCGGCATCCCACATACAAAATAGAGGAAGACTGGCACAGATGTTAGCTCAAGGAAAATCTTCCTCAAGCAAAAAGAGGAAGATTGGCAACAGATGTTAGCTCAGAGCCAATCTTCCTCACCAAAAAAAAAGTTTTATATATTATTAAAAAATTGCTTAATTTTGCTTATCTTTGCACTTCTGTTTTTTTCATCTTTGGTGTTGTATCTGGCTTTATTCCATTTGTTTTCCCTGCAGTAAAATATTCCATTGCATGAATATAACCACAAGTTGTTTATCCATTATCCTATCATTGTACTTTTGGGCAATTTCCACTGTTGTCCCCCTATTTTGTCCTGTACTGCTATGAATATGGGTGTAAACATCTTTGATACATGTTTGCAAAATTTTTCTAGGGCATTTGGTGAAGAGTGTAATTTCAAGATCATAGTTTATGCAAGAGCTTTATCATATTATCATATAGTGGCAAATTGTGTTCCAAAATGCTCACACCAGTTTACACTATCACTAGCAACATTCCATTTGGTCCTCATCCTCACTAGCATTTGATATTGTCAGTCGTCTTAATTTGTGCCAATCTATGTAAAATGATCTCATTTTGACCTTAATTTTCATTTCCCTGATTATTAAAGAGGGTGGACATCTTTTTATATTTTTATTACCATTACATGTTTCTTCTTTTGCCAGATGGCTTTTGTCTTGTTGTGTCTTTTGTCCATTTTTTACTCTCTATTGGGTTATTTGTCTTTTTCTTATTGATTTGTATTACATGGGTTTTATAAAACCATTTCCCTAAATAAAATTACCCTTAAATACAACAAAAAACACCAGCAAAATATTTTGGAACCCAACAGGATTTCAAAACATTATGTGGATTCTGTAAAGCAGTGTTTATTTTTATTTATTTAAAATGGTCTCCAACAGGAGCATGTCCATCTCTGGTTAAATATTGTGTTTAAAGGTAGATGGCAGACTAAACCGTATATATATAAATGTAGTAACTAGAAATATGTTTACATTTTTTAAACCTTTATTGAGTGGTCTTTCATCCTAAAGCCTTTAGATTCTAATATATCTATTTTTGGGACAAGCTGGGTACTAGACTTGGCTCTGACACTTTTATTTTATATTATTAATCATCGTTTATATTATACTTCATTGAAAATTCTTCTAATGTCTATAGAATTAGAAAGTTCAGCATGATAACTATTTAAGCCATTGCTACTATGTCTGTATTTTTTTAAAGTCCTTTGAGTAGTATATCATTATGTCATTGTCAATGGTAACATAATATCAATATAAAAGGCACTTAAGCATCATTATACTAATTATTATAATTATTTAAAATACAACTTTAAAATCCAATTGTGCCCTAAAGTGATATTTCAGCTGTAAGAGGAGAGTGTGTTATTTGAAGCATGAGCTTTCCTTGGTAGGTGTCTTTCATTCTTTCCTTCATTTGTATCAGAAAAGGTCACTATCTGGGGATAATTATTCACTTCACCTTTCTACCTGGTGAGATGGCTTGAATTCCCAAGACGTTTCCTTTCAGTGCCCCTCACTGGGTCTCAGGCCCTCAGGCCAAGACTAATTTACTCCTTGACCTCATATGTTTATGGTGGCGTTAACAATGACTATGTTGGATTCCGTGCTGAGTATATTCTCATGCTGTTGTTTCATATGTAAAAGAGCTCTCTACACTGCTGGTATCATCAGACACTTAAACCAGTGCTTCCCAGGTGGGGTGAAAGTTCATCTTCAATCCAATTTCTGAAGAGTAGAGAAACTATATGGGAAAATGCCTCTGAGAACTTTGTGTGTCTGTATTGTCTGATAATAGCAGAATTCTTGAAAATTACATCTAGCCAGGATGCTGTGAGGATTAAATAATATCCGTGTCTGATATATAGTAAGTGTTTGTTAAATGTTACCAATGAAGAAAACAATGTGATTCTGTATTGTTATAAATCTTTACAAATTTGGTGTATGCCATGCTTTGCTATTAATTCATAGGGCTGCCTTACTGACGCTGTATTTTTAACGTAATAGCATCTCTCCTTTTATAGTTTTTTGGGGACTACTTTTGTAATGGTTTTATCTCCCATAATCAGCTGAAAACTAATTTGACCAGGACTTTGTCTCATTTATCTACATGGTACATAGGAAACCACTTTATATATAATAAATGCTTAATAAATATCATTTTGTTTGAATTAGTAAATGATCCAGGGCATAATTACATCATAACCACAGACTTAAGAAATGTAATGGCCATATAAATATAGCAGGTATTCATTTGAACTTTTAAATAACAATCATAATTATAAAGCCATTATCATGTCAAGGTGGCTAGTGGTTCTGGGGGCTCTGTTATAACCACTTTATCTGATTCACTAACACCAAATTATCAGTTGGAAGCTTGATCTGAGTCCACATTCAAGAGTAGGTCATCTTCACTTTCCTCCTACTTGGGTTCAAGAATTTATTTTCAACAACACAGAAAATAGATTGAGATAGAGATGTTTAGGGAAAAGCAAAATGGTGCTTTTCTCACTTGTGAAAGACAGTTGCTAATGGTAAACTTTAGACCTTGTATGTTACCTCGTTAAATCTTACTATGAAATTATATAACATATTTTCTTCCTGGAAGAGAGAAATGATCTTCTTTATCCCCATGCCTACTCATTCTTGAATCTAACAGTTATAAATTGTATAACAATACTGCCCCTTTTGTCCCTTTCTTCTTTTTTTTTTTTCCTTTTGTCCCCTTCTTGTGGCTGTCTTTTCCGGAGAGGAGTAAGACAAGAAACAAAGTAGAGCTTCTTCCAAAATTGTAACTTCTAAAGGCACAGTTCTGGAAAAAGAGAGTGAGAGAGAGGTTAAGTTTTTCCCAAAGCCATCATGACATGCCTTAATTCTAGCCTGTCGTTTTGTTGACCTAGTCTTTGTCAGACCTAATTTTGCTAAACGAAGCTTTGTTCTACTATCTTTTATAGATCCTAAGATAATATCTCAAGTCATTCTGCAGGGGGAAGCTTTAAACTGTGTGAATTTTTCTCCTTTACCAAGGTTTCCTGATATAAGTCATCTAAGAATAATTTACTCCCGCCTATCAGTTTCAGCAAAGACGAATGAACTGGAAAGCTCACACAATGGAAAATGGGGCCAGTCTCTGCCATAGCTTTTGTTTCAGTAGGATATTGAATGTTTAGAATGCTTTGGCTCGGGGAGTCCTGGATGTTGCTTCCAACTCTTGATTCCTGCCTACATCCTTCTTGGGTCCTGTTATTCATTCCAGAGCTAGATTTGTTCTCCAGCCTGGCTTTATGCTGAAATTCTGTTCAGAGCCAGACCTGCTTGACTTTCTCTGCTTCTGGCTCAAATCCCAAACAGAAATCTGTCTGGATAGATCAGAGAGTCAGATGGTCAAGGACCGTTTGTAAGCAGTTGTGCTGTGTATTTGAGATTTTGGTGAATTCTTACAGTATCAAACAAAATAGTGGAGCCCGATTTTTAAAAATAGTTCTCACTTGGCATTGTAATGCGTGAACACAGTATATGAGGCCAAACAATACTTATGGGTTATTATTACAAACAACCTGAGTCTTGTTTCCCAAGGAGAACAATTTTTATCTCATTTTAATTAAATGAATATTCATTTTTTATATCATTAGGACATTATAAATAATGTTGATTGCCGACATGGATCTATTCCTATTCTAATTGTTTTTACTTTTTGTCTGTGCCACACAATCAGAACATTTAGTTCCAAATTATGTCCAATTATATTACTAATTTTACAAAAAAATTTAGCTCAGTCAGAATTTTAATCAACATATTATATTGCTCTGGAAAATACTCTTTTGTTCACTAATTGTTTCAAGGTTTTTTGAGCAGGAAGTGTGTTGGACTTTTCCTGTGTGTGCCTTAGAGCAATATGCTAAACATGAAAAGTACTCAGAGAGTACTTTAATTGATAGAACAAAGCTTGCAATGTTTTTCTTTTCCATTCTTATTATTTTTAAACTGATAAGCTCACAAGTTATAACATTTAAAGACATCCCTCTCTGCCTCTCTAATCTACACATATATTCCCCAAAGGAGCAAACAGTATGTACTTTATTTTCTTATAAAGTACATTTAGGAAGCTCTAAACTTCTATTACAAACCAGTATTTCTCAAACATTTGGTATCAGAACCCTTTTACACTCTTAACAATGATTGAGAACCCCAAAGATTTACTTTAGAAAATTCTGGCAAACACAAATGTGCACAAGCACAGCATTCCATCAGCTGATAGAGTGATGATGTTAGCATGTATCACTTAGCCTCTGGAAAACTTCCCTGTACACTTGAGATAATCAGAGTGAAAAAGTCAAATAACAACTTAGTTTTGTTATAAAAGTGGTTTTATTGTTGCAGAACTGAAAGGGTCTTGGTACCTCCAGGACTCCCGAGACAACGCTTTGGGAACTGCTGTATAAAACGTGAATTGGGGGCTGGCCCCGTGGCCGAGTGGTTAAGTTCGCGCGCTCCGCTGCAGGCGGCCCAGTGTTTCGTCGGTTCGAATCCTGGGCGCGGACATGGCACTGCTCGTCAAACCACACTGAGGCAGCGTCCCACATGCCACAACTAGAGGAACCCACAATGAAGAATGCACAACTATGTACCGGGGGGCTTTGGGGAGAAAAAGGAAAAAATAAAAAAATCTTTAAAAAAAAAAAAAAAAAAAAAAAACGTGAATTGGCGACAACAAGAAATAGCTGTAGAGTAGCTTCAAGTTGGCAATGTAGTTTCCCAAATGTTTTCTATTTGACTTCCCCAGTCACACCGAAAGATTATGATAATATCCTTGTAGAGGTAGGAAAAAATTATGTTTAGGGAAATTAAGTTATTGGCTCAAGGGAGCTCGACTCGTAAAATTAAACTCAGATCTTCCAATTGCAAAGCCTGTGATTTTTCCATTATAACATATTTCCTCCCATACCTGTGCAACCTAAAAAGTCTCCATGAAACTAGGTTAGTTGAGTTAAACCTAGTTCCATCACAGCCTCCAGAGCATGAGACTGATTTGAATGAGAACTGAAGCCTCTAACTTTCGAGTGATCCTGTGATGTCTGGTCTGGTCGTGGTGACACCTGAAAAGTGAATTTGGTTCAAAAGTAATGTACGGATTTGAAGGTCTTTCTTAGTTGGATCCTTGGTTGTTCTGGGATCACACCTATTGTGAACCTATAATTCTGTCTCAGAATGTAGCTGTGCTCTTGAGAGAGACCTGATAGGCACAAATGGTTTGCAGCTGGGCTACACTGCTCAGGGTCACCGGATACCCAGACAGACCTGCCAAGCCTTTCCTAGGCTACGCTGTAGCCCCCAGCACTAGATTAAAATGGCCGACAGCCGGGAGCAAAAATATCAAACACCATTTGCCTGGGAGCTGGCCCTAGTGTATTTATGTCTTTGGAGGACTGCACTCACTGTACTGTCTTTAAGTTTTAACCTTTGGGCAAATCAAAATGACAGCACCGTACACCCTATAAATCAAAACGGACAGGGTCAAAGACCATTCTTTATCTCTGTTGCTGCTGAGGGCTTTGATTCTTCAAGTATTAAACATGAAGAAAATATGGATCACCGATGTAAGGGACACAAGTATGTGCTGGGTAAGAAGCTATAAATAACAATGTTAAAGTTTTCTTTGAAATGCATGAAAAGGAGGGATGAATTTATCGAGGTGGTATAAAAAGCTCTTTGACTGTTTGCAGTAAACTGATCTAGCTAATTGGAATAAAATGACTGCTTTATTGAAATAAAAAATATAGTATTTTCTAACCTATACATTTTATTTGTTTTACTTATCTGCTAAAAACAAAGCAAAACAAACAAAACAATAACCATCACAACAAAGGTCTCTTCTGTTGACTGAGAAGAGAAAGTCCATATTTCTTTATTCGGCATTTAGGTGACTTGTCAATCTTGTGCCCAACTCGAAACTATCATTTTCACGTGGTCTCCGCTTCTCCAAACCATTGCCCAGCTAAGCCAGGTTGGCCTATGTATTGTTCCATGGTTTCCCACCTCTGCACTTCTGCTCACATGGCTCCCCGAGCTTAGAGTGCTCTTTCCTCACTTCCTTTCTTCGCTGATTTCTACACATTCTTTGAACCTTTCTTTACCTGTCCAGTGCATGGCAGTTTCTCTTCCTCTATCCTTCTAGAGTAGGGGTTGGCAAACTTTTTTGGTAAAGAAGGTAAATGTTTTAATCTTGATGGGCCATAAAGTCTCTGTTGTAACTACTTGATTCTGCTGTTTTAGTACAAAAGTAGTCCTGGACAATACTTAAACAAAGGAGCATGGCTGTGTTCCAGTAAAATCACCTACAGATAATTTGTAATAATTATTTATGAAGGAGCCACAGTTTGCCAATCCTTGTTCTAGAGCATCTGTTGTGATTGGCGGTTGTTTATCAGGTACTGTCTTCTTTCTTACTGTTTCATGTGTTTATCCAATATTTACCCAACTAGGCTCTAAGCTCCATGAAGACAACCTTATCATCCTTTATGTTCCATATATCTATCCTGGTACCGTAAACATGGCCTGTAGTCAGACATTCAGATATTTGTGATTGGCTTAAATACCTTTTAAGGCAAAAAACCCCCACTTGATTCCTCTCTGATTCCATTCTGTTGCCCCTTCGTTTATGTACTAGTTCTTGATGTTTGGTTTATGTGTTGCTTCTTTGCTGAGTGCAGGCATCAGCCCATGTTGAGATGTAGTGTCTTACCTCTCTATGTTAAGATATATATTAAAGATCAGGATAAATGCTTTAATGTGTATCCTAAGAAAAGAGTTTTATGACTTATATGCTGACAGAATGGTTATGATGAGACCTTTTGCTTAGCCTGCCAACATAGCACACATTTCTTAGGAGAACAAAGTACCATAGGTTGGCCTCCTGATAGAAAGCCTGCTGAGTTTTACCATTTAATAAAAGAGAGTACACAGTGTAGTTTGTACAATGTCAAACTTCAGAGAACAATTTATAACAATAATGTTTCTATTTACAGCATGCCACTAAGGAAGGGACAATAAAATGTCAAGTTTGACAATGTCCACTGATTGATGTTAAGGTCAGAAAGGGATATATTTCTATTCTCAGCATTGCAGTGTCACTTGGCACAACAGAGGGCAGAATACAATCAACTTTGAATTCTTTTCAAAATTCAAGGCTTTGGAAAGGACAGCAGTCTAGATGTTATGTTTACCCAAGAGAAGCTGCAGTATAAAAACAGAAACAATTGAAAATTGCATGTTTCCAGTTTCTTCTTTTTTCCTCTCAGTTAGCCTGGAAAAAATTCTGATACATAGTCCAGTCATCAGTTTTTATTCATGCTGTGTTGTAACCATCTATTTGCTTATGTTAACTGTTCCTTGCAAATGCTATACTCCCATTTTCTGGTGATATACATGGGGTCTGAGAAGATTAATTATAAGCCATGAGATTTGTAGAACTGATGAGGGGGAAACTATAGCCTCCCAGGTGACAGTGAATTCAGATGCCTCATCTTGGAATATGAATTAGCATGATTCACTGGTGGCAGGGAATGGTTATGCTGATCACAGTGAAGAATGTGATGTGTGTCAGCTACTTCTCTTTATAATAAAATAACACAGAGCTAAGTATAGAAGTATGTCATTCTTGTACCAGTGTGTGGGCTTAAATGTTCAACTTTGTGTAGGCATTTAATACATTCTAGATTCTTCACATGTTGGTAAAGTCATAGAATTTCTGAAAGTGTATTTCTTACTCACACTCCATCAAGATGTTGATGTTTCAAAGCAAACCAGTGAGCAGCTGAGCTCAGCACCGTGGGCAGGACCAACAGGGCTTGAAACCTAGTTGAACTAAGGACTTTCCTGAGTGATGTGTGATGAGATCAGCTTGCCTAGGAGGTGGAGGATGATATGCTTTACTGCTGGCTTATGTAGATGTCATTGCTTTTTCACCACCTAGGGAACACCCAGAGGCATTGAAATAGCATCACCTCTCACCCCACACAGAGTCGTGTGACACTGCCAATGGTATAGCCATTGTTGAAACAAACTCACAGGAACAAAAATATTGAAATCAGTCAAAAGTAACCACACATGTAGAAAACCAGACACTTACCCAGAGAACTCAAGCTGCGTGGAACAGCTTCAGCAGTCTCCATGTAGACACTGAGAGGCTGATGTTAGTTATTCATCTTTCCACTAATTAGTTATTGAGCTCAAACTCTATGCCAAGGGAGACATATGAGCAGAATAAGGTAGACTTAACTCTTGTGCACGTGGAGCACACGTTACAGCCAGATAACTTGGTGGTTACAATGCTTCTAAGGGCTACAAAGGAGGAGTACAAAGTGCTTTGAAAGTCTGTAATAAGGGGAATTGAAGTGACCAGGTTTGGAGAGAGATTTGGGACAGGAAATTTCCCTTGAAGCAGTGACATTTAAGTTGCAATCTGAAGGATGACTAGAAATTAGATTGAAATGGGGGTGAAAAGAGAGGGCAAGTGTCCCAGGGAGAGGGAGACAGTCTGTGAAAGTTCAAGATGAGCGTGACAAAGTTCTGGATCTACAAGAGTGCTGGTTTGGCTTGGAGCTGGATGAAGCTCAATTGTATTTTTTTTCCTGAAGAAAGAACAGGACAACAGAATTTTTCACATTATTCAAGTTAAATTATGTATCCCCAACTCCTTACAGTATAAAGCCAAAGACTTCTCTCTCACCTTGGTATTTCCATTTATTACCACTGTTATCAACCCCATTTTTATAATTATTACCATAGTTGTATAGTGTCTTTAAGAAGTATTTTTACATATGCTGTCTCATTCAATTTCACAATTAACGTGAATAAGAATCAGAGTCCAGGGTGGAGACTCTGGAGAGTCTCCATGGAGAGTGTCGGCATAAACCTCACAGTTTTGTTTTAGGCCAATTCTAATGTTTACAGGGAAAATCAGACAGATGTTAACAAAAATCATTTTTGATTTCCAGCCCAGCCACAGGAGATTCCTATTTTATGTTTCTCGGAATTTATAAATCAGCCATATCACTGAGAATCATGTGTTTCCATTGAATATGATCTTTTAATAAATGTCATTTCCTTGATGATTAGTGATGTTGAGCACCTTTTCATATACTTGTTGGCTAGTTGTATGTCTTCTTTAGAAAATGTCTTTTCAAGTCTTTTGCCCATTTTTTTCATCTTTATTGGGATATAATTGATAGATAACATGGTGTAAGTTTAAGGTATATAACGTGTTGATTGATACACTCATATACTGAAAACTTATTGCCAGCATGGCATTAGCCTTCGCCCATTTTGTAATCAGGTTACCTATTTATTTATTTATTTGCTGTTGAGTTGTAGGAGTGCCTAATATATTTTGGATATTAACCCCTTATCAGATATGTGGCTGCAAATATTTTTTCCCATTCTGTAGGTTGCCTTTTCACTGTGTTGATTGTTTCCTTTGCTATGCAGATGCTTTTTTAGTTTGAAGTAGTCCCACTTGTCTATTTTTGCTTTTGTTGCTTGCACTTTTAGTGTCATACTTAAGAGATCATTGCCAAGACCAATGTCATGAAGATTTTCCCCTATGTTTTCTTCTACAGTTTCTTACAGTTGAATTTTAACCCATTTTGAGTTGATTTTTGTATATGATGTAAGATAAGGGTTCAGTTTCATGTTTTTTGTATGTGGGTATCCAGTTTTCCCAACACCATTTGTGAAGAGACTGTTGTTTCTCCATTGTGTATTCTTGGTACCCTTGTCGAAGATCAGTTGACTGTATATGTGTGAATTTATTTCTGGACTTTCTATTCTGTTCCATCTGTCTTTATATCTGTCTTTGTGTGCATCATTCTGTAAAACCACACTGAGATATCACCTCACACGAGTTAGAATGACCGTTATCAAAAAGTAAAAAGTAACAAGTGTTGGTGAGGATGTGAAGAACATGGAACCCTTGTGCACTATTAGCAGGAATATAAAATGGTGCAGCCATTATGCAAAACAGTATGGAGATTTCTCCAAAAATTAAAAATAAGATTACCATATGATGCAGCAATCCCACTGCTGGGTATATATCCAAAAGAATTAAAATCAGGATCTCAAAGAGATATTTGCACTCTCGTTCATTCTAGCATTATTTGCAATAGCCAAAATGTAGACGTAAAGTGAGGGTTCACTGATGGATGAGTGTGTAAAGAAATATGGTATGTATATACAATGGAATATTATTAAGCCATGAAGAAGAGGAAATTTTATCATATGCAGCAACACGAATAGACCTTAAAGGCATTATGCTAAGTGAAATAAAGTTGTCGCAGAAGGACAAGTAATGTGTGATTCCAATTATATGAAGTATATAAAGTAGTCAAACCCATAGAAGCAGAAAGTAGAATGGTGATTGCCAGAGGCTGGGGGTAGAGGGAAATGGGAGTTGGTTTACAGTGGGTATAAAGTTTCAGTTATATAAGTTGAAAAAGTTCTAGAGATCTGTATAACATTGTGCTTATAGCGGATGACACTATACTATACACTGAAAAATTTGTTAAGAGGGTAGATCTCATGTTATGTGTTTTGTTTACCACAATAAAAAAAAAGAAATATCACTAACTCATTACTTTATCTTGGATGCTACTAAGGTAGAACCATCTGAGGGACAGAGAGGTGGAACAAATGTGGGAAAATGGATTCTTCTGAAGAAAGCATATGGATTGATGACCATTTAAGATTCCTTTAGCTATGGGTTTCTATGATATAAGAATACCTCCATTTGAAGAAATATGAACTGGTTTGCATATCATTGTGCATGATTTAGGAATGCTGTCCCTAGTATAGGGATGATTTAGTAATGTTAATTTACTAACAGAGTATATTAATGTACTAACAGTGGTATTTAAAGAGCTTGTGGATAAAAATCAAGGAAAATGCAAAGCAAAGGATAAAAGGATCTACTTTAGCTGTGTCAGGTATGATATATTATGGCCCTAGTGATGCATGACTATGATAAAGTATTGCCATTCAATTAGAGTAAGTTAACTTTAAAATTAATATTGTGCCTATGCTTGATTCCATTTAAAGGGCTGGAGAAAGGGAATAGGATTTTGAACCATTCACTATGCATTAGCTTCAATGACAGAGTATAAATCATAGTGAGTCATGGGCCTCTGCCCACTTCTGATCTCTGTGTGGTGCATGTCAATGTCAAACTTTAAAAATGTGTGCCTCAGAATGGCATGCATTTTGTAATTGGACGGAAGCGAGTGGAATGAATTGGAGGTTAAAATCTGGCCCTTTGGAAATGTTTTGACACTTTACCCAGGAGCCTGCATTTATTAATAGTAGTGATTCCTAAATTTTTATTTTGGCTGGCTTGCTGATTATATAGAAAGCCCCAGAAAGAGTGATGAAGGAAAAGCATTAGTGAAAAGTATTAAAAAATTATCTTTGACATCTCTAGCATAAGGAGCAAGTCCAGATGGTTGATAAAAGAGCATAAATCAATCGACAGGAACATCCATTTTTATTTTTTCTCTCATGTCTAATATTTAATTCTTCCAATTCCTGTTATGAAGATACATCAAGAATTCCATTATTACTAAGAAAATCCATCCTGTGGGCATCTATGTTGATGTTTCTCAAAATTCATTCATTATCAATTAATAATGGAACGAATTAGGGAAATAGCGTGCACATGTGTGTAAGTGTATTAGTATAGGGCGTACTCAACTAAAGAGAAGAAAGGGAAAAGGAATTAAAATTTCAAAAATTCCTACTGTGTGCCAGGGACTCTGTTAGACACTTTGCCTAATTTATAGATAACCAATAAATATTGTTTGTCTGAAAGTATGTGATGTTTTTTCATATCTACATATTTTTATATCAGTTGTGTGACCTTACCAAGACTAGTTAATTAATTAGTTATGATATTACCATGCTGATAACCATTTTTTGTTGGGGACTAGGGTGAAGACAAAAAGTATATTGTTCGGGCATTAAAGGGATTCACTATATCACTACAACTTGTTCTTTCTGCTTCTGCAATGTGATAAGCTGTGTAAAGGAAAGAGCATTTGTCTGTGCTGTGCACAAACGTGTCCCACGTACAAGAAATATTAAGCAAACGCCTGCCAGCATTTTAGTGAGAGGTTGATCCTGAAGCATTAACCTTTTTATTTGCTTTATTCAGTTTGATATGTGTAATTTTTTTGGCTTTTTCTGTGTGGAACCTTCAAAACAGACAATTCCGTGGCAATAGCATTGAGAAAAGTAAGCAAACTCATTCAGTGACTAGGATTGAGAAGTCATTTTGCATGAAGCTCATGTTGAAGATGGTTTTGAATGGAGCAGGTAGTTTGCAGATGGAAATCAATGGGACCACGTGGAAATAAGTAGGAAAGTGGGAGGAGAAATAGAAATTATTTCTTAGAAGTATAATGGAATGGAGCTGGACAGTGAATGAGTGTCAGTATAGGAGTGGAAAGGAGAAATGAAATTGAGCCTTTAGATTCAAAAGAAAGCTGAGGAGAAAAAGCACTGGAGATGAAGAGGAAAGAGAGAAGAAAAGACTCAGTTTATGGTTCTCACTTATTTCCAGTTTAGGTATTAATTTAAGTGACTCAAAGATGACTTCCAGATCATCTCCAGTGGCCAAATTGGAGTTACACAAACCAGAAATAAAATAATCTGGAATAGGTCAAAATTAGTGTGGCTGATGCTTGGGGACAGTTCAGATATGTATCCATAATGAATTTTGAAAATAAGGAATATAGGATGTCCCTTCCTGAGAGTCTATATTTAGAATGTGTCCCTGGGCCAGCAGATTCTGTAGTAACTTGAGTGAACACGAACGTGTTTGAAAATAGAATATGCATTGGTAAGCGTTGTAAGCATCAAAAAAGGTGAGTTGAGCTCATTCAGCCAACACATACATATTGAATGCCTACTAGGTGCCAGATACAGGATATAGTAATGAACAAGGCAGACAATATTCCTGACCCCTCAGAGGACTTACAATCACAGAGCTTATTGTTCATTGCCCAGAGTACCTCTTCTTTGAAGACAGAGGTAGCGGGCATTTTTGTCCATTTTTATTAAAGAATTGAATCATCTAACTCATGTCTCTTTTTCTGAGTCCATGTTAACCATACAAGTTTCTGATCATAATTTGAAATCCCAGTTGTGTCTGCCTATTGGGAAAGAATACTCTAGTCCAGCAAATATGTGGACTTTGGTTCTTGTGATATTTATATTTCTCTTTTTAAATGTGGCCATTAGCATTCTGTTTTCAGTCAGTCTACTGTGAGTCCACCCGTAAGGGATGGACCCCTTCTCAGAGTGCTGCCAAAATCAAGTTGTTGAGTCTTGAAGGGTGGGCCAGATCTTTTACTATCATCACTCTCTAAGTCTCCTGAGAAGCAGCCAGCTGGGCTTGTTGGTGGCACTCAATATCTCTGGTTAGCTGTTCTTGTTCTGTCTTAAAATTTCTGGAAAGAATAGGTCTTGTTCAATTCCTCTAAATAATATTGAGCACGGATGAGCAGTGATGGAATGGATAAGCTCTTCTTTTCTTGTTTAGCTGTAGTGGTTCTGTTGTGTCATTCCTTGATCTCATCTTATCCCAGACATCTCCTGCCTCAGGTATGGCTGGCAAAGGGCCAGCCCATCATCTTATGGGAAGTCTTTCTACTGTTCAGGGAGGGAACAGTCTCATGATGTGTTAATTTGCTTTTGACATCTGGTTCTAGTCCGTCTGCTTAGAAGTCTGCCGTCATTATTTGCTTACTGGCAAAACCAACCTCAAGCTTTCTTTAAAAAAAAAAAAAAAAGGTCAACCTGAACTTACCTCCACTTTTCTAAGGAGATCTTAAGTAGAGCAGCAGCTAATTATCCTTTAACAAAATCAGTCTTTTCTTGGTATCAGCATTTTCCTTTTCTTCTTGCTTTTTAAAACTCTCCAGCACAAAATACTTAAATAGATTTCTGCCTGATGACTAAAAATCTATTTTTACCATTGTTCTATGCAGATGTCAGGATATTTTGTTGTTCCTGCCCAAATGAGACTGTAGTCTACAGTGGACGTGGTTGAAGAGATTAGTATTGGCAGTATACTTTTTTCATCCCAAGTCAAAAAGGGAAAGTCATACAATGAACTCTTTTCCTTAGGATGCTGTGACTACTTGGGTGTGTGGTTGTTTATTTATTTTGCCGTTACTTAGGTTTGAAAAAACAATGACACAATAGGATGTCTAAAACTTTAAAAGTAGTTTTGTTTTTGTTTTGTTTTCAAACTAGCAGTACAACTCTGTTTCCAGATAAAATATGGTGAACCTTAGAAAATTTGAGAGACACTTGCTGAAGTCTGGATGGGCAGGTGAGTTGGGTGGAGTCCTGACTTCAAATTCCATAAAACACAGTTTTAAAATCTAGAGGTTAGGATTCCAATGTCAAATGTTATTGGTGGAGAGGAGAATGAGAAAGAAACAGAATATTATGTTGCCGTATGTATATGGAAGAGCATTTTGAAAAAGTCCACCAGGACAAACTGGTATTAGTGAAAAAGCTGTAATGAGTCTAGAAGCTGTAGCAATTTGATCAAAACAAGCCATGTGGCAGTGGGACATGAGGAAGGATGACCTGATGCTGCATTAATGGAAATCTAGTTACAGATTACAGAGGGACATCAAAATCAGACTGAAAAAGCTTTCATGAAGTGTTTACAATTGTATTAAAATTTGAATGATTCTTTTTGAGAAATGGAATCGGGAATGTCGGGATTCCAAAGATAGTGACAAGGTTTAATTCAATTCATTTATCCTCTATCATGGGCCAGACAGTGCTAGGTACTTTTATAGTATATGGTGTATTGAAAATAATGCTGAAGCTAAAAACTAAAAATATGGATTATTTCATGCCCCATAAACATGCCAGATGGGACTCACCAGCAGTGTATTACCTACTAATATATGGGACAATGATGTATAGTGGCTGGTAGTGTTAGAATTGGGATTTATTCTTTCTCTTTGTAGTGCTGGTCATTTTGTTTTCCTATGGGCAGTGCTAGGAGACAGTTTGGAAGATGCATCAATATCTATGCTTGCAGAGACCAATAAATTCCATTTAAACATCCTAATTGTCTCTTAGATTTACTGCAAATACTAATGCTTAGATATTTCATATTGTGGGAATATTTAATGCCAGATTCATTCTATTTTTATCTAAGCCTTGCTCATTGCCAAGTGATGATGGTTTTCACCCATAAAAATATAGTACTCCATGATGCTCTGCTCATATTTTGCTTATTCTCTTCTGTCTATAACATCACCCAAAGCAAAACTCCGGCACTGCCTCTTCCGTTTCCCTCAAATTATCTCGTTCCTCACCATCACCATAAAACTCTTAGATAAAATAATTTTTATCTCCAAGTATTTACTTCTCAACTCACTGCGGTTGGTCTTCGGCTCCCACTGCTTAGTGAAAGCAGCCCCATCAGGGTTATCCATGATTACTCACCACGCACCAATTCTAGAACTCCTTGGCGGCCTCTGAGCTGCTGCTTGTCCACTCTTAAGGGTTGGTGCCACTGCTTCTTTGACTGTTTCCTTTCAGTCGCTTTCACAGGCTGTCCTTCCCGTTCCTTAATGACCTCTGAATGTGGGCCCAAATCTTCCATTTCCATAGCTTTTGCCTTCGTATGGGACACATCACTTCACGGCTGGTCCATTCCAAGTGAATCCCAATATCCTCACAGATTATTGGGCATAAACCTCTCCCAGCAGCTCCAGATCACACTACATGCTGTGACTAGAGTAGTCACCCATTAAAACAAGCCTGATCTTGCACTCAGTTGCTTAAAATATCCATTATCCAATGGGCAAAATGTTAAAATCCTGGCCATGGCATGCAAGCACGCTCAGCATCTGCCTTCCGTTTTCTGTTCCTGCTTCCCATCCCTCTACTGTCCTCGCCACATCGCGCAGGGACTGGCTGCCTCTGAACTGGTGTTCCTGTCCACGTATCTGTTCTCTCCCTCTCTGTCTAGCAATTTCAAACGCGTTTAATCTCTTCATGGCTTTTTCCCATCGAGACGATAAGAGTACTGTGATGTCTGTATTAAGGGGGAGGTTGTGCTGGGTGAAGGAAATAAGGCCCATGTACCTGCCGAATTTCCTACAAGCACCATGAGGTGATGAATACGTGTTCCTTGTGGTTCTTGTTATTAGATCCCTCGGAGGTGGGCTCCAGGGGATTTGCAGAGGATGCTCAGGAAACCAATAAAGATAATTAAAAGTTTAGAAAATTAGAACCATGAAAAACAGGCAAAGGAACGATTATTCAGCCAAGAGAAGAAAAAGCCTGAGGGGACATATAAGAAAGAAAAATTATCTCCTAGAGGATAGACTCAGACCATCTCCATCAATATTGAGAAGAAAACACAGCAAAGCATGTAGGATTTATATTTGTCATAGGAACGTTTCCCAGATAAGGGATTGCTATCTAGAATAGTTTATTCATGAAACTCTCAAAATTTGTTTATCTATATATCTAGAAAGATATATTTTCTTCTGTCTAGCCAATTTAGGTGTGGAGAGGCCTGAATGCAGAGAAGTGAATTAGGTGGCTTCTTGCTGTCCTTTTTTCCTCAGTATTCAGACTCTCTATCTTTGTCTCTTTTTGCCTCTATCCATCTCTAGGAATGTGGCTCTCTGGCTTTCTGTCTCTTTTTCTTTCTGTTTCTGTTTCTCTCTCTGTTTTTCTTTCTCTTTGTTCTCTCCTCTTTCTCCTACCGTCTCTCGACACTTCTGCCCCATCTTCCCAGCCCCAATATGCAGTATAAGCGAAGCTTTTCCAGAAACCATCCAAACACTGCTATTCTACTTTTCTTATCTTGAGTTCATTGTATCTTTTGGTTGGCACTACGAATATTTTAGATTACAGGAAAATTTCTATTTCTGTAATGAGTTGAGGACAGAAGAGTTTTTATGCTCACTTACTTTAATAATATCATTTTCTGAGATCATCTTCGTCCTGCAATACACTTTCCTCAGCACAACTTCATATCTTTTCCTTTTGAGAAGAATTTTTCCTACAACTTGTGAACAGCACATTTTACCAGAGAACCATAGAGTTCCTTCATTACCTGATCTTAGAACTCCAAGGGATGGGATATTAACTGCTAGCAGTGCTCTGAGGAGCAAGGCGCACCACAGAATGCCCTGCTCACCTTCGAGTGACATTTTTGCAGGTTCCATTTCTAACCATTAAATTTAGTAGACTGTAATTTTTTGTTAGAGTACCTTTCTACTTATGTGTCTACTTTCTTTCTTTTGTTGCTGCTGGCAGTCATCGTTGTCCTTCTCTCATTAACGTTGCCTTATATTTCTCCTCTATGATTTTTTTTGTGTGAGGAAGATTGGCTCTGAGCTAACATCTGTTGCCAATCTTCCTCTTTTTGCTTGAGGAAGATTGTTGCTGAGCTAACATCTGTGCCAATCTTCCTATTTTATGTGGGATGCCACCACAGCATGGCTTGACAAGCATGCTAAGTCTGCACCTGGGATCTGAACCTGCAAACCCTGGACTACCAAAGCAGCGCTTACAAACTTAACCACTACACCACCAGGCGGTCCCTATGATTTTTTTCTCTGTCTTTTCATTCCTTCTTAATTTTCAGCCTTTTTGCCAGATTTCATCTTATCTTTTTGTGAGATTCGCTCTTCATGGATGCAACCTACTCTAGCATCCTATCGTTCGGGATACTGATGGATCCCAGCACCTGCTACTGGAATCCACACAGCAACGAAGAGACAGTTGTAAAGCTCATATCATTGGTGAGAAAGTTATATGGCTGAATCAGTACAACCATTTTTCTTTCCTCCTGAGCAGGTATAATATCTCATCCTTGGATTTTTTATCTGGTGTTTACTAGATTTTGCCCTTAAGCACTTTAGAAGGTAACAGGTAATTTAGTTTGTTTCCATTTTTTTACTAACTCTCAAGTCATAGTTGACGAAAACAATCTAGTGTCCGTTATCACAAGTTCATTGTGACCTGACAAACTCCAGAACTAAAACTTTACATATAAACTCTAGTAAGAAGAATGAAATCGGCACTTCTCTTGAAGAGTGCAAGAGAAGTCAAGACAAGAGAAGGAAGCAGTAGTCACTGTAAGCAAGATACGGAGTTACCCATTTATAAATGATCACTTCACTATCATTTCAACAGTCCTGCTAAACGGAAGCTGCCCTGGAAAACTTATTTGGAACTGAGTGTAAATAGTGTTGCTGTAGAGTAGAACTATTAGTTAATATATTACCCGTAACAGCAAAATAAAGTCACAAATTATAGCTTTGAGTTCCCTCCCTTTCTTCATTATTTTTTTTTTTATTATTATTTTGAGCACATACAATCAATTCAATGAAAATTATGCCAAGTTTAAATGTTTTCATTTGAGTAGGATTTAGGCTTTTTTTTTCTCTCACAGGTGTTTATTGGGCCTGTACCATTTGCTAGGTGTTACTGAATTACCCTATTTATTAATTCATTTAAGCCCCACAAAGGCCCTGTGATTGGTATTATCTCCATTGTAAATATGTGAAAGCAGACACAGTTTTCAAAGAGGCTGAATAACTTTCCTGAGGTCAAACATGGCTATCAGTGACAGACTGAAGATTTTTTTCAAACTGAACTCCAATTTTCTTTCTGTTATACCTTAGCTGTTCTAATTGTTCTGTTGCTTTGAATGACAATTATATATTATTACTTTGAATAACAACTGTATATCTGGGAAAATACATTTGAAGTATAGAAATTTCTTCTTTGGTTATATAGTCCAAGTTAATAATTGACACAAAATTAATAATTGACAAAGAAATAGATAGTGAGTATTTGCATATGGAATAAAAGATGAGTTCTGGTGATAGTGTACATTGATATTTACTATCTCAGTTTTTGAGATTGCTTAGTTCCTTTCATTGAAATGTAGACTTTCCTATGTAAAAGAGCCTATACAGTATTTTGTTTGTTACTCTTAGTCCTTTTTCTCTTTTTTTTTGAGGAAGATTAGCCCTGAGCTAACATCTGCTGCCAATCCTCCTCTTTTTGCTGAGGAAGACTGGCCCTGAGCTAACATCCCCCATCTGTGCCCATCTTCCTCTACTTTTTTATATGTGGGACAACTGCCACAGCATGGTTTGACAAGCAGTGCCATGTCCACACCTGGGATCCAAACCAGCGAACCCCGGGTGGCCGAAGCAGAACGTGTGAACTTAACCGCTGCGCCATCGGGCTGTCCTCCTTTTTCTCTTTTTATGCTGTTTCACTGCAAACATTGCATTCATAATCTAAGGGATCTCCCTTCACATGGCAATCAGGATGAATGGTTGTCTGGCTACTTGTCAGTAAAGTAGATGATGGAAACACTTATTGAGTATTTGCTAGGGGTCAGGCACAGTGCTAAAGCCTTTATAAGAATATATCTCATTTAGTACTCAAAATAACGGATGTAGAAACAATCATCAAGGTCCACTGTAAAAAATAAGAAAATTGAGGTAAAGAAAAATTGAGTAAACTTTCCTCATTCTCCAGGGCTGGTAAGCTGTAGGATGGGTATTTGAACTCTGGTCTGCTTGATGCCAGAGCTCAGTGTCAATAGCTACAAAAAATTCCAGAAATAAAAGAAATTCAAGAAATATAAGAAATTAAAAAAATTCTTTTAATTCAAAAAATATGAGAAATTCAAAAACTCTTTGGACATCTGCCATTTATCATAGTCTCTTTTGAGAATATAAATGTTAAAATTGATAAAAATAATCTTGTTTCCTTTGTGGACAGGTGGCCAGAATCATCTCCATGAAACATTTTTTTTCATATTTTGGAAAATTAGTATCCAATCCTTGTAGGATAGGGCTTCCAAAAGTTGCTCATGTTGTGCACTGAACCAATTTAATAACATGACAAAAGAACCATGAGTGTCTGACCTGGCTTCTAGGTGCTAATAGGCCCTTTAGGTATTTATTTGGGTCTATAATTTTGATTGATTATTTTTCCTTCTGACACTTTATAATATAATAAGTGAAATCTTCTCAACAGTTTAATGTAGACTATACCTTCTTTCACAGATATGTTGAACTATGATCAATGCATCCACCAAATAGAATGTAAAAGGGATTGTTGATTTTCTCTCTTTCTTTATTTGTTCCTCTAATTACTTGTGCCAAAGCAAACATATTATTTAGTTAAGTTTCTATTTTAAAGAAAAATGGCAACTTTCACTCGTCTATATCTTTCTTTTGTCTATGCATAATGGCAGGCAGGAATGAGGTAGTTTCTGGTGCCTATAATTGAATGGCTATGGAAATTATACTACTTTACAGCAAGATATAAACTAAAATTAAAAGGCTCACCTCTGCATTTAGGACTGTTTTTTAGCATAGTGTTGGGTAAGTGGGAAAACTCAGGGTTACGGAACCCAGACCTCAAGGGGACCTTTCTCTGTACAGCTCTGGAACAGTTGAGCAAATGCCCAAATCAGGCCTTGCATCTGTTTGACCAAAGAAACCATTCCCACATCCACTTCTGGTGTGCTCAGTAGCTTCTGAAAAGTACTTTATTCTGTCTGTGCTTTGTTTTCCCCATCTGATCAGTGAGGCTAATCATACTTACCACTAACCCCCATCACAGCAGTCTTCCGAGATTAGTAAAAGAATGTCCATTGAGCATCATGGGTGCTGGAAAGTCACTGCCTGAGTATTAGTAGAAGTGTAAGGGGTTGGGGTGGGGAACGCATTATTCTTCTGTGTATTTAGGTAATAAAACACTATAATTTCCTGTAAAAATGCTGCTGCTCCAAGATTTCCTACATGTGGACTCTATATTCTCCACATGCTAGTTTGGTTTTTATAAAAAAGAATCTGAAGCAAGCCATGGATAAAAAATCTCTCTAGTCTTCAATTCACTATGGAATTTTCTTTTTAAAACTTTCTTCTGAATGAATTTTCAGAAAAAGACCATAAATCACATATTGTCTTACTTCTAAGAGCAGAATAGATGAACTCTTTCAGGATTGACAAATACGTAGCATATGTGTCACCCGTTCCTCCTTCTGCACACGTGGCAGACATTGCTGATCCATTAAAATCCTCGACTCCTTTGAGTCAAGACAGAATCTCAGAATTCTTCACGGCACAGTGTTCCAGGCAGCAGTGAGCAATTGACCAGAGCTGGGGATGAATCGAAGCCTCTGTCATTCCTGATCAACTCTCACTTTCTTATTTACAGATCGAGAATTGAAAGTCCAACTATTATAAAAATTTTTTACTAAAGTCATGCAGCTTGTTATTTTTGGTGTTGTAAAATAAAACCCAGATGTACGTGTTCCCACTCCGGTTTTGTTCTGTGGCACTAAGCTGTTTCTATAATTTTCAAGTCTGGCTGTGTTTATCATAGTCTTTATATTCTTCGTATTCTTTCTGATTGATTGACTCATTCATTTACTCATTGATTAACATTTATTGAGCAACTGTGGTGCCTGAGTTAGTGTCTCTGCTGTCAATCAACTTAGAATTAAATAGAGAAGGCAAGTCAGCTACAAAAATAGCCATGATGCAAGCTAAAGTGCATTTTGGTTCAATTCCCTCCATTAGAAACACAGTTAGTTGTCTCTCTCTCATTCCTTAAACCTGTGTTGCCTAATTATTGGTATGTTTTTCTGTTCTTTTACAGCCAAGCTTCTGGAATTAAAATAAATGCCTACACTCATTGTCTCCATTTCCTTTCTTCCCATATACAACTCAACTCACTGCATTCTAGTATTTGCCTCTGCTCAACCACTGAAATGTTCTTGCTGAGGTCAACAGTAATCTAAATGTTAAATTTAACACATGTATTTCAATTCTTAGTTTTTCACTTCACGTAAGCATTTCATACTGTCAATCATTTCCTCTTTCTCCAATTTATTATTATATTCAATTTTCTTGAATTTCTTGTTATATTTCATTACAATACTCTCCTAATTTTTTCTCCTGTTTCTGGAGTGTCCATCTGTTTAAACAGTATGGATTCTTTTTCCTCTTCCAATTCCTTTGAGGTTGGTGTTCTTGGAATTCTGACCTCAGTTCCTTTTTCTTCTCTTTGTGGACTTTTACCCACTTTTATAACTGCTAATTGCAAATTCCACCTCTAACCTAAGAGTTCTTTCATCTTTCTCTGCACCTCAGGATGGACTAGTATATTCAGCTACTTACTGGGCGTGTCTCTGGTGTTCCACAGACATTTAAACCTCGATTTTTCCCAAACTGACTATCTCTTCTTTCTTCAAATCTGCTCCTCTTCCTGTGTTGACTAATTGGGTGAATGGCACCACTACCCAATCTGTTACTGAAGCAGAAGATAGGAGTTACTGTTAACTTCATCCTTTATTCTTACCACTCTCATCCTACAAATGAGGAAATTCTTACCTCTTTCTAGCTTTGATTGTATCTCTTCCTCCAACTCTCTTCTGCTAGTTCCTTAGTCGCAGCCTTGTCTTTCGCCTGCCTCATTACAGTGGCCCCCTAACTGGTCTAAGCTCACCTTATTGTGGCCCTAGTCTCCATCCATCAAGTCTCCTTGCTGCTGTCAGCTTAGTCTTAGTAAAACATAAACTATATCATCTGACACACAAGCCTAGGATCATATTGAAGGCTCCCCTTAGATTCAAGATTAAATTTAAACTCTTTCCTTCTTCACGATCTAGTTCCCGCCTTTATTTTCATCTTTGTCCCTCATCACTTTGATCCTTTCCATCAATTACCCTCTTAATTTTGGCTTCTGTTTCAGAGTACTTTGAGCTCCTTGAATGCATCGTGGTCTCCCTTGCCTTGTTATTCTTGCATATATTGTTTCTTCTACTTGAAATTCCCACTACTTCTCTTGCCTTTGCTAAATTGATTCATCTGTTAAATTTCAGTTTCCACACTGAAGCCTTCCTTGATCCATAGTATACTTGTTTTATTTGTAGCATTTTCTGTGTGGCATTGCAATTGTCCTCTTTTATCTTTAGCTCTCTGTCTCAGTGCCTTTCACGATTCATAACGTATTGGTTGAATCAGTTGCACCATGATTGGCCCTGTCCCCAAAGTCTGCACATTCTGTCCTGGGGCTTTTGGACATACCTTCACACAGTTTCTCTGCTGGAGGTTGTCAATGCATTGGCTAGTGGTGAACAGTATGCAATACCTTGATCCTGAAGTCATCAAGGGTTTTGAGACAAAACTAGGATATGTTTTGCTTTTGACTAGTGAGTGAAAGGAAACAAGAGAATTTGGAGTCACTTCCCACTATTTTAGAGCATCCTTTTAATATCATCTATGTTGAGCATACAAATTGGCTGTGTTTTTATCTTTGTGGTCAGCCTTTACTGTTCACCTCACCATGATATATGTCAGAATGATGCTGTTTGATTCTTTCAAATACCTCCTGCCTCTTTGAGTCAAGAGATATTTTCAGTAAAACTCCTAACTATATCTCTGTGTTATAGATTTATCAGGGTGTGCTGATTATCAGTTGTCTTGTTTTTAAATCATTTTATAATTTATTTTTATGAATCATAGTCTATCTGGTTATCTATCATCTCTCTAATCTTCTTCCACACTTTATCCCTACTCATCTTGATTTCTTTATTTAGAAAATATGTGTAGAAAATATAGTGAGAAGAAATTGTAGCAGTTGTTCTGAGTGAGGGAATGTCAGATGACATTTTCCCTCCAATTTTTTATGCTTTTCATATTTTAATAGTGAACATTTTTTTTGCCTTTATGATTAAACACCTTTGTAAAAGAAGAAAAGCAGTGAACAAAAGAGAACATATGTTCATGGAAAACAGTACAATGTTATATTCAGATTTTCTCCTGGAATAATGACCCAGGTTTCTTTTTAAGAGAGTGCCACTAATTTGCTTAGCCAACAGAAGTTTATTAACTGCCTACATTAACCAGGGGAAAAAGTACTATGGTTTAGAAGACAGAAAAACCCAACTCAGCTTTAGAAGGAAGGGGAAGGGGACAAGGAAGAGTGAGTGATATTGGAGCTTTGTTTCAAAAGATAAGCAAGAGTTGACTGATGACGAAGTAAAGGGAGGTGTCCCAGGCGTAGGGAACAGCACTGTATGAAATCTTACAAACATGGAAAAACAAGAGGGGCTCAGAACTGCTGGGGATTACTAAGTATCTGAGATGGAGACGAATAGAAAGATTATGTGCCATGTGATTTTGTTGATCCATAAATTTTAGTAGGACTTGATGAAAGGAAATAAAAATGTATATATATATATATTTTTTGCTTAGTGAGCTCTTCAAGTATTATGCAATATCTAATTTTATTAAAATTAATATCAATTGCATTTTTTTCAGCCTCTACTTTCCAAGCAGTGGCATTTTTTCACTTCTTTCAACTTACTATGGTTTATCTCTATCATACCCATTGGACAAATCTTATCATATTTTTGTATGTCATAAGTGGTTTTATCTCCATCTATGGTTTTAAAACACAATTCTTGCATTTTATTTTCCATGTTCTCAGGCATCATTTGGGAATATAATGCAGCCATTAGCAGAGACTTTCCCCAGAATCCTAAATAATCTGAAGTAATACTAAACTGCACATCTTTACTCATAATTTATGTTGCACAGTTATTTTTTGGGAAAAACTGACTCCGATGTGGAAAAAAGCAGTTTGGGTGGGGTTGTGTTGACTCATGATGCTCCACGTTGAACGCAGCGTGTGCCAGGCACATCACCTTATGATTGCAGCTCATTTCAACCAGAAGGTCTCTAATTTAAATAAATTCTGGTTTTGTTAATCACCAAAGCTATAATTATGTCATCATATGCTGTGTACTTTTGAGTCAATGATTCTGAAGCAGATTGTTCTTTGATATTTCCATCATTTTTTCAAGAGCTTGCATAGGGAATTTAGGTAGTTAAGTGTTGAGCACTCTGAGCAGACTTTAGATGTCTCCTGATGGGAGCGTGTTCATGGTTTATCTGAACGAGATTGACTGTTGATCTAGTGAACACCCAATCTAATGAATAAATGAGGGCCCTTTGCTGGAAGTTGGGAGGCTGTAAATGTTTCCTTTTCATGAGCCCAGCTTTGATCATTCCTCAACTATCCAAATGTCCTTAATTGTGTCATTTTGGTGCTTAAAATTGTTAGAGTGCGTATGATTCTCAGAGTGTATTTTGCTTCTGATAGCATATTCTGCTTTTTAGTGGTCCTTTATAGTGAGTGACTGCTGAGCCCCTTTGTGGCTCAGTGTGACAACTCTTGTCCCAAATTGCCTTCTGGACCGCCAGGGCCAGTGTGCAGAAGCTTTAGTGGTTCTCAAGTCTGGCTATGTGTTAGCATCACCAGGAGGTTTAAAGAAATGCTGATGCCTGCACCCCACACCAACTTAATTAAGTCAGAATCTGTTGGGAAGGGGCCCAGGCAATGGTGTTTCTTAAAAGCTCCCCAGGGTAATCTGCTGTGTAACCAAGATTGAGGATGAAGAGAGCATGGATCAGGTCCGAAGGATGGGCAGGCAGGCTCACCTTTGGGCAATGGTGAAGGGAGCTGAGGAGTCTGGGAAGCAGGTCTTGGGGAAGGAGGAAATGAAAGTCCAGATGGACTCTTTACGGAAGCGGCAGTCTGGGCAGAGAGGAGGAGTCAACAGAATGGGAACTAGAGGCTTGGAGAGGGCAAACTTAGAGCCCAGGGCAGGAGGTGGGGCCTGGAATGGCGGCTGTGTCATTACCTGGTGTCCTTGAAGGTGTGTGCCCAGAGCAGGTAAAGCCATATTGTGAAGAGACAAAGACAGGAAAAAAGGAATGATTCAGTTGAACAGACAACAAATACTTCAAATTAGTAGAAATTATAATTTTCCCGTTATTATCTTCTGTTCTCAATTTTTAGTGCTGCTGATTTGCATGTGGATGGTTAGACAAACTAAAGCCACCGAAAACTTTATTGAAGCAATGTTAAGTTAAAGGTGCTGTCCAGCTGGTTTTCCTTGCGTGGTGCACTCAAACTTTGCCTATAAAATCAGATAGGGTTCAGCAGGCTCAGACACCAATGCCTATGCAGAGGCGTCTCTTAGGCCTGTTCTTCTGCCCAGTTTAAGCACTCCTGGTACAGCTCCAGCTCCAGGCACTGGATGAAAAGCTAACCATGTACGTAACCAGAGGACCTGTTTTTCAGCTCAGGAGTTGCTACCAGCTTCCCTTGTGCCTACCTATTGACATTGTCTGATTTTGTACCCTGGTGCCCACATTGCTGTTAAATCACCTCCCTGGATTTGGTGATTTGATCTTTTCACTTGGCTGAGCAGTTCTAAATAGGCCTTGGTTATCTGCTAATTGTTGGATTTGGGACCCATTTCAGACTCTGATTGCTCAGGCCCTCCTGGTCTCTGATTGTTGGGACATGTACGTGGCAACCATTGTTGAGGGGTCCAGCGGTGTCCCCATCCCCTTCTCTTGCCCTGTAAGCCACCAGTTCACAAGTACTGAGTGACTTCAATTAAAGGGTTTATGAAGATGTCTAAAAGTATCCTATAAAAGTATATTCTTGAGTAGGAGTCAGCCTAAAATCTGTAATAGTTATATGATTTTCTATCAATGAATTAAGCATAAACATATACAATACTCAGTTTGGTTTGTTATCAACTTCCAGTTCTTCCTCACCCATCTAAGAAGGTTGTGCTTCTCCAGAAGGTGGAATTTCTCTCCCCTTCTTTTCAATTTTAACAAATATTAGCTGAACATCGCAGCCTCGGGTACTGGGTTAGAGACTTGAATGATGCCCTGAAACCAGCAGGATTCCAGTAATGGTTTCTGGTCTTCAGAGTTCTGGCTGCCGGTGAGTCCATATGTTATTAAGCATTCTACAGTCTTTCTCACAGGCCAATGACTGTGTTCTAGCTGCAATATAGACAAAAGATTGTCTGTTCAAGGGATATTCTATTTTTAAGGAAAAAAGTAGATCATTTGATAAAAATACCTAATCTGACCATGACTCCTGCATTCTAGGGGAATTAAGAGTGAATACCTTTGGGGACTGACCCCGTGGCCTGGTGGTTAAGTTCGCGTGCTCTGCTTCGGTGGCCCAGAGTTTTGCCGGTTGGGATCCTGGGCGTGGACATGGCACTGCTCATCAGGCCATGCTGAGGTGGCATCACACATGCCACAACTAGAAGGACCACAACTAAAAATATACAACTATGTACTGGGGGGATTTGGGGAGGAGAAGAAGAAAAGAAGATTGGCAACAGATGTTAGTTCAGTACCTTTGGCTTTGAAAGGAATGCTTTTTAGGTTGGACACGAATATAATTTACCTATTAACATTCAGCTGTTAACAGAAGAGCAGGAAGCTGATGTTTGACAGCAAAAATAATTCTAGTCTAAGAAAGAACTTCAGAAAGGAGCCAGAAGAAAAAGAAAGCTTATGGAGTCTTGTGTTGAAAGAACAAAACAAAACAAAACTCATTACAACTTAAGCTACAGGTATGGATTCATAGAAATTGAATTAAAATTTCAGAAATACTGGGGCCGGCCTGGTGGGGCAGCAGTTAAGTGCGCACATTCCACTTTGGTGGCCTGGGTTTCACTGGTTCGGATCCCAGGTGCAGACATGGCACCGCTCGGCAAGCTACGCTGTGGCAGGCGTCCCACACAGAGAGTAGAGGAAGATGGGCACGGCCGTGAGCTCAGGGCCAGTCTTCCTCTGCAGAAGAGGAGGATTGGCAGCAGATGTTAGCTCAGGGCTAATCTTCCTGGAAAAAAAAAAAAAGCAAAAAAAAAATTTCAGAAATACTGTGAAATCCCACCGGTTCAATGATAAAATGTTAAGGTAGAGCTAAATCAGTATTGACTTCTCAATTAGCACATTGATGGGAAGCACCATCTCTATTTGATGAGGTGTTATTTTGTGTGCGCGCATGTTGGGGGAAGTAGAGGCAATATTAAAGGAGTTCTGTGTTAAATTCTAAAATTAGAATCTTAGGGATTGTTGATGGGAGTTGTATTTTTGGATGTAAAAACAAGTATATCTTTAAATGTAAATTGGAAGTATGGCTTCTGTGATGGTTTGTTTTATGTGTCAACCTGGCTAGGCTGTAGCACCCAGCTCTTTAATCAAACGCTAGGTGTTGCTGTGAAGGTCCTTTGTAGATGTGGTTAGCATCTACCATCCGTTGGCTTGAAGTAAAGGGGCTTGCTCTGGATCTTTTGGGTGGACCTCATCCAACCAGTTGAAAGGCCTTAAGGGCAAAAGCAGGTTTCCCAGAGAAAGAAGAAATTCTTCCTGAAGACTGCAGTATCAGCTCCTGCCCAAGAAATTCCGGCCTGCGGGCCTGCCCGACAGATTTCGGACGTGCCAGCCCCCACAATCGCATAAGCCACTTCCTCGGAAGAAATCTTTTTGTTTATGTGTATATGTATGTGTATGTGTATGAGTGCATGTGTGTTTTTATCTATCTGTCTGCCTATCGGTCTATTTATCAGTCTAATCTCTACTGGCTTTGTTTCTCTGGAGAACCTGACTGATGCAGCTTCCTAAATGGAAAACATTTTAAAGATATGAAGTAGATAATATCCCAGTAGATGTTGGAATGTTCCCATTTCAGTGAGTGTTTTAAAAAGCAGAGCTTATGAAGGCTGTGCAGCGCCTTTCCTCACGCAGCCACTGCTTCCCGGGCCTGCCTTCCTGTCTCACTGCGCACTCCGGCAGCAGCCCTGAGCTGCCCATGCTGCTCCCTCTAACACGCCTGCTGCTTTCAGCCCTCTCACCATCCTACCTCTGTTTCCTTCTGCTTCAAATGCATTTTCCCTCCTCTGTCCCTCCTCTGTAAAGCCTGCTCTTCTCCCTGTGCCCTCTCCTCCACACCAGATGGATTGGGTGTCTCTCGTCTCTGCCTCTCCTCGCATGAATAGCGTCTTCCGCATAGGGCTCTGTTGATTTGTTTGTGTGTCTTTTGTCATTTGCTAAGCAGTGATGACCATGTCTTGTTCATCTTTGTATTCCCAGCACCTAACACAGTTCCTTCCCGGCATATAGGAGGTATTCAATCAATATTGCTGAATGAATGAATAAATAACTGACCCTCTCCATCAAGTTAAGTTACAGGTGGCTGCAAGGCATCTTGAGTGGCTGTTCTCTCAGACCTGGGTATGCTCCTAGGAATCTCTGGGCACACAGACCTTTAATTCCTACCCAAGGCCAGTGCTTTCAGTGTTTGTGGGGAATGATATATATGCCAAGCAGATTTAAGCTGATTGTGCAGAAATCTCTGGCATTGTGTGTTGGTGGCAAGAATGCTTCACAAACTCAGAGTACAGCTTGGAGCTGATTTATGTTAACCTTTCTAATTAATGACTTGAGACTCTACCTGCATTCATTAGCAGGGAGTTTAGTCTCCTTTTTAATGGTTCGCCTACCCAATCGACCTTAAATTTGATGCTGCAGCCAGTCCAATTTGGGGTCACAGGAGTCTTTTTCCAATACCAGCCATAGAGAAAGCTGTGCCATCTGATTATTCTTCTACTTTACACGTGTCTTGCTGCACATGGCGTTGCTGTTGAAGCTTGCACTTGCGTAGTTACATGGACTCCTGTCCACTTGGCATCAGTACCCTCCCCAGCCCAGACCCTACATAGGCCACAAGGGTATCCCTCAGAATGACTGGGTTCAGAAGAGCTCCCATCAGTCACACCAGGTGCTGAAAACCGCCCTCCCATGCATGCCCCTGAGTCAGCAGCTTGGCCACCCACTTTCCTCATGGTTTTTGTTTGGAAAGGCCTCATCATTCTTCCCTGGGCCTTAGTCACGTCCTCTGTACTTTCCCTCTGGAGGAGTAGTTGGACCCATTTCCTCCCCAGTGACCAGCTCTGCATGTCAGGGGGTTTGGAGAGGTTTGCTAGAGTCTCAGAAGTTTATTACATCCTTTCCTATTCTCCTTCCCCCTAACCAGGGAGCTACTGGGAAATTACCCAAGTGATTCTTCATGGAACCAAGAGAACAAGTGCTTCGAGGTGACTTTCTGCTTCACCCCTTGAAATAAATGAAGCAGATATAAATTTTTATGGGTCTTTTCAAATAGCACTTGATTTAATCTCTACCTTATCAGGCATTATGTATGTCAAAATGGTAGCCCTTGCCTTTGATGAAGCTGTATCATCATTTTTCCATTAAGAGATACTAAGAAGCATGGTTAGTTAACAAGCAGAAAGATGTTTAAAATGCAGTGCCTTATGGAAGAAATTCAAACAATCTAAATTCCAAATGTGAATTGTTCACAGGCTTTAAAACAGGGGCTAAATTACATTGTGGGTACTCAGTGCCCTTCACTACATCATTAATTTTCAGCTTCCTCTTTTATTATTCTGTTACCCTGTCCTTGCTCTAGCTAGGATATTTTGCTAATTGCGCTGTTCCAACATACACAGGCTTGATCACACTTCAGGAATCTTCTGCTGTTCCTCCAGGTCCCTTTGTGACACTCTGCAATCCAACGTAAACATAGTTTTCTCCCAAAAGCTATGTTGATCTTCTGCTATCCCAGTGTTTCTCCTATAAAATGACGGTAATAGCTACCATATCTTAAGCTTCTTCTATAATAATAGGTATTTATTTTTATAATTTTTTAAAATGCACAAATAACATACCATACAAAAGTACATAAAACACATATAAACAGCTTAAATGCTGCAAAGTGAATTATTATAAAATATTTTTAAGTGAACACCTATGTTACCCGCTTTATCACTATTCATGTAAAACTAAGAAACATTGCCAGCATCCCAGAAGCCCTCTGACTCTCCCTCCTAATAATAAACCTCACTCTCCCTCCCTCGACTATCTCACTTTTATGCTCTTCACTTTCTTGCTTTTCTTTATAGTTTTATCACTTATAATACTTTCCTAATCCTTGTAGTTTTCCTGTTTCTGAGCTTTATATACTTGTAATCATACAATATGTTCTCTTTTTTTGTCTGGCTTATTTTCTTTAACAGTTTCTGGGATCCATCCAGGCTGTGTATAGTGGTAGTTTGTTCATTTTCCTTGTTGAATAGTCTCCATTGTATGAGTCTGCTGTAATATATTTATCCGTTCTTCTGTTGATGGACATTCGGGCTGTTTCCAGTTTCAGGCTATTATAAATAATGATGCTATAAACATTCCTGCACATTTCTCTCAGTGCTCCTGTGCACATCTGGGCCTAGAATTTTCTTGTGGCAAAGTTTCTAGTTATAAATTCAATTTTGTGAATAGCTATAGATCTATTTTTTTATTCCTATGTACATTTTGGTAATTTGAAAATGTTTTTCTAGAAATTTGTTGATGTCATCTAAATTTCTTCAAAAGCATTCTTGTCTGTTTAATCTCTGTGGGATCTGTAGCAATGCCCCTTTTTCATTCCTGACATTGGTTGTTTGTGCCTTCTGTCTTTATATTTTAATCATTCTTGCTAGAGAGTGATCAATTTTGTGTCTTTTTGCAAGACCAACTTTGTTCATTCTCTCTGTTGTAGGTTTCCATCTTTTTTCTTACTACTTGTTTAACTAAATTCTATTTTTAAAAATTTTTCTTATTTCTGGGGCCAGCCTGGTGGCACAGCAGTTAAGTTCGCACATTCCACTTTGGCAGCCTGGGGTTTGCCAGTTCAGATCCCAGGTGCAGACCTACACACAGCTTGTCAAGCCATGCTGTAGCAGGCATCACACATATAAAGTGGAGGAAGATGGGCACAAATGTTAGCTCAGGGCCAGTCTTCCTCAGAAAAAAGAGGAGGATTGGTAGCAGATGTTAGCTCAGGGCTAAGCTTCATCAAAAAAAAAATTATTATTTCTATCTTTTTTGGGCTTATTTTGCTATTCTCTAATTTCTTGAGAAGGATTCTTAGCTCATTAATTTTTAGCATTCTTTTCTAATGTGTTAAAAGTTTAATCATGGTTTTAAGTGTATTTCACAATGTTTTCATTATTATCCAGTTCAAAATATTTTCTCTGTCCCACTGAGATTTCTGTTTTGACTCACAATTTCTGTTGTTTGGACATGTATCTCCTGGTTTCCAAAGATGTAGAGATTGTCAAGATATCTCTTCATTATTGATTTACAGTTTAGTTACATTGTGGTCAAAGAATATCCTCTGTATGAGTCAATCCTTTAAAAATTTTTGAGAGTTGCTTTACGGCCTTTGTTTTGGTCAGTATTTCTAAATGTTCTCTGTTGTGTATTCTGTAGTTGTGGGGTGAGTTATTCTATGTATATCCATTAAAGTTTGTTAATCCTCTTATTCAAATCCTTTATGTCCTTCCTAATTTTTTGTCTGCTTGTTTCATTGGTTAGTGAGAAAAATATATTGATATCTCACATTTTCTGTGTGAATTTGTCTGTTTTTTTCTTACCATTTTGTCAATTTGTTTATTTATTTATTTTTGGAGGAAGATTAGCCCTGAGCTAACATCTGCTGCCAATCCTCCTCTCTTTGCTGAGGAAGACTGGCCCTGAGCTAACATCCATGACCATCTTCCTCTACTTTCTATGTGGGATGCCTACCACAGCATGGCTTGCCAAGTGCTGCCATGTCCACACCCGGGATCTGAACCAGCGAACCCTGGGCCGCCAAAGCGGAACGTGCGAACTTAACCGCTGCGCCACTGGGCCGGCCCCCATTGCCAATTTATTTTAATTTCTATATTTTGAGAGCGCATTATATTTTCCTGATGAGTAGAAACTTGTGTCATTAGCAAAGTTTCCTCTTAATCTATAATATGTTTTGCCTTTAACAATTGATATTATGGCTACACCAAATTTCTTTTTCTTATTGTTTGCATTTTATCTTTTTGTTAGCCTTTTTCTACTAATTTATATTCAACTTTTATGTAACCTTAGTTTTAGATGTACTTTTTATAAACAGCATATAATTGAATTTTGACTTTGCATGTCTGAAAAATATCTTTATTCTATCCTTATGCTTTTTCTCTGATTTCTACATTGTCTGTTTCCTCTGAGTGCCTCATTTTCTTTGGTTTTGAGCTTTTTTGTTGTTGTTGTTAGAGGTTTTCCTCAAATATATAGTGATATCTTAAGTCTATTCATTTTTAAGAGTAGGCAATAAAAAGATGCCTGAAAAGTCTCTGTGCATAGACAGGCTTGTGACCAGTAAGACTTGGGTGGAGGGGCGTTGTGCTTGATGGGCGTTTGGTTATTTCTCTGGGGGACCCTCAATTGTAATAACCCTTTTGGGGAGGGCAGGGCTGATCATTTTTCTTTGAAATGAAACTTCTATCTTCAACCCAGACAAATAGCATTGGGGGTAATGGAACTCAGTTTAATATAAAAAATCTTCTATTTTCACAGCTTTTATTTTCACTAAAGTATCTAACTCTCGGCTTGACTTTCTCCAGATAGCAGACGTCCCTCTAGCTGGGTAGGGTGATACTCATTTCCTGGTCTTATTGGCTGGAGGAGGGTACCTGGTGGTCTAATTGCTCATCATGTGGGATTTCCAGCTCCTGTTTTCGGTTCCATCCTTCCTCTCTCTCACCTTCAGAAATACTGAGCCTCCCATCCCAGGTATTGTTGCGGTTCGGAGGCAGAATCTAGCTCCCTCCTTAAAACACACCCCAGAAGGATTTAATACTGCAGAGAAAGCTGAAACCATACTCATCACCCTTCCTCAATCTGCTTTCCAAAAATTTTATTAAAATTTCTCATTGTCTTTCATCTCTTCTCCTCTGCAGGTTTATTCTTTTATTCCTATACTGTCGTTTCAGTAGATTTTGGGAGGGGAAACATCTTTTCTCACTCCACTAAGTTTACTTGTAATCCTGCCTCTATAGTGCTGTTGTACATGGCACCAAAGAGCCTGGAAAATAACCTCTGAGACGTTATTGAAGCAAGGATCTCTGGTTCAAGGACAACGGGCAAGTGTTGAAATGGAAGGAATTATGACTAAATCTCGACGTATTTTATTCCTGGCCCCATGGATTCACACCTGAATCCAAAGGTAGAAGGCTGTTATTTAAGAGCAAGTAAAAGTTAAAGTTAGGCATTTCTCCATAATCTCTGCGGGTATTTGAGGCTGTAAGCCTTCAGCAGCACTGTTGCTATTGGCATGCTCTGGCACAAGCACAGTGTGGTAATGTGGGTGTATAGGTGACTGATCTCAGAATTGGTGAAGGTCACAGAGGTTACAATAATAGAGTTTGTGATGATGTCGTCTTTGCCCTTGGCACAGAGAGCAGTGCCCTTGGGCCTCGGCACACACACTGACAACGTGAGTAGCTGTAGCAGGGACTTGGTGGACATCAGGAGAAGAGAGGGTATCTTTGGAACCATCTTTGACATCAGTGCCAACTGGACTTCATTACAGCGCATGAGAGAAGAAGAAAATAGCATTGTGGTAGCTAGAAGTTCTAGTTATAACAGCACACAATAAAACACTCTGAAAGCTCATTGAATGAAGTTGATGGGGAAATGCTCACAAGGTGGGCGGAAATGTGGCTTTATTTCCTTTTTTTCTTGCTGTAGACTCCTGTGGTGTAGCTTGTGAAGCATGCATTGCAAAAACAGAGCATGAAATTCTTTATTGTTAAATCAAATGAAGCTATATAATTAGTAACATTGCAGAGCAAATTTATGGAGCAATAAGAAGGATCTCACTTCTAATTTGAAGGGTATTTGATAATAGTTAGGCATTGTTAGGCTAAAGCGATGCCCCAGGGGTTTGGCTCTGTACATGCAAGGTCCAAGTCCAGAGATGGCTGAGGGTGAAAGGTGTGTGCTATTTAGCGTCCCAGTAGCATTTAACACCTGGAAAGTGTTTGAGTCCTATATCAGCTACCCCAAGTTACTCATATCATTGGCAAACTCAATTCTAGGGCTTCCCTCCCAAGCTTCTGTGAAACTCTCTGGCTCTTGAGTCTACCCTAAGTGATGTCTGCTTAATCTGATCTTTTTGTTACCTTCTGACGTTTTGGAGCAGGCCTATAAAAGTCTTTGATCTGTCAGAAATGCAGCCTCCTCTCTCTCTAAGTTACACTTTATCTACGTTTGTTTTGTCTTTTATCAACACTTTGTATTTCAAAACCAGGCTCCCTTTAGACTAGCAAGCTAAGAGATATAACCTCTTTATCTTGCTTTTTATCTATTAAATGCATAGATATTCCCCCACTATTGTCACTCATTTGACACACTCTCATCGTGTGCCCTACATCTGAGAAATGGAGACACATTGTAATAGATTGGCTTTAACTAGAATATGTAAGCATATTTTTTAGCTGAGGAGGGAAATGCTATTCCAAACTTTAGCACACTTACAAAATTGGTATATGTAAATAGTACATTAAGATGTAAGCAAAAGTCTCCCCATTGTCCTGAGCAGTGTCATACAGAGTGGGTACAATACATTTATCCTGGTTCTTACTAGGAGTAATCTGAAAACCACCCTCAGTCTATCAGCCAAACTAGTGACTCGTTTCTTGTAGCCAGTTTAATAGCATTCCTTTCTAAAAAGAATTAAAGGATTGTTAAAACTGTACAGATGAACCACATTTTTAGGCTCTAAAATTTTTCCTTGGTGAATGATTACAACTCTTGTCATTGCAACTAACAGAAGCTCAGTCAAATTAGCTTAAGAGCAAAGATGGGGGGCAGTAATTATTAGAAATTACCAGTAATTAACCCATGGAATCCAAAATGCAGGAATGCAGGTCTCCAAAGGCATTGGAATTAGACTCCCACACCACCAATCTTTCTTTCCTATCTTTCTTCTCTCCTTGGCGTGAGTCAGCCTGCCTTGATCCTCTCTCTGTCTCTGTCTCTGTCTCTCTGCCCCCTCTCAATCTCTCTCTCTCTCTCTCTCTCACCTTCTCTCTTGCTGCAGACTTGGTTCCCCAGTTCACAGGGAATTGAATGTGATCACCAATAATCACTGGGTTGTTTTTCATCCAACCTCCTGGAAAGAGATTTCCTTCTTTCTCTCTTTGAGTCTTGGTTCTAAATTACCAGAAAAGGAAAAAATAGGCTCGCAGCAGGGTTGGTTATTATTGTATGCCTGTGTCCATAAGCTTACTCCATAAGCTTCACCCTCACAATGGGGAAGGGTGATATAGGAGGGAGGAAATGACTAGACAAGAGATGCTGAGTGATAATCCAGTAAGTGACAACTAACTCAGGGTGCTATTTCCTTTCCCTTGGAAACTTAAGAGTTTACAAGTGTCAGGCCCATGCTCTAGCATATAGTGAGACATCAGTAATTATTTGTTTAATGAGTAAATGAATATTACATAAAATAGATGCTTATCTAATATAAATTCACATGCTGCAAGAAAGGTTCGTGGATCCAAAAATAAACCCCTTCCTCCTTCTCATCTCTGGAGTCCAAAATTTCTCCATCAAGACTAGGGAATAAATGATTGGGAAATAGCGTTGGGTAGCCATGGGGAAGGGAATAAGAGGTGATTGAATTTGTATCCAAAACGTGGAGAAGGATGAGGAGAAGAAGGAGGAGAAGGGGAAGGAGGGGGAAGAGGAAAGAAGGAATAATTATCACATTATCACGAAGCAATTATGCTTTGAATTGGAAAGTTTTGTAGAAAGTCTCATTTTTCATGTTTATTTTATTACACACAGTGAAAAGAATTATAGTTTCTGTCAAAAGTTAATTATTGTATTTATGTCCCAGTGTTTTCATGTCATTATTTCTCATCTATTTTGACCTTTTAATAGCCGTAAACACTTACCTTCACTGACACACACCCATTAAAATCGAACTTGCTTTTTGTCCTCCTTTGAGCCGCAGCACAATCTTAGCAGATCTATAAGTTATTTTATGCCTTTCTAATTAGTTTGGAAGACAGCATCATTATGCAGGATAAATTAATTAATGTCATTCTGGCTCAGCTGGCAATTCACTTTGACAATTCAGATATATTTTATCCAGATAGTTATAAACACATTGAATGTTATTTAACACTAAAATGTGGTTAAATTAGATATGAAATTAATTTTAGGTAATTTGTGGCTCTGGATTCCCTTGGGGATTTATTGAGGTTCTCTTAGCAACAAGCTCAGGATTTTAAAATTTTGCCCTTTCTGTTATTTTCCAAAGACTTTAGTAAAGATACATGAAGTGTCTTGGTTGTGTTTATTAAATTTGTTAGAAGTAGAAGACAGGCCCATTTTGAGCATTCAGGTAGATTTTGTATACTTGAAGTGTTTGAAGTTGAGGAAAAAGAAAATTCTATTAAGAAAGAAATTTGGGGTATAACCACAAAAATTCTGTAGCTTTAAAATTAGTTTTGAAGCTATATTGTTTTGTAACCTTGTAAACTTCTAAATTTTTACTTTAGAGGACAAGCAACAAATGTAGTTTGGCAGTATCCATTTGAAGGGCAGTGAAATAAATTTTCTTTCTTTTTTCACATGGGTAAAAAAATGTATTTTACTATATAGCTCTTGTATTGTTTGTGCCAGTAAATTGGTGCACAAAGTTATGTATTGATACGTAGTCTCATGTAAAAGGATTCTTTTAAAACATTAAGATTCAGTAAATACCTTGCAGAGACTTTACAATATTTTAGTTTTTTAAATTAGTAATCAACTAACTTATATTCAAATTAAATAAATTTACAGCACGTGATTGCAGAAAGTCAAGGATGTGTTCTTCGTTTGGGTTCGATTATATTCTGGCCTCTAGCTTTTTATTCCAGAGAGGTAATAAAAATGATACAATGATATGCTATTCTGACTTTGTTAGAACATCATAATTACATGGTCAAAACTTGTCTTTGATGTTTTCTTTTATCTTATATTGCAAATCTGTGTTTTTATCTTTTATCCTTTTATCCTCTTCCTAGTTTGGCCCCAGGGTCAGATCATCTAAGTAATCTTCTTACATTAGTCAATTGACTACTTAATTCATTTAAATATTTATTGCATTCTTAAGTCATAGTATACACTGGGCAGAGAATTTCACCTGCCTAGTCAAAGGAAATATGTTCTTTACCCTTGGTGAACTAAGTCTGGCGGGAGAGGGAGGCAATGTGAGAAAAATCATTAAAATACTTTGGGAAATTTATTTAACATAGAACTATATGCAAAGTGTTACAGTAATGCCAGGGAAGGGACTACTTTTAGGGGTAATGGCAGGAGATTTCTCAGTGGACAGGTTGAGTTAATAATCTCAGGCCAGAAAGAAGGGGATGGCATTCCAGACAAAGAGAGCATTGCATATAAGGATGCTAAGATGCATCATAGAGTGGTGGAATGTTTGGTGAGATTGATTTCATGATGGGGAGGAGAGGCTGAAAAACGGAGACTGTAAGCTGAAAGGAGATGAGTCTAAAAAAGGAGATGGCTTGCAGAGAGTGGACGGTCTTCTTATCTGTGTTTTATTCTGTGACAATGGGAACCACTATATTATTTTAGAAAATGGGAGCCAGTAGGCCAAAGGTTTACCATTTTTTCATGCCTATTATGAAATAGTCATGCCAGAAGCTTACATATTTTATTTCATGTAATTCTCATGAAACTCTTGTGAAGTGAAGATATTTTTATCCCCAGTCTACAGACAAGGGAATGGATGATTACCAAATTATTTGTCCCAGGTCATAGAGTTGGGAGGTGGTTTGCAAAGCCAGTACTTTCTGGTTCCAGGACTCCTGCTCCTCTACTATATCATATTACTTCCCCAAAAGTCACTATAGTGGCAATAAAGAGTCTATAATAAGAGGAAGTCTGTCCCAGGGAAATAAGAGGCTGTTGGTTTAATTCAGATTAGAGATGATTATGAACAGAATTAAGACATAGGTAGCAGTGATGACAGAAGAACAGCATAGATTTGAGAGCTTTTCAGAATAACCTTAGTGATTAATCAAATGTTGAGAGTAAAGGAGACAGAGAAACTGATATTATACTAAGGTTTCTGCATCCAATACAAATGCATTTCACTGTGAATAGGCTAAAGCCAGGCAAGGAATGAAAGGAAGAGTTGTTTGTGGTGGATGTGTTCACCGTCAGGGTGGGTTTGTTCAATGAAAAGTCCATCTACAGTCTTCTTATATATGTCTCCCTTATAAGAATTAGAGGGGATGAATGGCTAAAGTTGGGAAATTTGAGTTGGTATTTTATCTGTCAGCACTGTTGAATCCAGATGCAATTTGAATCATTCTGGGCTACTTCTAATGATTGTCTGCAGTATTTTTGACATTCCAAAGGACCTTGCTCCATAGCTTCATACCTAGGTCTTGCATGGAAGAAATGTATTGAGCTCCATCAAAGTCTTTTAATAGTCAAGGACTAGGAGTTTTGAGCAAAAATACTAAAATGTGGTTATTTGGATAACAGTGGACTAAGTGACTGGATTAAAGGCTGTTAGTCATTTCATTATAAACATAAAAAGATTGAGAAAATGTTAATATGATAAATCTAGGTTTAATTTTTGGTGTTTCACAGTGACAAATTTTCACCTCGATGTTGTAAGAATACTTAAGAGTTTTTGCTTTAGTTTCACTGTGTTTAATGCAGCTCTGTACTCATGTAAGTCAACTCCTTATCCATGATTTACTTGTATATGAAACCCCCAATCTTGTTTATGTTGCCCAGACATGCCTTCGAGAGGCAGCTGTGACATTATGAATCCAGCTGGCCACAGATGGATCTTCAGTGAAGCATGGATCCATATTGGTTCGATGATCTATGTTTACTGCCTCCTGTTAAACTTTCAGAGACTCAACTCCTAAATCACCTGGCATTGACTGCATCCACTTATATATAAGTAATAGACTGAAATGAACGGGAATTTTCGTTGCTGCTCATGAAGACTCTCACCTGTAAGACCAATTTATTATAGTTTTATTGACTATTTAGCCCATGTTAGAATCTGTTTGGTTTAGGGCCATTTAGCACATAGGTTTCACTAGGTATGATAGTCTTGGTAGCTTATGTTTTCAGGCTGTTATGATAATTATGAAACTTTCCAAAATCCTGTTTATTGAAGTTTCCACACATTTGTTATGGATTTGACACCAAAGCTTGAAATCTCCAGAAAAAATAAAAACCGAAGTTATGGCCTGAAAAGAAATTCATTTAAAGTCTTTGAAGAAAATATCAATGATCAATATTTACCTCGAAGGCTGGTAGAACTGCAGGACTTTCTAGATCTATGCATAGTGGAAATAACCAGCTAAAGCGCAAAACAAAACAAACAAATTATGTATGAATAGTTAAAATAATTAGCTAAAACTCTAAACAAAAATAAAACTTTAATAGTGCCTCCTAGCAAATAAAATTTAATTCTGAATCACTCACTCCCCAAAACTGTTCAGTATAAAGCTTCACAGCTTTACTTTTTTAGAGTCCAATGTGAGATTGCAGCTGGCTAAAATTGCTGATAAAAATGTATGCACATTCCTTCCTTCGCAACCGGAGCAGGAAATATTGTTAAATGTTAATGGACATGCAAATCAATGAGCTAGTAGTTGAAAAGTTTTATAACAGATCTGCCTATTTGTCATTCTTCTTTATATTTGTCCAAAGCAACAACAACTACTAACTTTTACATATCACTCTTCACTTTTAAATATATTAATTATTTTGTAAATTATCTTTGCTATCTCATGTGCATTGTTATCATAGCATCCAGTACTTACCATGTGCCTATAGCCACAGAGGAGGGACATTTCTTTATTTTGTGCAGATATATCATTCTAGATGTGTGCAGGACAGCTATCTTGCAGCCAAAGAGATACTAATGTAGTTGGAGTAATAAAGTGAACACAGAAAACGATTTAAAAACATATTTAATGTCTTCCTCTGTGGAAAAGTTCTTCATGATTCAATCTCATTTTATTCCTGTTTCTTGGGTTTAACATACATAGGTCTACCCATGCCATACAGAAATAAATAAAAATAATTTGGGTTACTTCATTCATTCATACATCAAGCAAATGTTTGTTCATCACTTACTCTATACAGGCTGTGCTCTGGGTGCTGGGGAATTGACAGTGAAAAGAATAGCCAAAATATCTCCCTGTCCTCTGGAACCTATTATCTAGTTTTAAATATTGTATTCTCTCTTCATTTTCAGTGATATGGTCCTGTTTCTTGACATCCTAGTAATTTTTGAATGAGTGATGAATGTTATGTATAAAAATGTGTAGAGTATTTAGATAATATTTTATTCTTCTGGAGAAGGTTCACTCTTTCCTCTGTTAGGTGGAAAAAGTAGGAGCTGATCACCTTCATCCAGTCTTAGAATGGACTGGGTAAAGACTGATTTACAGTCTCATCAAGGACTCATCCATCTCTGGTTTTGTCCAGCCCTCCATAGCTCAGTGTATTCTCTTGGGCCATTCCCTCTGGCAGGTCATGAACTATAATAGTCTCCTCAGTATGATAAAGTTGCCAACCTCTGTTATGCTTTTCAGAGACTTTCTGCTTAGCCTCTTAGCCTCTTCCCTGAACAAGTTTGTAATGTGGCAAATGTCTTGAAAGGAAAACCAGCTGTGTATCATGCTCTCTTCTGGAGACCTCCTTTCTCACAAGGGTCTTGGCTCCTTAAGTTTCTAATGTTGTCTCTCCAACCCACTGAGACAGCCATCTGCCCAGGCAAAGCCCAGATTGTTACCCTCTTGCCTTGCATGTCGAATCAGCAGATGTCCCTTGAGAAAAATATAGCTAACCCTTCCACAGTTCTCTCCAATCTGGCATCTTGGTTTTTCTAGTCCTCATTGCTTCATCAGCTCTCAGATACCTTTAAACAGATCTTGGGGGTAATTTTTATATTTTATTTAGATTTGTTTTAGTTATTCTTGGCTGGATCATTGATCTATTGCAAGCTTATCCATCTGATCCCTATGTTTAGGCGCTGAAATAAAAAACTGATGCCTTCTCTTGCATACCTCTATGCAACCACAAGAAATGTACCTTGAAATTCCCACCCCCCCAACCCAATGTATTCTAGAACTAATTGGCAAAGTGGACAGGTAGGGATGTGGCATTGAGCACATTCTTCAAAATAGGTGTCATTGAAAGAGCTGGACAACTACCAGAGCTAATACTCTATAGTACACTGAGTTCACTGCCCAAGAACTGTTGAACAATAGTGGAGACATGCCAAGCTGTCCGAGTTACCTTGGGGGCTTCCAGTAGAGTCTGCTTAGATTGGTCAACTCAATGAGGGTCCAAGATTTGGTGGTAGTTCTGGGGAGCTGCAGCTTCTGGGTGCTACTCTTGACTTCTTGTTATGAATTACCCTCAGAGGAAATAAGTCTTGATCTTCATTGCCTACTAAAACACTGGGGAACAGAGTGGATATTCCTTGTGTTTTTTATATCTCCACTCACACTTGTACGAAGAAGGTATGGTATGGTGCTTATGTGCCTAGATTCTGGAGTCAATCAAATTTAGCTTCAAATCTTGTTCATTTACTAGATGCTTGACCTTGAGAATGTTGCAAAAATTCTCTAAAGCCTCAGTTCAACCTCCGGAAAACAGAAATAATAATACATTTTGTTGTACTGATATGAAAGTTGATGGAGACACTGTATTTAAAGGGCTAATAACAATCTCTGGTGCATTGTAAGCATGCAATTTATGGTAGCTACAAATTTTGGGGCTGTTATGGAAACCTGTGGAATTAGAGACCCAGAATTTTGAGGTATGACCTTAAGATATTTACATAGACTCTCAAAGGTAGGTAAATGAAGTGTGTGGAACAAGAGTTGTTTTAAGAGTTTATAACTTTGCTTTTGTTTTTAAATAAAGCTAAATATCTGTTTATTTTATGGATAAGAAAACTGTCTGGAATAACTCCAGAAAAAAAAAAACTGAATTGGAGATGTTTTACTTCTCGTGACTTCAAAAAGTGCTTCTTCATAGTTTAAGTAGATAAATAACAAACATACTGTTCTCTACTATATGTTATTTTAAAGTTAATCTAAGAAGAATCAAGTTTAATTAATACTATAAACTGTACAAGTATTATCATGTTTAAGAAAAGGAACAAAATCTAAAGTAAAAAGAAAGATCTCAGTGAAAAAACAGAATTAAAAAGACGAGAGAGAGAAAGAGAAATTTGATTTCTAACTACCATTCATTACTTATGTGGCATTGATTGGTCAAGTTAAGTGATCTCCTTGTGTCCCAGCTTTCTCAGAGAAGTTGGGAAATGGGAAAATAATGCTTAGGATTTTTTTGAATATCAGATGAGAAAATGGAAATGAAAATTCTTAAACAATAAGCGTGGCCTTGTTACTTGTGTTTAGTGAAATTAAATCTTCTGGTTATTGTGTTTAAATAATAATTTAAACCACATATGTTTGAATCAAATGTTCCATTGCTTCATCTCGTGGAAATTTTCTCAAATCAACATTATTCTGAACATTATTCAAGTATGATATTATATCTAAGGCTAGTCCCTTTCAATAGTTCTGACTTGACAGAACTAAGGGAAAGTGAGCTCTTCTCTTCCCTTTCAAGTTACTCTAATTCAGGAATTGTTTTTGCTCTCCTCATACTTGAGTGAGCATGAAATGATGCCTTTGCTGAGTATTTCTGTTTGATTTTCCAAAAGCTGTTGTCAGTCTTACAGCTCAAAAATGAAATGCACATCGTAATTGGTATAGCCACAATCAGTCTTCAAATCTCATTGGAACTGACCCAGACACCCTCAGAGCTCTTCCTAGCCTTTCAGATTTGTAAGCATATGAGATGAGACAAAAGCAAGAAAGCTTGTTGAAAGGGGGAGAAGTCCCTTTGCGGGTTGCTGAATCAGAAAGCTTTGACTATATGGCTCTCTGAGTCTGGGCAATGTCTTGTGTCTTTGTTTCCACAGAGCATATATCATTACAGACTATATGGGCATCCGAAATGAAAGTTTCATGAAATTAGCTGCGGTAGGGACCTGGATGGGGGACTTTGTCACAGCTTGGATGGTAAGAAATTTTAACTTCACCCATTTCAAACATCAGATGGAAGACTTATTCATAATGTTGGATAGACACCGCTTTTGATGGTTTAGCACAAAATAGTACCTCTCTTTCGAGTGGAACAAATTCATGAGCATAGATAAATCCAGAGATTATATACAGTATCTGTTTACCTCAGGAAAAAATGCATTTATAATATTAATGATGACTGTCCACTGGGATATATTCATTTATAAAATACATATATATCTATATATGTGTATGTACATATACATATGTATATATTTGTGGATGTATGGACATACAAACATATACACATTCATAAAATTAATGGAATGTTTTCTTCATGTGTAGTCTTCAGGTAAGGAATGTTGTCTGGCGTGTCTCAGAAGACCATCTGAAACATTCTTTAAAGGCTTTTAATATAGTCTTCTACATTTGAACCTATTAACTTAATGGTAACTAAGAAAGTTGTCTGTTTTAATCTCTTTGTTCATTATTAGTCTTTTTTATTATAAGCCTGCAATAAGTATACAAACCATATTTCATGCTGAGCTCATCTCTCAAGACAGTAACTTCTGGTTTTTGCCATTGGGTTAATTAAATGCAGTATGTAGCTAAAAGGCTCTAGGTCCTATAGGTTTATAGGAGAATCTCAGAGTGCAGAGTATAACTCTCATACAAATGGAACCTTCTAACCTTCGCTGACACCTTTCAGAAGTGCAGTTAATCCTCATTAGCTTTATTCATCCATTCGCTTGAAAAGGAGGAGACCTACCAAAGGAAAGATGATGCTCGACCTAAACAAGGCTTGGCAGGGACTGGCCCCTACACGTGTGCCCTGGAGACCACAGGTATATTGCCACAACAGTTACTGCCATTTCTACTGATAGCTTGGCTTCTTACCTAGAACAGGTGTCTTCAAGGAGCATGAAGCAATAATATCTTAACTGCTACTACTGTGATTATCCTGCGAGGGTGTCAAGTAGCCATAAAAGAGTTTGTATAGCCTGTTTTGGAGCCTCCTCCCACCTCTGTTCAATTTTAGAATGTTAATAGCACAAATTATCAGAGGCATCCCATTCCATTAATTTTAAAATTTGAAAATTAAATTTGAAAAGTGATTTATTTTATTTATAATCACTGGAAATAGCCATTAGAATAAGCCAGACATTGAGTCCAGGCTGCCCCATGTCAAAAGTTTCTATTTCCATTGGGAAATCTATTTAGAAGGAACTATATGAAATTTAAACACGTAATTTCCCTGAAATTTGAGGTGATACCTTTTGAAAAATTTCTACATTAATTATGGATTGTGATTTTTCACTCCATTTTATGGTGAATCTGCTTAATAAAATGGAAAAGAAGTGGATTAAGTTCAGAAATTTGGATTCTCCAATCTTGCCCCTATGGTTTGACTTTCCACAAATAATAGACAATCCTGTGAGCCTCAGTTTGCGCATTTCTTAAAAGAGATTAATAGTTCCTACCGGTGTTGCAGGTTTTCTGTTAAAGATTTAATGTGTGGCCCCATAACAGGACATAAAATGCTGCAGTGTGTGCTAGACACAAGTGCTTTATTGTTGTTGTTCATGTTTTTGGACCCTCATCCTCTTGGCTAGACCCAGTCCTTTGAAGTGATGGAAGGGCAGGTCAGACTTCCTAGAATCCCTAACCCTTTTATGGAGCCCCAGGAGCATGAGCATCCCACCTTATCTGAAGCTGGGGTCCAGAGCGTCTGGAGTTTCCTTGCAATTGCCAATGCTAGAATAGACTAAGAGTATATGGTACCTTGCTTCTTGACTTCTATCAAACACTGACCTTGATAAAAGTCAGGGGAGAAGCGACAGACCAACAAGACCTAGGAGCTTACTCTGGAGTTTGCAGGCTTAAGTCAGCCATTTGATACATAAATCATTTTCTTTCCCATGATGACATCATTATTTGTGATCCTCTTCCATCCAACTCCTTCCCAGACTTTCCCTCAAGATAGTATTTCCTGGGCCATATATAGCTCTGCCCCTATTTACTGGTTTCATAGTTTCTCCTAAATTTACTACTGTAATGCCTTCTATTTTTACTAGCTAACCTGGTAACTTTTTGCCTTTTCCTATACCATAGATTAATTCTCCAGTCAATACTGCCAGCACCACAGAAATACAACTGGATTGAGAGTCAAGAAAACTATGTTACAGGTTTAACCTAGCAACATCTTAAGTCACTTAACCTTCTGGGGCCTCTGTTCTTTTCCTGTCTGTATACTGGGGGAGAAACTAAAGTCCCTTTCCCTTGTGTTATATGAAATATTGACCTTTCCCCATCAGACACTGGGCTAGAAATGGCAAAAGAAACACAGTACTCTCCTGATTTGAAAGTACAGTCACACACGGTGGATTCCTAGAGCACATCATTTCTATTCCCATTTCTATTCACTGACTAGGCGGTAAGTTTCCATATAAATATTTATATGTCTACATATGTGTGCATTGATAACATTTTAAAAAGTAATCGTTTTCCTCATGAGAGGAGCCTAAGGTAGCTTTGACCTTCATTTGTCTGTAGAATTCTCATCAGGAAGTGAATATCAATGATAAAGGTGACTATCATGGAAAAGCAAGTGACTATTTACATTTCCAATAGAAGTGTGCCTTTTAATGTATTTCTGAAATGGAGGATTTTTCTGTTATGGAAATAATTCAGAACTTTTCCATGGTTTTAAAAGGCACACTAGGACTGATGTGATCCACAGGCAAGGCTGATATCAGCCCATCTGACAAATATCTTTGATTCTTACCCTACTGAACATCCAGCTCTACTGGGTTCAGTTTCCTAAGCAGTCCTGACTTTTCCTGGATCTGTGGTGTGCCTTGTGCAGAATACAAAAAAAATGTATAAGTCAGGGTTGAAGTTACTAATTTTTTTGTCAAATAGATTTTTAAAAAAATTAATATAAAAGATATACATAAAGTGACAAATGATATAATTCAGCATTGAGCTGGCCCTTTATGTTGATAGGAGCAGAGAGGCGCTGTCTTGGAGACATGCACAAAACAGAAATGCTGGGTGACTCATGCGACATCATTGCCATGTGGCCACATGTTTGTCCACACTCTGTGCCATAAAGCAAGGAGCTGAGGGGGGTCTGCCAGTCCCACAGCACATTGCCCAGTTTTACCATCCCCTCTTTGGGAAACAAAGGTCCCAGCCTCTGCTCACTTCTAAGGTGGCAGGGGATTCTGAGGACATCGTGATGGCATTTGCTTGCCTCTCCTTTAATACCAGGGGGAAAAATCTCTTCCTGTCTGTCTATACCTAACCATCCCCTTTCCCCAGCCCTACTTCCTCCTGCTCTAGTGGCTTTCACTTACTGGTAAATGTATATGGTAAATGGTATATGGCTCAGGATAGTGATAGGGGCATCAGACAGGTTGGCGGTTCGTGGCTGGGTGGGTGGGGGTGGGGGGGGGGCAACAGGGAATGATGCAAATGGAGTAAAGTTGAGCCATGATCTAAAGAAGACAATTCTAATGGTAAACACTAAAGTCGCCCTAAAGCATCGTCATCACAAAACCATATACTATGTGTTTAACTCCCAATAGTCACAGGACCTTGGTTGGCCTTGACATATTTTTCCTAGAATTGTCTGTGGGTGTGTGCATATATGTGCCATTACTAGCAAAGCTTCCACCGTGAAGCACTGTCACACACACATAAAACAATTTAGTAGTTGTTTGCCAATTGACTTTACCTTTATTTCAGGTTTTTATAGTGACCATATGTTTTTAAAACTGTGTGTGATTTTAACAGATTTTTTTTCTTCTTCTTGGCACTGGGTGTTCCATTAGAGCCAGACAAGCTTAGTCAATACCTTCATGTGGAAATACTTTTGGACTGATAAAATGTAACCTTTCTAGTCAGATTAAAACAAGAAATAAAATTTTAAAATTTGCTTAATTATTTCTCTCTATTGAAATTCTAGTAAGAATATAATTTTAGGAAAAAATGTTTTTAAAAATATATTTTACCCTTCTATTTTAACAGTGCCCATATTATGTGTAAATACTATATTATCTCTCCAAATACATGAGTGACAAAGTTTTCCTTCTTATTTTTCACACATTTTCTATTTCTTCAGAGAGATTTTATACTTCATATTTATGTTGCTATTATCTTTGTTTCAGAAGACTGTGTTTATTTAAGAGACGAAGCTGTGGGGCCAGCCCCATAGCCGAGTGGTTAAGTTCGCGCACTCCGCTTCAGTGGCTCAGGGTTTCGCCAGTTCAGATCCTGGGCACAGACATGGCACTGCTCTTCAGGCCATGCTGAGGTGGCATCCCACATAGCACAACCAGAAGGACCTGTAACCAGGATACATACAACTATGTACTGGGAGGCTATGGGGAGAAGAAAGAAAGAGGAAGATTGGCAACAGATGTTAGCTCAGGTGCCAATGTTTAGGAAAAAAAGAGACAAAGCTGAAAACTCTTTCTCCGTTACTTGACTGGAAACTTCTTGAGAGGATACAATGTCAACTGTGATCACGATTGTATTCCTAATACCCAACCCAGTACCAGGCATAAAATAAATGCTCAAGAAATATTTATTGAAAGAGTAAACAGATAGATCATTAGAGCACATAAACACTAAGTTCCCTTTCTTTTTTCTTCATTCACTTTTGTGACTCAGTATTGTAAAATGGACGTTCTAGAAGGCTGGAAAGGTGGAGAGAGGAAAGCTGTATTGTTCAGGGTACATAGATATCAATCTCTTCCCCTCTCCTCCCAGCGCCTCCACTTGCTCCTGCTGAGCTTGTTTCCTTAACCAGGAAGACACTTGCTTCTAAACTCCTTGAATGGAAGTAACAGATTGTTGATGTAGTTTTCCCAGAATGGTGGTGTAACCTTTGAGTATAAAAGTCATTCTTTGATAAAACAAAGGTTGAGCTTCTCAGATCCTGCCGGAGGGTTCTTTGAATGGTCATTATTGCTGTCGTAGTTCTGCTCCTGACTCTGGGGACGGAAGGAAGCTAAGTTGAGATACGTCCCTTCAACCATTTAAGCACAGAACTATTACTACATAAAACAATTAGTTAAACTTCAGTGGACAGAGGCAGATGGAATTAAAGAATGGTGTATACTTGAGAATAATTGATACTCCTTCTGGGTTAGTATTACTTTATAAATCTAGAACACAATAGAGGGAGGAAATATTTCTGCAGTGTTTGAGAGTAAAGTATTCCTTCAAGGTTGAATGTAGGAAATATGAAATAAATTTTGTGATTGTGTATACATACTAACCTAAAACTTGGTGAGTTTTTTATTGTTTTCTCATGCTTATTGCACACTTACTAAGGAAGGGCTGTGATTGTGTTATTTTCATTTCATCAAATTAATAATAGTTCAAAATTTTCTATTATATACATGTCACTATTTTGTGGACTGTTTTGCAAATGCTTAGTTTGTCAATGAACAGTAACCTGGAATATAACCAACATGACATCTTGCTTGTTATTCTGTCTGGCATTGAGCTTGACAATTCATGTTATGATCAATGCCAGTTTTCTAATTATTTCTCTTCCTCTGATATTTCAAAATGACAGAATAAAAAGCATAATTGAATTGATTTAGTACTTGAAATAAAGTAGCAATAGTAGCTTACTGCACTTGATAATAAAAAAGAATTTAAGGGGCCAGCCTGGTGGTGTTGTGGTTAAGTTCGCACGCTCCGCCTCGGTGGCCTGGGGATTGTCTACTTATTCATTTGAGCTAGTTTATGACTTCAGTTTCCTTCCCTATTAGTTAACCCATGTGTACTAAATTTGTATGTTGCATTGCATTATTTTATACAGTGAAAATGGAAACTGGACCAAACATTTAATTAGGTAATATACTATCATTCTATAAAGATTCTGTCTTAAGTGAGATTCCTGAGAAAAAGAACATGCATCAGGGATTTGGGCCATATGATTTATTGAGAAAATGCTCTTCAGGGAAACCTGTAAGGAGATGAGAGAAGTAGGAGAGAGAATAGGGGGAGCTAAGCAAAGATGTGGTCATAGGGCCTCAAGTGAGGTCTACCCTTGGCCTGATCCCCTGGGCAGGTCTTAATGTTCTTGGGGAATGGGGTGTACCAGTAGGCAACAAGGATCTAGGCAGGGCGCCGACATGGACTACCACACAGACAAAACCCAAGGACAGGAGACTTAATGGCACACATAATTGCCAAAAAACATTGCCAGTTCTTTTATCCTCTGATTGAAACAGAGTATACAAGAGGAATAATTTTTTACATTTCCTTTTTATTCATTAGAAAATGTAGAGGGAACCAAATATGGTCATTTTGCCTTTGCATGTATAAATATTTTAATGTCTCTATAAATAATTTAGCATTGTGTTTCATGTTCCTTCAAAATAATAAGTTCTCACTAAAAAATTAATAAAGTCTAACCTCCTATTTTCAGATAGCATCACAAATGGTGATTGAGGGTCTTTTAATTGTCAGGTCTGTTGGATTTTTAAAGTATTAACAGAATATGATGTGAAATAAAAAAGGATTTCTGAGTAAAAAAGGTTGTAGTATAGCATGTAGATACTTAAGAACAGAAGCACAAATTCTCACTCTGCTATGTCTCCTAAATTCAACGTCTATCAAAAACTCCATAGTATGTTATAGATATATTATATGCAATTTATATTCATTTATTAAAAATTTATGGAATACATTATTCTAAGAGTATGAAAAGCATCTAGGAAAGTATATTGAATTGAACTACATTAAGATGTGAAAGACACGAAGGACCTCACTGATAAAAAGACCCTCCCATTAGAGGCAGGAGATGCTTGCTTTTCCTCTTTTCCATCCCCAACTCAATTTTAGTGCTTTTTACTTCCATTATACTTTACTTCTGTTACTTGGTTTATACTTCCTCAAGGCAGGTGTCCTTTTTGTCCATACATTCTTTATGATTTTCCTAACATGATGAAAAACTTTAAATAAAAGCCAGGACATAGTGATATTTGATTTTTTTTTTCCTTCTGAAAGTCAATAATATAATGAAATGAGTGCTGGTTGTTAATATTAGCTCGGATTAGAACTTGAAAAAGGAAGCTGTATACTTCTTTTTGTAGTAATTTTACAAGTAGTTGGATCATTCCCCTTATACGTTTCTTTTACTTTTTATTTAATGTGTCCTCCTGTGAGCCAAACACTATTGTGTGTGTGTGTGTGTGCACGTGTTTCCAAACATTTAGTTTCCAAACATTTTGATGTTTTCAACTACTATACTACCCTGCTAAGGTAAATCATTTTCTTGGGACTATTTAATCATAGATCTTAATAAGACATGGGATATAGACATAGAAGTTGCTTTGATACTTTTTTGTGCCAGCATGTCAATAAAATCTGTTGAATTTTGTCTTCAGTTGAGAGGAGGGGAGTGCATATCTTTTCAGGTCCTAAGTGATAATGCATCACATCCCAGCCAAACTATGACTTTTAAACTTTAGAAAACTTAGCTTTTATTCCTATGCCCTTTTAGCAAATATAGGTGGTTGAAAGCATCTTATTTCTGGGACTGGAAGAAAGTGAAAGAATAGCTTTGTGTTATACTATCATTAAGACAGATATTGTAATTCCTGGTTATTTAAGTGCTAAGTGTTTTGTTTATTTGGAATTGCTATCCTTTAGCAGTTGTTTGCCCCGAGGATTTTTAGAGCACTGAAGATTTTTATATTCATGGTATCTGTTGCATTTGTAGTTAAATGTTCTATAAACATCAAAAGGAAATTTATAGCAATAAAGTTCCTGGTACTTATGGTTTGTGGTTGTTGCTTTATAAAAGCTGTTGCATCATGTTTCAAGAGACTGAAGAACTCAAGTGAACAGAGGGACTATTTTGATAACGAATGGTTAAATAAAATCATGTTTGGCATATATCCTTCTCTGTTCTTATTTATCTGAAGGCTGATTGGGAAAAAAAGAACTCCCTTTCGCCCTGGCGGACAAAATATGTTAAGGCTGATCCAAGACATGGATCTGACTCAGTATCCTTCACTAGACTACCAAGTGGCTCAATGAAACATCTTAAGTAGCTTTGTGAACATGACATTGCACAAGGAAAGGAGTCAATTAAGCATACAATAGTAATGGAAATTACTAGTTCAGTATTAATACCAAATAAATATCTTTGACATCTCCAAAGATATCGAATACAACAGAAGGGTAGGTCCACATGCGTAGTTTATTTAATGCTGTATACCAGGGCTCACAGAAAGTTAGGACAGCACATGTACCAAGTTAAAACTTCCAAACTGTTCTTGACTACTATGCAGACGATATGTGAGAAGTAATGCCTGATGAGTCGAGTGCGTGAGATGAAATAGGAGAGAAGCCGTCTGTTTTCATTGAAAAGAATAGCACATTTCGTAAAGGTTTTTAAAATACGCCATAAAAGATACTGTGAACCTGTAGCTATTGAAGAAAAATGAAAGCTAGTAATTTTCAAGATCTGAGTACTTTTTTCTTTGACTTTGGTTATAATTAATTTCTATTTGGCATTTTCAATTTCCACTAGAGGTCATAGAATCAACGGAAGATTTTTGATGAATCTAAGTGCAGATTTTAAAAAAATGCGTTTTTATTTTGCTTAAATAAAAAATTAGCAAAATGAACCAATATTCTGCCTAACCAGATGCTGTCTATCTAAACTCATTCATTCTGTGAATGAATATTTACTTATACAGTGATCTTATAATTTACTATACAAGCTTATTGTACAATGCTTTTGAATATTAAAAGGGGGCTAAGTATAATTAAAATTATATATTTGTTAAAATATTTATTTATTGACCAAAAAATTGATTTTACTATTTTGGTAGAAATATAAAATGTCTTTTCAAAGACCATTTAAAAATTCATTTTCTAAATTATGAAAATAATGTATATACAAAATGAATGTTAGCACTATTTTAGCCCCCAAAAAACTCATCAAATAGGTTGTCTCTATGTTATTTTTGAATATTTTACCTAATTTTGATGCTGCAAAGTTACAGACCTTTAGCAGTCCAAGGCCCTTCTGACAGTCTTGCTCACTTATTCATTAATCTTCTTTAGATTTATGAAGAATTTAGATTTAGATTTATGAAGGATTACTCACTTTATGAATATATACTAATTACCTACAGAATAACAAATGAGTGAGGGAATAAACATTAGAATATATTAAATATGGTAAAAATGGAGTTATAATATCATTGCATGTAAAGTTAACTTCCCTTCATTAAAGGACTCTCATTCAGAGCCTTGCCCCAGTCAGCCCTTTCCAAGACTTGCTGGAATGGCGAGTACTTGTCCTGTGTAGCAGTTGATGTCCCATAATATCTTTTGGTCTACTCATATCTTCCCAGCCTTCTTTCAGCATCCTAAGTCATCAATTTGTGGTGAGGTTTTACTAAGTGACAGTAGTTTTCTGTGTTAAACTTGCATAAATAATAAACACTGGATTTGCAAATTCAAATGCCCTGAGGGCCAGGCTGATCTAGTAAAAGTGTGAAACATCTGGTATGAGATAAAAGGATGTGTGTGAAAGGGAGGGGGGAGCTGTGTTGAACCAGAGAGCATATTCCCTATGAAGAAGCATCAAAATTCAGTTTAGTACAAAAATATCAAGAATGTGGAGTAGAATATAACTTCAACACAAATTCTGCCCACTGGTCTTCTGTTTCATGCTTTATAAACAGGGGGCATTAAGCTCGAAACTGACACATGACATGAATGTAGAAAGATCAGCGTGAGGAGTGAATTTTGGGCATGTGCTGTTCTGGAACATCTCTATCACACCTCATAAACTTGTCCATTCTCTAAAGGGTTGGTTCTCCCCATTTTGTTATGACCACAAGATGCAGGGGAGACAAGAGCTCCCTGTACTCTAATCATAGCTGCCTTGTATGAACAACCAGAGTCCTTGTACCACTTAGCACTCATTCCACCCAAACATTTAAGGCTCAAGTGGGCAAAAAACATTTTTGTAATAGCACTTTCTGAAGTGTTAATGAAATGCTTGTTATTACGGTCAGGTTAGCCCTTACCAGCATGGGTGCAGAGAGACCTAACAGCTCATGCTGTATTTGTTGACTGACTGACTAGCTTTGCTTTATCATAAGGAAATGGTATGCAGATGGGTACTTAATGAATATGCATTGTGGAAATCTAAAATGAATACAAATAACATTAAAGTGTCAGTATTTACAAAGCTCTTAGGCAGTTTCTTTATAGATATAATGAACCAAGTTTATTGTTTTGTTGGTTGTCCCAATCAGTTTGTACCTGAATTCCATAAGGCAGTGGTTCCCAAATTTGTCTTTCATTGGAATCACCTGGGGAGCATCCACGATGACTGGTGTCTGTGTCCCCCTCCCAGAGAGTGTGATTTAATTTGTCTGGATTGTAGCCTGGGTGTTGGAATTTTTAAAAGGTTCCCAGAGAGTCTAATATGCAGACATGTTGGGGACCATTTCTGTAAGGTGATTCCAGGAAGTTTGGCATGGGAATATTTTGACATATGCTCTGGGGTCATAACCATCTGATGTGAAAGCTGAAGGGAAACCAAGGAGAGGAATCTTTTGGTGCTGAGAGACTACAACAGAGAAGAAAGCATGAAGGCAAAGATGGGTGAGAGGAGGGCTGGCTTCCTCATGGAGTACCAGCACCTTGAGGGCCCACACGTCGCCACAGGGCAATGTAAGTGCTCAGTTAATTTTACCTAGCCTCTGGTGCTAAGTCCACAGCTCTATTTGGGCTTCTTCCAGAGTGGCTTTGACTATGATTCCTTCTGATGCTCAGTGAATTCCCCTTTAAGTATACCTACCTTGTTAAAAAGCTGACCAATATCCCTATGCTCTGGGCTTTGGCTCAAATTATTCAAGCAGTTTCCCTTTCCAGATATTAGGACAGGCATCCCCCACCTCCTGCTAGCTCATAATATAGAGAAGAACAGTCATGCCATAATTTTTCCTATTCCATTTTTTTTTTAAATGTATGCTTTTTGGTGAGGAAGGTTGGCCATGAGCTAACATCTGTTGCCAATCTTCCTCTTATTTTTTTTTTTCTCCCCAAAGCTCCAGTACAAAGTTGTATATACTAGTTGTAAGGCATTCTAGTTCTTCTATGTAGGATGCCGCCACAGCATGGCTTGATGACCCATGTGTATGTCCACACCCAGGATCTGAACCAGCAAACCCCAGGCCACCAAAGCACAGCGTGCAAACTTAACCATCTGCCAAGGGGCCAGGCCGCTAATTTTTCCTATTCTAATACAGTGTCATCTACATGAGCTTCCTTCTGATCCACCCTCCCACCAGCAAATGATCTGTACCTCCAGTTCGCCATGTGCTTTAATTTGATTCTTTACCTCTCATTAAATGTTAGGAAGTATTATTGTCATTTACCCAGGGGGTGGCTTACTTTTAGTAATTATTACTTAGAGAATATGGCTGCGAACTGCTGTGAGATAAAAGATAAAGCACATGGAATTATAACTGTTAATATTGTTAGTGTTACTTAATTTAAAAAATTACGGTGTTTCATAAATGAGAACATCTTACAATGTAGTTTGCAATTTGCATTTTCTGAATGAAGACTTTTTACTAATTTTAACATCTTTTTATTTTTGCTCTACTGTCATTCCCACAGCTCAGCCAAACAGGAACTAATACCAAGATTGTATAGTCACTATTTTTCATAGCAAACTATGTATTTGTAGGGGAGGAGGACATTTCCTCTCCCCAAATGGGGGTTCGTCTGGCTGGAGAACGAATTAAATTCACATGAGACAGAATAGCAAGAGAAAATTAAACAAAGCTTTAATGAGGAACCATGGCCCGGGGCCTTTCTTCCCGAAGGAAGAAAGGGCACCGAAGAAGTGGGGTGCACATAGTGGTTATATAGCCCCCAAACGGGGTGTTTCACATGTGATTGAAAAGTCCCTTTTACAATAGTCACGAGGCTGCTCTGTCAGCACAGCGCTTGATGGAAACGGCAGATAGGTCTGCTGTCTCAGTGAGCGCCGCAGGGTGGCAGGTGTGTTGCCTCGGGCTGGGGGGTGTCACAGATGAGTGCCGCAATCGCAATCGGTTCCCAGCCTAAAGAAAGATGCTTAATCTTTAAGGAGATGCCAACGTTGGGAGGGGGAGGGAAGTCAGTTACAGGAGGTTACCAGACTAGCACAATAAAATGCAGATTTTAAGTCCTTGCCTTTGGTATTGATTAAGAGTTTTGGAGAGTAGGTCATCTCCTGTCTTCTTCCTGGTACAGAGAGGGAGGCAGCTTTTACAGATAGAGATTTACCTTACAAATGTAAATGTGTCCTAAGGAAGGGCAAGTTCCATTCCTCAGAGCCTCCTTCCCTGTCCCAGTTTATCAAAAGCAATGAGCCTCAAATAATCCTGATGCCAAAGAGACATATCTTGGGGTGGCCAACTCCAGGTCCCCACATATTTAAGTGAGGATCTTTTTAATGAGGTCAGCTTTAAGTAGGTCTCTCTAAATTATAAATATACCTGATGTTAATGTTATGTCACTTGCCAGAATTTCCACTGCTTATAGGAATTAAGATATAAATTATGTTTAGTGATGAAAATTCACAATAAGTTTATGTTCTTTAAGGAATACTTATATTTCAGATATGCTTTCCAAAAGATGACAAGATAGTCTTGACTGGATAAATCATAGTCCCTATTTGCTAAAATAAGTGACTAAAAAGCAGTGTTGAAAAATGCTGAATTTTAAAATATAATCTTGACACAAAGTAGATAATTTGAGCTTTTAACTGCCTTAAAAACTGTCTCATAATTGTCCCTTCTGATGGGCCCTGAGTTCCAAATAGTATTAGAGTTGCTTTACCTGTATTAAAGGTAAAAATAAGACCCTCATTTAAATAGTTTTCTTGCCATACACTTTTAGTACTGTTTATTTTAGTATAGTCCAGGTTGCAGATTTTATTAAAATACTAATTTTATATTCTTTAAAATGGATTTTATGTAGAAACATATAAAAGGGAGGGAGTTTGGCCCATGCATGCCATTCAGGAAGCAAACTTTGGAAGCAGATGAGTAAAAATGGCATTTTCCTAGTCAATGACAACGATCAGGAACCTCTCCTCTGATTTTCCTGCTGTGTTATGTTTCTAGAACAGTTCACTGACTTGTCTAGAAAAGTAAAGCTTGGAGTCAATTAAGGTGTGACAACAAAGGAATTCACTAGCAAACTCAGGGGAATCATAAGGTAAGGTAAATGTAGATTTTAATTCGGAAGTTTTGAGAAAACAGCTGCGCAAGAACAACAACTTTTGATGTGAAGTGGATCTTGACAGAAGCTCAGATCCCTGATATTCCAGTACTGTTCATTTGTCAACATAAAGGCGAGATAGAGTCTTATGGGATTAAGCAAACTCCATGGCAAAAAATATAGTTTGACATTTCTTGAAAGCACTTGACAAGGCTCCACATAAAATTATATTGCTATTCTTCTCAGCTAAGAGAAGATTTTTAAGGGAGGCTGAGTTCTTTTATTCAAATTCAAATTTATTCTTTGGTTGCCATGGCATCCTAAAAAAATTAATGATATATTGTTGAGTTTTAAATGTTGGGTATGGGGTGTTTTAATGCAGATGGAAAATAATAAACTTTAGAAATATTGTAAAAATTAAATTGCATTTGGGAACTTTCAAAAAAAATTAGCAAGTCCTGAAAAAGTCAGTTACAGAGATTCTAGACAATAGGAAAAATGATTGTTGACCGTGTTGTCAATAGCTGTCAGTGTCTGACCTGCTCTTTGGCATCCTTGCTGTGGTACAGCTGGCTGACAGATTGTAGCTAATGTGCAAGTGGAGAAGGAAGGTGGCAAGGAGGAGCAAGGGTTACATAGTACAAGATGCCAACAGCCTAAGAGACTGGGGTGATGCGTGTGTGATGCTAGTGCTTGTGAGAGGAAGAGATGTGTGGGGAAGTCTGCGGTAATTGGGATGATTGGGATGGGAGGGGGGTAAATGGAAAATATTTAATGGAGAGAGAATTGGAGGGAATTGTGTAGGTCCTGGAATAACATTTCATCAGTGGGGGCAGTGAGTGGCAATCATTGTTAATCACCAATTATTGTGGCTATTGAATGTGAAAGGCTGGTACCTGTAGAGCTTCAGAATGTTAAGTGGCTCTCTTCAGATGTGGTGTCTGATCCTGCCTTCAAATCCCTGCCCTCTTCTTGGCTTTTCCTCCCCTTTGAGAAACGTTACTTGCCAGCTTGTTGGACACTAGCTCTTGTTCTCTTTTCCTGCAGAAACAACAGACTACAATGTCCAATCACATTATTTACACCTTAAAGACCTTTTTTTTAAAAAAAAGCAAAAACTGCAGATGGTTTAGTTTTCTAAAATGCAAAGGTGTGAATGGTTAATCAGGCTGAAACAATTGCAGAGCTGTTCTTTTGAAAGCTTACCAAATGCCAGTCTCACTTTTGATGTTGGCATTTTTTTTCCCTGAACAGTGGGTCCATAATTTTTAATGAAGGGTTTGCCCATCCATGCTTGAAATTCATGAGTATAATGTGCAGCCAGATAATCACAAGATTTGATGTCAAACTGTGAGGCATATAATTTCTGCATGCCTGTGAATTAGCACTTGATCCCCTAAAATATGTTTACCGTTGTCCCTGAACATATTATTAAAAGTAAAAATGCTGACAAAATTATTATTAATTACTTTGTAACTTTGTTGAGATCATCAACAGAATGAACTTAATTGGGATGGTTCTTGAGGTACTAAAAGTAACTTAAAAAAAGAATCCAAGCTCCAGATGCCTGGTGAGGAACAAAGTGCTGATGTGGAAATGACAGAGACGGCACAGAAACAAATGTCGGCAATTTAGGGAAACGCCAGTCTCCACCCAGGTTCCTAGTTTCAGATCAGAGAGCGGATGAAAACACAAAAACCCTGGCCAAGGGAAGACTGAGAGAGAAGTGGCAGATTGTAAATTAGCAGGACCCTGCCACCAACCTGGAAAACAGCATGACATTTCCTGAAGGTGTTCCAGGGATAAAAATAAATACTGAGAATGTGTAGATGGCCAAGCCGCTCCCTGGAGTAAGGCTCATGCATCTGTAAGCAGCATTAACTCTTTTAAATCACCAAATCAATTATGTCCTTTTATTGATCATCTAATTACTTTGTTCATGTGTTAAGTAAAGTTTTTCTATATGTATATATGTGTGTGTATGTAAATATACACATATTTATATAATTCACATACAGAAAGTTACTATAAAAATCCAGGTTTCAGGGCCGACCCTATGGTGTAGTGGTTAAGTTCGGTACCCTCTGCTTCTGCAGCCTGAGTTCATGGGTTCGGATCCCAGGCACGAAGCCACACAACTTGTCAGCCGTGCTATGGTGATGACCCACATACAAAATAGAGGAAGACTGGCACAGATGTTAGCTCAGGGCTACTCTTCCTCAAGCAAAAAAGGAGGGAGATTGGCAACAGATGTTAGCTCAGGGCGAATCTTCCTCAGCAAAAAAAAAAAAAAAAGAAAGAAAGAAAGAAAAAATCCAGGTTTCTCCACTTTTCCCTTCCCTTTTAACAATTTTATTTAAAAAAATAAATGATAAAGGGGAATGCTTGATTACAGTGTATAGTAATCCATCAATGAAGCTTAATTTAAGAAAGTGCTATTCATTTTATTAAAAATTTGAATTATACATAATTCTCCAGGATTACAACTATTGAATAATATTGGACTTCATTGTATTGTTTAAGAAATTAATCTGTCAATGCCCCAATTCATATTGGTGATTCAAAAGGAATTATAGTAGCTGTCATAGTAACAACAACGTATAAAATTTATTGAGTGCCTGTGTCAGAACCACTTCTAAATTTTTTAAATCTGTTGAGTTATTTAGACCCAATACTATTAGGTATATTTACTATTATTCCCATTTTATAGTTGAAGAAATGGACACATTGTGTGCCAAAGGTTACACAGTTATTGATTATGATCAAGAGGTTTCATGAGCCTTGGGCAATGGGGTTATTTATGGATGTTGAGTAAGACCTCTTTTATTTGACACCAAAAATACATTTTTTCCCTACTTAACATTTAGCATAGTGCAACTTAATCCCTGGAAGTTTGTGGTTATAACTGTGTTTTCATGAAAAGGTTTCTGAAGTTTGTTGTGTATGTCCCTATCTTAATAAACAAAAAAAACGATAAAGATGAGTTAACCTTTTTAAATTTGTAGTGGAAAGAATGTTGAATTTTACCTAGAGCTGGGTTCAAATTTCAATCTTGTAACTTAGAAATTCTATGACCTGGGCCTTAGTTTCCTGTTAGTAAGGTGAACGGATACATACATCCTTGTACTTAGCATGGAACGTGGGTCACAGCAGACTGTCATAAATGCTAGCTGCTCTTGTTGTTTTTATTGCTCCCATTTCCTTAAAAGGAAAGTAAGAACAGTGTCCACTTTATGGGAGTTTTGTGAATTAAATCAGTAGAATTGTTTATGCTCTCATTTCTAAATGCATGTGTGCGTTGACACACCCTAGCACATGCTGAGTAGTTAACATTCAATAGCATATAGATTAAGGGCGTTAGGGAGTTAATGCAGGCAGAGCCCTTAGAAAAATGCCCAGCACATAGGAAGCACTGACTACATCTTAGCTATTGTTATTACTATAGTAATAGTATCATTTAGTTTCCATCCTTCTGTTCGCTGTCCTTTATATTTACTCCCTATTCTTGTTGATTTATGGTTATGGTAGATTAATTCATTGATTAATTTTTATTGAATGCCTAGTTGTGCCAGGTGATGTGTTAAATCCTGATCACCAAGATCCGTAATTCAGGAAGGTAGGAATTATGTGGTGAGGGAGGTGGTGAGATCAAACTATCCATGTTGATCTGAAGCATCTAGGGAACATCAGGGTAGAGGAGTATAGGCAACAATTGGATATAGAAATTAAATTGGACTCTATACAGTTTGGGAATCATCAGAATGTGTCTATTATTTGAAAGCTCTGTTATTTGAAACTCACTAAAGTGAGATTAAAGAGTGAGAAAAACAGTATGCTATATTGGAGGTCCAGAGAATATGGACATTCTAGAGAACTACATATAAAAATAACTAAAAATGAAACTGAGAATGAATAGTCAGAGATATAAGAAGAGAAGCACAGCAACTTTAAGCACTATATGTGGATGGAGCGTTTGTGGTCCACCTTGTCCTTCAAATGCCCCTTCACTTCTACAACAGTTGACACAGTGTCCCTTCTTTAGACCTTCGTACAAATTTGGGCTGGGTGCTGCCTCTTGGTCCCACTCTCCCCACTTCCTACAACTCCTCTGTGAAACAATCTGAGTTCTCTCCAGGAGTGGCAGTTGCCACCCTGACTTAACGGTGCATTTTTCCCCCTCCCTAGAGCTGAGTAGTGTTGGACAAAACAACTTGTCTCTGATCTTTTCCATTAGAGCTACTCCTACATCTGTCACTCAACTTGTCTCTTTGCTCCTCATGATCTGACCTAATGCATATCTATTAATTGGCTGCTGGGGCTGCCCTGGTTCAGAAGCTTATGTTGCCAAAACCTTACTGCTCTCACAAGTTGCTATTATATTGTCTCCTTTTTTTCCTATTCCTTCCAGATGTATCTGTTTACTGGAGCATTAAGACTGAATGAATGAGTACATAAATGAGGTTATGATAGTTCTCAGATTGAATGAATACTGATCACGCAGTGGCCCTTACACTTGTTCCATTGAAATTCCATTGAAAATGTCTCTGATATCATCTTGCCACCATTTCATAAAGGTAGACTAATGTGCATTTAGTTATATGATCTTCTGATGGGTGTTACATGCTTGCCTTTCTAAAAATTAATTATTTTTGCTCAGCATCATTAATCATCAGGGAAATGCAAATAAAAACCACAATGAGATATCCTCTCACACCTATTAGGATGGCTCTTACTAAAAAGACAAGAAATAACAAGTGTTGGCAAAGATGTGGAGAAAAGGTCACCCTTGTGCAGTGTTGGTGGCAATGTAAATTGGTGCAGCCACTATGGAAAACAGTATGGAGGTTCCTGCAAAACTTAAAAATAGAACTGCCATATGATGCAGCAATTTTACTTCTGGGTATTTATCCCAAGAAAACAAAAACACTAACTCAAAAAGATATATGCCCTTCCATGTTCATTGCAACATTATTTACAATAGCCAAAATATGGAAACAACCTAAGTGTCCATGGATGGATGAATGGATAAAGAAGTTGTGATATATATTTATATAATGAAATATTATTCAGCCATAAAAAAGAATGAAATCTTGCCATTTGCAACAACGTGGATGGACCTTGAGGGAACTCTGTTAAGTGAAAAAAGTCAAGCAGAGAAAGACAAGTACCATATGATCTCTCTTATATGAAGAATAAAACAAAAATCAAGCTCATAGATGCAAAGATCAGATTGGTAGTTGCAAGAGGCAAGGGGTGGGAGAAATGGGTGAACTGTTTTTTTCTTATTTTAAATAAATTGAATAAAAGATTTAAAAAATAATTATTGAATCAAAGATTTTTTAAAAAGCTTCTTCCGAGTGATTTTTGTACCCTAGAAAAGTTTTCACTGATGCTATCAGTGTATTTTGACTGGTCAGCAGCATTGGGTAAATCCATATGGGTAATTCCTACAGTACCAGCCTGTGGACCAAGGACGCCTCCTGTGCAGCCTTAGCCCTCTCTTCTGGCTCACTTCCGTGTTTATTGAAGAGTCTTGGAGAAGGCATCTACCATTTGAAATCAGCTGGGAAACTTTAGAGATGGCTTGCTACAAAGTTTACATATTCTTTGGAAGAAAGAGAACAATTTAGCAAATCCATAATGTTTGCATTTTAACAGAAGTCTAGATACCAGCTGCACTTAAGAAATAAGATTACAAATCTTCAGCAGTGACTGCATCATTTTTAAATTGCTCACTGAGGCTTTTCATACATTCTTAATACCTTTTGTCCGCAAGATGATTCCATGACGTAACATTTAGGGACACGGAGAGCTTAAAAATGCTCTAAAATCAACTTTTTTTCAGCATGAGCTCTACCTTTATCAAACAGTAGCATAAAATTACTATCTCTAGCTAAGTCTGCATTTCTGAAATGATCTTTCACTGAAGTTACAAGAAGATAACAGAATCAGTCAGTAAGTAAATTCTTTTCTTTGCGTGCTTTGCCTTAGAAGCAATAGATAGATGTGTGACACTTTTGAAAGCAGTATGATAAAGATTTTTGATAGTCACCAGTTTTATTTGTGATAATTTATAGCATTCGAATATGAAAAGAGAAAAACTAAGCCTATTTGACTTAAGCCAGAATGGTGATTGAAAAAACTGTTTTACTGACTCTTCTCAGAATGAAATGGTGAGTGTCACCCAAACGTACTAATTTCAATAGCATTGTTGCATTACCATTGATTAGCCAGTGTTCAGACATGGGAGCTCTAAAATGTAACATTCTAGGTAGCATCCTGATTACTTTTTGTATTTTAAGACACACATATCTAATCTAATGGCATTTATAATTATTGAAGCCATACATCATAATACGCCAAGTCAATTGGATTTTTTGTCAAGTGTTTTCTTGTTTTCATTTAGCATTGAGCCTTAGATTACAGCAATTTCATTTTCTCCCTTCCCAGATGAAAGGGATCTCGAGTTAATTGAACTGACTCCCAACAGTCCTGGGGGCATAGGGTAGGAGCTAGAGTGGGATTGGGCGTAATGCCTTCTCCATCCCCCATGGTCCTGGAATGAATGGAATGTACAGTGGGATGAGAGAGACCTGACAGAACCAAGGGGTAGAAACATAAACCAAAGCCACAGAACTGTACCATTCGGAGCACCTGGACAAAAACCCTGGTCAAAGACGACAGGATGGAAATACAGAATGAGAGTTTTGAAATGGAAGAAATAACCTGGGAAGATTTCTTAAGCTCTGGAGCATAATGAGGATTTCTGAATTAGGGGCTAGCAGTCTTAGTCTTGGTAGGGTGCACAGTGGAAACAGAAGGTATGAACACAGAACCTGTCAGTACTATTGAGAATCGCTTAAACCAGGGTTTGGATGGTATATTTTAACCACGTGGCTATAGTGCTAACACCTTCGATTGAGTAAAAAACACCCTCAAGCTACAAAAATGAACATTTTGAGGGGTTATTCCAGTAATTTTTGTGGAAGGAATGAACTTTCATGTTGTGTTTAGACCAGATATGCCAAAGTCAACTTGAATCTCCTTAATGCAAACCATCTTCAGGGGCTCGTGAGCCTAAACATTGACAATGCTTGCAGGTTAGCAACGAGTTCAGTCTCTATGGGGTGAATTACACAAGACAGGGCTGTTTCTAAGTAGACAAATCAACTTTTCTCAAATAAACATGTTTTACTACTAATGTGGCCATGTGGCTACAAGCCTTGCAGTTAAAAGATTATATTTATTAGTCCTCTAGTCACTCTTCTGTTCACAAAAATGTAAGCATTCTGCAAAATCTTCTTCCTTATTGAATGAATAAGAGCAATTTCAGCACAGAATTCTCCAAGTACTCTTTCTTTGAAATTAGCCTCCCTACTCAAGTTTGCAAGACTTCCTATCAAACAGGGAAATAACTTAAAAACATAACCAGAGTCTGTCAAAATTTAAAGCCTATAATTTTTGTCTCCATACTGGTGTTGTATCTAGCCCATTGTAGTTGCTCAATAAATGTTTGTCAAATAGACATTCTTAGAAACATTGCCACATGTTCTGTAGGGTTCTTACATCTTTCTTCTACTTGAGTTTCCCAGAAGTTTGAGATCCATACACTAGGATATCTCCTAGACTATTTCTTTCTGAATGTATTTTTATGTGAAGTTATATGCATTAGAATGTACTTTATTGTATTAGAGATTAATTTGTTGTATACCATAGTGAATATCTCCATAAATAGTTCTACTGTCAAATCCTTGAGCGTAACAATACAGAATGCATTGTAACCCTATTAGATGTATAGAATTTGTCTTATATTAAATAACCCCCCTCAGACCAATACAGCTTTTCAGATGCTTAGGCACTGTCCTCTTGCCCCAATAATATTGGAGATTTACAATATAGAAAAAATATAAACTGTGGAATCAGATCATCGGGGTTCTGGCTTCAGCTCTGCCACTCTCTGTAGTAAGTTATGTAGCCTTGTTGAGTCTTCATTTCTTCCCCAGAAGAGGAAAGAAAATGATGTGTCCAGGCAGCAGTTCTGAGGTTTGCATTACCTACTACAGGTCAGAATACACACAACACAGGTGTGTAGTTCAGTGCCTAGCAGAGTCAGAAGTAAAAGAAAAATTATTTACTCTCCTCTTGAAAGTTCCAGACTGTCTTTTTATTTCCTAAGTTCCTATATTCAGTTACAGTAAGTAGAAAAATCCCGGACCTGCAGGATTGATGGCTGCCTTGGAGAACCTTCTGCTGTGACTATTTTTCTCCAAAAGCATTTTATTTGTACAAGAAATATATGGGTGTTATTGAAACAATGAAAAATAAAAAAGAAGGAAAAAAATTCGCTCGTATTCCTATCTCCATGAGAAAATCACAGTTAACATTTGATTTCTTTTAAAATTTTTATGCGTTTGTACATTATTATTATTACACTTTAATGTTATATTAAATTATATTATTTGGCATAATAATGTGAGCATTTTACACATTGTTATTAAGATCTCTTTAATGACTGCATCATAACTCTGTGATCATAACCTAGTTCAATTAACCATTATTTCATTGTGAGGCATTTAGGCTCTTTCCAGGGCTGTGCTGTTCTAAATAATGATGAATGTTGTGTGTGAAGCTTTTCAATTTTTCGTGTTATTTTCTTGATACATATTCCCCAAATTAGAACTTCTTCTTTTTAAAGATTTTATTTTTTTTTCCTTTTTCTCCCCAAAGCCCCCTGGTACATAGTTGTATATTCTTCGTTGTGGATCCTTCTAGTTGTGGCACATGGGACGCCACCTCAGCGTGGCTCGATGAGCAGTGCCATGTTCGCGCCCAGGATTCGAACTGACGAAACACTGGGCCGCCTGCAGCGGAGCGCGTGAACTTAACCACTTGGCCATGGGGCCGGCCCCCCAAATTAGAACTTTTGAACCAAAAAATATGTACTTAAATTCTTGTATTGTGGTAAAATATACATAACATTAAATTTATCATTTTAACCACTGTAAAATGTACAGTTCAGTGACATTAATCATCCCCATTCTTGTGGAACCATCGCCACCATTAATCTCCACAACTTTTTCATCTTTCCAAAATGAAACTCTATATCCATTAAACAATAACTCTCCATTTTCTCCAACCCCTAGCCTCTGGCAAGTGCTATTCTACTTTCTATCTCTATGAATTTGACTGCTCTAGGTAGTTCATGTAAGTGGAATCATACAATATTTGTCTTTTTGTGACTGTCTTATTTCACTTAGCATAATATTCTCAAGGTTCATCGATGTTGTAGCATGTGCCAGAATTTCTTTCCTTTGGTAAGGTTGAATGAATAATATTCCATTGTGTGTAGATACCACATTTTGTTTATCCATTCATCTACTGATAGATATTTGGGTTGTTTCCATCTTTTGGCTATTGTGAATAATGCAGCTAGGAATATTGGTGTACAGATATCTCTTCTAGTCCTTGCTTTCAATTCTTTCCCCAGAAGTGGAATTGCTGGATCATATGGTAATTCTATGTTTAACTTTTTGAGGAACCACCATACTGTTTTCTACAGCAACCATACCATTTTACATTACCTCCAGCAATGCACAAGGGTTTCATTCTTGCCAACACTTGTTATTGTCTATATTTCTTTTAAATAATAGTTGTCCTGTTGAAAGTGAAGTGATATTTCGTTGTGGTTGTCATTTGCATTTCCGTAATGATTGGTGATGTTGAGCATCTTTTCACATGCTTATTGGTCATCTATATATCTTCTTTGGAGACATGTCTAAGTCCTTTGACTATTTTTTACTCATGTTGTTTGTTTTCTGTTGTTCAGTTGTAGGAGTTCTTTATGTCTTGTAGATATTAACCCCTTATCAGATATATGATTTGCAAATATTTTCTCCCATTCCATGGGTTGCCTTTCACTGTTGATAATACCCCTTGATGCACAAAATGTTTTAATTTTGATGGAGCCCAATTTAACTGTTTTTCCTTTTATTGCCTGTGCTTTAGGTGTCATATCCAAGAAATCATTGCCAAATCCAATGTCATGAAGCTTTCCCCTCTGTTTTCTTCTGAAAGTTTTATAGCTTTAGCTCTTATACACTTAGGTTTTTCATCTGTTTTGAATTCATTTTTCTATATGATGTAAGGTAAGGGTCCAACTTCATTCTTTTGCGTGTGGATATCCAGTTTTCCCAGCAAAATTTGTTGAAAAGACTCTCCTTCCCCTGCTGAGTGGTCTTGGTGCCCTTGTAGAAAATCATTTGACCATATATTCCAGAGTTTATTTCTGGACTCTATTCTATTCCGTGGGTCTATATGTTTCTCTTTGTGCCAGTACCACACAATTTTAATTACTGTAGCTTTGTAGTAATTTTTTAAATCAGGCAGTGTGAGACCTCAAATTTTATTATTTTTTTCAAGATGAACTTTTTTTTAACCTGCATTTTCTATATAGACATGTGAACATTAATTTTAGGCCAAGAAAGGTGTAAAGAACCAGGCAAGGTCCTTTCTGTCTTCTGGAGTGAGAACCAGTGAATTTTACACCCTGATGGATCAATGCTCTCTTTTCCGTGTGATTTAAAAATTTCTTTTTGTTTTAAACTTTTTCTTTTGAAATAACTTTACACTGACAAAATAGTTTCAAAAATAATCAGAGAGTCCCTTTGTACCCTCTAACTTGCTTCCCCTAATATTAATGTTTTACATAACCATAATTCAGTTATACAAACCAGAAAATTAACATTGTTATAACCCTATTAACTAAATACAAACCTTATTCAAATTTCATCAGTTTTCCACTAATGTCTTGTTCTGTTTTAAGATCTGATCCAGAGTTCTGCATTTTCTCTCTGTCATTAATAAAAATCTTGGGAAAGATAACTTAGAGACTACACAAATATCTTATATCTCCTCAAATTTTTGCCCACTAATTTTAGCATTCATTAGTGGATTTTGCCTGAAGCAATTAGAACTGTTGTGTTTGCCTAATGCTGATTTTGCATTTCCCTTGTTTATACATTAGACTTCTTTGGAAAAGAAGAATTTTCTCTTCTCCCCCATTTATTTATGGAAAACATATCTTTTAAGCCTCTTAACTCACTTAGCCAAATTGATTCCTGAAAGATTTCTCCAAAGCCATGCTTCTTAGCAATAGTATTTAATATCAAATAAAAATCTTTTGCTCATTCAGTGGGCCAACATGTCACCTTCTCAAAAGGCTCTCTCTGACTATCTTAAGTTAGACTCCCCTCCACTCTAATATTCTCTGTGTTACAAACTGAGCACCATAGTAGAGACTATTACAAGATGTTAACTTAGAGGATGGCCAGAGACAGTCTCTTGAGACAGTAACTTTTTTGCTAAGACCATCTCTGCCTCCATCTTCACAAGGCTGACTTCTCCCTGCGAATCTCTAGATCTTTATATCGTGATCCTCCTGTGCTTCCTTGTGTCCCTCTTCTTCCTATAAGGACACCAGTCATGTTGGATTAAGGGCCTACCTTAGTCCAGTAGGACATTTTAATCAATTCTATCTGCAAAGACCCTAGTTCCAAATAAGGTCACATTCCAAGGTTCTGGGGGATAGGATTTCAACATATCTTTTGGGGGACCATAATTCAACCATAACGCTGCCTCTATTTTTGTTTGTTTTTTTTTTTTTTTACTTTTGTATACTTACCTATAGGATAAGTTTTTTGATAAGTTTCAAAATCTTTCTTGTTCTCAAATTGTCACCTTTTTAAGTAGCCTGTTCTTGTTGTATCAATGTAAAAACTTCATGTATTTTGATTAGGATATAATTGTTTTATCAATGGATTTTTAGAGTTGGAGGCCGTTTGCCCTGGTGTCTAGTCTGATTGCCTTTGAGTTAGAATGCACATTTTTCCATACATTTGTGAGATGTATGTAATTCATGAGTTGTCTACTTGACATTTGTCCTTTGATTACTTAGAACACTGGAATGTTTCTTGTTGTTATCTACCAGTTCTTAATATGGAAAATATATTAATGTTTCATCTTTCTATTTTCTGCACAAAACATCCCAATTTATTTTTGGTACTTTAAGTATTTGTTTTCATAAAATTTTTAGTTTGGATGTTGTTATATATTTCACTTTGTTCTTTGAAATTTCTTTCATAAATGTTGAGCATGGAAAGTTCTCCTTTATCAAGAGGTCAGATAAGTATTTTCCCTATATTTTCTTCTAGCTATTTATGGATGAATTTTCTTTGTTTATAAGTATCTTTAATACTTATTTGTCTTAGCTATTAAAATGATGCAATCCATATTTATGTATAAATATAAAAGCAGTGGTTAATATTTAATAAAATTCAGAAAGGGTGAAAGAGAAAGCAATTTGCTCTACCTCTGTGACTAATTGGTAGCTGCCTTTAGCATTTGGTTTATTTATTTTCAGGCTTTTTTTCCATGCAAATATTTTAAACACATTAATTAAATCTCTGTGTACAGTTTGCAGTGTCTCATTTTTCTTGACATTATGATCTCAGCATGTTATTGAACACACTTTGGAACTATTTTTTAAAGACTGACAAATGTACCATCACATGGATATACTTTAATAAAGAGGTCAGAGAACTATGGCCCGCAGGCCGAATCCAGCTTACTATTGGTTTCTGTAAATAAAGTTTCGCTGGAACACAGCCACACTCATTTGTTTACATATTGTGTGTGGCTCCTTCTATGCTACATTGGCAGAGTTGAGAAATTGTGACAGAGATTGTATAGAACAAAAATCCTAAAATATTTACTATCTAACCCTTTACAAAAAGAGTTTGCCAACCTCTGCTCTAATATACCTTACTATTCCTTGCTTTAGGTAGCATACTTCTTTTGCTTTAATATATAACATAGCAATGGAATTTTTTCTATTATATTTTTTTCTTTATCTTGGGTTTTGTTAGGCCAGAATTTTGAATACCATTAAGATAGTCATTCATTCATTTATTTGTTCCTCTATCATTCAACAAAAATGTATTGAATGTGTGCTTTATTTATTTATTTATTTTTTTAAAAGATTTTTATTTTTTCCTTTTTCTCCCCAAAGCCCCCTGGTACATAGTTGTGTATTCTTTGTTGTGGGTTCTTCTAGTTGTGGCATGTGGGACGCTGCCTCAGCGTGGTCTGATGAGCAGTGCCATGTCCGCGCCCAGGATTCGAACCAACGAAACACTGGGCCGCCTGCAGCGGAGCGCGCGAACTTAACCACTCGGCCACGGGGCCAGCCCCTTGAATGTGTGCTTTATAACTAGTACTGTGTTAGTTTCTAGGGATACACTTACAAGATATGCATGCATGGTTCTTACCTTCATGGAATTTACAATTTAGCACGGGAAACAAATATATTATGATTTGAGCATTTTGATAAGCATTGTACAGAATTTATATAATGAGATTGTCACATAGCAGAAAATCCTGGCTGAAACTAAGCAAGTCAGGTGGGGTTTCTTTAAGAAGTGATGGCACCTGAAGAATGAGAGTCAGTCAGCAGGTTGAAGAGTAGTATTGGCAACAGGAGCATGGAGTCTCAGGGAGAAGGAACAGAATGTTTGAAGATCCAAAGACAAAGATTCAGAGAAATACAAGGACCTCAAGTCACTCAGTTTTGGCCAAAGCAGCAGGAGTGAGGGGGAAATACATCTGGAGAGGTTGAAGGATGACGTTTTAAAGATTTTATTAAAAATCTAACTATTTTGAATTCTAAGGGTATAAGAAATGACTGAAGCAGATTTGCTCACTACTTTGGCTGGAAAATGGAGAATATTTTGGAGAGAGTGAAGAGTCAGTGCAGAAATATCAGTTAGGAGTTTAGGCCAGAGAAGATGGAGCTTGTGCTAAGGTGGTTACGGTGGAGACAGAAAGAAGGGGACGTATCTGAGAGATATTCTGGAGGTTGGATTGGTGAGATTTTGTGATAGCTAGCGGTGAGTGTTGAGATGGGGAGGAGCCAAGGATCTCCCAGGTCTCTGGCTTGTGAAAGTGAGTAGACTTTAGTGTCATTCACCAAGACAGGGAGCATTGGAGGAGGAGGAGTTTCTTGGGAGTGGGGATGGGGATTACGATGTTGAGTTTGAGACGGCTGAAAGATGCATAAATGTGAATATCAAATAAGAGGTGAGATAGACCAGCCCAGGCCTGAGGGCCTAGAACTCAGGCAAGAGTACAGTGTTGGAGATGCATAATGTGACATCTGTGGCCTACAGATGATTATAGACATCATGCGAGTTGGTGAGCTTTCCTGGGCGTAAAGTGTAGAGTGAGGTAAAAATGACAGCCTAGGATAAAGTCCCAAGGAATGCCACCACTTTTGGTTAGAAAAAGGATGTAGAGCTGGAAAAGGTGGATTAATAAAGACTGACAACACAAATGGGAGTAAATGTGAAGAATGATATCAGGAATCAAAGGACAATGAATTTTAAAAAGGAAAGCATGGCCAACAGTGACAAATGCTGCTGAGAAATCATGCAAGCAAAATACTGAAAGAGTGATTATGGGTTTGATTGAAATGGATGGTCTTTAGTGATATGGATGAAATTGGTTCAGCAGAGTTATGATATAGAAATCGTTTGGATATAGTTGGGTTAAGTGGGAGGTGAAGATAAGGAATAGCAAGCATAAATGATTTATTAAAATGTTTGCAAAAGAAGAGAGAGAAGGTGGAAGCTCAAGAGAGAGATGGAGCTAAAGAATGTTTTTTGTTTGTTTTACTTTTAAGAAAGAAGAAGCTTAATCTTATACATATTTCAAAACTTCTTCTTGAACACTATTACTAATTTTTGCTTTCACCATTGGCATATGAAAGTGGTTGCCTCAGTTAGGGCTAACTAGAAAAGAACATTACCATTTGTAATAGAATTTAAACTCTACTAGAGCAGGAATTTTTTTTATAATCTCTTTTGTTCTTTGCTGTATACCCATCGCCTAAAACAGTGTTTGGCACAAAGTAGGTTATTAGTAAATATCTGTGGAATGAAGGAATGAATAAATAATACATCTTTGTTAAATTGAGATGTATAAATGGTGTCTCATCATTGCTTAAGCGTGGAAGTCTTTGTTGGCTAGTGATCTCATGCATAGAGATCCCTATTAAACTGTGAACTCCTCTGTGGAAAGAGCTATGATTTGTTAATCCATGGATCCCATCATCTTTTACATGGTTTAGCATTTAATAGACTCTCCAGGGTATTTGTGCAGAATGACTAATTTTCTGCTTTACATGTGCGGGGAAAGAAGAGAGTTCAAGTAACTTAACCCAGAGTCCAGGGGACATTGGGCAGAGAGCTTGTCTTCAGCTCTTAAGATTTGGTTTATGAAACCAAAAGGAAGTGTTTTTCCCTTTTAAAATAATCCTGAATGGGAGCCAGCCCGGTGGCATAGTGGTTAAGTTTGTGTGCTCTGCTTTGGTGGTCTTGGATTTGCAGGTTCGGATCCTTGGCACAGACCTACGTACCACTCATCAAGCCCTGCTGTGGCAGCATCCCACATACAAAATAGAAGAAGATTGGCATAGATGTTAGCTCAGGGAAAATCTTCCTCAAACAAAAAGAGGAAGATAGGCAATGGATGTTGCTCAGGGCCAATCTCCCTCACCAAAACAAACAAACAAACAAAAAATCCTGTATGGAAATTAAAATCTGGTGCTCTTCACTTGACTATGGCCATTTCATTTTCCACATTATGAGGTTGCCAGTACTGGAATTCCAGTTAGTGATGGAGAAAATGCTAAATGGTCTCAAGAGAATTGAAATGCTGCCCTCAGAGAATTTATAAAACAACAGAGGAAGAGAGTGACAACGTTATGAATATAAAAAAAAATAGTAACTGAGGACTGGTACGGAATAATGGAGGACTAGCTCAGAAAGAAAAGGAGCAAAGTTGTGCATGACTCATGAGATACCTGAGGCAGTCGTGTCACTATGTTGACGAACTGCTACTCCAGCTGCATTTCTCAAATCAGCAAAAATCGAGCCACAAACCATTAAAGAGATACCGGCAGCATTTCCAGCGGAAAGCCCAGGACCGTTTCTTACAGGTTCCTTGTAGGAGCATTATATTTACAATGCAGTACAGACCATTTCAAGAGGGATATATTACTTTCGAACAGAAAGATACACAACTATTTTGAGCTAAATAGTCAAGTATCTAAATCTGCAAACTTTGCTAGATGAAAAAACAATATGCTGGGCAAAATATTAAACATCTCTCTTCCTTTTCTTCTTTACACAGAAGATTGGCTGTTGTAGCTTATTTAAGGCTCAACACAAAAATGAATGATCTCTTTGCAGTCCCATCACCTAAGTCTTAAAAACAATGTACTCTTTCTACACACATAATCACAAGCCTGGACTGTAATTGAAATATTTATTTATTTATAGCTTATTTTTGTCCTACGTTTGCCTGTGGCTGTGTCTCTGTGAATAGAGGGAAGCAGATTGTTGCAAATTTAATTAACGGTGGTGAGCCGGGTATACTCAGACTGAAACTCCTCACGTTGCTTCTTTTTCTTAGAACTTTGCCTTACCCACTTCATCATGCCTTAGTAAAGTTATTAATAATTTAATCTTCACCATTTGTAAAGTGGGAACTGATTGGGGATAGGAATGGATTAAAATTTATAGTTACAAATCATCTGTTTAATTATAGTTTCTCACTTTCGAAAGAGAATGTAATGATTATCTTATTAATTTCAATGTTCACTGGATTGTTCTCTACCACAACCGTGCCAATGAATTGTCTAGGCTTGCATGCTTCCAGTGATGGAGATCTCATCACCACATGGGAAAACCCATTTTAGCTCTTGACAAGTCTGAGTCTTTGAATGTTTTTCCTTATAGTGACTTGAAATCACTTCTCTTCAACTTACAGTTCGTGATTATTATTCCGACGGTTGCAAAACTTCCTCTTCCATACGATAGGCTATTATAAATTTAAAGATACATAACATGATTCATCTAAGTATTTTCTTCTCAGGGCAAGCATCTACAACTTAAGTCATTTCTCAATTGACTTGACTTCAAGATGCCTCAATATTCCATTCACTATTTTATCAATATATTTCTAAAAACGTGTATTTCATGACAGAATTAACAGAACAGAGCTATACTGACACCTCTCCTGTTTTAGACACACTGTTAATTTAGCCCAAGATTGCATTTGTTTTTGATAATCACATCAGTTTATTGATCCACATTGAATGTACTGACAGCAATACTTTGTCACCCAAGTGACAGCTAAGCTGCACCTCTTCTGTTCTGTACCTGTGTAATTTGTTTATTGGCTATGATGATAGAAACTTACATTTAACCTTATTTAACTTTAACTTGTAAGATCCAGGCCATTTATGCATTCTTTTAATATGTACTTTTTATCCTTTACTCTCATCTAGTCTACTCCTTTCTGCCAGCTCTCTGTCACTTGCTGGTTTGAGGCATAGAATTGTGTGTGATCCGAGTCATTGATTGATGTATTAAACCTCAGCATTCCCTGTAGGTGAGCATCATTTCATTAATCAAACTCTTTGGATAAGGTCATTCAACCAATTTCAAACCTGTAAATATCTCATTGTAGTTAAGAGCATGGTTTGAAAAGTGAGAGATCCTAGACATGATTCCTAAACCTACTTCATAAAAGATGTAATATTTTAATTACCCTTGATAAATTATGCAATCCTTCTACATTATGGTATTCCTACCTTTAAAAGGAAATAACACATCTACATCTCAGAGTCTGGGAAACACTTTAATTGGAATGGAGTATGTAAATTGCTTAGCATAATGTCCGGCATATAGTAAGTACTCAGTTAATACTGGCTATCTTCATCATTGTGTTATTTAGGGGGATACTAGATGTACTAACATTAACTCCAAGATTTTAGTGCTATATAGCAGCCCAGTGTAGGCTCTTTTGATTGGCAGATGGCTTTCTTCCATGTTGAGACTCAGGGACCCAGGCTCTTTTCATCTGGGGGCTCAGCCATCCCTTAAGATCTTCATGTCTTCCTTATTTAGGTAGAAAAATATAAAAAGAGGGTGGAAAAGCCATACTACTTCATAACTACCATGACCTAGAAGTGAAATAAATCACTTTAGCTCTCATTCCACCAGGGAGAACTAATCATATGACCTCACCCAGCTGCAGCGAAGACTCAGAAAATGTGGTCCCTGGTTAGTGGCTACTTCCCAGTGTTAGCTCAATACTTGGTAAGGAAAAGCATACATTTTTGGTAAACAGTTTTCCATCTCTACCACAGTCACCATCATCATTATCACCAATATCCCCTCATTAAAACACATGCAGCTCATATTCCTTTATCTTGTCCAGTAAGATTCTATCAGCAACTGTAACAAAAGAACTGCCTGACATTTCACCCCGTCCTTTCCACATACTAAAAGGTTTTGAGGCATCATAAAATTATTGCAAAAACCCAGAAAAGAACCTGATAGATAATTCAGGCATATACCTCCTGACATGCCTAGAGTTGTCCTAAATTTCAGCAAGTGATTGAAGGTATCTTATAGGCTGGTTGTACTGATTGGCAGAAGTGTGATGAGTTGACCAGTGGCACCTCAGTCTTACACACAAAAATAACTTTTTTTGATGTATAAACAAGAAATCCTTTTAATCCAAGTTGTTAATTTAAAATAACTTTCCAGATTTAGTAGTTGCTTTCTCTATCATAACATATACCTTTAAATTTTTTTCATATTTTAGGACGTTAAAATACTCTTGTGGACATCTTTATAAGCGTTTATAACCATCAATTGCTTTGTTATTATATATATAAAATCATAGAATTTAGAATAGTCAGAAATGTATAAAGAAGAAAGAAAACCATTGCTAATAATCCTCAGCTAGAGATAATAACAGTTTAAATTTTGGTGTATTTCTAATATTTTTCCCATTCATATGGGAGGATTATTATTAATGGCTGCATTACGTTATTTGGTAGGTGTATGAATATATCCTTGTTCATTCAGGCATTCACTATTATTGGATGTCTGTCCATATAATTGTTGCAGATGCCACAGTACACTGAGGTGTAGTCTTAGTGAGCTTGCTGATCTTGTAATTTTGCATACTTATTTACTTTGCTTAGTTGTTAATTGAGGGTACTTATGTTTTTTAGGTGGCATGAAGCTGGATGTGATTAATTATAAAGCACTGAGCTGTACTAAAGGCATGTGCTCAACATGTTTTTGCCTAGTTCCTGCTACTCCAAATGTTATCACTATATTGTTTTGATAGAAACATTAACAGAACAGTCCTAGAGAGTGCTACGCTGTGACCTTGTGTAAGCAGCTAGAGAGCTAGTGTAAGTTCTCTGGGTCTAGAGAACACACAGAATGGTTTTATGCAAGTGAAAATGGGTTAACAAATGGGATGAAGAATGAAGAATGAAGTCACAAAGGATTAACATACAACTGAGTAGTGTGGTGAGAGAAGGGGAAGTGATTAGGGGCGGGCCCATATGTTTGGCCTTGGTGTCTGCACATAGGAAGTGAGGGAGCTGATGGCTAAAGTTGCATTTGACAGAATCCCCTGCTTTTCCATGTATTCATTGCCTGGCTACTTCCTTCACAGCCAGCAAGATCTTCCCAAACCCAAGACCTAAAGCACACATCCCTTGAACAGGTGGAATTCTAAAAGTCTTCCCCCAAGATTCCTGACCCCTGGTTACTCAATCAAACACTAAACAAGGTACTGCTTGAAGAGACTTCCCGGATAGAACTAAGATTACTCATCATCTGACCTTAAAATAGGGAGTTTATCTTGGATTATCTGGATGGCCCCAGTGTAATCACGAAAGCCCTTAAAAGCAACATAAAAAAGGCAGACGAGTCAGTCAGGGAGATGTAACAGGAGAGATGAGGCAGAAGGAGAGCTCAGAGAAATTCAAAGTATGAGAAGGACTCGACCCATCATTGCTTGCTTTGAGGATGGAGGAAGGGGGTCAAGGAAAGCAGATGGCTTCTAGAAGCTGAGAGTGATCCCCAGACTACAACCTGCAAGGAAATGGGGACCTCAGTCCTACAACTACAGGGAACTGAGTTCTTCCAACAACTAGAATGAGCTTGGAAGCAGATTCTTCCCTAGAACCTCTAGGAAGGAACAGAATTCTGAAGATACCTTGCTTTTGACTTTGTGAAACCTGCGAGAGAAAACCAGCAGAGCCAGATTGTGCCTCATTTTCCAAATACACAACTGTGAACTAGTAACTGGGTGTTGTTTTAAGCCACTAAATGTGTGTTAATCTGTTACAGCCAACAAGGAAAAACCAGTAGAGTCCCAGCCATATTTAAGCACAGCTTCCCATGCCCAGTACCCAAACCTTTACCTATACCCCTCTCTCTGCCTAAAGTGATCTTGTCCTTATTCCTTGAGGTGGGCCCTACTCATTCTTTGAAATAACTGTGTCACCTCCTTCAGGAAGCTTTCCTTGATATGGTTCAGTATGACTTAGATGCTCATGCTCTGTGCTGCCATAATAATTTGTGCATAACACCATCATTGAAATTATACACTGGTAATCGTTGATTTGCTTATCTATGTTCCTCTGAAAAAGCCTTAAATAGGGGCCGGCCCAGTGGCACAGCGGTTAAGTTTGCATGTTCGGCTTCAGCGGCCCAGGGTTCACGGGTTTGGATCCCAGGTGCGGACATGGCACCACTTGGCACGTCATGCTATGGCAGGCATCCCACATATAAAGTAGAGGAAGATGGGCACGGATGTTAGCTCAGGGCCAGCCTTCCTCAGCAAAGAGAAGAAGATTGGTGACAGATGTTAGCTCAGGGCTAATCTTCCTCAAAAAGAGGCCTTAAATAAGTCTTTGATAAGGGTTCATATCATGTCTGACTTTGCATCTTCAATGACTATTACAGTGCCTGGCATTTGAAGTCATACAAAACATGTTTACTGGAAGAATGGTTGCAGGAACAATGGTTTTTGGGCTAAGGTCAATGAGCTGAACCAAATGTCCATTCAGAAAAATTGGATAATGATTATTTTTGCCAGTTTACAGAAAAGGTACAGTGACTTAAATTTTATAATTTTAAGTTTGATCTTATAAATTATCTTTCAGACTTTCACCACCTCTATTGCTTGTCTTCTAGGAAGAGCTAGTCCACAAAACCACAAGAGAAAAGTAAATTATTAACAATTAAAAAAATTTAGGAAAAGACACTGGTGCTTAACAAAAAGCATTTTTTTCATGAACTCATGTGTATAGTTGTGAACTTATATTGTATTCGTATAACTTAGTCCAGTGGTACTAGTTGGTAAAATTATTCCTACTTCACATGATACAAGTATTGTATCGTATTTTATATAGTATTTCATCACATGTTATAAATAGCACACTTGGACTCTATTCTCTGGATCAGGTAGAGCATCTCTGATCTATGAAATCATGGGTTTGGGCCCATTTGTTTAATGGTTTGCCCACTTCTGTTTAACATGATGCACAGCAAGAAAGAATCTCATAGATGTTTGAGAAAGCAGTTCATTAGATCCCTCGCTCATTCTTAGACCTACCTAATGTACGCATGTAAATTCTGACTTTCTTACAGTGTTGTCATTACTGACTTTTCTCACATGCCACCTACCACTCATTCTAACACAAGGCAGCACTTTTAAAATAGGTCACCAGAATGTTCTGTAGCAATCTGAGACAGAAAATGATATATATCCAATAGGAACTCCTAAGGGTGTTTCAGCAGGCAGAATGATCATGAGATGATTTGGCTAGAATCTCTGCCAAAACCTCCACTTTTGTGAAAAGGGTCCTTGGGAGTTGTGATAATAAGGTGTGGTTAGGATTTTGACGTCTGCTCTTGCAGATATCACGGGAAGCCCGCTCATCCAGTACCAGCACTGACAGCTGAGTCAAGGAACCTCTGCTGACTTGCCTTCCCGCCAAACTTTATGCCTCGGTGAAAGTAATCGGAACATTTTATCCTCCAGAGACCTAGGGGTGGCAAACCAAGAAAGGTTAGTCTAGTGAGAGCAGTATCCTTCACTCTACAACTTGTTTATTTAATTGATAGCCAACTCTGCAAACTGCCTCTGAGCTGTTAAATGCACATGGAAAGATGCAGAGAGGGAGGCGTGCCTGTGTGAGTTGCTTTCCGCCAAACATCCCCATCTGTTGTGTCACACTTAACCAGTTTTCCTATGGAACAGGGTAGGTGAAAATGAGAATGACTTGCTATCATAATAGCCTATTTTTGTAAGGAACATATGTTTTTTAAAAATATGGTAATATTCAGAACTCTGCTTAGTTTAACATAATTTTGAGTAGCCATGTAGTGTATCTAGGAAGAGTAATTTTACTGTTTCTAGTGGAAGGGCTACCTTAGCCTCCTTGGCTTTATATTTATAATGATTTGTGGAAGAAAACCAAAACGCATGAAAGTTATGAATTTGTAAAAAAATTAGACAATAATGGCACTAGAAAAGCAAAATGAGTTTCATCTCCAATCTCCCAAAGCATCGTTACTCTGTGTGCGTGCTCTGTGCTTGGAAGCATACTAAAATTTCAATTCATGAGAGTACGACTTGCCAGTGGTTCTCTGGTGGACTGAAGGAGCTACCCTCTCTTTAAGCATACCTAACATACTCCTCGGGAGTGATTTGAGCCGTGAGAGAACCTGGGAGTATGGATAAAATAATCTTATACTAAACCAGCAGTAATTTTATATTTAAGCATCCTCCTCATTTAATTCTCAAGGCAGTCAAGTTTTCCAGTACATATTAGTTTCTTGCACAGATGGACTTTCACTAGGGAGGCTTCTTAAAACTGTTTAATGTATATGTGCTTTTTAATTGTATCCAGATTTTTATATTTGCATATTTATTTCCCCTATATCCATCTAATCCAGATGGACAGAGGTAAAGGGGAAAAAAATCGAAGTCAGCATTATCTTTAATATTTTTCTTCTGTTCCTTTCATCTATACATTTGTCAAAGCAGAATTTTCACACCCTATTTTTTAAAAGTATGTTGTTTTATGTTATATCCTATAACAGAAGTTGTGACTATGTGTATTTTCTCATATTATGCCCTTCAGAACTAATGCTGTTAGCCTAATATTCATTTGTTTGTTTAATCATTTATCTAATATTTGAAAGTCCCTGTAGAGTGAGTGACTTCATTTTTAATGCTTGGCACTCAGTAATTTTTTGAAATAATACTATGTACCAAAGAAAGTCTGGGGGTAATTCAGATTGAATATGATGGGATCTCTAACCTAGAGGAACTCATTGTTTAATGGAGGAAATGTATATGCTACATCTGTGCTGGGTCATGAATCATAAATAGAATTAATCAAGCAAAGAAATGGGCAGCTTCTCAGCAAAGCATTATGTCCTAATAATTGAGCATCAATCATCTGCTGTCCTGAAATAACCCCATATGACCATCTGTATTTGTTTTTTGGGATGGCTGCTTCACGTAAGGGGTTTTGTATACAAGTATTGAGCAGAGAAACCCTCTAAGATCCTAACTGACTCAAGGAGCTCTAACCAATGATTTATTTAGCATTGATCTGTCTGTCCACTAGGTCTAAGCAAGAATCAATATAGCTAACTTTCTATTTCAAGAGGCAACTGATGTAAAATTAAATCGTTTTTTTTTTAGGTGGATCTAAGAATGGCTTAAGAGATGAAGTAAAAGAATCCAACCTAGCGTTTGTGGGGAGAAAAGGCACATAGAGCTTCTTCCAGAATGTATTTGAAAAGGGGCTATAAAATACAGTTAAAATAGTTGGGAACACCTTATGATGCAGGCAGGCATACACCCAGGCCTTAAAGACCACGTTAAAATACCTGGCCAATGTAAGCTGCTTCCATCTCCATATCTGATTTTACTTATTCCTGATTTGGGCTCCTCTTTTAGGCCTGCAGTTCTGTTTTCTCTTTCAATGACTTTGATCATCTTGCATTTGAACTTCCAATAAATGACTTTAGATTTGCTTTTCTGCTTACCCTTTGCGGTTAATCCTGATTCATTTTTTTTTTTTCTGGTACCAGTTTCAGTCTTACTGTATCTTATTGCTTAACTAATTCAAGGGCCCCTTAACTTGGTACAGAGAATCTGAGAGTATTGGCAGATTATTCTAGTTTCTAGAGCAACTCAGCCCTGATTGCCATTCCAGGGGACGAGAGGACCAAAGAACTCCTCATCAGGTACCAGTTACTTCTTGACTCTTGTTTTCAGAAGTCAGTGGATAAATAGAAGAGACTAGTAGAATTTAGTGACAAGCCTTGTTGCTCCTGCTGCTCTGTGTTTTGTACATAACATCTCCCACCTGCTGTCTATTTTGCTCAAATGCCATCGTCTCAATGAAGCTTATCCTTACCACTCCATGTATAATTGTAACCACTCCCGTCTTCTGCTACTGCCTCCCCCCGGCACGGCCATCTGTCTTACCATGGTCAATTTTTTCTATCTCACTTATTGCCTTATAACATATTATGTAACTTATTTATTATGTTTATTGTTTAAATTTTGTCTCTCTCACTAGAATTCAAATACCATAATATTGTTTTCATTACTATAGCCCAAGAATGTAGAATAGCCCTTTAGCACACAGATAATTCTTAGTAAATGTTTATTGAATAAATGAGTGAATGACTCCCATGTCTGGATCATTGCCATAATTAGGAATGGACTTATTTTGTATTCTTAATACTTATTTGAAATATCTATTTGCTGGAAATCTTTCTTTCAATCAAGCGTTATTGCAGAAAGTGGTATTTACAGTATGAAAGAATTAGTTATCACCATGAAAAATATATGAAGATTTATAAGAATGACTTTGATAAGCTAGAGATGCTAAAAAGATGTTAGGTTTTCTTCTGTACAATAGTATACTCTGGGAAATAAAGGTGTTTACCTTAGGCTCATGTTATGATGAGCATGAATTTTATTAACTTGTTTGTAATGTACAAAAGGATATGACAGCATGCTACTTGAAAGAAGAAATAAAATATTATCTTGCTATTCCTCCAGAGCAACAACAAAAAAATCTCAGTAACCTGCAATGCTTAAAGGTCTTTTGCGTAAAAGGGGAAGGAGAAAAGATTCGGAGACCTTAAACAGGCAAAGAAAAGCAGTGATGTACTCCCACGTTATTCTTTAACAGTAAAGAACTTAGAAGTGCTGTGAAAATTAACTTGTCTGCATCACTATAAGGGGATGTAGAAGTGATTTTAGGAAAATTAGATTTATTTTACAGAGAAAAATCCAGAGTTTAAATCATTCCTTTTAAATTCTTGGAAACTATGTGCTAGATGAGATGGCTCAAAATGTGTGAAATTCTAGGATTACCTGTTTTTAAGTGAATAGCAACCAAGCGTGGCTTTTTTAACAGAAGCTTCACAGGCCTATGCCAAAAGTCAATTAAATTTCATAATTAAATGAGCAGAAATGAGAATCAGGACCAGCTGTAGATGAAGGATTGGTCCACATCAGCTGTACACAGTGTGAACTATAGAAATGTCCGTCGATGGAAAGTAACGATAATAAAATGGCCACTCAAAATAAAGAATTTAATAAAATGGGCAACCCAGTTTCATAATATCCTAATACTTTTAAAAGGTAGCATCCAAAACTCTAAGGTTTTGGAAAAAAGCAACTTTGGATTTGGAGAGTAATTAACTTTACATGAAATATTCCTGTTTTGTTGATTTTCTTATGCTATTAAGACACACAGATATAGAGCAAAAATATCATCCCTTCAAATCACAGTTCTCAATGAAGAGTGTGTAGCAAATCATTTGTAGTACTTTGGTGAAAATAGAGTCCTGGGTTCTACGTCAGACAAATGGGATCTGAATGCCCTGGGGTGAGGCTCGGCAGATGTGTGATAGGAACCTTGCTCCCGTGATTCTGATGCTTGTTGCTGGCTTCTAGTTACTCCAGAGAGAGAACCTATTTATCTAGATAAATATCTAAATAAATGAAAGGAATATATGGAATAGAAAATAGATGATAAGTAATTATTTCAGTTAAACACTCCTGAGATTTACAACTCTTTATCGACAGTTCTGAAATCTCAAAAGTTTTAAAAGCCAAAAGAAAAAAAAGATTTCATAACTCACTTAGTGGCACTGCCCTGCCCTTCTTTGGTTTTTGGCAAAACCAGATCTGAACTGACACAAGGTTCTTCATCTCTTTATTTATCTCAACAAATGTGAAGTCATGTGCTTTGTTACAGAAATGTGAATGTTTTATTATGGAGGTATTATCTGATAAACTGTGTATTACTGTGTTCTCATTCTAGAATCTGAAGAATTCTAATCCTAAAATGTGTCTGGCCCCAATAAATTTTGGCTAAGAGATGGTAAACTTGTAGTAATGGCTTCAGTTGACATTTTGTTCTGTCCTGCATCAAATTGATTTAAGTACATCCTGCTGCCTGGTTCTAAACTCCTTGAGGGCAGGGACTCTGATACACTCACCTTATACAGCGATAACCTTACATATTGGATCCCTTAAAATAGTATCTCTCCCATGCCTGTATTAGACAGGGTTCACCAAAGAAATAGGACTAATAGGATGTATATATAGATATATATATATGTGTGAGAGGAGATTTATTATAGGAATTGACTCATGCTTTTATGGAGGCCGAGAAGTCCCATGATCTGCCCTCTGCAAACTGGAGAGCCAGGAAAGCTAGTGGTATAATTCAGTCCATGTCCGAAGGCGTAAGAACTGGAAGGTTACTGGTGTGAGTCGGAGTCCAAAGGCCTGAGAACAGAGGGGCCAATGGTGTAAGTCCGAGTCTAAGTCCAAAGACCTGAGAACCGGGAGTGCTGATGTCCTAGGACAGGAGAATATGGATATTTCAGTTCAAGCAAAAACAGCAAATTTGCCCTTCCCCTGCCTTTTTGTTCTATTCAGGGCCTGCATGGATTGGGTAATGCCCACCAATCCCAGGGCAATCTTCTTTACTAGGTCTACCAATTGAAATGCTAATCTCTTCTGAAAACACCCTTACAGACACACTCCTATATAATGTTTCACCAGCTATGTGGGCATCCCTTAGCCCAAATCACGATGACAAATAAAATTAACCTTCACAAGGCCCCACAACAATCTTGTGAGGGACTCGGGGCCTACCATCCTCATTATGAGGATGAGTATCCTGAGCCAAGTCAATGACCTAGCACAGTGCTGAGTGGAGGGGCACGGAGTTAGTGTTCAATGAGTGTTTACTAAATTGAACATTGCTTTAAATGAGTTGAGCTAGCAACTTAATCTTTTCCTGTAAGTAAAGGAGTATATCAGTGGGGGTGGTCAAAAAACCTTTAAAAAGGAAAATATTTTTAAAATTCTTTTAAAATGTATGAACATTTTCCAAACCCCATGACCAAATATAAAAGAGTCAAGGAATGCACATTTTATTTATGTATTTATGATTAGAATCAGCTTTAAGCATAAAGATGAATGTGTAAGGGTAAGATTGACACTGAATTGTGATTCTAAAGTGTCTCTTCCTGATTTTTCAGATTTAATACAATAGTCACACCCATTTTTATATACTTGCCTCAAATAACAAATGTTCAGTCTCAGAGGAGTAGATCAGTAACGTGCAAAGTGGTTTGGGATCAAAGGGTGCAGGGTGATCACATGTCAACCTCATTCCCTCTCTGGCAGGAGAGTCTTCAGCAGCAGAGCCGGGGCGGGGTTGGGAGGCACACCCAGCACCCAACATCCTCCGCACTGAAACTTGGCCCCATGCTTACTGCTCTGACTGAGTCATCTTTCCGAACATACTGGATGCCCAGTGTTTCTGTCTTTTCGTAAGGGAATTGTCATTTCAAATACAAGTGTAAGTGAAGGAAGAAGATAAAGAATAAAATGGCCTGGTTTGGCTCCAGTACTGAATTGCCCTGTGCTCATCAAGAATCCTCTCTGTGTCTGCTTCACCATTTGTGAAATGAAGATTGTCAAACCCATCTAACACTGAATGGCTATGGGTGCACATGGACTGATGTTTCTAAGAGTGCTTTGAAAATTATTGTGTCTTTAATGTAGGTGAAGTATTGGTTGAATGCATTGGGGGAATGAAATATATTTTCACAAAAGATTTTGAAAATACCTGATAAATTGTTCATTGGAGTGAGGCATTATTAATATTAATGAAGTAGACACATAGTACCTTGGCTAAGAACCTGGACTTTGGAGTCGGGTATGCCCGCGTTCAGTCAGCTTCCTGGCTCTGCCACGCTGTGACCTTGGACTGGTTATCAAGCCTCTCCAAGTTGCATGTTCCTGTTCTATAAGACTGGAACATCGTAATGCCTAGATCGAGGAGAAAATGCATGTTAATTGGTTGTCTATAAACATACGTTAAGCTCCCAAAGATACAGAGTGAAAACTTGATTAGCTTTTTATCAGCTTCAGACTAACTGAAGATAGAAATGAGGTATGTTTGGGGAGGGGAGGCATTTCTCAAGTGCAAACAGCTTCTGTATTTGTAGACTTAAAAACAAATCTGAGAGTTTGTGGGGTTGGTTTGGCTGTGCACCTTTGAAAATTATTGAATGTCTTTATTCTTTCTAGAAGTAATTATTTCTAGACATTAATCATGCCTTTCTATGATCAGTGATGAAAACTTGAATCCTTGGTTAAAATGTAGTTTTCTACACAATGCTAAGGTGAGGGTGAGAGAAAGGGTGTGGAAAAGTTGAACTGTTACTGGGGATACGGTAAGGTAGATAACCAGGAAAATACAACCACTGCCACCACTACCTCCAATACAAAATGCCTTGCCTACATAATTTAAAAAAAAAAATCAAGGGTTAGCCTGGCAGTGTAGTGGTTAAGTTCACACGCTCTGCTTTGGTGGCCTGGGGTTCACAGGTTTGGATCCCCTACAAATCTACACACCACTCATCAAGCCATGCTGTGGCAGCATCCCACGTACAAAGTACAGGAAGATTGGCATGGATGTTAGTTCAGGGACTATCTTCCTCACCAAAGGAGAAAAAAAAAATCAAACAGTAAAAACAGCAATCTTTTCAAAACCATGGTCTTATTTAGGAAAGTAAAGGAGATCCTTAGAGACCAAAAATAAAATGTGACTCAAACCCAGATAGCTGAGGAATGGGACAATGACTGGCCTAAAGGCTTCTAACAATTGTTAGTGACTTACAGCTCTTGTTTTTGTGCCTGTGTGAGGGAAAGGAGACAAAGATGAGCGCCCAGACGAGATATGTTGTCCAATCAGAACAGTCAACATGAAGCGAAGAACCCTGAAAAGCTACACTCTCAGTGAGAATGTTGACTGGACAAAAATTGCCCCAGATAGAGAGGCTTCTTAGGAACTTGACTGTCTTGTCATAGGTTCTGGAGAGAGGAGAAAATGAAGTCTCTCTGAGAACTTGTACCATAAACTCTTTCTCAAGTAGGTGGATGGCCCAAATCCTCACTAAAAAACTCCACACTAAGAATTTATTTTAGGGGCTGGCCTGGTGGCATAATGGTTAAGTTCATGCATTCTGCTTTGGTGGCCTGGGGTTCACCGGTGTGGTTCCTGGGCACAGACCTACACACTGCTCATCAAGCCATGCTGTCGCAGCATCCCACATAGAAAATAGAGGAGGATTGGTACCGATGTTAGCTCAGTGACAGTCTTCCTCAAGCAAAAAGAGGATGATTGGCAACAGATGTTAGCTCAGGGCCAATCTTCCTCATCAAAAAATGAAAAAGGATTTATTTTAAAGTGATTCCAGGGTGGAAGTTTCTTTAGGTCCTTTACAGAACTTAGCATAAATTCTCCCTGAAGGAACACATTAACAAATCAGTCCTTAAAATATCTTCACAAATAAAACACCAATAAACGTGACTGCCTAATCCAAAATTATGACACTCACAAGAAACAATATCATGACTAACAACAGTAAATACAGCTGGCAGAATCAGACCCACACAGATTTCAGTTTCTAGAATTACCTATACAGAACATAAAATAACATTTTCCAATAATATATTCAATTAAATAAAGAGGGAATTGAAAACATAAGTAAGGAATGAAAGAATGGGTCATTTAAAAATGACCCCCAAAAACTTTTAGGAATAAAAACATATAATGATTGAAATGAAAAATTTAGTTGTTGAGTTAAAGAGCATATTAGACAAAGATAGAGAATTAACAAAGCATAAAATACATCTGAAATATATTTTTCCTGAATGATGTACAAAGAAATAGAAAATATCTAAAAGAAGGTGAAAACCTGAAGTTAAAAGTTCTGATGTGTGTCTAATCAAAGTTCTAAAAGATGAAAATAGAGAGGATGAGAGAGAAGCAGTATTTGAAGAAAAAAGAAGACTTAGAATTTTCCCTCACTGTTGAAAAGCATGAATCATCAGCTTCCAAAATCACAATAAATTCAAAACAGGAAAAAAATTTCATACCTAGACAAATGAGAGTGAAACTGCATATCATCGAGGAAAAATAACCTTAAAAGTAACAAGAGAACAAAACAAGTTACCTGTAAAGAAATGACAGATAGCTGATTTCTAACTAGTAACAGTGGAGGCCAGGAGAATGATCTTCCATGTGCTAAAAGAAAATTATCTTAGAATAGTATACCCCATAAAAACTCTTTTGCAATGACAAGAGCCAAATAGAAATTTCCAGAAAAATAAGAGCAAACTTTGTCCCCATCAAACCCTCACTAAAGAAACTTCTCAAGGCAACAGTACAATTAAAATAGAAGAAAAATGATCCTAAAAAGGCAATCTAAGATGCAAGAAGGGATTTTTGAACAAAAACTATTTAATATGTTTTTAAATATAAGCAAAAAATGACTGTGAAACAGTAACAGTAAGTTATTATGGTTGAAATAAGTGAGTGTTAATAAAAACCAGATGGAGCTACAATTCTGAAAAACTTTGCATGTAAGTTGGGAAGAGATGATCAGAGTTCAATCACTATAAGTTCTTTCAATTGTTTGGGAGTAGAGGGTTGATATTGATTAAGTAGACTTTACTAATTTATGTATGCCATGTAAAATTTGTAGGACAAATTCCTAGTGAATAAAAATAAAGAGTATAGCATCCAAACCAATAGAAAAGAAAGAAAATGCAAATAAAAACTCAATGAATCTGAAAGAAGGCAAAATTGAAGGAAAAAAGAAAAGTTTCATCAATAGAAGATACAAAATGAAGTGGTTGAAATAAATTATAGGAGTAAGCACAATTAATGGAGATTTCCTGTTAGAGTATGCAGGTGGTCAGATCAGCTTAAAGAAAGTCCGTTTATATGCTGTGTATTAGTATTCTGTTGCTGTATAACAGTTACCACAAACTTAGCCACTTAAAACAAGACCCATTTATTACTCACAGTTCTGCAGGTCACAAGTTTGCGTGGACTCCACTGAGTTCTCTGTATAAGATCTTGTAAGTCTGAAATCAAAGTACTGGCCATTCTGGGCTCTTATCTGGAAGGTCTGGGAAAGAACCCACTTCTAAGCTCATTCAGCTTATTGGCAGAATTCGGTCCTTTGGTTTGTAGGGCTGAGGTACCTATTTTCTTGCCCTGGCCACTCTCAGGTCCTTCCAGATGACTCCTTTCATCTCAGCAAGGAAGAACATCCCTTGCATTGAATCCCCCTCAAGCTTCAAGTTTCTCTGACTTCGGCTGCTTTGAAAGGGCTCATGTGATTAAATTTGGCCCACCCAATAATATTCCTTTTGCCATATAACATAATCACGGGAATGAGAGCTCATCATAGTCACAGGTGCCATCCAGATCCAAGGGGAAGTGATTACACAAGGGAAAGGGTGTTGGGGATCATTCTTAGAATTCTATATCACATGCTGTTTTCAGGAGTCATGCCCCAAACATAAAGAAACAGAGACTTTGAAACTAAAGGAATGGAAAACATATGCCAGGAAGCACTGTCCAAAACAAAATGGATGTGATTACATTGATATCAAGCAAAACAGAGTTTTGGGGAGAAAAAAAAAGCATCTTAAGGTTAAGGAGAATTACCACATTATGATGGTAAAAGCAGTTCACCAGGAAGGTGTAACAATTTTAAGCTTATATGTACCCTCTAACATACCTTCAAAATTTATAAAGGATAAATTGACAGAATTTGATAATTGTTAAATCTACCATCATAGCACTTATGTTTAAAAAAAAAAAAAAGAAGCACTGAAAATGAATGTGGTGAGCATTTAGCATTAAGAATTTACTGGGAAAGGAAACCAGGAGAATCATTTAAAAAATAGAAGGGAGGGAATAAAGATATGAGCAGAAATTAATATAATAAAAATAAAGGTACTATAGAGAGGATTAAAATATCCAAAAAAATTTTTGGAAGCCTAATAAAATTGGTAAATCTTTGTAAGATTAATCAAGATTAAAAGAAAAAAGGTACAAATAAAACATATAAAAAATGAGAAAGAACTTATCAATAAAGAGCAATGGAGATCAAAGCTATTAACTTTATGCTGCACTCTGGATAAATCTGAGAAAGATAATGTTGAGTGCAAAAAAGCCAGATGCAGGAAAATCATACTGTATTATTATCTTTAACTATAAATACACAAATATATATAACTAAATAATATTTTATTATATTTATGGTTATATCCAAATGGAGTAAAACCACAAAGAAAAACAAGGAAATGGGAATTATAAATACAAGATTTAGAATTATGGTTTCCTCTCTCATAGGGGTTGACAGGGTAAATTGACTCCAGGGACAAGTCCATAGAGGGCTTAAGGCTCTTTGTTTTTGTTCTTATTTTTCACTGTAGGTAATGGCAACATGTCATAGTATTTATTTTTATTCTTTATGCCTTACATATACATTATATTTTTTTATGTGTATAAAATTTTTAAGAACGTTAATGAAATCTTGAATACATAGCTACATCTTATAGATTAACAAAGCAACAGAAAAGTTTGATTAAGGGACATTTGCTAGGCTTAATGTTTTGTTTTTTTGTGTGTGTGTGAGGAAGATTGGCCCTGAGCTAACATCTGTGCCTATCTTCCCCTGGTTTGTATGTGAGATGCTACCACAGCATGGCTTGACGAGTGGTGGGTAGATCCATGCCCAGGGTCCAAACCAGCGAACTCCAGGCCATGGAAGCACACAAACGTAACCACTACACCACCAGGCCAGCCTCTAGGTTTAACTTTTAAAAATATGTCCCCAAACCATTATCTCACTGGTATTTGAAGTGAAAATATTTGATTTTATTTTTAGACATTGAATGCCGATAAGTAGGATTTCTTATTGCAAAGATACACATTTTGGTTATAGCTTTTGATTTCTAAGCTTGCTATTATGTCACCCAAACACTCAGTCCATAGCATTATAATTATATCTGTCTTCAGGCAACAACAGATCATAGAAGTAATGCTTGCTCAAACTTATAATCCATGTTTCTTGGTGGTTGCCTTACTTTATAATCTCTCAATTCTGAAAACGGAACGAAGGTGGTTATGTCAGATGATTGACTTATCAGAGTTTTCTTAGACCTATTATTTACTAACAGTAGGAATGTCAAACCAATTGAACTTCTTTTCACCTCACTGGCCTATAGATTTGTATTTGTCACCTTATAGAGTTGACTTAAACATTTTGATAAATGATATTGTACAGGCAGTATGACAGGCTACCTGTAGTGCTGGGCCCGGGAGACTGACCCAACTCCTTTGGCTCCATCATTAGGGCTGGTGTGCATTAGGCACTTCATTCAGAAAACTGAAATGCTGGGATCCTTAAAATGAGATTGATTTTCCCTTTGAGCAGATGTTTGCTCTTTCTGTGTTCCAACAGCTCCTTGGTGGATAATGTTTCTTATAATCACATTTCTGAAAACATCCTTTATTTCTCTTCTTATTGGCCCTCGATTCATATATGCAGTCACAAAGCCATCGTATTATGGTATACTTTGCATAATTAATTTCCCTAGTAGCAATCACTTATCTGTGTTAACAAAACAGAGAAGGTACACATACTGAAAACTACTCATTCTTTCAAGCCAAAAAACAAAAGTAAACACTCAACTATGTAACATTGGGCTACTGTCGTTTGATAATTTAGTCACCCATAAGGAATTGTGTGTCAGAAGATGGCATAAATATTTTTCTGCTGGCTTCTTGCTCAGCAAAACCAGTAATAATTCTCATTCTTTCCATTTATTCTAAATTGTAATTCACTGTGGTGGAAAGCAAATTGTACTGGAGCACATCGTATTTATTTTGCATTTGTTAACACACTATTTGAAACCCTGCAGACCTTGCCTGGGAAGGTACTTTTAGATTGTGTATATTTCTGTATTCAGGTGATTCAGGTATCTTTTTCGAAGTGGTTCTATATTCTGAGACATGCCCAATTTCCTCACTTAATAATAAAATAGTCTGTGACTCATTGTAAATCAGTAGGGATCCAGCAATAAGGTGCAATACATCACAAAAGCAGTGCAAGCTATCATTGGAGATAATAAGCAGGTGCATTAATATTCATGCTTTATGAAATCCTGGTTGGGCTTCTAAAAAGCTGTAGAATACATTTGAGGTTTAATGTTCACCAGTAGATGCTTGCCATGATTTTCAGATACTTCTTGTAGCCTTTCCATCAAGGCATCACTAGGTAATTTCGAAAACTTTCATCCATGGTTTCCGTTTACTTAATTGTATACTCGGCTAATGTTCCTCAGTGAGTCTGCATAATCCTTTCTGGTTGGACCTTGGGTCTTTCTTCATCAGTTGAACAAAGTGCCATTGTGTAAGAATGATTGTATATGCGTGTCTGTGTTTGCGGTGTGGTGTGTGTGGTCGGGGTAAGGGAACAGCAAAGGGGGAAAAAACTGCATGCATTTTCCTATAATATTCAGTATTTCCCTAGTGTCAAAGAAATGCAATTTAGGCTTTGTTTTCATATAGAGGGACCTAAGAGGAAGGAGAAGAAAATAATGCAAAAAAGAAAAAAACGAAAAGAAAAGAACACTATGCTACAGGGGATGAAAAGGTACCAACATAAAAGGACCACCACATAAAGATGCACCGGCTAGGCACTGTCCAACTCCGGAGGCCACCATACACACCCCAACTCCCCACTGAGCTGTACAATGTATCAACACCACTAATAAAGCATATAAAAGTGTACTACTACCCAGTCTTCAGAATATGTGATTAATATGTGTCCTTATTTAGTTCATCTATAAATACATTTACAATAAAGCAGATATATTTTGCACATGGATATTGTGGGTAAGCATGCATCTTAGCTTACTATCCCATCTTAGGCTTACTATCCCTCATTTGAAATCATATTTGATTTCTTTATTTTTTCCAGGAGTTGACAAAGACCATCTCTACCTCCTTTAGAATCTTAACAATACATCCTGTGTATCTTCCTACCTTTTTAGGTGCTGAGGGGACAGGGTTAGGAGGAAAAGAAATACTCTATCATCCATGTACTTCTACTCCTACCACCACTACTACTACCACCTCCATTAGCACCAGCATCACCACTAATTGCTGGAGAGACTTTAAATGGAGGACACTGGAAGAGCTACTTGGGGTGTGCTATTTATCCTAGCCTTCCCCACTGGTCTGTTCTGCATACCATGCTCCTCTTGATTCCCTTTTGTCCATCCATTCATCCGTTTATCCTATTAATCATTTATTCAGTAAGTGTTTACTGAGAGCCTACAATGTACTAGATACAATGCTGGGTGATGGGGACAGGAGAGGCAGAAGACAGACAAAATCCCTGGAATCATGCAGCTTATATTCTGGTGATGAGTATGTTTGTAGGGTTAATTCAGCTACTTTCAATCCTTTGAATTTTGTGGAGTCTCACTTTATGTTCAGGATTTAGTTGCTAGAATTGGGATGTGTTACTTTCCTCCTATTTTATATGAAGGATTTATACAACACCAGCCTTTGATGCACGGAGCTAGAGTTTCAAGAATACATTGAAGTTTCCTTGACAGTCTCTTAGGAATTTCTCAATTCATATGAGGCCTTCGGCACTGCTGTTTGGTGATGAGAATAGGTTTTCATTAGAAGACGCCAAGATTCCATAAGAAAAAGTTGGGATCCCAGATAAAACATGAGAAAAAAATCACAAGAAACTCTCCACTTGCCTTGATGACATGTTGGGTTTGTTACTATGTGACCACTCCAAAGAAATAGGATGGACCTCCATCCCAAGTTTGTTCAGATGTTGAGAATGATGATGTCACATTTGCACCAAGAGGATGTGAAAAGATTTAGTCGTCATGTAGTGAAGTTTCTGGGGAGAGCATGGTGGCTCCCAAACAGGTCTGAAAATGGCTTGAAAGAGTCAGGAAAAGTGACTAGCTTGGCGATTTTATGATGTATATGGGGTGGAGCGAGGGTGAGGGTTCCCGCATATGGGGTCTGAACTTCCTGCTGGTGCCAAGGAAGGTACACCAGGATTTTCTTACCAGCTTTCCCAGATGTGGAACAGAATGGGAAGAGGAGGTAGTGAGGCTTAAAAGTTGTCAGCAGCCAAACATCAAAAAAATGGAGTCTGACTCCTTACTCCAGTTATGATGATGTTGGCAGGAATTTGGGGATATATGGCTGCAGTGTGAATAAAGACTTTCTATCAGTCTGCTTAGAAACAGAGAAATAAAAGGAACAATTTAAGAAATACTGGAGCCCTGCCCACAATCCTCTCCTCTTCCCCAGTTTAGTGCTGACATTTCGTGGTTTGTGACCAATGACTCATAACCCATTGTCAGTGCTCGTGTTATTCATGATAAGCAGTCTCTCCTCTTGGCCTGGGTGTGAGAAGGTGCACTCATTTTGGTGTTATTGGTGAATCAGTGTTGTGTCCTGAACCATAGTTCTTTGGGCAGTGAGAGTCCTCAAATATAAAGTCTGCTTTTACAAACTACACGAATTTTGTATCTTTCCACCCTGTCCCTGAATGAACCACCATAGAGAATTTCAAAGCACATGCCAAAATGTGGGTTTGCTTGGTATTGAAAACTTGGCATCAATTGCCTGTTCATGCTTAGTAAGTGCCAAATTCTGGCTTATAATTCCATATAAAGAATTTTTCTACCACAGATGTGTCCCTGTATGTGCCTCAATGAAATTTAAATAAAAATAGTATCAACAAAGTCAGGAAAGGAATTTCACAGCAACGGGGCAATGCTTCACGAATAGTCTCAGTTAACTTTCTTAAGTGGGCAAGGAATTAAGAAACAAATAAACAAAAAACAAAAGAAAATTTGGTAATGATAACAACTATACAAGGACCTTTATCAAATGTTTAAAAAGTAATTACAGAAATCCATGAAAATCATCTGTTGCTTGTGGCTGATGGCAATAAATGGCTGTAATTTTATGAGGTGGGAGACTATCAAATTTTTTTTTTTTTTTAATATTGAGGAGCTAACTTTTTTTTTTTTTAAAGATTGGCACCTGGGCTAACAACTGTTGCCAATCTTTCTTTTTCTTTTTTTTCTGCTTTATCTCCCCAAACCCCTCCTGTACATAGTTGTATATCTTAGTTGCAGGTCCTTCTAGTTGTGGGATGTGGAACGCCGCCTCAACATGGCCTGACAAGCAGTGCCATGTCCGTGCCCAGGATCTGAACCCTGGGCTGCTGCAGCGGAGCGTGCAAACTTAACCACTCGACCACGGAGCCGGCCCCTAATTAAATTTTTATATTGCCACATATGCTGAATATAAAGCAAAGATTTTCTTCAAAATATTTCTCAGAAAATCTGAAACTGCCTTATGTTCAGATTCCTACAAAATCTCATATTGTGTTTAATTATCTTATTTTGAACAAAGTTGTATTTGAGGAAGACATTACTCTAAAACAATGTTAATTAAAAGCTAGCTTTGAGTGTGATGGATGATCATCTGATGTCTCTTTTTAAAAAGAGACAAGTATATCACAGTTGTAGTAATTACTTTTAGTGGTTTGGCCTCAAAATTGCTAAACAATATATCTTTGTAAATAAGCGTTTTAATAATTACTTTAAATAGCAATAAAGAATTTTGGGGGGCCAACTCCATGGCTGAGTGGTTAAGTTCACGCACTCCGCTTTGGTGGCCCAGGGTTTCACTGGTTTGGATTCTGGACACGGACATAGCACTGCTCATCAAGCCACACTGAGGCAGTGCCCCACATAGCAGAACTAGGAGGACCTGCAATTAGAATATACAACTATGTACCGAGGGGCTTTGGGGAGAAGAAGAAGAAGAAGGAAAAAAAGAATTGGCAACAGATGTTAGCTCAGGTGCCAATATTTTTTTAAAAAAAGAATTTTTGTTTTAAAATACGAATATTTTGGCAATCACCCAAAAGAACATTAAGAATAAGAATCAGAGATGTTAACTTTATCTTAAATAAAATTAAATCACATCTCCAACTATGAAGTAGAATCTTTGATGGAGGGTTGCCAAATGAGACAGTCAACTCTATTTCAAGACAATGCCAAGAGGAGACATGGTACTACTGATCTCAGACAAAGTTGGCAAAGGACAGTTCTCCAAGATAGATGGCACTCCTTGAGAGGCCTGGAACAATAGGATGGGGTATATTGATTGACAGTGGACCCTACCACCCTTGAACATGCACCTCTTGGAGAATGCTAGACCAGGAAAAACCCACATCATTCAGATGGTGATCAATTCCAAGGGAACCAGCGTGGGAATTCTATCACTAAGAAAAAAAGAGGAGGAAAATAACAAGAAAATCCAATAGCAAGTGAAGAGCCCTCCACCAGAAAAATGCTGCCGTGAAGCAGAGGAAAATCGTGATAAAATATCCCAGTGAATTAAAAAAATTAGTGAAGTCGTTGTCTTTATAAAATAAGGTTTCAAAGCAATGATATAAGAATTTAGAGAGCATGGTGTGAGACAACAGAGGATGAAACAAGAGATTGTAGGCTCAGAAAAGAAATGTTGAAGAGAGAAAATTAGAGAAGTAAAGGTCAAATTGGAATCTCCACAAACGTTAATGAACATACCTGAAATCACAGTAAGGGACATGACTGAGTGAGCGGAATTAGAGTTAAAAGGGCGTGTAGATCGAGAAGACAAAGAAAACCAGTATCTACATAATTGTTTCTCAAAAGACTAGAGCTAAAACAATGGAAAAGAAAAGTAATAGTTAAGGATTCCCCAAAGACTAAACAGAATAAAGAAAGATTTTACTCTTTAGACTCAAAGAGCAAAGAGTGCCTAGAAAAGTGACAGACAGCAATCAATAAGCTTAGCAAATTATTACACTCAAAATAAAAAAAAGAATACTGTGGGCATCCAAGTAGTAAAAACCAATTCATCTATGAAGATGGGGGAAAAAGTCCAGGTTCTAGTTTTCTCAGATTTCTCCTTGGGCATCACTCAACAGTGTTAAGAAAGTGAAGCAATGACTTCAATTCTAAGGAAAAAAATTGTGACCCAATAATTTTACATTCGGCCTAATTATTGGTACAGTGGAAAGAAAATAAGCAATTTGGCTGTAGGCTACATTGTTCTCATGAACCTTCCTGAAGCATTTATTTTAGAACAAAGTTCAGGCATTTGGAAGCAGGAGAAAAACTCCAGCAGGAGTACTGTAAAAAACCATTGAGTCATTTAATTGTAGGACTAAGATTAAAAGAAATGCATGGCTTTTGATTATAGGCCAGAATATAGAAGTATTCCCAAACCCTAACAACATAGGGATGGTATATGGTGTAATAAAGTGTTATATTCTGATTTTCTCATCTTTTATAGATAAGGGAAGAAGATATCATTTAAAGATGATAAATAAAATAGAAATATAAGATATTCAAAGGGACAAAAAGTTAATAGGAAAAATAATAAGTACAATAGGGTGAAGGAGGGGAAGAAGGCAGAGGGAGAAAAAGCAGAAATTAAGTAATCTTGTCACTATTCCTACTAGGGAGTAAATAAAATCTAAAGAAATAGTAAATACATACATTAACTGAAATTTAATTATAAAGATAATAGAACAAAATTAGAATCTTTATATTTTAGTAGAATGCACATAAAAATGTATGATAGTACATGAAAAAAGAAGAAACTATTTAAAGAGCTTTACATGTACTGATATATAATGATGTTCAAGATATATTGTTAAATAGAAAATGGTTGCAAAATAGCATGAAAAATTGTATGTGTATGTTTGTTCATTAATATCCTTAATGTATATGTTTGTTTATTAATAGAATAGCACTTATTTCTTTTAAATGATACTCCACTGCATAATTGCTATCTCAAGAAGAGCACTAGATGGCCATAGTTATTATATTATGACCTTGTATCCCTAATAAATCAATATTTTTCATTACTATCACATAACATAAGACTTTAGCAAATAAGACTATAAATATAGTATGTGCAGTACCTGCATGTGAGTAGCTTATAATCAGGCTAAGAAGATTAGACTGGCAAACTTGGAGGCTGCAGATTAATGCTCAGTTCTGTTACACAAATCCTCTTTGAAACCTTCCCAGATTATTGCAGCCTTCGGTGGGTGACCTCCCTTTTCTTTGATTTTTAACAGCAATTTTAGACTGTAACATATTCTAACATTTTACTATAGCTTTATCATTTTCTAATAGTGCAATATATGATAGTCTTGTCTTTATGAAAGAGATGAGACTGGTTGTCAAGTCCTCAGATTTAACATAATAGTCACACAAAGCAAAATGATTGGGTAGAAGTTCCAGATACCAACAATAAAATGTCAGTAAGGACCTGCCCCATGTCTGAGTGGTTAAGTTCTCGTGCTTGGCTTCGGAGGCCCGAGGTTTGTAGGTTCGGATCCTGGGCGCAGACCTAGCATGACTCGTCAAGCTGTGCTGTGGCAGCATCCCACATAGAAGAACTAGAATAACCTACAACTTGGATATACAACTATGTGCTGGGGCTCTGGGGAGAAAAAACAAAAAACAGAAAAAATCAATAATTTTTATAATACCTGCTAATATGTATTGTGTGCTGTAGATGATGAATAAGAAACTGAGGCACAGAGAGTTTACTTTGCCCCAAATCAAAAACTAGTAAGAAACAGAATTAGGATTAGGACCCAGGCAGACTCGCTCCAGAACTGGTACACATGATAGTACATTAGGTATGTGACCCTGCTCGATTAGTTCATCTCAGTAACCTCCTTTTTTCTATTGGTGAAAGTTGAAAAATAATGGCTTACTTTATAAAGTTGCTAAGACAGTTATTACAAAAAGTCCATCTAAGAGCTTTGTAAGCCATGAAGCTCTGCAGCAAATGTAAAATATTATTACATCATTGCTGTTGCCACCATGTCATATAGGTTCAACTCATAAAGGAGCAAAGTTTTCACTTAGATTCTTACAGAAATCAATTACTTTTAAAATAATTTACTGAGTTTCAAATCTCAACATGCATGTTCTTACTCAGACTGCACAATGCCCATGCCGTAAATAGCTTATGTTCTAATGAAAAAGACTACCTGACAAGGCATAATGTGATAAGGGCCATAATGACATTCTGAGTTTTGTGCAAAGACCTAGTAGAGAGAAGAGGAAAATGAAGGATTGTGAGACTCAGAGTTAAACAGTTTCTCCAAGCTTGGAAAGACTTGCAATTTCAAATTCTAATAATCTTCTCATGGGAGAAGCATCAACAAGTTTTGTATTATATTTATGGTACACAACAACCTTTTTGCATCATCTTCAGCCCTCCCTTTCTTGCATCTTCTCCCACAAAGACTGTCCTTGACCAACACCAGAAATGAATTTGATTTCTCTAATGCAGAAGGTAATTGGATTTTTCTTTATTGAAGGCATCCCTTTAATGACTGTCTCTATTCCTGCCAATTTAGCTTCAAGTGACCTGACATTGATCTGATAATATGAATTAAAATAAAGAGTTGAAGCTAGGGGTGAAAAAGACCAGCTGTCTGGCATCAGAAAAAATGTTTTTTGCCTCATCTTGCCATTTTCCTGAGAAAATCCTTTATCCTTGAGTGTCATTTTTACAAAATATGCTGCTGTAATAATTGGTCATATAACAGCAAATTGCCTCCTTCTAGAAAATATAATAAGTATTTCCCAGAAACTGCCCTGGAGAAAACATTGAAAATTGAATAAAATCCACCCAGTAATCATTTTGTTCCTTGAAAATATTTATCACCATGTAGACTCTTTCTGGGACAGGATAAATATTGCTCAACAGAATTAATTAAATCTATTAAAAAGCTGGTGAAACATGAAATATTTATTTAAGTATTTATTTACTTAACCTTGAGGTTTTGTACAAACCAAAATTGACACAAGAATTGTTATTCAAGAAGGTTACAAAGAAATAGTGGATGAAATTGTTGTGTTTGGAAGAATAGCAATTCTTTCCTCAAGAGAAGTTATGATATAAAACTCTTTTTATGCCCAAGAATATATGAGATTTAGATTTCTCTACTTTTGCCTTTATTCGTTTTTTAGTAACAATGTAACTCACTTGTTTCATGGTTAATTTTTATTCTATCATCTTTGTTCATTCCAATAAATATGATGACTCCTTCTTGATTGAAGATACAATCCATGGGTATTAGTGTGAATCAGAAAATAAAATCTTGTAATTTTAAAGTGTCAAGAAGATAATAAGCAGATGAGAAAATCATCAATAAGCAAGTGTCCTTTTAAAAATAAGTAAAACAAGTGTTTTTCCTTTTTAAGTTCTTAATATTAGTTTCATTCATGTTTATCAAAGTAATTAATATTTTAAATAAGTTAACGGAGTTTATATTAAAAGCACTTATGATTGGTGAGTATTTAAAGATTCAACAGTAAAGCCACATCACACGAAGTTGTTATAGACCCTCAGTTAGACAGAGCTGGTATAAATCCGCAGTGTTACTCAATGAAGGTCAATGAACTTGCTTTGGTTCTCGTCAACCAAGAGAAGCTTAAGAGTTCTACTCCTAGAAATGATGTTGAGAAAAAATGTAAAGAAAAGTTAAGACAGAATATATCCTGGAGACTAGGCTCCTTACCTACTGTTCTGATTGCATCTTAAGCGAGCATGTGAAACATTGGCATGCCAGTGAATGTTTCCAGAGACCATTTCTTGCATGCTGTGTGGCACAAGATGGGCTTGCAAGAGAATGATGAACTTTCCACAGGAAGTCCAGTACTATCAAAAGGGTCACTGATCCAGAAGGACTCCCCACTGAATCACAATCCTTTGTCGTAATGATTAAAAATCTCACCTACCAGGTCAGGCCATTGTTTGAAGTTATGCTTAAAAGCAATGTTAATCCTTTAAGGGCAGGAGAAAAGTATATTTTAATGTTTGATGAAAATTCTTCCTTACTCCATTCACTTTATCTCATTCCGTATCAGTTTTCTTAATTTTGATTCTGTCTTATTTGTTCGAATGTGAATAGTATTAATTAAAAACAATTAATGAAATAATGTTCTCTTTTCTTGAAGGCAAGGTAGATTTTCTGGGAAAAGGGAAAAATGTGTGTGTGTACACGTATGCAAACACATTTTCTTTATTAGAAGAATTAAGGAAATTCATTCTCCATCCCCATCCACTTTTCAAAGATGCTTTTTTAATAGTTTATTTATGACACTTTGTACATTTGCTGAAACTATTAACATGGGATGTTGCTGATGAGCAATTTGCTTTGTTAATACCTCTCTAAAAGCAAGCATGTGTAACCTAATTCATTTTGTCATTTCTTCCTTGAGCAAAATATTTTAGTCTTTTACATAAAAGATACTTAGGTATTGGAAGGGATATAAAGATACATCTTCACCTTCAAGGATTTTAAAGTCTAGTGTAAAATAGAAGGTGGAAAGTGAGACAATATGGAAGAAGGAGGGATCAAGAACTACAGTTGAAAAAAGCAGGGAAGACACAGTGGCAATGTGACGTTACCTGGGTCTCAGAAGACACGCAGAATCTGTCCACTTGAGAAAGACAGGTAGGAGAAGATGTAGAATTGCTAATGGTATGGAGGTAATTCGAATAAATACGCTGTAAAACTGTGCTCAAGTACTACACCTTACATACCATTAAAGGAAAAAAGGGAGAGTAGAGAAGGTAATATTTTGACTAATGATGTAGGTAAAAATCTAGATCAGGAAATATTTGGATTTTGGCGTTTTCAATTAGACAAAGTTAAAAAGAATATTGTATTTTGTTTGTTGTATGTTTTGTTTCCATGGGGAGGTCAATAGTATCTTAAAAGTGCCTCTTTATATAAGATAATCTTGATTGATATTTAAGAAACAATCTCAGTATTTGACATGTTGAATGACCTTAAATAGGCTCATTCATTATGTAAAGTCAAATGAACTACTAAAGTTTTTGACTGAGAGAAGTATATTCTTCTAATTTTTATCTCTGATGTTAAAATGTTATCTCGTGTTAAAATACATCCATATTTTATTCTCAATAATATGTAAATTATATGTGTATTTAAACCTGAATGTAAGGTTTCTGAAAGTGCTAAATAAGTTTCTTTCATTACTTCAGGTCACTGATATGATGCTTCAGGACAAACCTTATCCTGATTGGGGAAAATCTGCAAGAGCTTTCTGGAAGAAAGGAAATGTTAGGATCATTTTATTCTGGTAAGAGGTTGTTTCATTTATTGATTTATGCCTTGCCTTGTAAGTTGAATGTAGTTGTCTTTAGATATATAGAATTCTATCCAGAGAGGCATTTTTAGTGGATACTATGCTCCATTAAAATGATTAAAAGCCATTATCCTAATTATTTTATGAGTAAATTTCTTCTTACATATTGTTGCATATACACATTTTCAAGAGAGACGTTTTGCTAATATAGTGGAACACAGAAGATTTTATCAGAGGTAAGTAGGTTTTTGACTCAGCAAAAACAAGCTGTAATTTTCATCAATGAAATCTGATAAAAATGTCTCAAGTAAATACTAAATTTCCAGTTATTTGACAGGCTATAATTTTGCTTTGAAGAAGTTATACAGAGAGGGAACCTCTTTACAAATCACATCTGGCTCATTGACATTTCTTCTTTACGTAATTTCCTTTAGCTCTCCAGCCCAATTATTGCAATTAAAAAGTAGTCCATGTCTTATAGAACTTTGTTTTGTGGAGTCACTATTACTTATGTGTATTTGAAAAGTTTAGACAGAAAAGATAGGAATGTAGAGACAGCCAGAAGGATACCCTCACCTGGCTGTGTGACACTGTCCAAGTACAGTGATTCAACCTGATATATGAAAAGTTACCTACACTGGTATTCAGAAAAGTTATAACTGATGATAACTTGTGCCTTGTAAATTCCACCCTACTCACCCGCCTTTAGAAAGGAAACAAAAAAATCTGTTTATTCTTGGGTTTCATTCTGGGGGTTGATTTTTTTTTTTTTTCATGTACAAGCTACAAAAATCATAGTAACTAAGTACTTGGGGGAGAATATACACTTTACGTTCTTTTTGTGCTTTCACACTGTCATTAAACATTACTAGAGATATTTGGCATTTTGAACTCAATTCTTAGGAGGTAAACAAAAGTAGATTTTTCAATAATGCGAAAATGAACATGATTTTGTGGTTGTTTAGTTACACCTTGTCTCTATGAGTCGAGTATGGCCTATTTTTATGCTGCATTTAACTTTCATATTTTTTCCTGTTTGTAAGCTCCCCGTGTAGCTTGTCTGAATAATATATAATATAATAATTGTAGCAAATATTTGCAATCTGAAGGCCCCTATGATTGTTGTCATTAGCTGCTCTTAATTGCAATTGCTGTTTCAGAGGAAAGGAATGTATACTAGATTTTTCCTGAAGCATCTTAGTACATTTTTCCTTGTACATTATTACTCAGGTCTATACATTACCAATTACTTTTATACAAATGAGTTTATTTTTGACATATGTGATAACATAGCCCCAATGGGTAGTCTAAACTAGATTTTAAATGTTGTTAAAAAGCAATTTAATTAGCCACTGACAAATAGATAATATTCTTGAGTGGAAAGTGAACTAACACTTATTCTTGTAGTCATTGTTTCTGTAAAATTATTCATTATTAGGTAATATATTTGAAAGATGATTTTTCATTGTTACATTTCAAAAGTAATATTTCAAATCATGGAGAGCATAAAATAACTGGAGGAAAAGTTAAATGCCACTTTAAAAATATTTTTTCCTATCTTATCCATTTCTATACAGTTAGATTATCTTGACAACAGTATGCATGATTTTAAAAAAGGAAAATCTGATGCAAAAAGTTGAATATGGAAATTACGTGGGAAGCAAAGAAATATTCCTTTTGTTCATACTTTTCAGATAAAAGGGATTTAGTGAGTATAAAGGGCATTTTCTTTTTTAGCTCTAGGAGATAAAATATAGAAGTCACTGGCAAGGTTTTACATGAAATAAAAGATAGTATTTACATATTATGTATCACCTGCTCAAAAAGAGGTATTTTCTTTTGGTTTTGCCCTAGTTAAGGAAAGAGAGATTTGTGCGAAAAATCTATGGTGGAGAAGAAATTTTGCAAAGGGAATCTTTCATAAGTTGCAATGTGATTATGTACAGCAGTCGAAACAGTACAACATGCAATTTTGTTCTAGTAAACTTATTCCTTACCTACATGTAGCTACTTTAACTCTCAAATGCCTGTCAGAAACTACTGCATTTGCAACTATGTGGTTGAGTTCTTCGTTGATTCTTAATGATAGATGTCTCTACATCAAAGAAAATGGTTCCTGTTTCTTTCTGTAATTGTGCAAAGATGAAGCTGCTATAGCACGTGGGCTCTTTTGCCTGGGAAGAGACTAAATTATGACTGTATTTGAAAATACTAAAAGAGAAAGGGAAGAATATTCATAGAACTTCCTTCCACAGCTTTTCCCCAGCATTTTTGATATTAAAATGAATAATGATCTAAGAATTTAAATCCTAGGTGAATGCCATATATTGTTTTATTTTTCAGAGGGGCTACCAAAAACCGTTTTTACTTACTTGTGTCTGAAGTAAAAGAACATACGCATAAAAAAACAAGTAATGTGATGTTTAACTTCTATCTCTCTGTTTTATTTACTCTCTAGAGACACAATCTGTATGCTTTGATGGGAAGCATCTTGGGATGATATTTCCCAAAGGCTTAGCTTTTTTTTTTTAAATAAGGGGGGACACTATCCTGTGACTAGTGGAGGAATTGGCGGAAGAGGGGCTTGGGAGATCTCGTGGTTATGAGGGCTTCATAAATACTCCAGCTCTTCACCTTCCAGACACACAAGAGGGTTGCCCTTTCTTCCTCCTCTGAACACATGACTTGCTTTGGCCAATTAAAATGTGAGTGATAGTGGCATGTGTCACGTCTAGGTAGAAGCATTGACTGTCAATGAGAAGCACTGAAGGGAGTTCTTTTCTTGGTAGCAATTGTGGAAGTTTGTGTCTAGCAGAAGTCCTTGTCATTCAAGTTTCCCTGAATGACCAGGATAAACCAAGCATCCTTAACAACACAGTGGACGTGGAGTATGAGATAGAAATGATCCTTTGAAAATGTTAAGCCACTGAGATTTGGGGATTATTTGATCCTGCGACATAAACATCCTGATGTATACAGAAATTGATCCCTAGGAGTAGAGGGCTGCCATAACAGAAAGCTGAAATTTTTCTTAAGGGTTGGACAGCAAATGGCAAGGAAACTAATGATAGAGGCTGGAAAGGTGGTAATCCAGGTGTTATAGTGGGGATGTATTTGGTAAAAACTGTGGTCTGTGATTACTTAGATGCTCCAGGTGAAAGTGGAAAACAGAATGTCAGTAGTGTGTTGCTGTGTGCATCTGTGTACAACTGTCCGCTTCTGTTTCATTCTGATGCATAGAGAAGATTATCTTTTATTTTTTTCTTTTATGGATTAGAATCTTTATATTTTAAAAAATAGTTTATCTAGGTCTATAATGGTTTGGGTGGGCATCTCTTGATCATGATTATTGTAATTCTTAACTGGGAAGCAAATGTCACTGCCACCATTTTTCACGTTTTGAATATTGTGTTATTAGTAAAGTCTAACAAAAGGAACTTAGTTGTTTAACTTTGACCAGAAAAGAACTAATCAAGAAATGATTATTATCTTAATATACATGGTGTAAAAGAGTAACATGATAATAAAATATAATAAAGTAATAAAAAAGACCTAAAATTCAGAGGAAATGTCAGTCAGAAGGGTTTTGATGATAGCTCTACCAATATCTAACTGTATGACTTGTATGACTACTTTGGGTTTCCATTCTCTTTTCTCCAAAAGGAATATTTTGTTATTCTGCATGATCCTTCTCAATTCTGTGATGCTATTTTCTATTATTAAGATTAAAATGTTGAAGAGGGAGTAATTCTGTCTGCTTTTCTCTAGAGGGCAGAATATGGATGACTATAGTCTGAATGTTTATGTCCCTCCAGAATTCATCCACTGCCAATCTTCCTCTTTTTGTATGTGAGCCACTGCCACAGCATGGCTGCTGACAGACCAGTGGTGTAGGTTTATGCCCAGGAACTGAACCCAGGCCACCGAAGCAGAACGTGCCCAACTTAACCACTAGGCCACAGGGGCTGGCCCCATATGTTGAAATCTTAATGCCTAATGTGATAGTAATAGAAGGTGGGGCTTTTGGGAGGTGCTTAGGTCATGAGAGTGGAGCCCTCATGCACGGGATTTGTGCCTTTATAAAAAAGACTCCAGAGACATACCCAGCTCTTTTCACCATGTCAGGACACAGTGAGATGGCCTCTACTATGAACCAGGAAGGGGGCCTTCACCAAATGCAACCAGGCTGGTGTCTTGATCTTGGACTTCCCCACCTCCAAAACTGTGAGCAATAAATTTCTGTTGTTTATAAGCCACTCAGACTGTGGTATTTTGTTCTAGCAGCTCAAATGGACTAACACATGGACTAATGAGTGTAAGTCACATGGAAGCAGACTTTAGCTTCACATATGAAAGAATTCCCTAATAGCGTGAGCCTCTCAGTGGTGAATGAACCCACCTGATGAAGTGCTGAATTCCCCATCAGTAGAAATATTCCTGCAAAGTCTAGATAATCTTTCAGGGGTGCTATAGAAGGCTTTTCACATTGAATGAGAAAAAAAACAAAATTGCTTTTAAATTTTCATCAAACTTGAAGATTTTATGACTCTACATTTTAAACTAGAAAAGTATTGCATATTTTTCTGCTTTATAATAGAGAGGATACTAATTATAATTTAATATGCTCTATATATTTCCATCATCATCATGAGCAAAATTTTTACATTAGACAATAACTCATGAAAGGATCCAGGGGCAACTATAGTAGGCAAAGCTTTTTGCCTCACTTCCCAAATAATAAATTAACCCATATCTTTCCTCTGGATAAATTTTGTCTTCTTGCCTTCAAGCTTTCCTTCCATCTCAACGTGTCTCTTTAAGCAGTTGTCTATCTTTAATTAAAAGCTGCCTCTGTAACTGAGGAAAAGCAGAACATTTTTAGCCCAAATCAAGTAACTATACCTATTGAATCATCATCTTAACTTTTTCTTTCCAACATAATCTTTATATACTTAGATTTTAAATTTTGTTTGTCTTAACATGGCTTTAAACATTTTGAACAAAGATTCATGTTAAGCTTTTCATTCACAGTTCATGAAATCTCCTATAATTGTTTCTTTTTTAAAATTGAAATATAATTGATATATAATGTCCTATTAGTTTCAGGTGTACATCGTAGTGAATTGATATTTATGTACATTATAAAATGATCACTACTATAAGTCTAGTTTCCATCTGTCATCTGCAAAGTTATTACAATATTATTGACCATATAGTCACCTTAACTTTAAACACTACATTAAGTTAACAGGCTCCATTTAAGTCTGGCTACTTCTAAGCAGACAGATCCAAGGATATATTTCAACTGGTTTTCTTGCTAGATGGAAATTTCCAACTTCTGTAGAAAAAGGTGATTGAGGTTGTATTACTGTGTTGTCATATTATTTGGAGATTTTCATTTGAAAAGTAAATTCTATATTTATGCCTGAGAGATTTAACTCTCAGGCATATGTTTATACCTGAGCATTAACACAATCCCGTGACCTTCTAGACTTAATTTTGCTGAATTAAGAACAAGCCTTGTTTTTATTAACTTATTTAAGTAAATACTTAAGTGCTGAGTACAATGTGAAATAGCGGTTAGGAGCACAGATTATTGGTCTTGAGCAAGCTGCCTGGCTTTCAGTCCTGGCCTCACTGCTTACTATTGTGTATTAGTTATCACTATTTCGTTTTAACTGGTGCTGAGAATTCAACTCTGATAAAGAAAGTAGGACTCTGACAGCATAATTTTCTATCCAATGAGAAATACAGAGGGGAAAAAAGAGGCAATACCAACCATAGGTGTGGAGTGCTCATCTTTAAATATATTTACTGGTTTAGCTATTTATTGATTTCTCTTCTCCAGAGCATGTCCATTTTTTACCCCCAGAGAAGGAGCTCATTTTGAATTATTTGCTGCATAGGAGTTGAATTAAAGCCTCTTAAATTAAATTCTGTGGTGAAAATTTACTATGTATGTAATTCTCATTTTTTAGTAGGAAGATGGAGAATAAATAGTTCATAAGGTTTTAAATTAAAATATCTTTAAAAGTTTGAAGAAATGTATTAAAGTCAAAATGATGATTAAGTTCTCTACATATTTCTATATCACATTACTTGATACTTGATATTACCTGTGATATTTCTATATCACATTACATATTTCTACATCACATTACATATTACTATATCGCATTACATATTTCTTTATCACATTCCTTGAGAGTAGATATAACATCTTATTTAACTCATCCCTAGGACTTATGACAGTACCTGACGTGCTGTGAGCATTAAGTACATTCTTACTGAATAAACTACTTTCGTGAGGACTATCACGTCTACCATACTCCATGATGTTTCTGAAAATTTCTTCGGATAGAGTACTACATTGAAAATGATTTAAAATATAATTAAAAGTGTTTTGACTTTGTGATTAATTGAAACTTTATAGGAAGCTCTATAATACTTACGAATTATTGTTTCTGAAGATTTTTAGAAATATTTATTTTCAGTACTTTAAAAAATCATCTTGGTTTCAAATTATGTGATCTACCTACATCATCTCTGTTCTGACCCTGAGAGTTTTTACCTTAGGATGTTTTCCTCACTTCTTAAAAGTGAGTGAAATTCAAGGAAAAAGAATTGATTAAGCTGGTCTTAAAATGCATAAATACTACCCTATATAAGCCTTCATTCCAATAGCTAAAGCTTGGAATAGCACGTTGAGTCCAAGAACAATCCTTGAATTTATGAATCTTTGAAAGAAAATGCCCTTTAATAAAGGCTTGGAAATGCTACCTGGTTTTTCTGTATAACAGTTATTGGTAGAATGGAGTTATTCCTCTTCAACCTTAAATTTGCTGGTTGAAAGGAGTACTCCTCTGAGCCATGAGGCCTAAGTCATACTTACTTACTGAGTTTCAAAAGTATGGATCATGTTTTCAAGGTCCTTGAGTTCACATATAATAGTACAAATGCACAAATTTAAAATAGAAACAATAAATTCTAGAAGAGAGAAAACAACACAACCAAAATTAGTGACTTGAACCATTTCAGCAGAGTGGTAAATCTCTGCCTATTTTTACGTTTTTTCCTCATGATTCATGCCCCAACTCCCACCATCTCTAGTAGACTAAAAATGCAAATCTTGCATGCTAACAAAACTCCAAATATTTCCATGGCTTGACCTGTTGGAAAGCCTAGATATTTTCACACTTGCTGTTTCAACACATCTTCCAGTAACCTTTGGTGGAATACCTTGAGGATTTGTCTTTATCCTGCAAATATTTACAATGTGGCCACTAGGCAAATGCCTCAGAGTAAAATGCTGCTACAGTAATGCCTTTTGCTGGCATTAAAGTCCTCCTTAAAAATGTGTTTATTTTTGTGTGTTTTGATCAAAACCTGCTTATTAGAATCAACATTCTCTATTCAAGTGACGATTATCACATCAGAATAGCTGTCATTTAAGTCACTCCACTCATCAGCTTTTTGCAGATTGAATGGGAGAGCAACGATGTCTCAGGGTCACCAAGGAAGAGCCAGTTGTTTAACGCCCATGATTCATTATGGTTCACATCTGGTTCTGAGACTGGCAAGTCACCAACTCAATTTTGTGGTACATTAGTCACCGTTGGAAACTCACAATTGATTGGTTTTCAAACCAGAATTGCTGGTAACTAATACTTCCATGTTCTCTACAGGGCAACTTCTTTTACCATTATCTAAGTGGAAGTGAATCACTGTATATTTCCTGAGCACTGATCAAAGCTAAGGGAGGTGGGATATGCAGGGGAGCTTCATCCAAGACTATTTGAGGCCTGTGACAGTTTCATCCATGTGCAGTTTCTTTTTAGGATCGGACTGTGACTGTCACCCAGATCCAGTATGAATTCCCCTCAGCAGAGCTGGTTCCATAATGCCAGCTCTTGTTTTCAGAATATCCTTTTCCTCCGTTTCCCCTGCTGGCCAGAACTCCCTCTGTGAATGCCTTCTCCCTTTAGAAGAAGGGGTGGATACATTAACTGTATTGAACATTGAAATGCTTTGGTGATTTTTGTTGCACCTGGAAAGCTTTCTGATGAATTAGAGGTAGAATGTATAGGCAGGTGTCACAGATCAGATGAGCCACTCTGAGTTTGTTCTCACATATTTATTTATTTATCCCAAAGGTTAAATAAAATCTAATTATAATGGCTGGGCATATGAGTGACCCACATTCTGGAAGCCAAACAAGAAAAAATATCTCCATGTGTAAGCTGGACAAAACTTTGCTATTGAGTCAGAGAAAAATGCATGCTTGTCTCATTCATTCATTCATTCTTATTTATTGACTGCGTTAGGCATTCTACGTGAACAGGAAGCATACACAGTTGTTGGCCTCATCTAAGACTTACTGTCTTTCTACCAATTAGACTGTAAGACAGAAATAAAGACAATTAAGCAAATAAAAAAATTACGAATAATGATAAGTTCTAAGAAGGAAGCAAATATCAGTGACTGCCTTTTTCCAGTTCTCTTCCTCTTCAAGGCACATTTCTTGAAAGTATTGTCCAAACTCACCCTCCACCTTTTTTATCTGCCAATTACAGCATCAGCTCTGCTCCTGTTCCACTCTATGGACTCTAGCCTCTTGCCAGCAATGCTCCTGAATTTCAGCTTTAGTCAGACTTCTACATGCACAAACCACTACTGTTTGGAGGGTTAGTCATGCAACGGCGACTTTGGCAGGCCATCTTTTATTTAGAATGGGCAGTTATGGGAGGACATAATTGAAAGTAATATCTTGACATTTTATTTTGTTATCCTTTAAGGCAAACAATGAGGGGGAACTTTTTCAAACGTTTATTTAGACATTGTATTATTTTCTTAAATATAAAATATCATTTTAACAACATTTTCAATTAGTACTGGTACATGGACAGCCTTTTAAGTGTTTATTTACAGCGAGTATAATACACTAGAAAGACCCTTTCTCTTCATTTTTTAATTAATAAATATGTGTTGCATGATCACTTGCTTTGTACAGGCCCTTGTATTTTAGTACAAAGTCTTGATTTTTGGAAATGCAATGAGAAGCTTACATTTCCAGTGGAGGTGGGCTGGGGGTGGGAGGAAGGATTTGGCATGCCTAAACCACATATCAAAATATGGAAAACAGGCCTTAAGAGGTAAAATAGGAATGTTATGGGAATTTAGAGGTAGGAGGGATTACATAAAGCATATACTATAGACTGAATATTTGTGTGCCCCCCAAAATTCACATGTTGAAATCTAATCCCCAATGTGATGGTATTTGGAGGTGGGGCCTTTGGAACATGATTAGGTCATGAGAGTGGAGCCCTCATGAATGGGATTAATGGCCTTATAAAAGTGACCTCAGAGAGCTCCCTCACCTCTTCTACCATATGAGGGCACTGCACGAAGACTGCCATCAATGAAACAAGAAGCAGGCTCTCACAGGACATGGAACCTGCTGGCACTTTGATTTTGGTTTTTCCCAGCCTCCAGAACTGTGAGAAATAAATTTTTGTTGTCTGTAAGCCAGCTTATGGTATTTTGTTATAGTACCCTGAACAGGCTACTAAAACACGTCCAGCATAAATAATCCTTTAAATATTTTACTGGTTTGAATTACACGTCTGATGTTTTTATTTTGAAATATTTTCAACTTACAAAAGAGATGTAAAAATAATACAAAGAATTCCTGTATATCTTTCATCCATGTTTCCCAACTGACATTTTATGACACTCATTGTATCATTTTTTTCTCTCTCTCTCACTATATAGATAATGATAATGTGTCAATATTAATTTCCTGATTTTGATTAGACTGCAGTCATGTGAGAGAATGTCCTTCTTTTAGGAAAGGATAAATATTTCATTGTATTTCCTAAAACTCTTTTCTTTTAAGAAAGAGTAAATAGTTCATTGTATTTCCTAAAACAAGGGCATTCTCTCACATAACGACAGTCCAATTGTCAAAATAAGGAAATTAACATCAATATAATACTTTAATTTACAGACTTTATTCAAAGTTTGACAATTGTGTTAATAGTGTCTTTTATAGCAAAAAAAAAAAAAAAGGACAGAGAGAAGTAATAAAAATAAAAAGATTGTTTTGTTTTCATCTGGTTCAGTATTCAGTACAGAAACATGCATTACATTTAGTTGTCAAGCCTCCTTACACTCTTTTAATCTAGAACAGAAAACTTATCTTTCATATAGATATTTTTAGACATATTCTGTAACAGGTGCTGAAATGAAATATTGTCATTCATTGAGGAAAATTTCTTAGAACTCTTTCAAGATTTGATAAGCCTTAGACAACACATCATATAGTATGAATATTTCCCTATAATACATGCATTTAGGAATTGAAGCTATTCTTACAACACATTTTCAATTTGGCTTATTGAACTTTTGAAAAGTAAATGTTGCTGTCTGCCAATATTCTTTCAACCTGTCCTTCTATTTGTTTTATGTAGTTCAGAATTAGCAATACTTTAAGCAAGCATTCAAGAAACTTCTAAAATAGATCCCATGCTGGGCTACTATTGTGGAGGATAAAGAAAAATATGCATCACGATCCCAGCCCCCAAGAACCGTGCAAATGATTTTGGCAACTCAAAACTCTCATAAACACAACAAACGGCAGATAACACAAGATGGTTTGTGACCAATGAATTCTCTCATACTGACTGTGCGTTCCATTTGGAAATGGAAGGAGCACTGGGGTAGTCATGGAAGGAATCATGGAGGAAGTTAGATCTAAATAGGCCCTTGAAGAAAGTAGAAGTCAAGAAGAAGCACAGAGAAGTAGAACCTTCATATGATGGGAGGTCTAGCAAGAAGTAACAAGAGTACTCTTACAGGAGGATTGGAGCAGTCAGAATTCTCAGGTTCAAATGGGTACCTGGCAACAAGAATGCCTTTTTTTCTGATTTTAAGAACTTCGTCACAGGGCTGGGGTTTCAAAACAGGAATTGCCCACAGTTCTGGGGTACTGTGCAGGTGGGTTACACACAAGGGCTTACCTGAAAATACAAGACTGCTTCCTGGGAACTGCCAAAAGCCTACCAACCACAACGAGGCTCTGAATTCAGAACTAGACAAGCAACAGTGTTGGCCCAATGCTGAGTCACCCCGGATTGACTGAAAGATACTGGAAGTTCTCTAATCTCCAATGAGAGACAAAGACTGACAGTTTAGGTTTTTATTCCCAACCATGAAAGTCTGCAGTTTTTATGATTTTCTTACCGTGTTCCTCCCACAGTGAGTTGAGGGAAGAGACAATGTTTTGTTTTGCTCAGTGTCTCAGGGCTTACTAGCCATTGAATAAATATTTGTACAATTGCTGATGCCAGGATAGATGAGTACAATCTTCCTTGGTAAACAAAACTAGAACCTTCTAAGGGGCCAGCCTGGTGATGTAGTGGTTAAGTTTGCACACTCTGCTTCGGTGGTCTGATGTTCACTGGTTCAGATCCCGGGTGCGAAGCTACACACCTACATACTGTTCATCAAGCCATGCTGTGGCGGCATCCCACATACACAGTAGAGGAAGACTGGCACAGATGTTAGCTCAGGGACAATCTTCCTCAAGCACAAAGAGGAAGATTAGCAACAGATGTTAGCTCAGGGCCAAATCTTCCTCACCAAAAAAAGAAAGAAAGAGAGAAAAAACCACTAGAAACCTCTAATATTTTAGTGGAGAGTTGCTTGTGTTGAGGACATCCTGGTGGGGAGGGTTTGTCTATATGAGTAGCCTAATTTTGTCCTTTGGGGTTTCCCCCCCTCTTGGAGTTGTCTCATTTGCGTTAATTACTGTTATGATAAGCTCTACCTGGACCAAGCATGGTAAGAAACATCTTTCTTCGTTTCTCTTTATCATAGCTAATAGAGTCCAAAATTTTCCAGAAGACCAGTACTAAACACTAAAAAAGGACAAAGAGAAATCTTTTCAGAATGCACAGGTATCATTAACACAGTCTGGTCTCCCACATCCAGGTCTGTGATCCTCTACTATCTCCTCACCTCAGGCATCTGAACAACTTCAGGGACTTTCTACCTCATTTCTATCTTATCTACTTGCTCTCTGCCTGGTTCTATGTGGTCCAGGCCATCATACTTCTGGCTATAATGGAGTCCTTTCTGAATAAGTCTAGTACAATGCTGCAATCACCTCCTTTTCACTTATAGGTCAGAGTTATTGACAGACTGTGGTGATTAATTCAGGAATGATCCTGTCCTCTAAGTAGCTATCATTCTACCCAAAGTTTATGAACCACCCAGGAGCTCAAATCTGTATATAAGAATTAGCACTGGCTTGAAGGCACTTCTCTGTGATTCTCAACCATTGTTATGTTTTCAGACATTGCCTTACTGTTGAAATACCCTTATAATCCTCTTCCAAAGCAACTATCATTTAGCGTTTTGCGTGCCCAGGACTGGGTTCTTCACAGTCATTGTTTCATTTAAGCCACACTAACACTGTACAAGATAATTATTATTATTTGTATTTTAAAGATGAAAATGTGCCGCTGAGAGAGGTTGCATAGCAGGTGAACAACAAAGCTGGGATTCTAGTGCAGGCAGGCTGATTCCAGAGCCTGCACCATACTGCACCAAAGGGCTTCACTTATTCTCAAATTTTAAGACATTTAACAATGCTTAGTCATATTTTCACATATATATTTGCTATAACTCTTTCTTTCCCCTTGCAAATGGATTTGGTTTGACTAAAGAAAGACATAAGGGCCAAGAATCCTTTCAGTTTATCTACTTATGTTCTGTTACCCTCATATTATTGGCAGAGAAATTTAAACAAAAGTCAGTTAAGTGACCTCCCCAAGGTCACAAAATTAAGTAATGTCTCTCTGGCAGTGAACATTCAGGACTATTGGTTTCTGGCTTAATATTCTTTTTACTGTATCACATTGCCTCTCTATATTCTTTTTTTTAAATCAATAAAATTTAAACTACAAGAATTTTCTGATGATTGGATATGTTGAGGTAACAGCTCTCATAAGCCAATAGTGATAATCAGAACATTCTGTGCAGTTTAAATTGATGTAATTGTATATCATTTTCTCTCAATTATGGGAATTAGGCAAGAAAAAGATGTACAATATATAGTTTCATATGCCAATAAAGCATGATGTATTAACAGAAGCTTCACTTAAGTTCTTATATGAAAAGCCAATGGCTGTTTTTCTTGTTTGTTTTGTCTTTAAGAGTTCCAAGGACTTAATTTCTTTAAAATGCATTTGCAAAGTTGAAAATAAAGATTACAGTTGATGTCCTAAATGCTGGCACCAACAACCACTACAAAAACCCAGCATTTTACTAGGGGACACTGAAAATGAGGAGATATTAAATATTACAGCTAGTCAAAGAAGGACTTTACTCCTTGGAAAATAGTGAGTTCAGCATTTCTGCAGAAAATATCTGCCAGAGAGAGACTATTCCAGCATTGATTGCTAGAATAGACTAGATGATACCCAAGGTTCTTTACATTCTAAAATTCTATGATTCTGGGTAGACTGTTTCCTTATCTAAGGTTGTCTATGTTTTTGGACAGGCACAAACTGCTCAGAATGATGATTAAAGCAACTCAAAATAACATCCTAAGGATATGTTAGCTTCCTTAGTTAGCATGCTTATTCTATGGTAAGCTATTCAGCTACTAGAAGCTGTGCTTTGACAGGATATTTAATGACATGAGAGGTGGAGAAAAAATGATGCTGATCTAAGTAACTTTGGGAAACAAAGTTTTGACTGGGAACTGAGAGACTGAAGCAAAGCTGTAGGGGAGGAAGAAATTTTCCTCTACCCTTCTAAGTTCGTCTGCTTGTCTAAGAGTTAAATTGACATAAGACAGAATAACAGGAGAAAATCAACCACATTTAATAATATATATACTTGGGAAGAACCCAGGAAAACTGAATAACTCACCAAAATGGCTGAAGCCACCACCTTAAATACCATCTCAAGCTAAAAACAAAGGAGGATGTTGTGGGTAAGTGGTTTGGGACTTCAAAGAACACAATTCACATGGAGATGGAAAAGCAAATGTTTGGTAAACAAACGTTTGCCATGGTTTACAATGAGGATGAAACATGAAGAGGACTCTGACCAAATGGGCCTTGCTAGATTCCTCCCTGTCTACCACACACAGTTCTTATTGTAGTATAGTTAGTTATCTGTGGTGATAGTTCCTTCCTGTAACAGGCCTTCTATCTTAAATTCTTTTAGACAGTTAGGGGGAAGGTCAAAGTTTCTTCCTGAGTCTCTTGTCCTTAAAAATAATCAAGCCAAAGAGACACATTTTGGGGCAGCAAATTCTGCTCCCTTTAGGGGAACTAGACATAAAGAAAACAACGGTATTCTAGTTGGTAATTTCTTATGGAGATTAGGTTAACAAATCTGAGCCTGTTTTCCATGTATGCTGGGATTTGTCAATCAATAAATAAATGGTGCATGGTGGAAGCCAGATTTCTCACTGTAGAAGAGGAAAGTTACAGAGAAGCAAAGAGGGGTGGGGCTGTTGGCTACAATGAGCAGTGTAGTATGAGATTAGAGTCAGAGACATCAGTATAAACTCATGTCTAGTTTAATATAGAGAAAGATGGATATTACAGAAATAATTTTAGGTATGTTTTTATATGTGGGTTAGAACACATACATGTATTTCCTAGTTTCGTGTGCTGAGAGGGCTTAGACAGAATGACACTCCAATAGCAGTGAGCACACCCAGTGCCCAGATCTTGGTTTCTAATACCATTCTCCAATAAAAAGAACCAGAGCACTAGGGAGAAATGACTGACTCTGGGTCTGGGGCAGAGAATACATAAAATGATCCTGGAGTATCTTGTCATACCAGAAAGTAAGGAAGTGTTCAAAACAAAATGATGGAGGCACATCAAAGGGACTCAGAGTCAACTTGAAAGAGCTTCCAATGGCCAAAGTGAGAACAATTTACAATTTGATCAACAAAATAACTGAAATAGTTCTAGATTATAATCCAAAGTATCAAATAAGTATCCATGAGTCCATACTAATATAAACAAAGAAGTAAATAAATAAATCACGAAGAAGAGAGAAACCTTCTATATAGAAGAATTCTAAATAATTTATGTAGATACTCCTCTCTTCAAGATATTGAAGCTTAACTCCCAAATTATTAACTTCTCCCAGATTATTAAGTAAGCTTCAGTTGTTTATAGGAGATTTTGTTGTTGCCTACTTCTGGGTAGACTTCAAGGCTGCAGCAACAACGCCCTTCATATGGCCAGTGTTCTAGCCTTAGAATAAGATTCTAGCTATGGACTTTTCTGTTTTATTTGCAGATATCATTCACATCTCAGTGTAGTGATATCTCAAATACATATATATTTGTATTTACATATATATATATATATATATATATATATATATATATATATATATACACTTCTTTGCGGATGTGTAAAGGAATTAGAATATTGTGGTCTGTAACTGATCTGTCTTCCATGTAAGGCTACTTCTAGCTAGTAGGATTTGGAAGTGTGGGGGATCATCACAAAATTTTAAATTACTAGTTAATGATACTCTGGGCTTTGGTTCTAAATGGTCAGTTTTGGAGGACTCAATCTTAGTTAAGTTTGTCTATTTGGGGTAAAAGTTCAGTTTTTCATATCTCCCTCCCCCACCCATCCTCTTGACTTTCTTGGGGTTGTTTGTATAGCCTTATCTGTGGACAGTGATGGCTGAGGTAAAATTGATCTTGTCTGACCTTTTAAGACCTGTTCTGGTTATGAATTCCATTCACTTGAGTCTCAACAGTCTCTCTGTCTTGATTCCTCTCCAGGAGGTATCTGGAGCTGGTTTAATTTCTTATACCTAGCCACATCCCTCCACAAATGCCCTACAGCCGTGTTATCATTCTTTTGTAGAGAAGACCTGCCACCTACCTTGAAGCCCTGCCAGAGAAGCCCTGATGTGCTTGAGAGCCTTCCTACTTATCTTGCCATTTCTTCAGGTGACCACTCACCCCCTAAACTGGACTCTGGTGGTGTAGGGGAATAAGATCCTTGCTGTCTGGTCTCTTCATCCTTCTTCTATCCTTCTTTTCCTTCCAGTACTTAATATCTAGAAGAGCAGATTTCCCCCATTTCCATGGGCAGGAATTTCTCTTATATTGTGTCCATCCTGTATTATCTCCGCTCCTGTGTTCAAGTCAGCCAGGCAACTTGATAGAGGAGCCCTGAGATATTAGAAATTAGGAATTACCAAGGGTTGAAATATATTGGCTTAACATTTCCAAAATATAAACCCTATTACATCTCTGTCCTGGTCTTGCATGCAGGTACTGCTATAAAGCCCCTTACTAAGTTTCCAGGAATATAATCTTTTCATAATGCTGCATTCTGTAAATCACATATCATGTGGTTGTGGATCCAGGAAGATGTTGAAACTATGAAGGGTGCACCTCGGTAAAAAAAAATCGTAAACCAAGAATTTGCAAAAACTCCTTTAATTATCATTTAGTCCTCAGTCCTCAGGCCACTCCATGTGAACTTCTTTACCCTAAGTTCCCCCTTATTTCAGCATTTTAGTGCCAGATGACTTGGGCCCTTCTATTGTGTCAAAGTCCCCTCAACCTCCACCACAGACCTTCTCTCCTCATGGTGGCTTCTACCTAGACCATCATTTGAAACTAGATCCTTAGTTTATATGGATGTTTCATGGAGACTCTCTTACTGCCAAAGTTAAAATTTACTTATTTTTTATACATGACCAAAGCCTATTAACAATATTGTACTTTTCCCCAAATAGGCACTTCTTTTGCTCCTAAGATTACACCACTCACTTTTTAATCCAAAGGACTTTTTTCTTCATAAACCATGAGTTTTCTACAAGTTTTACAGTCCTGCCTCCTACCATCCACACTCCAGTTTCACCTTGATTAACAAGCTCAGCAAACTACAGCTTGTGCAGGCTGACTTGTGAGCTCCTATAGCAAACCAATGCAAAAACAGAAATTCAGGTCAATAATAAGGAAAAATACACCAAATGCCAAGAGAAGCTTCTACAAAGTGTGATTGTCTGCTTCACTCTGCCAATTGGCTGTGCCCTTCCAGAACATGAGAACTTCCTGGGATGTGGTCCATCACCCCAGCTGTCAATGCACAGTTCTCCCGTATCATACTAACTTCATATTATTTACAAAGTTTGGTCTTCTCTCATCTTTTTGGTAAACGTTCTTCTTCAGTGCCCAAAGTCTTATAGCTTCCCTTCTTACCCAGGAGAAGATCTTTAACTTTATTTATGTTCCATGTTTACTTGCCTCTGCCCTGACTCTCTTACACACACACACACACAGGTACAGCACCCATGCACGTACACAAACTTATGTGCATACACACCTTATGCACACACAAATGCATATAAGCCCACACATACATACGCTCACACATATGCTCACACACAAACATATACTGAATTGATGGTATTCCTTGGTTCATGATGTTTTCATTATTGACCCATGCAAGACCATCTTTTATCTATACATCTGTATGTCAATCTTAGACTTTTCAGATTTCTATTGTTGGCAGTTTGCCAAAGAACTCGTGAAGTAGAAATACTTTAGACTCTTTTGTTCCACCTACCTCAAATCTACATATTCACTGATAACCCTTCCCTACCCCCTTCAGCTCTGCTAGCCAAGACTAGCACAAAGGGCAGCCAGGAACGAGTAATGATTTTTTTCAAGTATATATATTTTTTTAACAAAATCTTAATCTAAAGGGAAATTACCTTTGGCAAAATTTCAAGGATGAGAAAACATGTGAAGTAGGATATGGAAGTCATTGGGAGCTTCGTCTTTGCCTGTGAAACCCTACCATATACGTGTGATCCCCCAATCCTTGTCTGTGCAGCTAGTTTTGCTTCTGAGTATTCTTTTAGTAACCAAACCACACCAGAGGCAATGCCATTTACTATGATAAATCAATGAGTGCAGCTATCATTGTAGAGCAAATGGAGACTTTCAAAAAATCATCATAGCTTTGTTCTCCCAAGGCCCACCTCACTTCAGTCTTTCTCCAACCTTCCTTTATCACATCTCCCCAAAGCTGCCTTCTAGAAGCTTGAGGAACAGTAGCCGCCTATGCCACCAGGCTTCCACCCTCTCCTCCATCCACAAGGGATGGGAATGCTGAGCTCAGAGCCCCAAGATATGCATGTTTTATTCATGCTTGCCGCTTTGGTAAGGCAGAAGCACCGCATGCTGCATTTTCTCAGTACAGTGTTTTCATGTGTCTTCATGTGGAGTGGGAAGTTTGAGAGAGGGAAGGCAACAAAGACTATGTGCCGAAGGAAAAATACTTTGTATGTTTTGTCCAATCGAGGAAGAACACACCATTTTTAGTTTTCCCCTCACACTTCTAAAATACAGCTGGCTGGGATTCTCTTGTAACATACCATGAAGTATCTTGGTACTTAATGAAATGAAATTTGAGTATCACAGAGAGGAAATGACAGGCCAAAAAACTGCCATGAAACTACATTAAAATGTACTTGGCGTACGTTTGAATTACCCCTGTTGAATTGCAAAAAGAGTGCAGTGATAGAGTTGCTGGAATTAAAAGAACAGAATGTTGCCAAGGTTGAAACTATCAAAGGCAATTTAGTATGTCTTTTTTTTTCCCCTGTGAATAAATGAGCTGATTTTTTTCCTTTTAGCATAAAATGCTAATATATATATATGCATATAATCTTCAACTGGATTGTAATTTCACACCTACATTATATGAAGACACTTCATTATTTGTTTCCATTAAAGCAAATTTTAATTCCATTAAAGCAAAATAAATATCTTCATCAGTGACTTTACCACAGTGTAAATTTTCTATGCAAAATATCGTAGCGCCAACTGCAGGTCTCCGAGATTAGTGAATTGGACACTGATCATCATTGCTTGTTAGTTGTAGAGGACTCAAGTTAAGCTAGTCCTGATTATCGGCACAATAGGAATATTCTTTAACAAATTTGTGCCCACAGTAGGTTGAAGTTACTGGACTGAATTGGAGGAAGGAGGGACAGTACTGACATCTCTGAAACTCTCTACTAAGGTTGCTGTTTTAAATATATTATCACACTTAACTCTTATAAAACCCGATGAGTTAGCTGGTATTACTCCTATTACATTCAGGAAGAAACTCAAATTTGTCTAACTAATGTCATAAAAACAGTTTGAAACACCCGTATTCATGTTCGTTTCACCTCATCATGCTGCTTATAGGTTCTACATTTACATGGCACTCTAAATGTTTAATGAAAGAAATAGAAAAAAATAATGTAGCCCACTGTGAGAAACATTTTTATCCTTTAGGGGAACTGTCACAATTACCTAGAGTCAGGCAGAATTACTACCAATGTTTATTCAGAAGTTCTCCTTATTGCACCTATTTCATGATCTCTTCAGGAACCATGGCCGTCTTCTCCACGGAAGTGGGCATCAGACTGAGATGTGGTCTCTCTTTCTGGATAAGAATGGGGTGGGGGCAGAGATAAACGTCACTGGAAATGCCCTTAAAACAGCATAGATATAGAATGAATTATTTCTTTCTAAATAAGGTATAGTATGCAATCAGCAGACCCCTTGGGTTCACTATCATAGATTTTTTTCTGCCCTGAAGTACAGATAGTTTACTTCATTTGTACTCCAGTAAATTTAATATTTGTATATATTTGTGGTTGTATATATTGAACTCGATATCTCTCTGTCTCTCTCTCCATATATGTATGTATATGTATATATGTATGTGTAGACATAGATCAATATTTATAGAATAGATATTATATCTCATATAATATATAACACAAATATCATATACACATTGTTTTGGGCTGAATATGTCCTCCCAAAATTCATATATTGAAGTCCTAACCGCCAGTACCTCAAAATGTGACTGTATTTGGAGGTAGGGTCATTGTAGATATAATTAGTTAAAATGAGGTCATTAGGGTGGGCCATAATCCAATATGACTGGTGTCCTTATTAAAAGAGGAAATTAAGACATATGCAGAGGAAAGAGCTTGTGAAGACAAAGACAGAAGACAAATGAAAGAGAGAGGCCTCAGGAGAAACCAACTCTGCCAACACCTTGATCTTGGACTTCTAGTTTCCAGAATTGGGAGAAAATCAATTCCCGCTGTTTAAGCCACCCAGTCTGTGGGTACTTTATTATGGCAGCCCTAGCAGACTAATACACATGTAATAGAAATACAATACAAATCAGCCCAGTGAATCCCAATCCCCAAACAGTTAGTGTTTTTATAAAAAACAATAAAGAGTTAAATAATACAAAACAGCCAAATATCGTGAATTTTTACAAAGGCACTTTCTAGGGCCTGGATGCCTTTGGCTCATCACATGTTATGCCCAATCTCCTACATAGTCAATATTTGCATTACAGAGTTACAGCAATAGTTGATTTGCAGAAACATGACCCTGGGGCACTTTATTATTTGCAGTCATGAAAGAAAAGATTCAATCATGTATAGTCTATTATACTTACGAAAGCAAGAAATGGATTATTATAGAAATGTTTGCAAGTTGGAAAAAAATGGGTGTTCGAGTTCACTAGAAAGCCAGTTTACTCAAACAGCTTTTTCTGCCTAATTCTGTGTTAGGTGGAGCAGACTTTACTGAAAACAAACCTCATACTTACTTCTATATTTGAACAATAATACTCATTTACATACTTTGCATTTCCAATGGGCTTTACCATCTATAAAGGACCTTTTCGAGCATTGTCTCCCCTTCTGTGAAGTCTTCCCGGGCTCTGCCGGTAGATGCAGCACTATTTGATCTCACATCACTCAGCTTTCCCTGTGTTAGAGCTTTCACTGTGCTGTAATGTAGTTTGTTTACTTACACGTTGATCTCCTCAAAGGCAGTGACTAAGCCTGTTCAGAGTTCTGTCCCGAGGGCCCAGCAGAGTTCCTGGCACACAGCAGGTGTCCGGTAAATGTTTGTGGAGCTTTTTACGCCTTCCCAGAAATATGGACTATTTTTACAGCTGAAGAAGCTGAGATCCAGAAAGTTTCATTGACAAGTAGGATTAGAGAGAGACGTAAAACTCAGAAGTTGGGCTAGGGGAGGAAATGATATGGGAACATTGATGGGCAGTCAGAGGCTGGATCATCTTAGGTGTTGAGATTTTGTTCTAACAGAGATGGAAAGCCATGGGTGATTTTAAGCAGATGCGTGATATGATTTCATTTCCATTTTTAAATTATGCTCTGGCTGCTAAGGGAAGCAATGAAACTAATTAAGAGGACATTGTAGGCACCGTAGGGAGAGAGATCGGTGGCTTGGACTATAGAAGAAGCAGCTGAGATGAGAAGATGTACATTGACGCTAGATAAATTTGGAAGAAAAACTGGCAGGGTTTGCTGATGTTTTGGACATGAGGGGGTTATTTATTAATTTGACAAATATTTATTACCTGTTCTGTGTCAGTCACTATCTTATTTTATTTTTTTGAGGAAGATTAGCCCTGAGCTAACATCTGCTGCCAATCCTCCTCTTTTTGCTGAGGAAGACTGGCCCTGAGCTAACATCCATGCCCATCTTCTTCTACTTTATATGTGGGTTGCCTATCACAGCATGGCCTGACAAGCAGTGCCATGTCCGCACCCGGGATCTGAACTGGGGAACCCCGGGCCACCGAAGCAGAATGTGCAAACTTAACCACTGCACCACTGAGCTGACCCGTCAGTCACTATTTTAGACACTGAGCATATATGACAAAAACCAGAAAAGGTACCTCTTTCAGGACCTGCAGTTTACATTCTGGTAGGGTTATACAGGCAAAAGTAAACAAATAGATTAAAAATCCATAATGGCTTTTGCCATAAAGAAGATAAAGCAGGTGGTGATCCTAACAGGCCACTTTAAATTTTGTGGCCAAGGAAATTCCCATGGGTACTTAATTAGAGAGCAGAATGACAAGAAGGAATCAGCCATGTAAAGATCTAGGAGAAAGCATCCCATGCAGAGGAAATGGTTATTGCAAAAGTCCTGATATGGGAAAAGCTTGGCATGTTCCAAGAATAGAAAGAATGCCAGCATGGCTTGAGGGAAGGGAAAAAGTGGGATTGTCATTTGAGATTAGGTATGTTCAAGCGTCAGTAGTGGGCAAGATGTGATGTGGAGACTTGTGGGTTACCTTGAGGAGTATAGCAGGAAGCTATTGTGAAATTTTAGTCAATTTTTAAAAATAGTCACTGTAGTTACTGTGTAGAGAATGGATTGTAGGAAGCCAATATGGAAAACAGAGATCTGGGCAAGACATGATGTAGGCTTGGACCAAAATGGTAGTGGTGGAGAGGGAGAGATGCACATCGATTCAGAATACGTCTTGGAGGGGAAGTAGATATGAGGAGTAACAGATAGAGGTTATTCAAAGAAAACTTGTAACTTGTGGCCTTGGGCCCCTGTACAGATAATGATGCCATTTAGAGATGGAAAATTGGCAGAGGAACAGATTTGGAGATGAGAATCAAGATTTCTCTTTGGACGGGTGTCTATTAAACACCCAAGTTGTGGTGTCAAATAGACTGATATTAGAGAAAGAAAGCAGGAAAAAAGATGTGACTTCCAGTTTCTGGTTTGAGCATTGATATATTAAATGTTAAGTTGAGATACCTATTAAACATCATATTGGACATACTAGTGAAGCATCCTAGCTTACTTACATGTTGATCTCACATGTAAGACCATTTTACCTTAGACAAATCAAGGCCAAACAAAACTAAAAACCCACACCCAATATTTATGAGTGAAGAGAGTCACGCCATCATGACCTCCCATTGGTTGAGACATGGTTGCAATTCCTAGGACATAGTTGCCAGAGAGGGGCGTGCGCTCATGGAGCCCAGATAGATGTACCATGCTAAGTGAAAGGGCGCACAGCACAGGACATGCATATCGTACAAGGATTCTGGAACAACTCACTTCTAGATTCTCTTTCCTCCACATTTCTAACTTTTCTCGAAACCGTCTCTTGACTCCTTCTAATCCTTGGGAGCCTTTCCCTCACATTTGCTTCCTTGCTTTGTGCTCTGGTAGAGACAATAGATATACTCACGTTTTCCACCAATTCCACTGTTTAAGACATCCTTTGGGAACTATAATTAAGCTGCAACACTTAACAAGTGTTAGCTTTAACTACATTGGAAAAGAATTTATTGTAGATTACTTGTGTGGGCTTCGGGGGAAAATGTTACTCTTTATTCCAATATTTTTAATATAGACCCACATTCAACACGCAAATCAATGGAAATACTTATAAAGATAACATAAACCACTACTTTTACATTTTAAAAATCGTCCTTTGTTCAATTTTATGAGCTGCTTAACTCTGCAGTCACGTTCCTGATGTATGTGCTAATGGTGTGCTTTCCCATACATTATTTAAAGCACCGTATTATCCTTATTTCAGATTCAGATTCAGTGTCAAGCCCCTGTTATGATCTGAGCAAGGTGTTTTTATGCTACCTTATTTAATCAGCTCATAGACTCAGTGAAATAGTACTGTTCCCCATTTTGTACATAAGGAAACATAGGCTGAGAGTGTCCACAACTTGCTCGACATCATGTAGTTAGTAAATGGAGGAGCTGATACCCGTTCCCTTCTTTTGAATCGTGATCAAGTTAGCTTGGTTTAAAAATTAATTATGCCACCTCAGCCTACTATAATGTCTATTCTTTCAGCTTGCTGTTTATCCAATTTACTGAATCACATGCTGTGATTTTGTAGAAATATTTACTTTTATTCACTAATAATTTTCACATTCCAAGAATATAAAGTGTACAGCAGCTAATGGCTCCCAGTTCTCTATCTCCACTCTGGCTTTTGCCTGAGCTTCAGATTTATGAAAGTTTCATAAGAGCAAGCCCTCTGTTTTTTTACCCTTATATTTTCCGTTTCCAGAAGAGCAGACACTCAATAAATATGTACCAAATGGATGGTAAAGCTGCATTGTTTACTGGATATCTCATCTTGAATGTCCCAGAGAATCCCAAAGGGAACTCGTTATTTTACCCTCAGTTCTGCTCTTTCCTCCTCTTTCCCTCTCTCCTCCTCCATTTCTTTCTCTCTCTGTGTCTCAGAATGGTACTATCGTCACTTTAGTTTCATTTTCTATTCATTACCTTTCCATTCAATAATTCAAGTCCTGAAAATTCTTCCTTTTCCTAACTGTGGAATCTGTCCATTATTTGCTATTCTCTCTGCCATTTCCCCAGTTCAGATGATTACTGTTTTGCTCTTGAAATACCACCACAGCTACCTAATTTATCTTCCTGCCTACGTCCTTGCCCCCTCTTAACCCATTCTTCACTCAAAAGCCAGAATGAAATGTCTGCCTTGTTTAAAGTCTGTCCATGGTTCCCCCTTAAGATGGCTCTTAGGATAACTTCCAGAAATTTTAATAGGATTTCAAAGTTGATATTATGAAATTTCTGCCCATGCCTTTAGCTTTATCCCTTGTCACTTCTCACCTGCAATTCTCTTGACACTTTTTGCTCCAGCCATAATGCAGGTCTTTAGTTCCTAGATGGCTTGACACTGTCACTTGTCCTTGGATCTTTACACATTTTATCCCCTCTGCCTGGAGCACTTAAAACTTTTTTTTAAAATTGTGAAATGAAACACACACAGAAAAAGATTAAACATAATGTCCTAAATAATGAGTAATTATAAAGTAAACACCTGTATATCCTCTGCTAAGTCAAGAAATAGAATACCAACATCCCAGAGGCCCTCCGTTGTCTCCTTTATATTATAGCCTCCTATCCCTGTCCCCCCGCACCCAAGTTAACCGCTGTTCAGACTTTGTGGTGATTATTTCCTTGCTTTTCTTTATAGTTTCACCAATTCATGAGATGCATGAATTCCTGCAATGAATTCCTAAACAGTATGGTTTAGTTCTTTTTAAAATTTATATAGTCATGCTCTATGTTTTCCTTCTTTTGCTCATACTTATGTTTGTAAGGTTTATATATATGTGTGTGTGTATGTGTGTATATATATATATGTATACTTTAGTAAGTATCTCTAGTTATGTGAGCATGTCAATTCCTCAACAAAATTGGAATTTTACTGCAATTTCATTGAAACTATAGATCAATTTGTGAAGAATTAACATTTTAACAATTTTGAGTTATCTCTTTCTTGAACATGGATGTGTTTCCCTTTATTTAGGTCTTCTTTAATGTCTCTCAATAAATTATATAGTTTTCCCAATAGATGTGTTGTTTGATATATTAGTAGGCATTGGTATTTTGGGATATTATTATAAATTATAGTTTTTTTATAGTTTCATTTTCTAACCTTTGTTGGTACATAATAAAATTAGATTTCATATATTAATTTTGGATCCAGCAAGCTTACTAAATTCTCTTACTAATTTTAATGATTTATGTGCAATTTATTTTGAATTTTATTATAATCATAGCTCCTGTGAATAATGACAGTTTTGTTTTGACTTTTTGCAGTCCTTTTATATCTTTTTCTTGCCTTACTGTGATGGCTAAAACCACCCATACAGCACTGTGTGGACTGAGGAGAGTTGAGCTGTTCTGATTTCAATAATGTCTTTATTAAGGGTGATATTTGCAGTGGGTTTATTTGTAGTTTGACTTTATTAGCTTAATAAATTTTCTTTCCATTCTTAGTTTGCTTAGAATTGTATTATGTATGGATGTTGAATTTCATAAAATGATTTTCTGCATCTGTGGAGATAATCATATGATCATATATATTACAGTTAATGTAGCGAATTACATTGGTTTACTTATTATCTTTTTCTTAAAAGTTTTTTTGAAGCTCAGGTACACAGAATTAGATTAACCGTAATTCTTGATTCAGAACACTATCTCATCTCTAGTTCATTCATGCTTACATTACATATTCACTTAATTATTTTTGTTAACTATTTTTAATAATACGTTAAGTATGTATAGCACTACCATGCAAGGCAATTGCTATATCACTCACAGTAATTGACATTTACTCACACAGCTTCCATCTCATTCCCTGCCTAGCCAAGCAAAAATAATTCTGTAATCTTTTATTTTCTTTTTAAAACATTTTATTATATCTTTCTTTTTTATTTGTATTTACAAAAAGGGTATCATGGTAGCATTTATTTTTTGAAGTAATATTATATTGTTAAAACTTACTCATATTATTGCATGCATCTACAATTTATTTGTTTAGACTATTGAATAAAATTCTATTGTGTGATTAGAACACAATTTATTTGTTTATTCTCACTTGGAAGAACATTTGGGGTGCTTCCAAGTTTTTGTCCTTATTAACAGTGCTTTTGTGAACATTCTTGTTTGTTGATTAATTTGTTAATATTAAAAGAAACTTCATAATCTGGCATGAACACAACTTAGTACTGTTTTGCTTTTCATATATTGTTGGATTCAATTGCTAGTATTTAGAATTTCTGCATCTAAGTTCATATGTAATATTGGCCTTTATTTTTCTTTTCTTACATTGTCCTTGTGGATATATCCAGGTTGTGCTGGCATCATAGACCAAATCAGAGATTGTACACTCTTTTTGTTCTCGGGAAGCATTTGTATAAAACTGGAATTATTTATTTTTTGAGTGTTTGGCAGAACTCAATGAAGGCATTTGAGTCTGGAGGTTTTTTCTGTGAGAATATTTTCTTTATAAATGATTCATTTTCTTTAATTGTTATAAGATGATTTATAGTCACATTTTAATTTTTGTCTTAAGTTTATTTTGATGAAATATACCTTTCTTAGCATTTATCCTGTTTTGTCTACATCTTCAGATTTATTGCCATAAACTTGTTCTCAGTCTTCTCTGGGTATCTTTAAGGGGTGTAGAATTTGTAGCCCTGTTTCCTTCTTCATTCTTGATATTAATTATGTGTCTCTTTTTTGCTATATCATTCTTTATAGTTTCTCACTATCAATTAGTTTTTTCAAAGAACTAACCTTTGTCTTTGTTGATCCTCTTGAGTGTATATTTTTTGTCGTTAATTTCTATTCTTTTTTTCCCCTTGTTTTCTACATTTTTTACTGTTTCTTTTTCTAATATCTTAAAATTAATACTTAGTTCATTACTTCACGGGTACTTCTTTTCTAAGATATGCACTTAAGGCTCTTACGTGTTATTTTAGTTGTATATCAGTGTTTTTCACCATTTTGAAATTTGTGAAGACATTTTATGATCATTTGTGTATGGTCACTTTTTGAAAATCTTCTGATGTGTCTGAAAATGTATATCCTGTTTTTTGAAAGTACATAGTTCTCTATATGTCCTCTAGGTCAAGTTTATTAATTGTATTCAATTCTTCTATATTTTTACTGGGGTTTTTTGTCTGCTTGTTTCAGTTACTTAGAGCTATGTGTAGGTATATTACAATGCCCCAATGATGATGGAGTCTGTATCCTTTTATTGTGCTCACGGTTTATTTTAACATTTTGAGGCCATCTTAATGGTGCACAATTTTAAAATTGTTCTATCTGTTTTGTAGTGAGTCTCTTTATCTCTGGAAATGCTTTTTGCCTTTAAAGTCTGTTTTGTCTGATTTTAATACAGAAATATCCGCTCTCTTTTGTTGGCTTACGTATCTTTTTTTCCATTTGTTTACTTTCAAATATTTCAGATCTTTATGTTTTAGATGTCTCTTATAAGTACATATAGATTTTTAAAAGTACAATCTGAAAATCTTTTTCTTTTGACTAGAGCCTTTGGCCCATGAACATTTAATGAAAATCTTGATATATTTGGCTTCAAATCTACCATCTAAATTTGTGCTTTAATTTTTACCCTTTTTCGTTGGATCAGTATTTTTCCATTATTTCATTTATTTTCCCCTAGTCCATATGAAAGTTATAAACTCAGCCTTAATTCTGTTAGTGTTACTGCAAGAATTTTGAGAAATGCATTCTTATAAAATCTAATATTAACATCTTTTTCCCTATTTGCTTTCTTTTCACTTTATTCTTTTCTTCGTCCATTACCTTCCACCTGGGATCATTTTCTGTCATTACTTCTGCCTGAAGTAAATTATATATTATTATTCCTTTAAGTGTAGGTCTGTTACAAAACCCCTGAGTTAGTGTTTGAAAATGTCTTAATTTCACATTAATCTTGAGGAACATTTTTTTTTTGAAATATTTTTAAGATTTTATTTTTTCCTTTTTCTCCCCAAAGCCCCCCAGTACATAGTTGTATATTCTTCGTTGTGGGTCCTTCTAGTTGTGGCATGTGGGACGCTGCCTCAGCGTGGTTTGATGAGCAGTGCCATGTCCGCGCCCAGGATTCGAACCAACGAAACACTGGGCCACCTGCAGCGGAGCGCGCGAACTTAACCACTCAGCCACGGGGCCAGCCCCTCTTGAGGAACATTTTGCTAACTATTGAATTCTAGGTTGGAATTCTTTTTTGCATTTAATGTACTGAATATATCATTTTACTGCCTTCTCATTTTCATTGTTCCTGTTATTCTAACTAGTTCTATAGGTAGTCTGTCCTTTCTCTGTTGCTGCTTTTGAGATTTCCTCTTTGTTTTTGGTCTCTTTCTGTTTTACAATGATATGCCTAGATGTGGATTTAAATATATATGTATATATATTTATTATGTTAGGTATATATATATATATATAAATATATCATGCTTGGGATTTCTTGTGATTATTGAATCAGTGGACTGACTGGTTTCATTCCTCAGTTTTAGAAATTTCTTAATTTCTCTTTTTTTCACACATTGCCACTGTGCTGTCCTCTCCCACTTCTCTTTCTGGGTTGCCAGTCAAATGCATGTTAAACCTCCCACTGTATCCTCTCTTCTCTTATGCTCACCTCTGCTTGTTCCCTAATCATCTTGTCTTTCCATGCTGTGTTCTTAATAGGTTCTTCTGGTCTGTTTCTAGTTAATTAGTTCTCTCTTTAATCTTCCGTTAATCCTGTTCTTAATTTCAGTCATTATTGTTATTTATAGAATTTCTTTTTTTTTTTCAAATTTGCTATGTCATTCTTAAAGTTTTTAGCTTCCTCTTGGAATTTTAAAGCACAAGGTTTATTTTTTTGACTTTTATTTCTTAGAACATAGTATAGTTGTTTAACCACCTATGTTCGATAATTCTAACATCTGAATATTTTGAGCGGGTGTTATTTCTACTGGTTCTCACTCTGGATATCATGTCTCCTTGCATACTTGGGCATCACTGGCTCTATCATCGGCATTTTGGATTTGAAAAACACTTTATAGGAATAATATGAGGCTTATAATGATGGTTTCTTTCTTCACGGTGGTTTTTTGGTTCTTCTGCTAGGTAATTCAGGTAATTCTCAATATAAATTCAAGGCTTGAGATATCATGAGCTACCCAGAATGAAGTAATAAAGCTGGGATGAGAGTCCGGGCAAGGGCTACTTTATTCACAGTTCACCGTGTCTTAAGGGTGTAGCCTTTCATGTTCCCACCTTAAAGCCAGCGGTGATTTATCAGGGTCCCCACCCTTGTGGGTGTTTAGGTTTTCATGTTGAATCACGAACTGTTCAAGGTTGTCGTGTCAGAATTGATTGGCAGACCTCTTCCAAGCAAAACCGGCTTTGATTGCAAGGCTTACCTCGCTGGAATATCTTTCTTGTATGTTTTATCCCAGCAATTCCTCACTATCTTGTTGGCTCTTGAATGCTTGTAAAGAATATTGTTTTCATATTTTACCCAGACTTTTTAGGTTTTCAGGAAAGATTTGATCTAAATTTCCTAGTTCCCTGTTACCTGAAACTGACTTCTCAAATTACACGCACTCTTCATCTGCTCGATTTTTCTTGTTCTTTAGGACTTGATGTAGATAGGCATCATTTCTTCACTAAAGCCTTCCCCTCAAATATTGTTTAAATGGTTTTCCTTGCTTTCATAGAATATCATCCTTCCCTATTATGGCACATATTCTCCATTGTAATTTACACTTGTTTTTATACCCCCGTTAGTCAGCAAGCTCCTTGAAGACAGGGACTATAGCTATTTTTTGATGATTTAATCATTATTATCCAGTACAATTCAGGGCATACAATAGACATTAAATACATATCTGTTGAATAAATCAATTAACATCCTGTAACCTTAGGGCACAAATGAAATAGTATGATTTGAAAATAAGTTAATCCATTTTAAATATACACATACAGAAATATTATTTCTTTTTTTTTTTCCTGCTTTATTTCCCAACCCCCCTGTACGCAGTTGTATATCTTAGTTGCAGGTCCTTCTAGTTGTGGCAGGTGGGATGCTGCCTCAACGTGGCCTGACAAGCGGTGCCATGTCCGTGCCCAGGATCCGAACCCTGGACCGCCGCAGTGGAGCACGCAAACTTAACGACTCGGCCACAGAGCCGGCCCCAAAAGAAATATTATTTCTATATTCATTGAAACTATACTAAACAAAACAGTGATATCTGTAGATATTTATTGAGCATTAGTGTATGAAGAATGCTGTACTGTAAGTGGGGCACTGAACCTCATTCATAGACTTGTGAGAAAAGCTAGCCATGAAAGTAGTTCTTTATATATGGTCATGGGTTTGACTCCACCAGTGAAACAGGCTTGAACTTTCACATTGCTTTAAAAATAAATGTGAAGAAATTACAGGTTAGAAGAAATGTGTATGTTTTGCGACATAGCATCTATAAATTGAAACAAGTTGAGCATAGGCAAGAGGGTGAAGCATTAATTAATGAAGCAGTTCCGCGTGGAGTATATTTGCAAAGATTGTAAATACATAAGAAGAAGGGCTTTTAAATTGATTTTTGTATCTCAAATGCTAATATAATTGTACATAATAACACTCAGTAAACATTTATGGAATGGAGGATGAGAAGGAGAGGGAAGTAAGGAGGAAGCAGGCAAACAGTGGGTTCCGTTTTTACTAGATGTGGGCTTTTTATACATATGTGGCTATAAGAACTCAACCCAATTGCAATTCTGTCCTCAATGGTAATTCTTGTAATAGCTGAAGACAAAGGCATGTTTTTCTAGTCATCTGTGGAGTCATAGGATTAGTTCAATCCTGGATCTTACTGACAAATGCAACTGGTTTCAACTTGATTAGAGTATCTTTTAAGACAGGAGCTCTCAATTGATCATCGTACATCACATGTGATCTTATCATCTGGATTGTTATCTTTTGTCCTAAATACTGAACTTCTTTTAATTCTGCCTGAAGTTGCTTTAGGATATTTTGATAGTCATGACATACTGTGTATTCAAATTGAGTTTATTGTCAAAATTGCCTACATTAATATAGGCCTCTCCATTTTTCAATCCTAGTGTAGAGTGTTTAATTTGCCCCTGTTAAATATATTTTCTTATTTATTTCTAGTTTTAGACTATCATTTCCAGCTTCTCATGATCTTCTTGAAATGTGTGATTTTGTCATTCAAGGTGTTATATTAGTCAGCTCTTTTTTTTTTTTTTTTTTTTGGTGAGGAGGATTGGCCCTGAGCTAACATCTGTTGCCAATCTTCCTCTTTTTGCTTGAAGAAAATCCACCCTGAGCTAATATCTGTGCCAGTCTTCCTATATTACTCAACTTTTTATTAGTCAAAAATTTTATGAGCATACTTTCTTAATGTTTATCTAAATAGCTGATAAAAATGTTGAACAGAACAAGGTTGAACACGGACCTGGCAACGTGACACTCCTGCTCCCCTCCAGGCAGGCATCATGCCTCTTGCTGTTTATCCCTTTTAGGGAATGGTAATTCAACAAGTTACAACTCCACCTGCAGCCTTAAGGATTAGTCTATCAGAAAATTGTATCAAATACACTGAAATTAATATGCTCCTTGGCACAACATTACTCTTATTTATCAAGATTAAACCCCTCATCAGAACAGGAATTGTTAACTTGTATGGCTTGCTCTTCTTGAACTCATTTTGGCTCTTAGTGATTTCCGTATTTATCCTAAATAGTCCTAATCTGTTCAATAAATCCATTATAGAAATTTTCCAATGGGTGACTGCAAATTTACTGGCGTATTGTTTTCAAAGGTATAGAATGTGACTTTGGAAATTGGGACATTTGATGCTCTTCACACTTTCAGCCTTTATTCCTCCATAAGTCTGTCAAAGCGGGTCGACAATGCCAGTATAACTTGCACTGCAGCTGCAGATATAGTCATACATGCACACGTGCACACACTCAGAGCTGAAGACTGCTGTAAAAGCCATGGTTGCTATTTTACGCTTAAACTCTCTAAGCATCTGAGCTAGTACCTCATATGAGTTTGTCAAAATTTTAGTTTCAGAGCTTATTATTGATACCAAAAGACATAAGCCAGCTAGACACAGATAATTTCTACTTTCCATCTAATAAAATAACACATTCTTTCTATTACCTTATTTAAAGTAATACCTTGAAATTATTTTGAATAGGAAATGCATGCACATAAAACAAAATTCAAGTCAGGTGAAAATATTTGGGGAAAAATGAATCTGCCAGTATATTACTTAGGATTGTGTTTAACTGAGAGTGACAGAAACTGAAGTATAACAGTGGCTTAAAAAGACTCCACAAGTGGGCACCCAGGGCCAGTATCACAGCTGCATGATAGATTTCCAGTCTCCTTGTATTTTACTGCACTGCCATCTTTGGCATTCTAAGTCATGGACCAAGATAAATGCTGGAGATCCCGTTTGAATCTTCACATTCCAGCCCATGAGATGGAAGAAGGGAGTAATTAAGAGCACACATCTCTCTTTCTTTTTTTAAGATCACTTCCCAAAAGTTGCACATGTGATTTATGTTTATATCCTATTGGCCCAAATCTGGTTACATAGCTACTCTTGTTTGGTGCCAAGTGCCTGTGGAATAATCAAATGTTCTATGTCTATAGAAGACAGGGGAGCAGTTTGCAACAACTGGAGGCCTTTGCTGTCCCCTCCTACCCTTGTCTCCGAGTCACTCAGATCTTCTCCCTAGAAACTATTGCTATTTTTATATCATTTCATAAATTATATGTATGTGTACATTTATATATTCAATTATATATTTTACTGCTTTTTTGTTCACTGCGTATAAATGTTATGGGAGTATATTATAGACACTGTTCTGCATAACTCTTTTCATTTAGTAATATCTTTTGGAGATTTTTCCACATTGTATAGATGAACCATAATTTACTTAACCACTCCTCTATTGACACACATTTACATGTTTTCAAATGTTCGCAGTGAATATCTTTTTTACACCTATTTCACATTTGTATGAAGCTGAGTGTATGTTGCTAGAAATGTAGTTATTGGCCTAAAGGGAATGTATATTTTTAATTTTGATAGGTGTTAATAAATTGCTTTTCTGAGAAGTATCAAATTGCATACTCATCAGTAATGCATGGCATTATCTTATAATATATTTTGTCAGACACTTTTACCATCACAGAATATTGTTCAAGTTTTTAATCCTTGCCTTTGACAGATTAAAAAAATGGTAATTCTTTGTAGTTTTAATTTGTATTTCTCTTATTTTGAATAAGATTGATAACTTCCTTTTGATTTGGCAATGGTGGGCTTTTTTGGTTTGTTTTTATTTTGTTTTGCTTTGCTTTTGCCGTGCAAAAATCTTTCTGTTGGGGCTGGCCCAGTGGCGCAGTGGTTAAGTTCGCACGTTCCACTTCGGCAGACCAGGGTTCACCAGTTCAGATCCTGGGTGCAGACATGGCACCACTTGGCCAGCCATGCTGTGGTAGGTGTCCCACATATAAAGTAGAGGAAGATGGGCACGGATGTTGGCTCAGGGCCAGTCTTCCTCAGCAAAAAGAGGAGGATTGGCAACAGATGTTAGCTCAGGGCTAATCTTCCTCAAAAAAAAAAAAAAATCTTTCTGTTTATGGCTTCTTGGATTTGTGTTATAATTAGAAGCTCTCCCCTGCTCTGAGATTATGAAAAAAGTTTTTTTGGCTTCCTCTGGTGCTTTTATGACTTCACTTCTTTGTTTTCAAGACTTTGATGGATCTTGAATTTCTTTTGTTTTAGAGTATGAGGCAAGAAATCTGCCATTATTTTTTTTAAGCTGGCAGTCTAGTAGTCCTACCGTTATTTGTTGAACCAGCCGTCTTTTCCCCCACAGAAGGGAACTACTGTGATCATTATATACTAATCTCTGGACTTTTAGTCTTCTCTGGTGATGCATATTTTTCGTCTTTCTGTCAGTACTCAACTATTTTAAATAGTGGAACTTTATAATATGTTTTAGTATCTGGAGGACTAACTCCCATTCATTTTTTTAAATTTTCAGACTTATCTTGGCTATTCCTCTTTAATTTGAATTTTAGAGTGAACTTATCTTACTTAAAATGTCCTGTTGACATTTTTGTTAGGAACCTGTTCTCGGTTCACCAGCAGCTCTATCCCTTTCTCGCTTTTCTTGCTCTACATGTCATCAGAAATCCCTTTTCTGATATCTTGAACATTTCCTCAAGTCTTTTCTAATCATGTTTTTCCAATCAACTCCACATAATTTTTGAAATTAAAAGTTCTTAATATTCTTGTGTCAATCTTTGGTTCTGAATCCTTCTTGTGTCTTTTTGTACGTTATCTTTTCAATGATGGCATTATCAAATTTAGGTCAGATTAGAGCTAACGTCTTCACAGAATATGCAGAAATGATCTTCTAGGTTATCATCTTGTATGATTCAAGGCCAGGCTCAATTAATCGGAAAGCCATACCTGAGAAAAGCTGGAGGGCTGGGGGGTGACTGTATTCATTATTACAGTCTAAGAGTTTACACATTTCTGAGGTTTTAAAAAATTAGATTAAATACTAAGTATGAGTGAATTCAAACCCTCTATTCTTTAAATTTAGTTACTTAAGGAAAACAGTTTTGGGCAAAACAAAGAAAGTAGTGCTGAGAATTGTGGATGGTAAAGTAAGAAGACTAACGGGAGTCCTTTTGGTGGACATTAGAATGAGCATTAAGGAAAAAAAGTGGTAGGATCAAAAGAACAGAACTCTCTATAATCCACTATTAGCTTACATTCTTAGATGGGAAATGATCGTTTAAAAGAAATGCATTACATATACAATGTACATAGCATTCATATAACTCCATATGTGCAGAGTCAAAACAATTATTAATGCATCTCTTTGTAGAAACTACTCATACTCATCCTATATTAACTAGAAGTTTATATTGGGTAACAAAGAGGTGAATAAATGTGAGAATTATAAGATCGCTTTTTCAAGCTGAGTCACATAAAGCTAGCATGAATTTGTTCTTTTTTATCTTAACGACCTATGTATGAAGGTCGAAGTTTTGCTTTGCGAGTAGGGTAATGTAAACCTCACCATTTTAAGCCTATTTGTAAAAGATCTTAAGAAACATTTAGCTTTCCCTCTTGAGTAGAAATAAATAATAAGATATTCTGGGTTTTAGCTTTCTGTAATAGAATAGTACTAGAAATTTATGTTTTCTTAAGATAAATACATTTACTGCACGAAGGAGAGCTGGAAGCTGGCAGAATTAGATATTAATATGTCCACAGTGTTTATTCTTTTTAGAGAAGACAGTGTGCTTTTGCATTGAAAAATCTATTTCAGCTGCTTTTTTTTCAGCTTCTGTAAGTTAGTTTGCTGCATACCATGTTTGAAAAAGCCAGTTCAGAGAAGACATTTAGTGTCACCATTTAGACATGCCATTTTCTCCTGCTACAAGGAATTTAAGTGACAGCAATATATTTTGAACCATTTCTGAAAACACCCTTTTTCTTTTAATCTATACACAAACTCAATTAGCGTTCAGGTCAGTAAGTGGGAAGGCATTTATAGAATCAATCATTTTGGGTTAAGGAGTAGACACCCCGCAAGCTTACTAATGGAATGGAAATAATGCCGGGAGCCTCTCCAAACAGGAAGGGTCTCAATGGAGCAATTAAATATGTATGAAGAATGTTTGCTGAGAAGTTCAAACACATCAACCTGGAGTTTGTATTTTTGGTTTAATTTATTCAGCACCTTCCAGTGAGCTAATGCTTGATGGTCTAAAAACATTCCTGGGCCTGCATATCCTGCACCCTGCGCAGAGCCTTGACTGACATTCACTCAGAAACAGTGGTTATTTTTAATCGTCTCAAGACGTGCAGGCATAGGAGGAGGAATGGGAGTTTGGGATTAGTATTCAGGTACCCACACTGCCTCATTAATAAGTTTGGCTCTATTAAATATATGTCAGACAAACTTCAGCCCATTTAATTGAAGGTATCAACATCAGCAAAACTTCTGTTTCTGCTCACAGCAGTGGTATTTAGGCCTTCAAATTGCAATTCACTTGTGTTATTGCTGTAATCTGTATCTTCAGATCATTACTTTCCTCTCTCACAGAGAAGTCTATGCAGTAGTGACTAGCTGCACTTTATGCCGTTAGCAAATAATGGAGCTATTATAATATTACTGATTAAATCAACTAAAAAAGTTTTTTTGGGAAAAAAGCAACAGAATGAGAAGGCAGCATTTTCTTCCTTGCTCCAATCTTTGTTTTGTTTTTGGGTTTTTTTTTGGGTGAGGAAGATTGGCCCTGAGCCAACATCTGTTGCCAATCTTCCTCTTTTTGCTTGAGGAAGATTGTCGCTGAGCTAACATCTGTGCCAGTCTTCCTCAATTTTTCTTATGTGGTATGCTGCCACAGCATGGCTTGATGAGTGGCGCTAGGTCCACGCCCGGGATCTGAACCCATGAACCCAGGCCACCGAAGCAGAGCATGTGAGCTTAACCACTACACCACCAGGCCAACCCTGCCCCAGTGTTTTGTTAATTACAGAGAATGTAAAGATTTAATAGAGAAAGGTGGTTTTGTTTTTTCTGGGGGTTTGTATTCAAATGTATCTGGGACACTACTGATAACCTCTCATTGGACAAATTTGCTCATTTCTTATTCTAGGATGAAATCTGCAGGAAATGGAATTATCAAACAACTAGAATCCATACAAAGGGCAAGACAACCAAAGAGGGTCAAGATTTTGAGAGGGTTCTCAGTGACAGGATTGCTCTGGTAGATGTCCCAACACTTTCCCCATGACATATAACCTCATCCTAGGAAGCAGTGGTGTTACCGGGACGAGAGCTGGTACTCCACAGTGGTTGACAACTCTGATGGATGCACCACAAAGGCCAGACATTCATCTTCAAAATAGATTTATGACATTATTAAAGGAAAAGTCTAAAGCATCACCATAATTTAACTGGATATAAAATGAAAACAGGCCTTCCAAAATGGAAACCTGAAATCCCAGGGAGGCATTTAAAAGATGGTTACTGACATATCTGTCATGGCCAATTTATGAGCTGTGAAAGCTCCGTGCTTTCAAAGTTTCTTTCAGGACACTGGCATTTAAGGCTTATAAGGCTGTCAGTTGGATGCTTTTCTTATACTGAAGAAATCCTAAGGGTGGTTATAAGATGATAGATTCAGCTCCCCTGAGACCTGGCATTTAATCATCTGTGATAGCAACTTGAGGCCAAGTGTAGTTTGACCACTGTCCCAGATCACTGAGGAAATGTTTTATAGCTCATTCATTTATACGTCAGGTAAATTTTTAAAACTATATGTTGAATTAACTTATAACCTTGGACACAGAATACTTGGAAATAGAGTAGTTCCCTCTTATCCACAGGAGATGCATTGTAAGACCCCCAGTGGATGCCCGAAACCACGGATAGTGCCAAACCCTAAATACACTTTTTTCCCATACATATATAGCTGTGATAAAGTTTAATTTATAAATTAGGCACAGTAAGGGGCTAACAACAATAACTAATAATAAAATAGGACAATTTTAACAATATGCTATAATCAAAGTTATGTGAATATGGTCTTTCTCTCTCGAAATATCTTATTGTACTGTACTCGCTCTTGTTATTGTGATGATGTGAGATGATACAATGCCTACGTGAAGAGAGGAAGTGAGGAGAATGATGTAGGCATTGTTCCATAGCTTTAGGCTACTGTTGACCTTTGGATGATACGTCAGAAGGAGGATCATCTGCTTCAGATAACTGAAACCACGAAAAGCAATACTGTGGATAAGAGGGGACTGTGGTACCGAATAATCCTATTACTGACGCTGAATCTACCGGCACTCCTAACCAATCTTTTAGCTGGTGACTCTGTACCCTAGGCGGCTGAAGAAAATGGTATTAAAGTCATTCACCTCTAGATAAGTAAAGCACAAATTTCCGAGGTCACAAACAGGTAGGTAACAAAGTAAAACTTCCAGCATTAGCTTCTGAAAATGCTGATTAGGTCAGATCCCTCTCGGAAAACTTCACTCTCTGAGTGACGATACCCTGTCTAGAGATCATCCCCACTCCACCTAATCACCCCTGCTTCCAGCCTCATTACTTACAGGAAAAAAAAAAAAGTGCAGGCTTCTTACATAGTGTTCAAGGCTTTCCAGCATCTGGCTCCCCCCCCACTTCCTGTTTTCCATCTCTTGATGTTCCTCTACACCAGTTTACCCACTATGTGCTCACAAGTCCATAAGCTCACTGTGTGCGCCTTTCGAGTGACTTTCACCATGCTCCACCCTTGCCTAGAAGGCCTTTTCCCCTTTTCCACCTAGTAAACTTAATCTGTATTCAAAGATTTAGCTTAAATGCCATTTTTTATGGAGTCCTCCTCCATCCCTAGTATATATTCAGGGCTCCTTGTCTTCTTCTTCTTTTTCTTTTGCAGGGGAAGAAGATTCACCCTAAGGTAACATCTGTTGCCAATCTTCTTCCTTTTTTCTTCCTCCCCCCCGACCCTGCCAATGCCCCAGTACATAGTTGTGTATAGTTGTATGTTCTTCTGGTTCTTCTATGTGAGCCGCTACCACAGCATAGCTACGGACAGATGAGTGGTGTGGTTCCATGCCCTGGAACCAAATTTGGGCCACTGAACTGGAATGCACTGAACTTAACCAATAGGCCATCAGGGCTGACTCTTCTTGTGTTCATTTTCATATCCCTTGGTTTATCCTTACATTAGAGAATTGTTTCCTAGTATTTGAGTTTGCTTTTACATGGGCTTGGTTTACACTGGGATGGAACGCCTTTCCCAGCTGAATGACCTGGAGCAACTTTTTTGACCCTCTGAGCCTCAGTTTTTCCACAGGGTGGTAGTAAGCACCTAACAGTGTTTGACCAAGAGTAGGCATTACAGGCATTAAGGAAATGTCAGGCCCACTCCTGTCCAGGAAAAATATTTCATCGTTCTGCAGCAAAATGAGAACGATAAAGAGTATGAAGATTTTATCGTGGCTGTTGTTGATAGTAAATACTTAGCAAAAAGAAGAGAATGACAACAATGAAGAAGAAGGAGAGGGAGAATGAGAACAAGAGAAAAACAGTTCTCTCTTTATTGACCTCTAATTAAAAAAAATAATCACTGATATTTGAAACGCAAATGTCTAAGAACCAATGCATTTTGAGCTATGGTATGTATCTAAATGGTATGTATCTAACATTGCCTTCCTTCTTCTTATAAAAATTACCCATGAAAACACAAGAAAGGGATGAACACGTGAGAGTTTTTTAAATTATTTTTTATTGAGAAATAATTGACATATAGTGTTGTGTAAGTTTGAGGTGTGCAATGTGTTGGTTTGATACATTCATATATTGCAATATGATTGCTTTTTCAAAGCAATAACCAAACATTAGTGAATAGGGTGAGCATGCGCAGGCTGGGGAGAACATATTTGACCCAATTTATTTTTTTTTAATTGTACAATTAAAAATTAAAACATTCTGGTATTGGCCCCAGAATCAAAAGGCAGATCAAAGTGTCATGATAGATATTGCTGAAATTTTCACCGTATTTGGAAAGGATATTCAGGATGATCAACTTAAAATGTGGGCTTCTATGAATTATGCAAAGTTCACTCTACCCTAAGGAGGCAGCTTAAGGCGAGAAGCAGCCATCCACTCAACACTGAAGCCAGAAACTGGAGCATAAGCCTGTCAAGAGATGGAAAAAGCCTGGAAATGGAGAATGAACCAGATGCTGTTTTAAACATTTTGCTAAGAAGCCCGCAATTTTTTTTTCCTGTAAACAATGAGGTAGTGAAGGTAGGGTGGAGGGAGAGCTGCATGAGCTTCCCCAAGTTGGAGACCGCAGGGCAGAACTGCTGAATTTCAGGTGTTGGTTGGGAGGAGCTCCTTTTCCCACAGGCACATCTAAGTAGTGGGCTCCAGGGGGTGAGAAACTCGGACTGCCTGATTGGCGTGGTTGAGTCAGCAGGCAAGTGGTACGTTCTCTATGCTCCATATGCTCACTTCATACTGTTCTCACAGCCTCTCTGCGAGGCTGACATTGTTACTCATACTTCACACTTGGAAAATTTAGGCATAGAGACATTAGGTAATTAAAGCCATGCACTAGTTAAGCGGAACAGCCACAGTTCTATCCAATGTGACTTGAGAAGGTTCATAAAAGCCACTATGCTATAGTGACACCTCCCATACACACTTACAACACACACCACTTACAACATCTTAAAACAAAGACGAACATTGCAAAACCGTGAAGAAAGGTCTTGTCATCATTTGAGAAGCTTTGAAAATTATTGTTTTGGAAAAAAATCAAGTTTTACCCTCATTTATTTCCCTTTTCCTCATTTGAGAAAAAAAAAAAGGCTAAACATCTCAATTAAAGCAGTAACACCACTATGAAACAAAAAATTAAAAAATATATAGATTAGAATGGCATATGTCTGAATAGTTAAGTAAACTCAGAATTGTAACAGATTTCTAATCATAAAAAGAAAAATATCACAAGTAAAAAGATTGACATACTAGCTACATAATATATGTGTATATATATTTACATATATATTCTTGAGAGAAAATAGTTATAAACAAAATTTAAGATGATTGACACACTAGGAAAATATTTTCAAAGGAGAGGATTAATATCTCAGTAGATAAAGAATTAATCGGAAAAACACTATGAAAATAGACAAAGTTTGTAGAAAAATGCATAGAAATGACTACTAATCATATAAAGTGAATGGGTTCATCATTGATCACAGAAATTCAAATGAAAACTACAAAAAACCATTTTCACCTATCAAATTGGCCTAGATTTAAAAATTTCTACCAGATAAGATAAAAATAGGCACTCTCATATCCTGCTGGTAAAGAATATCATAGGAATTAATCTTCCAAGAAACAAATTTTATGAGATGGAAGGTATCCATGAAATAGTCATACACTCTGATTCGGTAATTAGTCTGCTTCTAGGAGCACACCTTAAGAAAGTACTGTGTGTTGACTAGGATCTATAATACTGATATATTAGAAACAATTAAGCATCTAATAACAAGTCCAAATAAGTTAAATAAATTTCTGTCATGGAATATTACACAGCTATTTCGGATAGTATTTTTGAAGGATGTTAAAGTTTTCTGACAAAAAAATTTGCACAGTTTAACAGGTCAAAGTGTAAAAGCAGCATACAAACTTGGCAGGATCACAATTTTATAGCACGCACACACACACATATACATGCGTGCACAGCTATAGAGAAAATACTAAATGAAATACAATCAAAGAATTACAGAACACTGGCAGGAAAATCATCCATCAAATTACTGTAGGAGTAAATTTATTTTCTACTATACGCTTTTCTGTAACTTTCTATGAGCATTTTAAAAATAATCTTTAAATGGAGAATAAGTGTTGAAAAATGATTTTTTCAGTTTTGAGAATGAGGATTCATTACTGGACAATGATGATAGTGACAGGATTGTTGGTCAGTGAAGTGAGCTGTTAATCACCTGACTTGGAGAGCCAATGCTGACAATGCTTCAGATCCCCAAGGGCATTTTATACTAAATTATTCATATCAGTCATTTATAAATCCAGTGACATTACTGGAAACACTAGTTAGGGACATCATTTGTGGTAAGCACTTTGAAAAAGACTTTATTTTTAAATATATATACACACTCTCTTTGCAAACATGTATACACATATACGTACACATATAAAGATGTAGATATAATTTATGTAAACCTAAACTTAGATATAAATTTTACATATACACATATGCACATATATAACAAACCATACGTGTATTTTGAAAGGAATACAGCATTTTTTTCTGAATTTTCTTTTATTGCATTTCTACAGTTTTTTAAATTGTAGCCGTATCTAGCCTACAGTATTTAAAACTCTATTGGTCAAATATATAGAATCTCATTATTATATTTAAACTAGTTAGTATTGAATGTGGACCCAAAATGTCATGTTTTAACCTTTTAAATATGAAAAAGGGAAGAAGTATGCAATCACATATTTCAATAAAGCTAAATTTAATTTTCAGCCTCATCTCATTATTTATGATTTGATCAGAATCACAAGATGAAATTACTCTTATAAATAATACATGGGTATTTCATGTGGATTTCAATGTAGATTTATACAATGTGGAATTTTACTGCCTTATGTTACTATGCATTCTTGGATTTTATACCACAAGTTATGGCCAGTAGTAATATAATGCATTAGAATTTAATATGATGTCACAAACCCCCAAAGAATTTACAGTACAATTAAAAAGTATAAAATAACATGGGCTTTTATTTTACTTGATTTCTGCTTCTGGAAATAGCATTATTTGAGATATAAAAGAAATGTTTCTATTTAAAAGATCAATGCCTTTAAAGCATTTTCATTATCTTAAAAAATACACAATTGTTTCTACAGGCTATTGATTTTACCAATACAAGTATGTGATGCTAATTTGTTTGGTTTTTAAGTCTTTTTCAAAAGGGTTTGAAACTTGGACATTATTTAGATAAATAGCCCCGTTCTATGCTTAGTCTCTTCCCATTTCCAGGTCTGTAACTAGGTCCTGATGTCCCTAGCAAATGACCCCTGTCCATTCTAGTTAAGCCTTCCTCACGTAAAGGAAAAAAAACATTTATGAAATACTACATGTCAGATGCTTGTACATATGCTTCTTCATTGAATCCTCAAATAGCCCATGTGCTAGGTCATTTGAGAGACCACATCACTTGGGCAAAGAAGAGAGAGGCAAGGAGAAGATGTTGTACATTGATGAGAATTTTGCTCTTTCCCACATCGGCTGCTCCAACCCAGATACCACTGGACTCCCAGGTCTCTGATTCTTCTCGATGAAATAAAACACATCATGCAGGAGAAACTTTTTGTTTTGCATTTTATTCTCAGAACAAAGAGATCTAATATGCAATAAGGAGGAAGTCCTTGAGAAAATACATTGTCTCTATTTTAAATAAAGTATATGTTGTGCACATGTGTTTTTGGTTGAGCCAGAATTATTTCTGCCGTAATATTTCTCAACTCATTGCTGTGCAGTGATAACTTTGTTAGTTTTTATAGTCTTCTTTAGAATAATTTGAATCCTGTATCTTTAGAATAAGTAGATTCAGAAAAACTGGGGATTATTTATATTTATTACCTGTATGGGAAGATAAAACATAATGTGAAATGGGGAGTTATTGGTCAAAGACTACAAATTTTCAGTTATGCAGAATGAATAAGTTCCGGAGATCTAATGTACGGCATGGTGACTTTAATTAATTGTATTGTAATTACTTGAAATTTGCTGAAAGAGTAGATCTTAAATGTTCTCACTACAAAAAAATAGCTGTGAGGTGATGCACTTGTTAATTAGCTTGATTGTGGTAATCTTTTCACAATGCATATTTATATCAAAAACATCTCATTGTACACCAAAAATATATACAATTTTTGTCAATTATACCTCAATAAAATAGGGAAAAAATTAAAAAGAAAATAAGTAAATTACATTATATATTGAAAATAGTTTGAATATTACCTTTTTTCATGAGAGAAACTTAATTATCTTTTTCCTAGGAATTTTCTTCTCTTGGCTTTGCTTTGATTTCAACTCAGTAGGTACCAAAGCGTTAGGTAGACATTTATGAACAAAATGCATCTGTGGCATAATATTTGACGCTGGACAGTACAAACCCTTTCAAAGCATAAAAGAACCTCCCTATTCATTCCATTAACTTTGTAAAAATGTGTGTTTATATTTTTGCTTCGTCATTAGTTCTTGTTACCTTAGGCAATTATTGTCTATAATATATGAACAGGCATGGCCCCATTGAATAATGGCTGTTTTCTTTCTTACAATACTTTGAAAGACTTGTATGTCTTCTGGCTGATTATGGTGTTTCATTCACTTATGAAAAAAATTTTTCTTCTTCCCTCATGACATATGGTATGTATACTAGGGAAATATTTTTAACATTAAAGCATCACTAGGGAAAAAAAGATTAGAGTGTTTTGACATTTCTTTTATTTAAACTCTTACAGGAGAAAAATCAACCTTGTTAGATGAGAGAATCTATATTTATTCAAGCTCTTTTGAAGAAACATTAAAGATGGATTCAAAACATTTGTAATTACATTTTACCTTGGAAAGCTTTTCACAATTGAGTAGTCAATGCTTCTTTTAAGGCATCTCAATGGGGAAGATAGATTTCCTTGAGAATCACATATAAAATTCATGGAATTAGCAACTGTGTAGTAGTAGCTGTGCTCACAGGCTGCTGGAACATTGAGATGAATGTTGATAAATTCAGCTCCCTCATCCAGATATTTCATCAGACTGCCTTTTCCAATAGGGGAGTCACTAGCAATATGTGGCTCCTGACCGTCTGAAATATGACAGGTTTGAATTGAAGTGTGGGGTAAGCATGAAGTACACAGTGGACATCAAAGATTTTGTAAGAAAAAAAGAATGTAAAATATCAGATTCATAATTTTATATTGATTGTATGTAGTAATATAATATTTTAGGTATATTGGGCTAAGTATATTATTAAAATAAATGTCTTTTTTGTTTCACTTTTTTTTAATGTTGCTACTAGGAAATTAAATTTTACATTTGTGGCTCACATTTGTGGCTTGTCTTTTATTTCTGTCTTTGTGTACAAAGCATTTGAATAAAAATATGCTTCACTTTTCATATTGATGCTCTATTATCCCTGTAGAATTTCCGAGTCATTGTTTCCTACTAAATTACATGTGAGGTGAAGCTGCTCTCTGAATGAACTGAGCTAGGTCCTTGTCTTAAATGTTCTAGTTATGGAATGTAGCAATCTACAATATGAGTCCCCACCATGTGCTGGGTGATTTTACGTAAATTATCTCATTTACTCTTCACAACACACCATGATGTAGTTATTATAATCCCAGTTTTAAGATGAGGAAACTGAATCTCAGATGGCTCAAAAACTTGTCTGATATTACAAAGTGACTAAGTGACTGAGTCAGGATTCAAATTGAAGTTTGTGAGTCTTTATAGCCCATACCTTTTTCACTGTGCAACTAGCTTCCTTTCTTGTATCTCAAGGCCTTCCAAGAAACATATTAAGATATTGACTTCTAATAAGGAGTGATGTCAAAGTGTGTTGGTCTTTGGGGGTGATGATAGTGATTAGGATGATTGTGGGTAACACTTACATAAGATTTCTCTGACCTTAGGTGCTTTACAATGTGTGCAATTAAATATGTACCTCAAGGAACGATAAATCATGGCATTCACTGAAATGGACACCTATCTAAATATTTCTGTGCACACATATTATTACAATGATTAAATAATAACATTGGCCATATTAATAACATCACCATCTTGGAACCAAAGTTAGTTTTTTGGATTAGAGAAATAAGTATTTGAAACTAAAATATGCTAAAAACTCACTATTAAATTGTTTATACCCTAGCCTGTATTTACTACTACTAATATTTGGTGAGTTGAAGAAATAATGAAGAAATAATTTTTAGTTGGTAACGAAGGGTTTCTTCTTTAAAAGACTACCATGAAAATGATTAAAGAAGTACATGGCAGTTGAGAACATACTATAACGTTGTGTTGAAACCTACTTTGACTAAGTTATGCTGGTTTGTTTCACTGGCCAAAATTGGCTGTAGACATCTTCCCTTCTTGCTCCCAGGCCATGGTAGGGGCTGGTGATGGCTATAGTGTCCTTCCATGGCACGTAGCTCTTCTGTCCAGGAGACACATCTTGGCCACCAAAATAATCCCATAAGTATCCGCAGGTTGGAGAAAGGTAAAAACGCATGCCCTTAAGCAATTTGTAGTCACTGCTGCATTTGCAGTGGTAATTCGTACAGAATCACTTGTGATTTTCTGCCTTGCCTCCTGGCTAAAAGGAGTCTAAACCTTTCCTGAGATCCTACCTTGGCCATGAGGTGCGCAGGTGTAGACTTTTTTCATATCAGGTGAGAAGCCGTGTGATAGCAAAAGAAGTTGTAGCTAAAGGAGGCTGTAATTCATACTTACCGGAAAGAAGTTCTTAGTAGTAAAGAACTCTACATTTTCTAGGCATTTTCTAATATCCTCTATTTTTAATCCATTAGACATATCATCTATTATCCTCACCTAGAATACTACAAAAACAACAAAAAAAGTGTACAGTATTTATTATGTGGTATTGTGGGGAAAAATACTATTCAGAGTGAAATTATTTTAAAGCTAGCTACTTTGCTGATCATTATTTGCCATGACAACATGTACTTCCGGCTGTGTAAGTTTCGAAGGAAAAAAGACAAATATCTGTTCATGGATAGAGATTAGCTGAGTTTTGCTTTTTAAAGCCATCCTCCATCCCTCCCGACCCCCCGCTCGTCTTACAGTGGGAAACCATATGTAAATCGTGGATCCTGGCAGCAGGGCGAGTGGCAGATGGGCATAAATCTTGAAGTTACGCATCCTAACCAGATTCCACGAGTAAAAAGAGGGAGAAAAAAATTTTAACAAGCTGCTTTTAAAATATTCTAGTTTGTAATTATGAATTGCATATTAGACTTTATAGAGCACATTCCTTCTTCTACCAGTATCTCTATTAATTGAAGAAATTGAATCCTTCACAGTTCGTCTTGTAATTTTTATATATTTTTGAAGAGTAAGTATATATAGGTTACAAAAAATATACTGTAGGTTTGGTCCATCTTAAAATATAACTTTTAAAAATATCAATTAAAAAAGCAAAAGATATTAATAAAATAATGATCATTTATGGAGCCCCTCCTATGTTATAGGCACTTTGTATATTTACTTAGTGAGTGACTTTGTGGAGGGCGTGGGTATTATCTCTATCTCACAGATGAAGACACTCGGGCTCAAAAAGAGTAAATAACTTACTTGTTATTGCATAATTAGTAAATAGCAGAGTTGAGATTCAAATATAGGTCTGCCTAACTCAAAAACATTCTATGATATTGGGTCCAAAATATCAAACTGTAATGTGGAAAGTGCAAAAAATCTGAATTTGTTGGTCTTTATGACACCCAAATTCTGGATTTGGGGCATAATAAATAGAAAGCCTTTTGATATCATTGAGGATTTGGCCTGTCTTGGTACTGTCTTTACTTAAAGGTTTATATTTTAAAACCTTGATGCTGCAGATGGTTCTGAGTAGTATTGCTATGGGAGAAGTCATGTTAAAGAAATAACGCTTAAGGAAACAGTCTAGTTTAATAATAGGAACATAGATGGAAAGCGCTGTGGTATTCAATAAATCCTGCCATTGATATTATGACATTTAACTGGTAAACAGAACCACTGTAATTTTCCCAGTTGAGTGGTAAATTAAGAAGTAGGAGTCTTTGAAAAACCTTCACGTGTGCCAGCAATTTGAATGGAGTTTTGAACAAAGTTAGAGTGAAACTCAATTAAAAGCAAGCTAGGAAGCCCCTTTGACTGAAGTTCTGGAGAAGCTTTTTCTTTACTTGCGCCCTGTAAAATTCATCTTATGGTAATTCTCTATTGATTTGGGTATGAATTACAAGATAATGACCTTTGTTCCAAGTTGGAAAATTACCTTGTTTAGTGAATGGAATGTAAACAGCCAATGTTTTTGCTATTAAAAGAAAATCCATGTGGGCTTTATGTAAAAGGAAAACCTGTAAGTATTAATATAGGTGTGAGCCAAGTTCTCCAGAGCTTTTGCTGAATATTTTTATGCGGAAGATAAGCAGTGTCTTAAAAATAAGGAGGAAAAAGTGTTACACAGATTATATTCAACATTCTAAAACTTAAATAGTACCACAAATTTTTTAGTTTATACACACACATACATTGTGCAATGTGCATGTATGTATGTGTATTCCAGTTTCTAGAAATTTGCATTGATAATGTGTATATATTTGTACACACATTATTTGTTTGTTTCCAGAAGCTATCATATAGAGAGAAAAAGGAAACTTGCTTTTCCTTCAGCAGGAAGTAGAAACCTGAAGCAGGAAGTTATAACGTGACCAAGGATCCTTTGTTTAGTCAGTGTAAAACCAGAAAAACAGAGAAGTCTCTTCATTCCTGTTGCTTCCACAAATGCACGTGTTTGAGGGAAATGAAGAGATCTCGTGTCTGAGGTACAGAAGTAAACATTAGATATGAATACCTTGATACTAAGCCTCCAGAGTAAAAGTTTCACATAGTTAGTGCTCCATATTGTATAATTTTATAGCACTTAAATTAATATGATATGCCACTATTGGCATGAGATTCATTTTTAATATTACTATTTTACTAAATGAAGCAGTCGCCTTTAAGAATGGAAGCTAGGTAAGAAAAAGTCTGTTGACCACAATTTGTGTTAATCCCTGCCATATATATATATATATATATGTATTTTTCTTTTTGAGGAAGATTAGCCCTGAGCTAACATCTGCTGCCGATCCTCCTCTTTTTGCTAAGGAAAACTGGCCCTGAGCTAACATCCATGCCCATCTTCCTCTACCTTATATGTGGGACACCTACCACAGCATGGCTGCCAAGCAGTGCCATGTCCGCACCTGGGATCCGAACCGGCGAACCCTGGGCCGCCGAAGCGGAACGTGTGAACTTAACCGCTGTATTACCAGGCTAGCGCCACCTGCCATATATTTTATTGCATAATTCTTAATTGAAATTATGTTTTTATAAGCCTTTTGCTATGTCGCAGAGAGGTAGTGACATTTATAACTTGACAGTTAAATTTAATTTAAATAAGCTGGTGTTTGAAATAGATAACACTTTCATTTGGGGAAGTTAATGACATGGTAAAATAAATTCAGAGTTGCTTTTACCTATAACATAAAGTTATTTTAGAAATGTAATGTTTGTCTGTATGTTTGTTTAATCTGATTCCTTATGCTGTTTAGAAAAACAGGAAATCAGTTCTGCATTTATTATTTTAACCATTTCTTGCATATGGCACTTTTAAAGCAAGATGATATCATCTAGACAGGAAGGCTGTCCCTGGAGATAATTAGCCATTTGATTGACTTGCCAGCAACGATGCTATACCTTCTTTGCAATTATTTGTCATTATGCCTTTCATAAAGAAAAACGATGGAAAAACACATTACATGAAAAGGATAAATAGAAAATGCACATATTCCCTCACCTGCTAAAACAAAATACAGTAATCAAGCCAAATTCTTTTAGTTCATAATTTATTTCAGTAAAGGTGCATTTATATCCTGGAGGATCACATTAACATTTTCAAAGTAATAGAATTGTTTAATGCTTTACAACAATTCAACTCAACAATTAGAATCCCTGTTTGAGGCTCTGGAAGGTTACTTACTCAATTTCATGGCTTTCTAAAGAATTTAAGGAATTCTCAGTATACCTACAAATAGGCCAGCATTACTGTGTGCAATATAAGAGATTCAGTTTAATATAGTAAAGCTATCAGTTCAACAGGTGATTAGGAGATAACCTATTATTTTCTGAATAGTTTGTTTTTCATCTATTTATTTTTTCATCTCTGTTGTCTACCTAAGAGATCTCCCACTAGCTGGAAATTCAGAATCCACTGTCAGTGTGCCCTCTCACCTCCTCGGTTTTGGAGCTGTTAATCAAGCTCCACCATATGGCATTTGTTTTTCTCACCAAGCACAAATGTCAACGTGTGCTGTTACTTTCAGAACAACTCATCAGCAGGGCTAGCCCCCTCCGTATCTGGTATCTTAACTCTGTGGCTCTCAGGACACTGGGGACAGTGTTTCTGAGAGGAAAGGGTGTTGGGGGTGGGGGGTGGAGTAGGGAAGGCTACTCAGAGATCTGTCAGACGAGAATGACGTTGATGGGGACAGGTAAGGGAAGGCATAAGGAGAGCAGAGTTGTCCCACTTAATTGCTGCTGGAGAAGTGAACGACAGCATGGGCAACCTTTGTTATTTAGATAGTGTGTGTGTGCGTGTGTGTGTGTGTCAGAAGGACCAAACCACTCAAAGAACCACAGAAATCTGACAAAAAAGATGCTTTTCTAGACACCATAAAACAAACAAAAGGGGAAAAAATACAGAGATGGAGTTTGACTGTATAAAAATGATATTGAATTTTATCAGATATATGGATGTTCACTAAAAGAATCCAAAATAAATAATAATAATAACTAGCATATACGAAAGCTAGTCACATTTTTATGCATTCTGTACCCAGGGGTCCTAGCACCATTTGTTGGAAAGACTATTCTTTCCCCATTGAATGGTCTTGGCACCCTTGTCAGAAATCATTTGGTTATAGATATTTGGTTGATTTCTGAACTCTCAATTTTATTCCATTGTCTATATGTCTCTCCTTATACCAAGGGTCCCTTGCAATTCCATATAATTTTTAGGATGATTTTGTCAATTCTTCCAACAAAGCTGCTGGAGCTTTGATAGGGATTGCATTGAATCTATATATCGGTTTGAGGAGTATTTCCATCTTGACATTATTAAGTCTTTCAATCCATCAAGATGGAATGTCTTTCTGTTTATTTAGGTCTTTTTAAATTTCTTCCAACAATGTTTTGTAGTTTTCAGAGCAAAAGTATTACACTTGTTAAGTTTGTTACTAAATACTTTATTCTCTTTTGATGCTGTAATAAATTAAATTTTTCTTTTTCATATTGTTCATTGCTAGTGTATAGAAATACAGTTGATTTTTTAATATTGATCTTGTATCCTGCAACCGTGCTGAACTCCGTTGCTTCTTATAAATGTGTGTCTGCATATGTGTGTATGTATGTGTCTGTATTCCTTAGAATTTTCTATATACAAGGTCATATCTTCTGTTATTAGACAGAGTTTTACTTTTTCCTTTCTAATTTGGATTCTTTTTGTTTATTTTTCCTGCCTAATTGCCTGATTAGAACCTTTAGTACAGTGTTGAATAGAAGTTGTGAGTGGACATCCTTGTCTTTTTTCTGATCTTAGGAGGAAAGTTTTCAGTTTTCACCATTAAGTTGATGTTTGTAGGTTCTTCATAGATGGCCTTTATCAGGTTGAGGAAGTTTCCTTCCACTCCTGATTGTCCAGTGCTTTTATCATGAAAGAGTTGGCGTTGGTTTTGCCAAATGATATTTCTCTGTCTATTGAGATGATCATGTGATTTTTTTTTTTGGTCCATTTTTCTGTTAACGTGGTGCATCAAATTGAGTAATTTTCAAATGTTAAACCAATTTTGCATTCTTGGGATAAATTCCAGTTGATCATTGTGTATGATCCTCTTTTATCTGTTGCTGGATTCTGGTTGCTAGTATTTTGTTGAGGATGTTTGCATCTATAATCATAAGAATTACTGTCCTGTAATTTTCTTTTCTTGTGATATCTTTGTCTGTTTCTGGTATCAGGGTTAGCTGGCCTCACAATGAGTTGGGAAGTATTCCCTTGTCTTCTATTTTTGGAGTAGAGTGTGAAGGATTGATATTAATTCTTCTTTAAATATTGAGTGGAATTTACTAGTGAAGTCATCTGGACCTGGCTTTCTTTGCAGAGAGTTTTAAAATTACTGAATCCATCTCTTTACAGGTCGTATGTCTATTTAGATTTTCTATGTACTCTTGTTTTAGTTTCAGTAGTTTATGTCTTTCTAGGAAAATGTCCACTTCATCTAGGTTATCTGATTTGTAGCCATACGGTTGTTTATAGCATTTCCTTATAATCTTTTTTATGTCTGCAAGGTCAATAGTGATATCTCCTCTTTCATTAATAATTTTAGTAATTTGAATATCCTTTTATTCTTGGTCAATCTAGCTAAACATTTGTCAATTTTGTTGATCCTTTCAAAGAACCAATTTTTAGTTTGGTTGATTCTCTCTATTGTTTTTCTATTCTCTGTTCATTTATTTCTGCACTGATCTTTATTATTTCTGTTGAGCAAATGGCATCTGTTACTTATCATCAGGAACAGAAGTCTGAACACTTCTGTCCACTGCTTCTTGGTATCAGAGTCGCCAGGGAAAATACAATGCGGTCAAGCACTGGATGGAACAATGCTTTACTCACACAGAGGGGAGACAGAGCAGCTTCAGTACTGGGCACTGGTCTCCTATTCATTTCTCTATTGCCCGTGGGTTCCTCCCGGCGGCTGATGCAGGGCAGCTGGCCTACGTGCACAACCTCTTGTGCCCAAGAATGAAGGACTCTGTCCCCTACTGCACAGAGGACAGATATAGTAGTGGGTTTGGCCAGGTGCCATATGATGCACATACATAAGCAGAACAAAGAAGTACACATTGTGTCTGAAACAGGGAAAGATATTCCCATAGAGGGTGATAAGTCCAGTTCGGGCTGTGAAAACTCTTTCTCTTGGTAAGGAAGTGTTCCAGGCCAAGGCCCTTTCTTATGCAGCCATTTGGGAGTCTGTGGGGGTCAAAAGACTGCGTGCACATGACTGCCTTTCCCGACAGTTTCCTTCATTCTCTACTTTGGTTTTAGCCTCCTTTTCTTTTTCTAATTTCTTAAGATGTAAGGTTAAATTATTTATTTGAGATCTTTCTTCTTTCTTTTCTATAGGCATTTGCAGCTCTAACTTTTCCTCTAAACACTTAGTGTATCCTATAAATTTTGGTTTGTTGTGTTTTTGTTTCTGTCATTTAAAAATATTTTCTAGGGGATGGCCCTGTGGCCTGGTGGTTAAGTTCAGCACGCTCCACTTCAGCAGCCCAGGTTCAGTTCCCAGGCACAGACCTTGACCACTCATCGGTGGCCATGCTGTGACGGCAACCCGCATACAAAATAGAGGAAGATTGGCACAGATGTTAGTTCAGGGCAAATCTTCCTTGAGCAAAAAGAGGAAGATTGGCAATGGATGTTAGCTCCGAGTAAAACTTCCTCAGCAAAAGAAAAAGCCTGAAACTAATTTCCCTTGCAATCTGTTCTTTGATCTGTTGCCTACATAGGAGTGTGTTTAATTTCCACGTTTGTGATTTTTCCAAATTTCGTTTGGGTATTGATGTCTAATATAATTTGATTGTGGTCAGAGATCGGGCTTTGTATTATTTTAACCCTTTTAAATTTACTGAAGTTTGTTTTATGGCCCAACATATGGTCTATCCTTCAGAGTGTTTCCCGTGCACTTCAAAATAATGCATATTCTGCTTTGGTTAGGTAGAATACGCCTAACAAAAAAATGGAATGTCTGTCAGGTCCAGTTAGTTTATAGTATTATTCAAGTCTCCTGTTTCCTTACTAATATTCAGTGTAGTTGTTCAATCCATTATTGAAAGCGAAGAATTGAGATTCCAACTATTGCTGTTGAATTATCTACTTCTTTTATTTCTGCCAGTTTTGTTTGTTGTATTTGGGATCTCTGTTGTTAGCTCCATATGTCTTTATAATTGTTATATCTTCGTGATGGATTGACCATTTTGCCATTATACAATCTACTTCTTTACCTCTAGGAACAATTTTTGTCTTAAAATCTATTTTATCTGCTACTGTGTAGCCACTCCAGCTCTCTTCTGGTTTCAGTTTGTATGATGCATCTCTTTCCATTCTTTTGCTTTCAAACTATTTATGTCCTGGAATCTACTAAATTCAAAATATTTATGTCTTATTTTTTCTTTAGACACTATACTTTAAAAAAATCCATTATGTCAACCTTGCCTTTTGATTTGAGTGTTTCATCTATTTATCTTTATTGCAATCAGAGGTGTGGTAGGATTTATGTCTGCCATTTTGCTAATTGTTTTCAATATATCTTATCCCTTTTGTATACCTATAATATTCCATACTCTCTTTTCTAGTGTTAAATACATATTTTCTAGAGTCGCATTTAAAGTCCCTTGTTATTTCTTTTACTATGTATTTTTAGAGTTATTTTAATAGTGATTTTCCTCACAGTTACAATTAACGTCTTAAAACAATTTAGTTTGACTAATACCAACTTAATTGTTTTTCATGGAGCAAAAGTTTTTAATTCTAATGAAATGCAACTTATCAATTCTTTCTTTTGTAGCTTGTGCCTTTGGTGTTGTATCTAAAACCTCATTGCCAACATAAGGTCACTTAGATTTTCTCCTGTATTGTCTTCTAAAAGTTTTATAGTTTTGTGTTTTACACTTAGATCTATGGTCCACTTTAAATTAATTTTTGTGAATGGTATAAGGCCATTGTCTAGATATATTTTTTTGTATAGTAATGTCCATTTGTTCCAACACCATTTTGAAAAGACTCTTTCTCCATTGGATTGACTTTGCTCTTTTGTCAAAGATCAATTGTCCATATTTGTTTGAGTCTGTTTCTGGGCTCTATAGTCCATCCATTAATCTATCTATTCTTTCACCAAAACCACATTATCTTGATTACTATAAGTTTATAGGAAAATTTGAATTCAGGTAGTATAGTTATTTCACTTTATTTTTCTTCTTCAATATCTTGTTGGCTATTCTGGATCTTTTGCCTTTCCATATTAACTTTAGAATCGGTTTGTTGATATCCACAAAATAACTTGCTGGATTTTGATTAAAACTGCGTTGAATCTATAGATCAATTTGGAGGAAACTGACAACAATATTGAGTCTTCCTGTCCAAAAACGTGGAATACCTTTCCATTTATTTAGATCTTCTTTGATTTATTTCATCAGAGTTTTATCGTTTCCCTCATATAGATCTTGTGCATATTGCATACCCATTGATAGATTTATACCTACGTGGGAGTGTTTACTTTTTACTCACTTCTATTATCAATTAGAATGTTCTAGGTGTTATATCACCAAGAAAGACTATGTAGATATTTTATCATGTTAAATATATCTGTCCATTTGGTATTTACTAAGAGTTTATCAGAGGAAGATGTTAAATTGCATAAAATGTTTTTATGGTATTCATGAAGAGATTCTTTTTCCTTTGACTTGTTCATCAATTAAGTTTCAAGAAAAAAATCCTACTTGATCAAGGTGTCTTTTTATTTTTCAGAGGAGAAATGAAGACCCATTTTTTCTTAATTGTGAGAAATATCATATATATGAAAGAGTGATATATATGTATTGTATATATACATATATTGTATATATACACATATGTACATATACATGTATTGTTTATATACATATATATATACTATATATATACTGTTTAAATAATGTCTATCGTGTACCTAGTAGTCCAGTGAAGAAATAGACAAATAGAGGGACCCCAAAAACTCATAGATCACTATTTTTCCTCCCTTAAGATAGATAGCCAGAATTTGTACTTTGTAATAATCATTTATTTGGTTTTCTTTATAGTTTTACCAACTATACGCACATCCCTAAATAATATATTATGGGTTACTCATTTTTTAATTTTATGTAAATATACATATTCTTTTACATCTTGCTTTTTTCATTCAACATTGTGAGGTGTGTGAGGTTCATCTGTGTTGGTGTTCCTGTGGATGATTTATTTTCATCTCTATAAATATTTCTTTGAATTAATACAAGAAAATTTATATATCCATTGTATTAATGTTGTTTCTACCTTCTTTTATTATTTTAATCAGTAATGCTGGAAATATTCGAGTGTGCATGTGCAAGAATTTCTCCAGAGCATATACTCAGAAATGGCTTGTAGCGTATTTGGACCTCCAATTTTGTTAAATAATACTAAACAGTTTTTCAAAGTGATTGTAGCAATTTGAACACCCACCATTCGGTTTATGCTACTCCGTATATTCATCAACACTTGATATTGTCAGACCTTTACATTTTTGTCAAACTAATAGGTATGTGGAGGTATTTCTTTGTGGTTTAAATTTTAATTTCCTTGAACTTCAATGAGTATGAGCACTATTTCATGTTAATATTAGCCCATAGTTTTCATTCTTCTTTTTTTTCTACTATCTTTTTTTTTTTTTTTAAAGATTTTATTTTTTCCTTTTTCTCCCCAAAGGCCCCCAGTACATAGTTGTCTATTCTTCATTGTGGGTCCTTCTGGTTGTGGCATGTGGGACGCTGCCTCAGCGTGGTCTGACGAGCAGTGCCATGTCCGCACCCAGGATTCGAACCAACGAAACACTGGGCCGCCTGCAGCGGAGCGCGCGAACTTAACCACTCGGCCACGGGGCCAGCCCTTTTTTCTACTATCTTTATCAGACTTATTAAATGAATTGGGAAATTTTCTCCTATGTTAAATAATAATGTCAATTTTATGGAGGACTGATATCTAACACAAGGTGTCTCATCTCTATTTATGACATTTAAAGTAGGATGGCTTTTGGGTCTGTTATGTGGTATTTTTATTACCCTATAAGTAATACATGCACATGATAAAAACAAAAACAAAAACTCAAATAGCACCAAAGACGTAAAATGACAAGCAAACCACCACCATCCCTAGTCCCACTCCCCAGAGTGCCACTCAAAACCCTTCCTGTATTTTTTTCTTCTGGTTTTTTTAGAATTTTAGAATAATTGACGCATATTTCTTTCTACCTCTCCCTTCATCACCCTCCAAACTTCTATCAGCCATATTATTTTTACACTGTTGAGGTTGATTACACTTTCTATCATTGGAACTGTAATTGCCTTCCATGTTTTGTCTATTGATTCAGTTCAACATTTGTAAACCCATTAGTGCTTTTTAAATTAAATGTTATAACTTTAAATTTAATTCTCTGGAGAATCAAATAATATGACTGGCCATGCAATTAAGGTGATGACTTTAAATCTGTTCAAGTGGAAAACCATATAACCAGCACCAAGGTCACATAGATTCTCTGATTTCACGCTCAGTCAGTTGTCCAAAATCAGGAATAGTAATAAATACTATTAAATAGTAATAAGTAGAGAATAGAGAGAGGTCTACTAACCTTATTTCCTCTGCACTTCCCTTCCTGCTTTCATGCATGCCATTGCCTTGCTTTGAGCCTCTGTGGCATGTCACTGGAATGAAGACCTTTCTGCTGAGCCTTTGTGTCTAAGCTCCGGCTTCCTTCACTCTGTGTCACCGATGTCCAAATGTAGTATCTTCTTCTGGAAATTCATCAAAATCTTGATTTCGTTCATGTCCTCATTGCTATTATGGATTTATTTCCCTTTATATATCTTCTTTAAAACATCACCAGGATTTGGGATGGTTAACAAAAGTCCTATCTGTCATCTTAAAATAAAAGATTTTTATCCTTAAATGTCCAGGAAACTGCCTAAAAACTACATGGCTTCTTAATTTTCAGCTAATTCAGGTCTCACATTTTCTAAGAGTCCATTACTGCATGCCTACGAATAAGACTATCTGTAAAAAAAAAAAAAAAAAAAAAAAGGTAAAAATTATATACTTCCCTAACAAATAAAAATATTTAAGAACTTGAGATTTGGTGCAAGCATGGCTTGCACTGTCTAGTCATGGCTTATTTGGAGAAACAAAGCATGGATTAAGACCCTTGGAAAAGATAGATATAGAAACTTCTCTCAGGATCAAGAGTCATGCATCTAACCACTAGAAAGAAAGGATAAAAAAATAATTTTCTTTGTTTTCCTTCTTGCATTATTGTTTTTCTCTCCTCATGTCCCACTGTTCTGCAGTGAAGCTTCAACTCTATGGCAGCATTCCCCATTTCTCCCTCCTACACATACCTCACTTCTTAGTAGTGGCCCTTCTGGGGTCTGGAAGGGGAATAATATAGGAGGACAGAGTTCCACCCAGCAGTACCAACATTGTAGCCTCCCATATCCCATAAAGAACACTTTGAACTGTTATCATAGCATAAGAAGCAGGGTGGTTTTGCCATTTCTTTTGGGGTTCCCATCCAGTGTGCCATGATAGTGCTTATTGGACACCTGCAGTCCCAACATCTTATTACCAAACATGCATTTAATGTCGTGTGGCAATGTCAGAGGATCCATGCACCAGAAAAGGGTATAAAAATCTTAAAAGTGAGTATGAGGAAAAATGGGATGATCCAGTCTTTGACCTTCTCAAATCCCTAAACTGGAAAAGAAGGCACTAGAGGCCGATTTTCTTAGAAAGGGAAATGGAGGGTGTTAGAGAGCTACATCTCTAAACTGTAGGCCTAAGAAATGAGGCCAGCGGACTAAGTGAAATTTACAACTTTGAACGTGGTAGGTTTAATTCATCCAAATTTTATATTTAAAAGAAAACTCTCCCTTTGAAAATGACCTAACAGTGACTGGCATTGCCCCAAATCCTTTAAATGTTCTCAAAATGAACCATAATATGATGATAATTTTGAAAGTCATGTCATTTCATCAAGTTATGGGCAGTACTCGCCCAGTCCCCATTGGGCCAAATCAGATATTTCTGTGCCTGCACCAGGAGATAGGCAGCTCCAGAATGGGTGGCCCTTTTATCACTTAATACAACCAAACAAAGCAGAGAAAATTATTACCAATGAGCAATGTGGTTTTGTGTATTAAACACATAATCTCTAATGAAAAAAAAATAGTCTTAAAATTTGAAAGAAAATTTCCCCAACTTCTCATGGCTGCAATAATTTGTAGTAGCTTTATCTTTGAATACCTGTTGAATAATTTGGAGAAAGAAGACCAAACAATGATTGGATTATTGTCTTTTAAATGAAATAACATTTAAAATGTTCAATGTTATCTCACATATATTATTTTATTCAATCCTCACAACATCATAAATAGGTAAGTCAGAATAGCATAGTAGCTAAGAGCTTGATGTTGGAGTCAGACAGATTTGGGTTTAAATCTGAGGTCCGTATTTCATTGCTCTGGGATCATGGACAGGTTACTTAACCTCTCAAGGTCTAGTATTCCTTGTGCAAAATGAAGTGATTAATAGTATTTACCTCAAAGGATTGGTTTGAGAATTAAGTGAGTATATGGATGTAATAATCAAACTGCAACTACTTAATACATCTTAACTGTCATCATCATCACCTACTTCTTCTTCACCATCATCATAATCATTATCATCATTTCAAAGATGAAGAAATTAAGCCTGTGAGGGTAACTGATTTTTCCAAGTACACATAAATAATTAGTATGAGCCATGAGTAGAAGCCATTTCCTCCCTTTCCTTTGACAAGATTTTCTGTTTAAATATAGGACGAGTTTTTCTCATGGAATAGATCCTGTCTAATAATCTTCTAGCGCTATGGTAGTTAAATTTAATTCAGAGAAATTGCATTTAGATATTAGGTAGCATTTTAATGTGCTTGGATGCACTTTGAAAGCATCATTCTTTCTTGTTAAATTTTAAGAGAAGACGTAGATACAGCCTTTCCTGTACAATTATATATGCACTTCAAGACCAGTAGCTGGGCCAAATTTTCTTTTAAGGCTAATTTTGGTTTTCTAATTCAATGAGCATTTTCTTGTGAATAGATGTTCCGCAGAAGCCTAGGTTTATTGCTCAGTTTGGATAGGTAATGATTTTAGTTGATCTTAATTATCTTAGATATCAAGAGCTAAGCATTTCTTTTCTATATCCAGCTTGGAAATATTTCCAATAAGCAATCATTTTAGGATCCCAAGAATCCTAAATTTCTACACTTGTATTAGTTTTCTATTGCTGCACAATTTACCACAATCTTAGTGTCTTTAAAAAACACCAATTTATTATCTCACAGTTCTGTGGGTCAGATGTCTGGCGAGATGTGGCTGGATTTTCTGCTCAGGCTTAAGTCAAGCTGTCAGCTGGCTGCATTCTCATCTGGAGCACGGGTCCTTTTCCAAGCTCATTTTTGTTATTGGCAGAATTTAGTTCCTCGCAGCTATAGGACTGAAGTCCCTATTTTCTTGCTGTCTGCCTGCCAGGGCTGCTTTCAGCTCCTAGAGCTTCTCTCATATTCTTGCCCCATGACCCGCTCCATCTCAGTCACAGAGAACCTCCCTCTCACGCTTCAGATCTCTCCAACTGCCTCTACTGCTACCAACCAGAGAAAACGCTCTGTTTTTGAAGGGCTCGTGTGATTAACTTAGGCCACCCAGATAATCTCCCTTAAAATTAACCCAGGGTCACCTGATTAATAATCTTAACTGAATCTGCAAAAATTCCTTTTGGCGTATAAGGTAACACAACTACAGGAGTGGTATCTGATCATATTCATAGGCTTTTCCCAGACTTGAGCAGAAGAGATTGCACAAGGGTGAGGATTTTTCAGTGGAGGTCATCTTAGGATTTTGCCTACTACAAGGGTCTGGGGGATCTGGGACAAGCACATGCGTGTCTCTGAAACTATCTGAATAACTGTCTCATCAACTTCTGTTCTCAAACCAGCTTTCTTCCCAACTTCCCTCTTTCCATAACTGTTATCCAAGTTTAGCGTAAGTTCCGTTGACTTCACTTTCAAATATATTTTGTATTTGCCCTCTGTATCATTACAATTTAGTTACAACTGGCTCAGTCATGCATTACTTTCAATATTACTACCAATATATTACTTTCATTATAATTACAATAGTCTACTTTCTGCTCTTACTCAGTCTGAGCTCTCACTTCCCTACAGGACTGAATCCATCCTGCAAATCAATGATTTTGAAGGATATTATACTGCTTAAAAAACAATCAATAGGACCTTTTTCTATAGCATCAAATCAAACCTTCGTTGGAGACTGTTAAGGCCATGAGCAATATGGTCTCACCTATAAATATCCAATTGTATTTTGCTCCCTACCCAATCTGTACCCCTACCCTTTGCCATGGCTAGGCAGGTTTATCCACTGTCTCATAACACAATGTTATAACTCCTACCAATTTTATCACTCTATCAAAGATGATCCTTTGTCTTAATTTTTTTTCTCTTCCCTCAGGGCATCAAGTAATTCTAGTGCCTTCTTAAGACTTTCCTTTATTCCTGATTATAGTCTGATACATGAGTCTTCTCTTCCTAATTAGATTATAGCTCACTACCCTAATTATGTTATAATGTACTCAAAAGTTGATAGATTTGTCTTATAATTTTGTATGATATATAGTTATCCCTCAAAATCTAGAGGCTAACTACTTTCTCTTAATAAGGAAATCATCAAGTTCTGCTACTGAGAAATATATTTCTACAAAACAGAATGATATTCAGTCATTCTGAATGTCACTCTCCGTTCATAAAACATACCAGAAAATTGAATCATTAAATACCTTAGCCTGAGATATGTGGGTAAACTGTAACAAAACTGTTAATTACTTAGCTAATTACAGCCAAATGGTTTAAATTGAATTATCCAAATACTTCCCTCACTTTGCTCTTCCTCTTTACCTGTAGAGATCCTGGGTGTAGAACACAAATTAGGCCTATATCTGAGTTTATGGAGAAAATATTTGAAATGGTATTTGCATCCAGTTTTGCGATTTTCAAAGGAGTCTTGTGGTGAAGACACGTATCCTCAACAGTGGTCCATACTCAATCTTTAACCCATAAAACCTCTATATAGTATTTGGAGTTTGTGGCCACCAACTGATTCTAGAAATTATCTTTCTTTCTGGCTTCTATAATACTGTTTCTTTCTGGATCTCTTCATGTATCATTTCATATATCTCTGGCCTTATCAGTCTCCATCCTTCTCTAGACATATCGCAAAGAGAGGTGATCTTCAAGATTCTGTCCTTGATTTTCCCTATTCTCTTTTTCATTTTATTTTTGTACCTGAAGAACATTTTTCCTCTCCATGACTTTAACAATTACTTGTCTTTGAATGAATCAAAATTCAGGACTTGACCTTTTCTTGGCCCAGATTCCCATCTGCAGTTGACTGTTCTTCATTCCTGTAGAGATTTTTCTGGAGCCCCTTAAATCCAACGAATCCAAAACAGAATTCATAGTACATATTTCATTCCTGCTTTCTTTCATATTTCTCACTTCAGTTAAAGACTTCACAATCATTTTTAGTGACACAATCTAGAAACTTTGGAAACATCTGCCACTCTTCCCCCATACTTCACCACCCATATACTATCATTTCTGTATTTTCTGTTGAATTTGTCTTTTGCCTGCAATATCCTTTCCACTGTAGACATCTATTCATTGTTTAGGCCTAATTTCATTAGAACTAAGAGCTACCATTCATCCTTGAATAAAAATAAATCAGATATTCCTGGAAAGTTCCATGGCCTCATTGTTTTGTATATATTGGCATCCTTCAACTGGCGACAAGTTCCTTAAGGGCAGTGGTCATTCCTGTGACCCTTCAATTTAGCTCTGTGCCTTTGACATGGTAGATGCCCAATAACTGTTTCTTGAATTCTCTGTACCTTTGCATGAATTGCAATATGATTTTCTCATTCAAAAAGCAACACTATTTTCCAATCTCATACATTACCTGAAATAGCATTTTCTATCAAGGGGCTTTCTAAATTCTTGATGAAATCACACTTTTTACATAGCTTCAAAATTCTCCAATGGCTTGGCCAGATAAGCTTAATCATCTACCTTTAAAATGCCAAGAATCAGTTCTTAATTAAGTCAAACTTACGAGTGGGTCCTCTGATCGCTAGTGCTAGCATGCTCTTTGCCTATTTTTGAGTAAGGTAGTTTTTTGTGGGTTTTGTTTTTTCAGTTTGTCCTGAATTATTCTAAAATAAATCAAAGATTCTTCACAGGTTCCCAAGAAACTAAATATATATCTGCAGTAGTAAAGCTTTAGATGCTTTTTAGAATCTTTTCCTTTAGAATTCAAGAATGAAGTGTGTCTCTCATGAATCTTAATACTAAGTTTTTGATCTTCCATTGTGATATGACATTACTTCCTTTAAATATTTTTGTACAACTTTAGGGAATTTTTCTGTTCCTGTTGTCTATTTGATGGTCATCTTTCATAAAAGAAAAGCTTTTTATGTTCATAGTATCTATTTTCCTAGCCCTTATATCATTTTCCCAAAGTCATTGAAAAGATTCTTTCAGTGGAACTTGTGGAGTTTTGAAAGCAGGGGAACTTGTGGAGTTTTTGAAAGCATTCTGCCTGATGGACAGTCTTCTGATGATATATTCTTTTCAAGCGATGTTTAAGATGATACTCAAAATATATTCTTAGCCTTGGTTTTTATTTTGGAAGATTAGCCCTGAGCTAACTGCTGCCAATCCTCCTCTTTTTGCTGAGGAAGGCTGGCCCTAAGCTCACATCCGTGCCCATCTTCCTCTACTTTACATGTGGGACACCTACCACAGCATGGCTTGCCAAGCGGTGCCATGTCCGCACCTGGGATCAGAACTGGCGAACCCCAGGCCACCGAAGCGGAATGTGCAAACCTAACCGCTGCGCCACGAGGCCGGCCCCCTTGCCTTGGTTTTGACTTATGTAAACATCTTGCCTTCAACAAAGTCACAAAATTTTACTCAAACCTTCATTTTTAACCCAGTATGCAAATTCCTCTGATTTTTAAAATCAAATAACGCATACTCATCCTGCTCAACCCTACTTGACAAGATGCTAGTTTTGCTTGTTTTTTAAAAGCAAACTTAACAGGAATAAGATGCAATTTGGTATGTGTAGCTTAACATTTCTACTTTGCATTTTTAAAAGTTAAAGGTATGTTTGGAGCACCATAGCTATCATTTTATTTTTATTAAACAGTAATGGATATAGTTCTTGATGGCATTATCTGTAGTTAATGGGCATTTATCTATAGCCTTATATTATTACTGAATTTGTGGTAATATTTAATACCCAGGGTAACAATTAGTAGAGTATGTTTTGTATGTTTCCCTTGATTGAATTGGTGAATTATTCAGTATATACAAGGTAATTCACTGGGAAGAAAAATTGGGCTGGTGAGTTTGCTAAGAGACACATGGGATTAACACGCCCCTTAGGTCCATCCAACTTCATTTTGCACTGCAGAGGCCTCTCTTTGCTCTGTAAACACTGGAGGAAGTACCATCAATTACAGTAGCATCTCAGCTTGGTGAAGGGTAAAGAACAGGCATTATCTACCCCAGGTTAAATAGATTTATTTATTCATTCAACTGTTTTTAAGGTACCAATAATGTGCTGGTCACTGGAAATTAGTAATAAATGACACAGTTCATATCTAAGGACTTTGCAGTCTACTAGGTATTATTTTTCCTAAAACGTATGTTTTACTCCAAACCTAAAACTGTGAAACACAAAGAAAATAAAATGCCTCCTCCTGACTAAGATGAACTATACTCTATATCAATAAGCTACTTTTAAGTACTTCTGGGTAAACTAACATCACTCAAACATAGTCAGAGAAATTCAAGCCACTAAAAGAAATATGGTCATTTCATTTGCCACTTCTTATATTAAGATTACCAATGCCCAGGGTCCCACATAAGGTTGCAATGGTTGGATCCTGCAGAACTCCAAGGGGCATTGATTACATAGATGAGGATGTAGGGATACTCTTCACTTAATTACAACCTGTGTGGCCAGATGCCCCAGCCCAGAGATGTCTTCTTCAGCCACCCCTTTCATGGCCTTTCAGGAATAAGAGTTACCAAGTTGTTTCTTCATTTCGGTTTGTTCAGTGCTTTTTGAGTTCCTGCTATGCTCAGGGCACTTCTCTTCATGGAGTAATAGAGAGATATAAAGATAAATAACACATAAATGGATGGTTTAATGGACAGAATTAGAGTCTGTTCATTTCCTTTACAGACTCCAGATCCCAGTGGAGCCACAAACAAGATGAGTTAATAACTGCATCTCCTTTCTAAGGGATCCTATCTTAATGAATGTGTTCAAGTTGGCCAAGAACTGGCAGTGGCATTTGCTTAATAAAAACCATATGGAGAATCTGTGCTCTTTCACTAGGTCACTTAGTGAACATTACCTTTGTGTTCTCTTTGTGCATCCTCATCTCAAGAGAGGGACACTAGAAGGACACTAAGCCATTTCCTTACCAACTTCCTAAGGTGCAGCGTTGACTCGGTCAGCTAACCTACAGTGCTGAGTAAACTCACACGTTTCAGGATGAACTGACTTGAGGCCCCAGGTGGTGACTGTTTTTGTCGCAGAGTTGCAATGGCAACATTGATCATTAAAACAAGAAAAATGAAAAGTATTGGCATTCTCCCATGGCCATCTGTGACTTCTATGTGCTGGTACTTCGTGTTCAGAGGGGAACTGGATGTTTGAGCTGTCTCTTGGTTTTGCAATGAAAAGTGAAGGAAAGCATTCTTCTGCTTATGCCTGCTTATTGTATCTTTCCCTCTAAATAAAATGGCTAGAAATTATGATATTAAATCATTTAAAATTCCATTGCCATGTCACATTTCACTTCATGTATTTAGCACTTTGAAATATGAGACTATCTTATACTTAATTGTAAGGTTAAATTTGCTATCTTGATCCGTGCATTGTTTTATTGTAGTGGTAACTTTAAACCTTTAATTTTTACTGGAGTCACAAATTTTTGTTTTGCTATGAGAAATTATGAAACATAATCTGAGATGTTTTGATTGAATTCCAACATTTTAACACAAGTATTATAGGAAGAAATAAAAGTGATTTTTGTTTCCTTTTAGATGTTACAATAATTTTGAAATGTGATCGGAAAGGAATATAATATTCATGACTGGAGTCAAAGATTATAAACATTTTAGAGCATGAATAATAACTAATATATTAAAACACATAAAAGCATATTTATTATGTTGAATCACAGGAAATTGCTATTTTTAGTAAGATAAAATGTGGCCAAATTTTGGCAGTTTTGCTTGGCTCAACTTATAGTATTCTATACATTCCTGCTACCTGGTTTAATCTGAAGGAAATTACGTCGTAGTTAACCCTCAGTGAGTTAGCCCATAGAACCTAATGCCGATTCTTCTCTCTCTTGATTTAACCCCTGCTTTTAGGCTATTTGACGTGCAGTAAGTCTATATTAAAGTGGTTATGAATGGAAGAGAGAAAACAATATTAACTAATTTAGTTACTTAAAATGCAGGTTGAGTATTTTTTAAAAATCTAGAAGTTAGGATGAAGGAATAGTTAAGACTATGAAATGAACCATGTTTTAGGAATTATCTGGATTTGCTTACATGCCTTAATCTGTCTCTGACCACCATATATAATAAATATTTGAGGAGGCTATGGAATCAGTATGTTTCCAGATGAGATCAAGATGATATGAAATTTTTGAGTCTATCTGCAGATTTTTAGCTGAAGAGAGAAAGTGATTTACTACAGGGTGAGTCCTTGCCCAGAGTCAGTGGATCTAAATTCTCATGGTGGTTCTGTCACTGGCAGTCTGTGACACGAACAAGTCTAACGCCCTGGAAGCATTTTATTTGTTCACTTCACCGACAACTCATAGGGCACATATAAATTCACACTTTCGTAGCAACAACTCTGTGGTTCCTAGGAGCCCACCCCAGATGTTGGGGACCAAGGGATTAAAAAAGCTTTGTTAACCCTTCTTGGTCTTACGTTCCAGTTCCTATTAATCTAAGAGGAGCTAGCAAGAAGTGAGGAAAAGCAAACAAATTGTAAATTTCAAAGCATGAAAGTGAGTCTAACCACTCAAGCTGGTAATTATGTATGAGTTCTTTCCATTTGACTGGTGGCCAGAAACCAGAGACCATGGAATTGATGAGCCAGTATGTCCTGCTGGTTCTGGCTGCAGCCTGAAAGGAAATAATTTAGATAATTGTTTAATTGGATGCTACTTAAAAAGAGAAGCTGGAACTCCCCAAGAATCATGCTCCAGAGTAAACATCTTTTCAACCATGTTGGTTAAATAAAAACCCAAGGATACTGTATCGATAGCCAGCATCCACGAGGTTCCATTTTTCACTGCCATGAAAATATTCCTTTTAACTGTTTCCCGTCAGTCCTTGTCAGTCTCTGTCAGTTTTACTTTTCAATGCTAAATACTTATGGATGATAATTTTCCAATGTGATACTTACAATGAAAAAGGAAAATCAACATCCTAGCTACAAACATGGTAACAGGAAGGTAATATTCAAATGCTTCGTATTAGAGGCAATATGTATAATGGTTATGACACAGGTAGTCATGAGTCAACCTGGGTTTGAATCATCTTATATCACATGTATCTTATATTTTATATAACTTATAAAGTCTGTAACTCAGGTCAGGTTATTTGAACTTTCTGTGACTCAGTTTCTGCACTTGTAAATTGGTGATGATGATATTAGGGTTGTAGTAAAGACTATACGAGTCAATTTGTATAAAACGCTTGTACCAGTGCCTGGCACATAATAAGTAACATATAACTGTAATAGTAGTTTGCTATTATTACTGTTTTCTTCATAGCAGTTTCACATAAAAGTGACGTTTTGTATAACCTAATTGAGTCATCACTCTTTTAAACTGGTGTTTTGACTGAATTACCATAGCGTGGTAAAGTCTATCTAATTTTACAAGAAGTGGCTCAGAAAAACAAACCATATGCTATACATTTGCTTCTGCAGCTATATCTAGATAAGGCACTGAATATAAAAAAGGAGGTGAAATGACCAATTAATGTATTTTGATCCTTCTTTTCCTTTCCTTTTTTCCATTCTCTTGATACTATTTTTAGGGCTCACTCTCTCTGAGCTGTATACATTTATATTTAATGATTGCCATTTTTATTCTTTTTGTAGTATTAAATATTAAATATCAGTCAGAAGACCTCCTTTAATTTCCCTTTGGAGTGATGAAATATTACCAGTAACTTTTTCTTGAGATCTGTAGCAGTATTCTGTCAAAACACAAGTACTTAATAAAGCCAGGAAACACCTATGAAATAATAAAAAAATATGTCAAATAAAGCAAACATCCAAAAGGCGAATTGGGGCAGATTTGGTCTTAGGCAGCTCTCACACAACAGGTATTACGACAAATTCCAGTTACCAAAAAGTTTTAATGATTAATTTTAATGACGCTATTCGCAATGAGACTATTAGCATGAATAAGAATAACTCCTTTATAAATCTTGTAATAGATGAGGTTTCTGATTGCTCAGCAGACACTTATTTCGAACTCCCAGGTTTTGACACCTAAAATATGCCTCTGAGTATTTAATTTTATAGTATCAGTTTACATATTTAGACCAATGAAGTAACATTCAAGTATGAATTCCTAAGTTATTAACTGTCCTAACAAAAGGAAGTCCTAGGCATCTCTTAGGGAAAATACTGGAGTGATATTAAAAACACTAACCTGTTAACCACAGGCTCTGACCAACAGAGTGCATGCTGGCCTTAGAGCTGGAGTGAGGTGCTGGAGTACCCTTGTTTCACCAGGCTTCACACTGTAGTGCTGGATAACAGGGCAGCTGGTGGTGGGGGGCGGGGGGGGGGGAGGAGCGGGGGTGGCGGTGGGTGGGTGCTTTGTGAAGAAGGCTGGTGAAGCAAAGAATGGGGAGCTTGAGGGAACTGGGGCCCCAACTATTTACCAACCTCTTCAACCGTGCTGAAGGAAGTGGATATATTCATAGCATCCTTGTGAGGCTCACATTTGAAAAGCCAAGAGTGATGAGGAAATACCTTTATTACCAAAAGGAGCTTTGAAGAATAGTCAATATTTATCTGTCTTTCATGGAAGTTATTATATTCCTTGCTGACAAAAGAAATTGTGGTAATTTCCTTCAAATTTGCTTAGAGTTTCTCAAACTCAAAAAGACAAAACCACAAATAAGTTGACTTAACCTAGAGAAAAATGTATTTTAAAATCCCATTATTCTTATGTTTGACTACATAGTATTTGCTATTTCTTTCTATTGAATTTTAATAATTATTTGGGATTTCTCCCATACTCATTTAATCCATTTGAATTTCTGGAAATCATCAAAGGTATTCTAAAAGGTAGCAGAAACAATCTGTAATATATATTTTGGAGATCATAAGTCAGATTCTTTTGAGAGTTTGCAATTTTAATAAAATAAATGAGTTTTATTAGAAATTTTTATTTTCAAAAATTGAAAAATAATTATTTACCTTTTCTACTCGGAGAAGGAAAAATCTGAGGAGGGGTTCATTATATTCAATATATCAAAGTATAACTTGTTCCAAATAAGAAGTTGTAAAAAGGAAACCCAAAATTTGGGTTTAGAAATTTGTACTTTGTTCAATTGAAAAGAGAATTCTAGAATGGTTCATATTATTCTTTTTTGACTATCAATTATAAGACAGTAGAGGGCAAAAACAGTTTGGTAATTGCCAAAATGGATGTGTGTTCTTCTAAGGTATTATTTCACCTCTATATTTTTTCTTCCATTTTTCTTTTCTTTTTTATTTCCTTTTTCTTTATTTCTTCCTTCAGATTAAAATTATTTTCAAAATAATTGTTCTTTTTTATTTTCCTTTTTACAATTCAAAATGATATCCAGATACCAATATCGCTCTGAAAGCAGAGGTTTAACTATATTATAAACAATTCTGCAGCAGAGTAAATTTTCACTGCTCACAATTTAAATTTACTGTGAATGTCAATACCATAGACTAATTTAAGTAATTTTTTTTATTTTTATAAAAACTTAAATGTAATTGTTAAAATTTCAACAAACATTCATTGAATTCCATCTGCATATAATTATGCAAGATTTTATGGGAGCTATAAAAATATATAAGAGAAGGGGCTGGCCCCGTGGCCGAGTGGTTAAGTTCGCGCACTCCACTGCAGGCGGCCCAGTGTTTCGTTGGTTCGAATCCTGGGCGCGGACATGGCACTGCTCATCAGACCACGCTGAGGCAGCGTCTCACATGCCACAACTAGAAGGACCCACAACGAAGAATATACAACTATGTACCGGGGGGCTTTGGGGAGAAAAAAGAAAAGATAAAAAATCTAAAAAAAAAAAATATATATATATATATATGTAGGAGAAAATCTCAGGCCCCTAGTATCTTATAACAAAGAATGAGTGATGAGGTATGGTATGATCTAGACAAGTCACTAGGCCACAAGTCATCTATGACATGAGTCTTATGAGCACTGTTGGCATGTAGAGATGGTTCCTCTGTGGAGCTCATCAGGCTGTGGGGACCAGTCTGACTATACCTCTCTTTTGTAGGATGATAATGGAATCCAAGGACTTCCTCACCCATTCCCCACCTGCCTCTGCTCTTACATATGTATGAGCCCTACCCTCAGTAAAAGATGTCCATGTAATGAAAGCTACACACCAATGTTCTCTTTGGGATACATATTGCACTAACTAAGGTCATTTGTAATTTTTATTGTTAATTATTTGTTCTATAATTATTATCTTAATGTTCTTTAGGGAAAATCTTGGAAGAGATGCTATCATACCTTTATCTAATTACTTTTGAAAGAAAGCACTTAATTTACTTCTGTTTTCATCTTCCTTTTGGTGACTATGCCTTAGGGTAGGTACTGGGCAAGGAGTAGACGTTTAATACAGCACAGATAACATGCATTCCCCATTGTCTATATTATTATATCTAATGCTTTTTAATGAATGTCTTGTTTGTTGCAGGACAGTTCTTTTTACTCTGACTTCTGTGGTTGTGCTTGTCATTACAACTGACTGGATCAGTTGGGACAAGCTGAATCGGGGATTTTTGCCCAGTGATGAAGTTTCCAGAGCATTCCTGGCTTCTTTCATCTTGGTCTTTGACCTCCTTATTGTAATGCAGGTAAGTGTCTTTGTGTCTCCCTCCTTCACTGAAGCAGCTCTATGCTTTGTTCTCAGTATAAGCAACACTATACAGTGAAAGGCTTCATAAAGCTAGAGCAGTGCATGGTTTACAGTTGCTATTAATGGGACCTTCTCTGGTCATATTTTCAGCAGTTTTACTGGAAGGATAAGCCAAGTGGGCTTTTATGAGAGGGGCACCAAAAATTCGTTATACGAACATTGCAAGGTGGGCCCCTAGAAACCATACACCGTGGTGAAGTTTTCTGCCAAGCCTTCAGGGAAAAAAACAAAACAACAAAAACCCTATCATTTAGTAAATGGAACGCTGTAGAGATGAGCAGGATATAAAGCCAGCAAAGCAAGGATAAGCAATTGCCAAAGCAACTCAGGGTTTTATAGCAGTTGAAATGGAATGATGTAAAAATGCCTTTTCTGGTTATGGAAATTATCACTTTCTTTCAGTATTCACCAGAGATCATTCCATTTTCATGTAAACAATATTTCTGCCCTGCTTAGCAACAGACTGTTTGTACAATAGCATTGCACTAACCAGAACTACTCATGTAATCTTCTGGCGTCAATGCTTTGGGGTCTTAGGAGTCTTCCTTTGAATGGAACAGAAAGAGACATTAACTATTTCTTGGCACTTTATCTTGCTCATTAAATGTCCATCCATTTGCTAGACATTTTATTCTTGCTTTCATAAGGTAATTTTGGATTTTCCCCTCCCGAGCCATTATAAGTCACCCGAACAAAGGCTACGTGTGGTTGCTGAAGGGGAAGTCAACTCCATTGTGTTCTGAATTGATGTGAGATTTCACAGGATAGCAGATTGGTTTTCTCATTTCTAGAGGCAAAAGAGGCCTTTATAAGAGATTTTATAATGTCTTACAAGAGAATAACAGTCTGGTTTTTTTGGCATATATTATAGCTCAGGTTATTAGGTTCAAGATGGTTCCTAGAGTATATTACTATTTTAATGGATGAAGATTGACAATACATTATTGTTTTAAAAACTTACATAAAATTGAATTTTCTGTCTCACCTAAAGGTTGATGTATTTCTTTATATTACCTGTGTGATAGTTTAGCACAGTGGAGAAAGCCCTGGACTTTGAGTAAGAAAGCATTGGCGGGTTTCGTATCTGTCTGTTATTTGCTGTAAGACCTCATCTGGATATTTATAAAATTGAATTTATAGCACATATCCAATAATGTATCTTGCACTACTTGTTTAAAGGCTATTTTTATCTTCTTTCATCTAATACTCCTAACTAATATACTTTCTTATGTAAAATGTCTGCTTTGGCCAACTGACCTACTGGTACCTCTTTGAACCCACCTTAGAGTCAAAGGTATTAACAGCCAAGTAGACCATTGTCTTTTGAATTTGTTTAAATTTGTATATGTGACAGCATAAATTTCCAGATTTCTTACTACCATATATCATCTTCTACCCCCTTTATGTAGTTTTAGTTATTCTTTCAATAAGTTTTCTAAAATCAGAGACTCGAAGTGGGAAAATGTAACATTACATTATAGATATTATGGACTCACCCAAAAAGTACTTAATAAAGAGAAGTGGAAGAAAGGAATGATAGTCAGGATTTATACAGGCGGAGTCAGCAGGATTGGGAAGGGAAAGACATTCTAGATGAAGGAAATGGCATGAAAATGTGGAGTCAGTAAAGTACTGAAGTGTTAAGAGTAGCCAGAGCACCAATTGACTGAAGGTGGAGAGTTCGTGCTGAGGAATATATCAGTTTGGACCATTTTGGGTCCAATGAAGGCTTGCTAAGTGAGCTTAATCCTTGCCAAGTGAGCTTAATCAAAGGGGGGATGTATTACTGCATTATAAAGATGTCCTACAGAATTAAAGAAGAGCGATGCAGTTGCACTTTAGGGACTCATGAAAGCAAAGACTAAAATGTGACAGGGAACCCTGACCCAGCTTTTATTCTCCATCTCTTATCTTCTTTTTTTTCCCCTCACTTCTGCTTTTGTTGTCTCTCTTACTGCAAAGCAGCTTTTTCAGCATCCCAGTTCACATGGAAGGAAATGACAATAGTCAACCCCTCAGAGGGAGACCACTCTGCAGCTGTCAGGCAGGCCTAATTCCAGATTCCTGGGGAGGGAACTGAAGGGACTGGATTGTCCTGTGCTCATTTGTGAACTGACAGGGTGAGGCAGTCCCAAAGAAAAGAGGGGAGAGGCTGGACCTCAAAAGCCAAATTAAGGGGCCAACCCGGTGGCCCAGTGGTTAAGTTTGGCATGCTCCACTTCAGCAGTTTGGGTTTGGTTTCCAGGTGTGGACCTACACCACTCATCAGCGGCCATGCTGTGGTGGCAACCTACGTACAAAATAGAGGAAGATTGGCACAGATGTTAGTTCAGGGTGAATCTTCCTCAGGAAAAAAAAAAAAAAAAAGCCAAATTATAATAGATGTCTAATACAAGGAGTCGTCAAAAATGAGCCCAAAAAGTGGATCTCCTAACTCCTTTTCTCTCTCCCCCAACACTGAGTCAGGCAGCCAGGCCTACTGATTTATCTTTTGTTCTGTCTCTTCTGGCCCAATCCTTCCTTCAGTTTCTCTGCCACCAATCTAGTCCTGACTCTCCTCTATACTGTTGTAAAATAATCTCCTATGGAGCCTTCTGCCTCCAGACGTCCCTTTGCCCCATACACCCTACGCAGCTCACCCTTGTAACCTTTCAATCTGAAATGCTGTGTTGTACATGTCACTTTTCAGCCAAAAATATTGTCAGTGACTCCTCATTGCCCAAGAATAAAGTCCACACTCCAGGCACGCTCCCTCAGTGCCCTCCATGGTCTGGCCCTCACTGTGTTTTCTCTCGTGTCTCCTATGCTCTAGCCCTGCCCCAGACCAGAGGGCTTGTTGCTTGGCCCTTGACCACAGCATGCTTATTCCAGGTTGTCTGTGAACCTCTTTTTCCTCCCAAGATGTGTCTCTCTCCTGCTCTCCTCATCTAGATTCTGCCATTGAGGACCATTCAATGCCCCCCCCCCATTAAAACTACATGATTACTTCCTCCTTGGAACTCCTGCACCACTTTTTATCTGAACTGCAAATCAGCATTTTACTTTTTCGTGCTCTATAGAGCAGGAACCATAGCTTATAGCTATATCTCCCCAGAGCTTCTCTAATACAAAGCCCTACGTGGGCAGCAGTAGGCCCAGAGTAATAACTACTTGATGAGGATAAAGAAGTGGACTTTCAGCACTGAGTCTCATGCAAACTCTGTCTCCCTTTGGGAGCATCATATTGACATTCCGGGAACTAGTGCGTGTGGTACGAGAGTGAATTTAAGGAAACAGAGCCCCAGAAGGCATATATATTCAAGACATTTAAAAATATATAATACAAGTATCCTAACAAGTCCATTAGCAACTAAACTATGATCTAATTCATTTCATAGTCACATATTTCAGACAAAAGAAAAATAGAAAAGTAGCAAAATTAGTGGAAATGGAGGGAGTAGTTTCACTAAAAGATTTGCCCTCATTAGAATTATTTAAGTGATTTAAAGGCAATTGACCCTAGGCTTTTCTAATGGCTGGAAAATTCAGCTTACACTATCAAAAGAAATTTAAAGCTTGGTAAAAAAAAGAAAAGAAATCATTGCAATATGGTGCTACAGCTGTTTTATTCTAACAAAATTAGTAAGTCAGTATTGAATACTTTTGGGGAAAGAATAATTATTTATTTTATGAATATTCACTAAATAGGATTTTTCTACATTTATTGTGAAAACTGTTTGCTGTATCACATTTTTCTGTAGCTAGCAAAGTCACTAGAACTAAGGCATAAACAGATGCCAATAAAATGTAACATGACTCATATAAATCACCCGTTACTACAGAACATGAGAAGTAAATTGTAAAGAACACTTCCCTCTGAGGAAATGTTATCTTGAATTCTGTTTAGTATTTATAATTATGTCAGTTGATTTTTATATACCCCTACAGTTCATTGCGTAAGTATTTAATTTACAGTCATGTCCTACCCATTCATCTCCTCTGCTTATGAGATAAAAATATGATGTGTTTTAGAGTAAGCAAAGAAAAACAAAAAAGAATCTTAGGAGTTCACCAAAAGAAAAAAAAAAAGAGAGAGGGAGATCAGTGTAGACAAAATAGTAGGGTAAAGCTTCAAAGAAGAGATGAGAGCAGAAGAGCAGGGAGCTAGAATTGGAAAAGGCAGAACAATGGAGAAGAAAATTTTTTCCAGCTAGGAGTAGTATCATAATCATCAAGGTAAGAACTCAGTTTTGTCCCATTAATTTCTGAAAGCAGTTACAAATTAATTCCTAATATGATCCCATCAGGTGTTGGAGACAGAGGACAGGGGAGGGGAGATCAAAGATCAATGACACAGTCCACAGGAGTTTTTGGTTGCGTAGAGGAATTTATAATTTAATAGAATAAATATGAGTAGAAAAGTGGAAACACTTTAGGAAGACTGTCTTTATTTAGAAGAATTATTCAGGTAGAAAGTAAACATTCCCACCATTGCCACTTTTTAAATTCATCTCCTCCACCCACCCAGGATCCAGTTGCTCATATGAAGGCTTTCAAAGCGAAGTTTCTCTTCATAAGATAAAGAATGTTCTGTGCTTTTTACTAGCAGGAAGAGAGAGAATGAAAGAGGGAAGGGAAAGGAAGGGGATGAAATGGAGGAGCAGGGAGGAGTCAGAAAGGCGGATATAGCTGGGGATGAGATGAGGAGCCACTGAAATTCTCCAGAGTGTGTTGATGGGTGGAGGTGGGCGGGATTAGGCAGTGGTAATGACCGAGAGGGCTGATGGTTATATCTGTTGTTAGGTTTCCGTCTATTCTTCATCTCTCACAAATCCTTTACATAACTGAACTCTAGGGATTCATGCAGGGAAGATTAAAGAACTGTTGAGTTTCACAACTGGATCAATATAGTGTAGCATCAAGATAGCATCTGCTGAGCAAAGTGCCCAGGAAGCAGAGGAAGCCATGAGAAGGCAAGTTGCTGGGAATTTATAGGTAAGTATAGAAAGATTCCCTTCAATCTTTCTTCTCTTTAGTGGCCTTTCCTCTAGAAGGCTTCTCTCATCACCGTATGTGTGTGTGTGTGTGTGTGCATCTTAGAGTTATGTATATAACTAGGTATATAACGTAGATAAAATATACATTATATATGTAATATCTTTATGTGCTCAAAATGATGAGAAGTCTTCTAGAGGAGAGACTTTTACAGGGAAGAAGATTCAAGGATCATGTTTTGGTGAATCCTCACGCGTTAGATAACATCTTTTCAACACTTCTCCTTCTTGTAATTTATCTAAGTACCTGCCTAGGACCTTGGTGCCTTCGTATCTGCGTATCTCTTGTAACGTGTGAACTCTTTGAGGAGAGGAAGTATGTTTTTTCAATTTTTCATTCCCGTAGCTAGCTCTTGTTCAGTGCATCGCAGTTTTAACCATAAATATTTTGCTGAATGAAATAAAGGAATGAACGTAACATTATTTCAGAAAAGCCAAAGAACGTGAGATTTTTCAAGAAGTAAAATGTTTACCAACAGCAGGAGAATGAACCATCAATAATATTAGATTAGGTCATTTCCACCAAAGTGTGGTCTTACTGTAATTAAATATCCACATAAAAACCTGAAAAATTGCTCAGTTAAGTGTTAAAAAGGACTCTTTGGCCTGGTTGAAAAGCACTTAGAGAAAAGTGATATTTCCTGAAAAGCAATTCTTAATGCACAGAAGAAATAATTATGAAAATTGCATTCTACAGACATTTCACTGTGTAACATCTAAAATGTGTTTTCTGTTTCATGCGTGGTTCTTAGAAGTAGATTGACTGATGTAAAAAACAGATGTTATGACTTGGTAGAGTTTATTTTAAAACTGCATTGACCTGACTTTAGCAGGGCACTTCTTTTGAGGTCAGAGCTGTTGAAAGTAGAATCAATCGCTTTAGAACATAGGGCAGAGCAACAAGCATGAACCTATTTTAATTAAATAGCTGGGGTGTTTTGACAAGTTGGCATATATTTTCAGCATAAATTGTTCCAAATGATTTTGTTTACAGGCTACTTAGAAAGAAAAGGTTGTTTGAATGTCTGTACACCAGTTTTAACATGTTCTTTAGCTTTGGGACTAGTTTATATAACTTTCTTCAAAGTATTTGAAACTGCTCTTCACACTAGTTTTACATCATTTTTCTTACTCAAGGGTTATGCTCCTATTTGAAAACACTGTAATGGTAATTTCTGTTATAGGTCCCAAGTGATGACATAGAATAAGGGCTTATAATTTCAGGAGTACCTGGATTAACCATAAATGCCTACTCTCTTCATGATTCGTGCCTAAGAGGTTGAATCATAACTTTATTTACTGTTATGATTTTGTGCTTCTGATGTCACTGCTTGTCCAGTGGAGAGAGAGATGGTTCCAGGAGAATCATGGAGGGGAATCTCAATGTCTTTATTAGTAGTCCCAGCAACTGGCCTCCAAATAGTAGACAGACTTACTGTGGTTAAGTCATGTCCATGCAGCATGAAGGAGTCCAGCCAAGTGGGCAGTGTGTAGGAGTTGCCAGAGAACATGCGTGGCAGGTGACCCATGATGTCAGGAAAATTTCAGAAGGTATTAGGTGAACTGGAAGCACTGGGGTTATCAGACCAAAAAGATAGGATTCAATCATGGGTACCGGAGTAATACACACACTCACTCGAAAATGAAACAAATAGTCTGGTTAGCATATGATGTAGATCACAGTTTCAAAACAAGCAATAAGTCCTATGAGGGATTATTGTGAGCGGGAAAGCTCACTGGAGTTTTGATGGATAATGTGGAAAGACTGTAGCTTGAAGGAATTATAAGATTTGATTGAACAAGTGGAAAATGGAGACATTCAAGTTTTATCCCAATTTAAATTCTTCGGTCCCTGAGGTGTTTTTTAAGAAGAGAGCTAGAACATGGTTAAGAAACTGGGAAGCTATAAGACGTACACTATTGCACATGAGCAGTAATTTTTTCAAAGCCACACTGAGGCAACAAGATATAACTCCTTCAAATTTGTATTTTTCCAGTGGATACATTGTTGTTTCCAGGTGCTGTGATCATCACCCTAAAAGAATATTCCAGCCATATCCGTCGCCCCCATCTTGGGGTGTGTGTATCATGGTTGGCCCTCGAGTCATGTGTACTAGTTGCCACTTGTCATTGCACCACTTGTACATGATAAAAAAGTGCAATGTCGAAGACTGACACATTCAGTCATTTCATCAGGCCCCCAGCTCCTCTGGGGCAGGCTTCAAACTCAGAATATGGTGGTACTTCAGGTCAGAATTTTATTGAAGATGCTAAATATAAGCCCTACAAACAGACATTCATCTCAAATATCCTCTCGCCAGGTCAGTGGGTCAATACTTTGTAACTACTCTTAATGGAGTATCAGGGATATAGGGTGTTTCTATGGGGTAGTTCTATTCCTCTACTAACTTTTAAGATACAATGATAAAGCTAAGAAACAAGTTAAAAAAGAAATGTTGTAGGCAATGAGAAAGCATGGAAGCCAGTGCAACAATCCCCAGTAATTCTGAACATTCATTTTATTTAAACTCATGACCAAAAAAAGAAATGAAGTGGGACCAGCCCAGTGGCATAATAGTTAAATTTGCATGCTCTGCTTCAGTGGCCTGGGGTTCACCAATCTGGATCCCAGGCATGGGCTTGTCAAGCCATGCTGTGGCAGCAACCCACATACAAAATAGAGGAAGATTGCTGCAGATGTTAGCTCAGTGACAATCTTCCTCAAGCAAAAAGAGGAAGATTGGCAACAGATGTTAGCTCAGGGCCAATCTTCCTCACAAAATAAAATAAAATAAAATAAGAAATTAAGAACAACCATTTTAGAGAAACAAGTTTAATAATATCTTAGAATCATAGGATCTTAGAGGAGGAAGAACTTTTAGGATCATATTATCACATCCTGACTTTTATAACTGAAGCCCAGGAAGGTTTTGTAACTTGCCTAAGGTCATAAAGTTAGTCAGTGGCTGGGCCCAGTCTAGAACCTGGGTCTTCCAAATCCCAACCCACTACCCTGACAGCTAGTTATTAAGCCAAAGGTCCGTTAAGTCTGGAGTTGGACATGCACGAGGAGCCTTGGGTGTGCAACAAGTGGCTCAAAGTCTAGCCTAGTCTAGTCAATTAGAGATGGGGCCCAATACCAGGAGACCATAGTGAGAACCTTTATGGTGTAAATGAGGAACAAGCTACTAAGAAGGGGAGAAGGTTGCAGTGAAAACACAACTGGACTAAAAAGAAGACATGAATGGAGGGACAGAAGGAGACAGGGAGGCAGAAAGAAAAATAAAAGGCTAGCATTCACTGATTGCTTACTACATGCAGGCACTGTCCCAGATGCTTAGACACACTTTATTTAATATTCTCAAACTCCCCTACAAGATTGATATTATTATTGTCTATAATTTTACAAATGAGGAAAATGAGAAGTGTACATGGCACACAGATAGAATTTGGATTCAGCAGAATAAGGATTAAAAAATCAGATCTGTCTGACTCCAAAGCCCATACTTTTTTCATACCTTGTAGTGTAGTTTGCATCTCAAATTAAATAATATACATGATGTCCACAGCAAAGCACTTGACAGGTGGCAGGAAGCTTAGTAAATGATGGGAACACTCCTGCAATAGACCAGACCAGGACTCTATTTCTTAGTGGCAGTGTAGCCATGAGTAAGTCACTTCATTTCTAGGAATCTGTTTTCTTATCTATAGCATGACAATTTTTATTGACCCATGTTACAGGATTTTTATGATAATCAAATAAAAAACGTACTTTTGTATGTCAAATTACATAGTCTGGTTAGAAGAAAATAATTCATATGGAAAGAAGTTTGGGTTATGCTTTGAATTATAATTAATCCTTGAGGCTTATTTTGATTTTAACTAAGGAACACTAGAATAATGTGATAATATATAAAGAGTCTGAGTAACAGTCCATTGTAGCCATGATCTGCTAATAGAAATGTACACTAAGGGGAGGATTTTCACCTTTATCTGATCATAATAATCACCAAAACTCTTTAAAAAATGTGAATTCTCGAGCTATGGGAATATCACCAGAAGTTTCTGGTTTACCAAGTGTGTAGTGGTGCCTGGGATTTACTAAGTGTTACAGATGATTCTTGTGACCACGGTCACCTGCCTTAGAGTCAATTGGATGCTACTTAGAAATGCAGATTCTCAGGTCTTCCTCTTATATCTCATGGTATCAAAATCTCTAGAGGATTTGGTCTGTGAACATGAGTTTTTATCTACTAAATGTGATTTCTCTGAAACTCGCTGCTCTAAGGTAATACATTGGTAATAAGTGAATGTTTATTGTTGCTTCGATTCAGATGGCCATACATAAAAGAACCCCAAGAAAATTTCAAACTGCCAGATGGCACTCTGAATTTATTGCATTTGATAGAGTTTGGAGAATTTTTCAGAATTTTGTGTTTCTCATATAGAACCACATCATTGCAGTGGTACATATTATGAAAAGCTGAACAATTAAAACCAAATATGTACCTGGTGTATTTTTCTCTAGTTTTTGATGAAAGTATATTTTATAAATATCCCTTTGCTGAAAAATTTATCTAGGATTTTTCGTCTATGTCTAAGACATCTATATCTATGCCTAAGATTCCTACCATTTATTTACTCTGTTTAATTTCAATAGCTCAGTAAATTTATTTGGCAAGTTGAATAAGATCTGAAGTACAGGGTTGGCATAGAACCAAACAGGTATATATTTCTCAGTTTTTTTATGACACAATAACTTTATACACAAAAGTATGTGTCTGGAAAAAATGAAATTAGTTGTTTATAATCCTCTTCATCCTTTCCTGGGCCTTCTAAAGAGGGTGGGTGCCAAAGACTATCCTTTGTTTTAATGAATAGGGGGATAGGTATGGATGCAAAATGAAGGAACTCAGGGACCTAGAGGGTATTCCCGCCCGTGCAGTAGGAGGGTAGGAGCCAGAAGGTTGGAAGGAGTTATTATGGGGAAAAAAGGAGAGAAGACATATTGGTGACAGCTGCCACAGCTAGTAGAACTTGGGAGTGAGAGAGGATTTTCTGAGAAGTTTTGCTGTATCATATGCAATGTTATATCCTACACCCAGACTTCCAAGAAAATTTTAGTTAATATATATATTCTCCAGTCCTTTTGGCATTATTTTCCCCCAACCCCATCCTCTTCTTTTGATTCATGATGGGCTTCTGGGCAAGAGTCAGGGGAAGGACAAGGTCAGGGAGGCCAAGGTACATTCTGGTTTGGGGAATATGCAGATCAGCGGGTCCTTACATGTAATGAGTGTAGAAGTCAGGTCTGGTAGGTGCATTCACTTTACCTTATGACTGTCTCATAATTCAACATTTGAAATTCTTTTCTCTTTTGATTTCCCTGGAACTACCTCTTTACTGGGTCAAAGCCAAACTATATATCTCTTCTTTTCAATCCAGTTTGTCAAACCCCCTTCCTCTAACTACTGCTTATGCTTTGGTATCCTCTGAGGTTCTGCCCTAGCCTCTGTTATATTTTTATCCCAGCTTTCTTTCCAAGGCAGTTTCATCTACTGCCATGGTTTTCAGTCTTCCTTGTAGACTAGTCTTTCTCCAATCTTTCTCAAGTCCAAATGCCTCTGCTGAATTTCACACCTGGATATCTAACTTCCAACTGGCTCTGTCCACCTAGATGTTCCATGGGCTTCTCTGGTTCATCATGTCCAAGACCAACCTATCAAGAATCCTCAGACTATTATCCACTCAGTCACCCAAACCAAAAAACCTGGAGAATATCCAAGATTTGTCTGTCTCACTTGTCTTCCAGTCAATCATCGAGCTTATATGTTCTTCTAAATATCTCTTGAATCTGTTGCTCCTTTAGACCCTTCTTTAGTTCAGTTTACCATCAACTTTCACTGATATCAGTACAATACTCTTGTCTTCTTTTAGTCTCACCCGTTTCTGCAAAGTAATCTTTTTAACATAAAAATCTTCAGATAAAAATTCTTTTATAACCTCAAAATTCTTGAAATAGAAATTCGTTTGCATTGCCATACTAGGCCTTTTATCATATAGCCCATGACTAGCCACTGGCCAATTCCTGGCCATCGCCCTCCCTTCTTTTTCCCACCCCAACCTTTACGTTTTATACTCCATTAATTCTGAAATACCTATTGGTTACCCAAGTCATAATGCCTTTTTTAAGGTGCAGGCCTTTGCGAATGCAATAAAAGGGCCTCTCCTCAATGTGCTTGCTTGGCTGTTCTCAACCATCTTTCAACCTCAGCTGAAATGCTACCCTATCTGTGAAGCCTTATCCGCCACATATAAACTTAATTGCTTCTTTTCTTACACATCCGTGGCAATTTTTACAAATCTCAATTAAGTTATTCCCGTGTCACATTGCATTTATTTGTTTGCAGGTGTATAAGTATCTCACTGAAAAGTTGTGAGAATTGCATGCAGTAGTTCTTGTCAAATACAGAAAATAGTCAACAGATCTTGGTTAAACTTAAATCAGCGCCTAGACCAGTACCTCACAGGTCATCGGGACTTAGTAAATGGAAGATTTTATAATATTCCCAAATGGGAGCAATTTTATTATTTTTCTAGGGATATAGGATCAGTGTACTTATGTGAACTACTTATAAATTTTGTATGTGAGAATCATATTTGTATTGATCAGAAATTGAAAAGTTTGTTTTTACAGGACTTCTTTAAGGTCCTATTGACTTTAGACAATTTATGCACTAAATTTGGTGGAGACCCTAGAAATGTTTATCATCTAATTCAATTTTCTTCATATTTTGCAAAGCACACCCCTAATAGTCACAGAGCAGAGTCTTCGTTCTGACTCTACCATGTATTTCCCTGGGCCCAGTTTTTGCTCAGGTAAACTCTTCTCGTTGAAACTGGTGTCCTCTGCGACTGGCAGTAGCATACCTCTTACAGACAGCTGCAAAAGAGGCTAAAAATGTGGTACAATTTGGGACTATTATTGCTCATCCCTGTGTTATGAAACAGGCTAGGAAAATTCTGATTGCAAAGTCATCAGGAAGAGGTTCTGAGCATGGCAACCGTGTTGTATGTCTCCTTATCCCTGGAAGAAGGAAGAGAGGTAAGAATATCACAACTGAGCCTTGACTTACCCTGTCACTGCCTACTAGGAGAGAGATGATGACTCCCCAAGATGCGCTTCCTAGCAGAAGGAGTGAAGGAGGACTGCAGTCACTGAGTTTCACATTAGGAGTAAAAACTTTTTATTTATTATCTGTGAAAAATCTACCAAATGAATTAAAACTTGACAAGCTAATAATCTGAAATTCAGTTATAGAGAATCTGTGATACTTTATTAATTTATAAAAATAACAACCAACTATTTTCAACTGCAAACTGTTTAATAATAACACTAATTTGTGTTACGTGTCTTGATATAGAATCACTCAAGAGTTCTGAGTTACTGGCAAATGTACTTTTAAATATTTATTTACTATATTTTTTTAGTAAAATCATAAGAAGTTATGGTTTATTTTGGTGAAGAGAGGAAAAAAATTTGTAGATTTTAGCAATATAAATGGGAGAACTCGAAACAAGGATTCTCATAAAGTGAGATTTTTTTTAACTGGAAGAATCTCTAGTCAGATGACCTGGGAAGATCATGAACTATAACAAAGGCGTACTTTGATTAGAAGAGATGAGTCGATGATTTATATCACACAAGCCTTGTCATGGAGAAGACACTGAAGTTATTGCTCTTCAGCATGGTCCAGGTGTTAGTTCTGTCTGCATTTGCATGGTTAGTAGCTCTGAAACATTTTCTGTTTGACCTCTAGGGTTATCTAGGTAATACAATGTGTATTTTCTGAAATTAACCCCATGAGACAAATATCTAAATAAATGATGGAACACCTTTTAAAAATTATCGATTCCCAGAGATCTACAGTGTTTACAGACTCTCACTATTTCTGTTCAAATTCATGGGATGCTTCATCTCACTGACAAAGTGGTTTTCTGATTCCCTCATCTCTCAGTAAGAATAAGTCCTGCTTGTTTTTGAATGTTTTAGAAAATTATTTCCGTCTCTGAATAGACAGTAATTTGCTTATGAGGGCAGAAAGAGGAGGTCATCACCACTGAACTTGAGGGAGGGGGACTGGTGTAAATATTTTCAACACTTCTTTTGAGATATGTTTAAAGCTGTGCTGTTAAAAAGGAACTTACAAATCTAATTAATATACAACTACAGCCCCATGATGTACAGCAACCTACAGGAACATTTTCATGCCAATCTACCAGAAAGGTTGTAACAATGTCTACACCACCAACAGTGATGTGGTGGGCAGAATAATGCCCACCCTCCAAAAATATCCACATCTTACTCCCTGGGACCTGCAAATGTGATAAATTACATGGCAAAAGGAAATTAAGGTTACAGTGGAATTAAGGTTGCTAATCAGCTGACCTTAAATTAGAGAGATTATCCTGGATTATCCAGAAGGCCCCAAAGTAATTACAAAGGTCTTTAAAAGAGGGAAAAGGAGGCATAAGAGAACCAGAAAGATGGCAGCATGAAAAGGACATGGCCCAATACTGCTGGCTTTGAAGACAGAGGAAGAGGGCCATAGCCAAGGAATGCAGGTGGCATCTAGAATCAGAAAAGGGCAAGGAAACAAGATTCTTTCCTAGAGCCTCCAGAAGGAACACAGCCTTGCCGACACCCTGATTTTAGCCCAGTGAGACTCATTTTGCACTTTTTTTTTTGTTTGAGGAAGATTAGCTCTGAGCTAACATCTGCCTCCAATCCTCCTCTTTTTGCTGAGGAAGACTGGCCCTGAGCTAACATCCGTGCCCATCTTCCTCTATGTTTTATATGTGGGATGCCTGCCACAGTGTGGCTTGCCAAGCGATGCATAGGTCCACACCCGGGATCTGAACTGCTGAACCCCAGGCCTCCCAAGTGGAACATGTGAACTTAACCAGTGTGCCACCGGGCAGCCCCTCATTTTGCACGTTTGACATCCAGAACTGTAAGATAATAAATTGGTGTTGTTTTAAGGTGCTAAATTCGTGGTAATCTGTTACAGCAGTGATAGGAAACTAATGCATTTGCGTGCCTCCACATCTTTGCTGATTATTGACCTTTTAAATCTTTTGCTAGTACAAAGGTCAAAAACATCTGATTGCTCTTTAATTGTTTTATTATTAGCTAGATTGAGTTTATTTCTTTCTGCTAGATACTTGACGGATATTAAAGTTGCTTTATGAACTTCCACCTCATGGATTGATCTTATTTCATTATTGAAATTTTAGCGTTTTTTCTTACCCATTTTTTTTTTGACAACTAAGTATCATTTTTGCTCTTGGTGTCTAACACATTAAGAAAAGTGCTTACTAAGTTTTATCGGGAATTTATGGTGAATTTTTATAAAACAAGGCAGCTTTTCAACATTGCTAGAGATGATCACACGTTTTCTTTTACTATGGTTTCTACTTGAAACTATTCATGTAATAAACTGTGAGAATCAATTTCTTACCTTGACCCATCCTTACATCACTAGAGTGTGTCCCTCTTTGTGCTAGTGCATTATTATTTAATATATTGCTGAATTCAGTTTTGTGTGTATATTTATAAGTGAGATGTGCGTATCCTTTTTTGCCTGCTAATTTTTGTCGTGGTCATGTTAGTCCTATAAGTGAATTGAAAGCCTCTGTCTTTGCTGTACTCTGGAATCATTTAAATATATGAGAGCTATTTGTGGTACACTCTGTAGTGTTCCATGCCTTGTTATACATCTTTTTTCCCTACCTCATTTTTATAATGTGTCAATAATTTCAATGGTATTTAAAGAGAAAAGGAAAATAAATGTATTATCTCAAAATGCTATTTTGAGGTTGAAAACCCCTCCCCCATCTTTTAAAATCAGAGGGCTTTTGCATCCTTAAGCCATTCCTGTAATTATGGAAGAAAAAGGAGATGAGACAAAAGAAAAGATCTCCTTGGACAGTTGTTGGCAGCATAGCTTCTGGTTGCCTGTAATTTCATTAGATTTCTTTTCCTGCGATGTTTTATTGTTATTACTATTACCATCATTATCATTGCCATGATTATGCCTTATATGAGAGCCCGTTTACACTATACCAAATTATAAATATATTAATTCATCTTTTATAATCTTAACTTGGACTGTATTCATATAAGTGTCCAGGAAAAAAGAATAGCCCTGTGTTACTTCGTTATGGTTGCAACATTGAAGCAGAATTGTGTTGAGTTTGGGGTATTACATTAAAAATGTATTGACTTTAAATTACGAAAGCCTTATAAGTTCTTGGGAAAAATCTGGAAAGCACAGAAGAGAATAAACAAGAAATAATATTATTTATCATACAGTCTTCCAGATAAATTCATCATTACTGGTAGAGTTTAATTTATGCACATAATTACATATATATTTTTCCAAAAACAGAATCATCCTCTACATTATTATTATTTTGTAACTCGCTTTTTCACTTCATAATATGCTATTAAAATTTTCCACATCATGAAATATTCATTCACAAGATCATTTTAATGAATGTACTATAATTTCATCTATGATAGTATTGTTACCAATTTTGCATCCCTCTGGTGGGCCTTGAACCCACAATCAGCCCTTTCTTCCTCAGAGGGTCCTTTTCTGTTTGGAGCTAAGGATCTGAAATGAAACCAAAGCTCAGTGTTCAATAACTCAAAAAAAGCACCAGCTTTTTATTGAATGGCCAAAGAATGGAGAAGTGGGAATTATGTTCACAAATCAACTTCTCAGCTCTTGGGGGGAACCAGCAGCTACTATAAGGGGTCAAGGTGATGAAGGGGAGGAATATTCATAATTATTCAGGGAACTGGGCAGGCTTTTCAGGGGAACAAGGGTGCCACCTCTTTTCTTTCCTTATTTAGTTATATGCTGCTGTTGCCATGGCAGTTGTAAGCTGTCATGGCGCCGGTGGGTGTGTCATGTAGCAAGGTAATGTGCAGGGCTGCGCTTAATGTCTGATAGGGTCAGCATGCCAGCTAACAGGATTAACAGATTCTCTCTTGCTAAACATTTGTTTCCATTTTATTACTACTTCTGGTGCTGCAGGGAACGTGATACAATAATTTTTTTTGAGATAAATTCCAAGAAGTTGAATTGTTAAAGTTAAAAGGGTTGCACGTTATAATGACTTCTAATATATTTAGCCAAATTTCCCTCTAGAGGTTGTTTTATTTATCATTCCAAAATAAGTATAGGAAGGTGCCATTCCCCTTACCAACAAAGAATGTTGGATTTATATTCATGGTTTCCAATTTGATTGGCAAAAGAAAGTATTTCCTTTTGAAATACATTTCTTTAGTTACACATGTCCATGATCACTAGTTCAAAAACTCTCAAAATTTGGATTTCTTTTTGACTTTTAGCAAGATAATACAGAAGAGTAAATTATACAGTTGTCTCAGGAGGCTTGTGGTAGCATAGCAAACTGTAAAGAGACAAACCCCTCATCCTTCTGCTGTGACACCTGTGAATATCCACAGTGAGTGGGACATGCAGAGCCCATCAGTAGCCTCACCTTATGTCGGGTTTTGCCACCAAATGAGCCTAGGGCAAGTTAGGTTTTGCTGCTGTGTGAATGCTAGAAAATCTTTATTTTCAGCATCTTTTGACTTCAAAATTGAGGACAAAGGATGGTGGACATCTAGTGAAGATGATCATTTTTTTTCTTTTTTTTTTAATTGAGTTAATGATAGGTTACGATCTTGTGAAATTTCAGTTGTACATTAATGTTTGTCAGTCGTGTTGTAGGTACACCACTTCACCCTTTGTGCCCACCCCCCACCCCACCTTTCCCCTGGTATCCACTAAACTGTTCTCTTAGTCCACATTTTTGAATTCCTCATATGAGTGGAGTCATACACAGATTATCCTTCTCTAGCTGGCTTATTTCACTTAACATAATTCCCTCAAGGTCCATCCATGTTATTGCAAATGGAATGATTTTGTTCTCTTTTGCAGCCGAGTAGTACTCCATTGTATGTATGTACCACATCTTTATCCATTCATCTGTTGATGGGCACTTAGGTTGCTTCCATGTCTTGGCTGTTGTAAATAATGCTGCAATGAACATTGGGGTACATAGGACTTTTGGGATTGCTGACTTCAAGCTCTTTGGATAGATACCCAGTAGTGGGATGGCTGGATCGTATGGTAGTTTCATTTTTAATTTTTTGAGGAATCTCCATACTGTTTTCCATAGTGGCTGCACCAGTTTGCATTCCCACCAGCAGTGTATGAGGGTTCCTTTTTCTCCGCAACCTCTCCAACATTTGTTACTATTAGTTTTAGATATTTTTGTCATTCTAATAGGTGTAAGGTGATATCTTAGTGTAGTTTTGATTTGCGTTTCCCTGATGATCAGCGATGATGAGCATCTTTTCATGTGCCTATTGGCCATCAGTATATCTTCTTTGGAGAAATGTCTGTTCATGTCTCCAGCCCATTTTTTGATCAGGTTGTTTGATTTTTTGTTGTTGATCATTTTTTTTTCCTTACGTCTGTTGGCTATTTATATTTATCCTTTTTCTGAATTGGTTGTTCATATCCTTTTCTCAGTTTTTTATTAGGATGCTTAATATTTTCCTCAATGCCTTGTAATAGCTATTTGCACATTGAAGATAATATCTCTTTTCCTGTTACATATGTTATAAATATTTATTCTGAGTTTTCTTTGTTATTAAGATTGTTTATAACAGCTGTTGTCAAGCTTGAACCTGTCCAAGAATCACCTGGTGTGTATTTGTGTGTGGTGGGGTGGATGTGTATGCATATGTATAACCGTGAGTGTGTGCGTATGTGTGTGTACATGCATGTTTAATGCAAATTCCTGAACACTACCCATAGAAAATTTGATATAAAAGCTCAAGTTAGAATTCTGGAATCTGAATCTTGAAAGTCCAAATGTGATTCTGACACAGGTAATCGGAGATTCACATTGTGGTTATAGTACTGTTTGTTCAACATGTAGTTGTTTTCAGTTTAGATCTAGAGAAATCTATAAATCTTTTCCTTCGTGATTTCTGCCTTTTATGTCAAGCTGTGGACACTGTGTTTCAAAAGAGACGTTGACAAACTAGAGAGGATGTCCAAAGACTGCCAAACAGGATGTTGAGAGACCCAGAAAAAAAGACAAAGGAAGGGTGGAAGAAATGGGGATGTTTAGCTTGAAGCATGGACTTTGGGGAGGAAATGCTAGCTATCTTCCACTGTGAAGTGGAAAAGAGAATGTGGCTATTCTGTGTTGCCCCAGAAGGCTGTTGTGTGTTGAAATTCAGGACATCAAATCCATCTTCCACTGAGAATGTTTCTTTATAAAACACCTCTGATCATGTCACTTCCCTGTTTGGAATCGTTTGTGGCTGTTTTTGTCTTTAGGAGAAAACTCAGTGTCCTTTGCAACCCCTCACAGTCCAAGCCTCATGGGGCAGCCTCACCTCTGTCCACATTACTCACCCGTTGTGCCGCCCAAATGAATGGCTTGATATTTCTCAAAAACCCAGCAGGTTCAGGTGTCTTTCCTCCTTCTCAAATCTGAGTTTCACAAGCTCTTTGCTCCATTAAAGGATTCTTCCCTCTAGCCTGAGCCAGAGTTGAGGTCAAGTCAGGGGAGAGTCCTTGGGAGTGAGTTTCTTTCATAATCCTCTCTCTAGAACGTCACCAACGTGACCTTATGCAGAAAATAAGTCTTTGAAAAGCCCAATGATGTATTTATATGTATTTACATATATTAATATTTAGTTAATATTTATTAGTTGTGGGCTAGGTATTAGGGCTACAAAGATGGATAAAAGATTAGAAAAGATGGATCTCTTTTCTAAGATCCTCAACATCTCAGAAAACAAGAATTAATGAAATTTAAATGGGAAAGTTTAATGAATATTTAAAAATTGGAGAGGGGATTGCAACTATATAATTCACATTTCAGCAGTTATCAAAATCCGACTGAGTTTAGAATGCATTCAGACGTAAAACTATTTTTAAGAGGATAAAGAAAAGGAAAAGAATTAAACTTGCTCGCGTTGTGTAGAGGAGTAGCAGCATTGTGCTCCGAAGCAAACGCGGAATTTTTGCCAAGATGATTCAGCGGAAGATGTTTATGCTTCCGTTGAAAATTTGATTGGTGTTATACAGCATGTTAACCGAAAGACATGCTCATTTTTACTTGCTTAGGAATCCTTATAATGTTCAATAAAGCGGCTGCATGTTTTTGCATAACAAAAGGGAATGTGCCTAGTTAATCACCGAATGTCTTGGGATAATGAGCCTGTAACGTATTTTGGCATCTGTTATATTTATATTTCATTGTAGCCATTAATGGATAATTTTCCCTTCCACTGTATAGAAGATAATTTTTTTTTCTTATTGTTACACAGCAATTTGAAATAGGAGTTGTAGTTTTTCTAGCAGCCAATTACTCAATTGTATTGCATTTGGAGTCAGTTCTTTTAGATACCACTGTGCTGTGCAGTCGAAGTTTGCAGTCAGTAAGAACCCCACAATTGCCAAGGTCACAAGCCCCCAGTATTTTAACCCCGTATCTCCACACTTCCAGAGCTGGCTAGTGGGCTGTCACGGAATGCCCATTAAGGAAAATGCATTCCTCCACATTACACACAGCGAGTTAAACGGCCAGACCCAGGCCCGAACTTCTGTGACAGACTACAAATGTGTGTTTCTCTGTGGAGCAGTGAGCCAGTTAAGTGATTTCTAAATAGTAGACTTGTCATCCAAATGCAGTTTGACATTATCTCTAGCTGATCAAAAGCCTGAGCTTTTTCTCGAGGTGATTAAGAACCCTTTATTCTTTCAGTATGGAACATTGTGTGAGAGTTGATACTAATTGTATTAGCTAAGGCTGATTTCCTTTGCAAGTTTCAAAACAGTGCGGAGCCCACTAGACTGTGATGCTCCTTGAAGGCATGAGCCATCATCTTTATTTTAGTATCACCACCATTCCGCCAGTGTGTTGCAGCAAGGATTCCCATAAATGTGCACTGAGTTGAATTAACCCCATTTGCTATGGATGATGATAACTACCAAGAATTTTGGCACTATTAACACTCTCAGTTCTATTTAGTGTTTGAAGCTTTAAGAATCAGTACCATTTATTCGGCCATTAAGTAAACAACTCCACGAGAGAAATATTAGTTCTTATAGTTCATTCATTCAGCTACTTTTGGAAAACTATTGTCACAGACCAGACACGGGGAGCAAATTATGGCCAGGTAAAGCAAATGTTATAATTTATAACTAAAAGATGTCTTTTGTTGGAATTTGGACCAATTTTTCCCCAATGTTTACCTTAAATTTTAGCTACCATTTCAAGTCATTTCTTTCTAGAGAATTCTAGAATCTTCGTATAACAGAAAGATCTTCTCATTTCCAGGAGGTCAGAGACCATTAAAAAGTCCAGTGTAATGAGGTAAAAGAAAAATCAAATTAGTTGTTAAAAATTAGAGTATATAAATTAAAAAGTCTCCTGTTGCATCAATGAAATCTTGGCTCAATGACTCTTGAAATCAGGGTGAGTGGCTTAAGGAATTTAGGGAACTGATATGATGTCAGAAATAGGAAAACATACCTTGATATCTTCAGAAACAATTGTCTTTCCAGAACCCCAGCTTCCACAGATATGCCACAAGGGCCGCTGGAGCAGGAGGCAGAGGTCATAAAAGGGATAGTGAATGGAAGAGGGACTATCCACTTCCATCAGAACACCTTAAATTTTATTGCAGATTCTTATAAAATCTTCTGAGAGAACTCAGTGTTCCACTATTGAAAATATTTTCAACACTACACGTCTGGAACAGTGGCACAAATACAATATTACATTTCCCAGGAAGAAGTATAAAAGTTCTGAAAAATCAAAGTACAAAAATACAGAATAGAAGCTTAGTAGCAATAGGCATGAAAACATCTTATTGCCTAGTATCGACCAATACTATGCTATGGCTGCCAAAGAAAAAAGAAAGAAACCTAATGAAAACTTGGGTTGTATTAACAGAAATATAGAATTTAAAACACTGGAGGTGATAATTCAGCTCTGGTCTGAACTGATCAACCCTACTTATCCAGAACAGTGTTCATAAAGATGCACATAAAACTGGAACATTTTCAGGAGAAACTGTCCAGGACAGTGAGGAGTGATATGAAATTTGGAAAAGAAAGTTCTCAAGGGAAATAAGGTAATTTTCTTAAAATACTCAAGTGTTGGTATAAGACAGAGACTTTGTCTTAAGGACAAGGTCCTTAAACTTGTTAGGAGATGGAAATGAAGTTTTCAGAGTTTAGATCATGAGAAAAAGAGGAGAGAAACTCATGATAGGTATGCACCATAACTTGTTTTTTTGTAATTGTTTTTTATTGTGGTAAAACATAGATAACATAAAATTGTCGCTTTTAACCATTTTTTAGTATACATTTCTGTGGCGTTAAGTACATTCAGGTTATTCCGCAACTGACAAAGACTCTCTCCTGACCATACTTTAGTCAGGCTCCTCTCAGTGCTCTTCTCCACTGGGCCTCCTCCTTGGGCCTTATCCTCAAGTCTGCCGAGCCCAGTTGTAGCAAAAATCCTGCTTGGATTGGAGAGACTGCCTTACCTTAATCTCTGATCGCCCCAGCCCGCCTGCAGCAAGAATCCTGGTCAGCTGGGTTAGTAAGAGTCCTCCAGTCTTTGATACGTCCTCTTGGTAATTTTCCATCCATAGACTCTCCCTCCACCCCCGCCTCTCTGCTCCTTGGCTGTAAATCCCCAGCTGTCTTTACTGTACTCGGAGTTGAGGCCAATCTCTCTCATCTATTGCAGTGGTCTCAACACCTATTGCACTAGTGCTAAATCCTCCTTACCATTTTAACAAGTGTCAGAATAATTTTTTCTTTAACACAACCATCACCACCGTCCATCTCCAGAACTTTGTCATCTTGCAAAACTGAAACTCTGTACCCATTGAACAATAACTCCTCACCCCCTCCTCCTCCCAACCCCAGGCAACCACCATTGTGTGTTCTGTCTGTATGAATTGGACGATTCTATGTAACTCATATAAGTGAAATCGTATGGTATTTGACCTCTTGTGACTGGCTTATTTCACTTAGCATGTCTTCAAGATTCATCCATGTTGTAGATATGTCAGAATTTCCTTCCTTTGTAAGACTAAATAATATTCCACCATATTCCGCTATATGTATATACCACATTTTGTTCCTCTGCTCATCCATTGATGGACAGCTGGGGTTGCTTCCACCTTTTGGCTACTCTGAATAATGCTGCTATGAACCTGGGTGTACACACATCTCTTTGAGACTCTGCTTTCTGTTCTTTTGGGTATATACTTACAAGTGGAATTGGTGGATCAGAGGGTAGTTCTGTTTTTGAATTTTTGAGGAACTACCATACCATTTTCCATAGTGGCTGCACCATTTTACATTGCCACCAACAGTGCACAAGGGTTCCAATTTCCCACATCCTAAAACTTGTTATTTTCTGTTTTTGTTTTTCTTTTATATAATAGCCATCGTAATGTGTGAGAAGTGGTATCTCATTGTGGTTTTGAATTGCGTTCCCTAACGATGGGCCATAATTGTTTTACTTTAAAATTATGATTTTTTTTATATCCACTAAAATAAAACCTTTCTTCCTAAGTTATTTGGAGCTCTGCCTCTTACTAACCCGAGGACCCTGTAACCTCCTAAACCCCTGTGCTGCACAGTAGCTTTGTCCAATGGAAGTACAATGTGAACCACATATGTAATTTTAAGTTTTCTAGTAGCCACATAAAAAAAGAAACATGTAAAATTAATTTTAATAATGTGCTTTAATACAGTTTATCCAAAATACTACCCTTTAAACATGTAATAAATATAAAAATTATTGATGAAATATTTTACATGCTTTTGTTGTACGAAGTCGTTAGTGGGCATTTTCTGCTTATAGCACGTCGCGATTCCGACCATACACATTTCAAGTACTCAGTAGCCACGTGGGCTAGTGACTACCATGTTGTCCAATAAGATCTAAGATCTTGATCTAATTAAATACTCATGAATGCAATGAGAAATTCTAAGGTGAAAACAACCCATTATCAATACATGGTTTGCAGAAATCCTGTGTACGTAGTCAGCTTGTGCATAGACGACGGGATTTTGCTGCCTTACCACCATCCACACAGTGACCACACATGGAAGGGAACCTTCTGGAAAGTAGCAGCCCAGAGGCTCTCACTATTTTGTTACATTCCTGTGAGGTGACAGTATTATTTTATACTACTTAACATTTTCTTTGAAACTCACAGTTTTTCATCTAAACTATAGATCATAAAACATTGCTCAGCTAGTCTGGAAAACTAACCACAAATGCTTTGATTTCCCAGTAACCAATAGATAAAGTTTGAAATCATGACATGTATTAATTGATCAGTTTTGATACAGAGGTGACCGCTTGAATATTTGATTTGGGGACCAAATACAGGCCTTTAAATCAGCTCTAATATTTCTCCTATTGGGACGCTTAACCAAAAAAATTGCTTTTCTTTTTCTTTTTTTCCAGCAGCTAGTGAGTCACATAATTGGTACCATTCAAACTCTTTGATCATCTAAGTGTCTTTTTAATCTCTGCAGAAGCTAAGGCGCTATAATGTAAATAAAGCACCGTGGGTGCCAAATCAGAAATTGTCACATGAGTTATTAGATCCTCTGAAATCCTTGTCAGCTTTAATAACAGTGATGTTTCGTAAGCCCAGAGTCGTCTTTGAGCCAGCCCATCACTAAGAACCGTTAAGTTCAAGCCCATTTCGGTGTTCCTCAGGCTTTCACATTTGTTTCATCTATGTACAGCCTGCAAACCGAAGAGTTAAAGAGCTTTTAAACAATTAAGAAGGAACTTCTTGTCAGGTTAAGCTTAAATGTTGACGGTTTGGATCACAGAATAGTTGTTCATAAATTAATGATGCAGTGAGGTTCATTGAAATTTAATGGGCAATATTGACTACCTTTCTAAGCTTCCTGGAGAATTTAACAGTTTTTTACTGCTGGAAGTGTCGGATACCCTTTCTTGTACACTGGATTTTCTCTCCCATCCAGGGAGTAGCTACCTAGGGACAGAATCTGTGCCTGCTGCCACTCGTCAGTCCCCCAGGGCACTCAGCTCCCCCACAGTGCTCCGTGACACTTGCTAACCCATGGACTGATGAGGAAAAGTTTTATTCTTAGCACCTTGGGAATGTGAGTTTTAGCTATGCTGCCAAAGATAAATTTAGCTAATTAAAATAATATTTCCTCAACAATTATGTGAGTGCCTACCAAGTACTAACTCTGTGCTCGAGGCCTCACACTTATCAGTCAGTTTATTTCATAAATCAGGCACCTTTAGATGGAGCAGCCGCTTTTCTGTTACATGTGTGTAAACTGAGGACCAGAGAAGGCACATCCCAGTTGGATCACTCACCAGCTCTGGCACACTGCATACATGATGTCACCTCCCTGAGCTTCAGTTTCCCTTATTTATAAGATGGGAGCAATAATACTGCTGATAAGTGTTGCTCTAGGAAATAAATTGTATAATGTTTTATTTTAATCCCCTTTCTTCCTTTCTTCATGTTGCAGAAATGGAATAAGTTTGTACAGAGCATTTCACTTCTTATTAGAAGGTGAAAAACTATCTCCTCATTTAGATTAATGAAGCCAGTCTTTCACTGAGTTATACCGATTGCTCTGTATCAAACAAAGAACTGGGCCAAATGAAAATCAAACGGGTTTATTTAAGGCTGCCTGTGAACATTTGATATAATATGATCACTCATAAAATTGTTCTATGGATGCTTGTTGCAATCTAAGTTAAAAGTTTAAAAGTTATGACCACAGCATAACTAGTGGATAAGTTCTCAAGCACTAACATAATCCTATGAAATTTTTTAGGAAGAGTCAGTTTACAGCTAGAAGCTTATAGAAGCAAAATTAAACAAACACTACACACACACGCGCACAGATATAGAATTGCATCACTATGGAAATACTGATAATCGATTTAGGACATTTTATTTCTAGTCAGGCATTTGTGTGTGTGTGTTTGCATGCACAGTTTTAACTAATAGCAGAGGATTTAAAATATCTGTAACTTTAAAATATCTTTAACTTTAAAATAATTTTATATAAAAGCTATACGTATTCAGTTGCAACTAATACTAAGAGCTTTAAAATGTCTTTCCACATTGAAAGTTTCTTATCCCATCACATATTTTTATTACAAATGCTAAGAGTGACAGATTTTAGAGAGTGTTTCTTAATATTTCAAAACTGATAAACAACAATTGTGTCGTCAAAACCCCGAGATAATGGGCACATCCCTCACCTCTCTGAGACTGTGTATTCTTACTGGAAGTGTGTTTGATCAACCATTCCCAGGTTTCTTGCTTCAGACTGCGTGGTATAAATGTCATTTATTTGATAAGCTCTTATTAAGTGCCAAAAATATGTCAGGCCTGGGCATAAAATATGGTGGATAAAAATAGCATTGACCTTTTGGAGCCTGGAATCTAGTGGCAGAAGCAGATATTAATCAATGAATCACAGAAATAAATACTAAGTACAAGCTGTAGTGATTGCTTTTGTGGAAAAGTACAGGAAGATATGAGCTCGTTGAGAAGGGGGGAACCGGGCATGGTCTGGAGAGCTTGGTTAGAGGTCACCTCTGTGACCAGTCAACTAGGAGAAGAAGGTAATGGAGGGAAGAACACGGACTTTGCGTGGATATAAGCTTGAGTTCCAACTCTGTCTTCTGTGTCCTGAGGTAAGTTGCTTAAACTCTCTGAAATCTAAGTTTTCTCATTTATAAAAGGACTTTATTGTATTTACCTCAATACAGTCCTTGAAGACTAGAAAATAGATTTGTTAGTGGCTGGCACATAATGTGCATTTAGTAAATAAGAGTGTCCTTTCTCTCCATTGCTCCTTTGATGACAAACTTTCTTAATGCCTAATAAAGTTGTATTCTTCTTCTTAAGTATTATTCCAAATTGTGTCCAAGTCAGAGACAAGTAATTATGATATAGAATTGTACCTGCTGCGGAAATACTGATATTCAATCTAGGGCATTTTATTTCAAGTCAAGTGTTTGGCCAGTGATGTAATTAAGGGCATGGATTCATTGACTTTAGGAAAATAGCATGCATTGTGCATATCATTAATTTCTCTGAGTAAAGCTATGTGACTTCATGGAAAACCTCCCAAACTGAGAGTTAGGAGAACATGATTGTAATTGTGCTTGAAAAGTCGTGGTGCAGCTTTCGGCCTCGGGTGAATCCTAAATCCCTTTTACGCAATCATCTTGGGAAGCTGAACAATGAGATTAGTGTCCATTTCCCATGGGCGACTCTTATTCTTTCTGGGATTCTTAGCTTACAGGTCACCTCCTCCGAGAAATCTGCCCTGACTTCCTAAGGTTTGCATTATGTGGCACTCCCTGGGCTCCCCCAAAGAACACTGCAACTCTTTACTGAATGTCTGTGCGGAGGACTGACTCTTTCTTGCACTGTGCTCTCCATGAGGAGCGCATAGCACCCACCTCGCTCCTCAGCTCTTGGCGCAATGCCCAAGACTTAGTTGGTACTATAGAGTGAATATCTGGTGCATCATCTAAGACAGAAAAAAGATCACCAGTTATGTGCTCAACACTATAAAAATGTTTTGAAAAAGTATATAAACTGGCCTTTCACCTTAAGGAGATTATAATTAAGTGGGGAAAGCAAGACTGAAACACAAATTTAAAAAATCAGATATATAAGAGGGGAAGGGCATCATAAATGAGATGTGCTCTGTAAGTTCTTCAGGGGCTCCAGGGATGATCATGGAAAATTTTGGGTTTTGAAAACTGGAAGAGAATTCACTAAATAGGAAAGACATCAGATACAACACATGGGGAACACTTGAGTGAAATATGGGACAGTGTGTCAGTCTGGCTTGAAAAGAGCAGCAGAGTCCATGGTGGTTAGCACTGGACAGGCAGCCTGAAGTCAGATATGGAGATCTTTGAAAATCGAGAGGAGTGTAGACTTGATGGGGTTGGAAATATAGGCCACTGGTGGTGTTGAACATGAAACTGACATGTTCAGAATAAAGAAGTAAGGCTCTGAGCAAAATCATTTTTAAATAAAACTATATTTAAATAACATTTTAAAATATCTAACCCATTTAGATATTGCCAATTTCTTTTATTTTGTTGATCATCATAGCAGTTCGAACAGATAGGGTAGCATTTACAGAGGAAGAAGCAGTTACTAGGAGAGCTTAAATGGCATGTTCAGAGTCATCTGGTTAATTCATAGCAGAGTCGGGATTAAAAGGAAGAGTTCCTGAATTTCAAATTTCTATCACTAAAGTTAAAACTAAAATTTTTCAAATGGTAGCAACTCTGTAGTTCAGTTTTTCATGTATACTATCTAAAAACATTTTCACTATAATCTTGGAGAAAAGGTGTAGAAAGTTTTGTTGGCGAGAGTTTTTTGCTTTTAGGTTAAAAATCTGTGCATGTTTATAAACTCGCACAGAGGCATTGAAGAGCTAGTCAGAGTTTCGTGGATAAGTCCAAGTTTCTAAGACTCAGGCGTCGTAACACACCAACAGTAGTCTGTGTTAATTTAGCTTATATACCAAAAACCAGAAACAATTCTTGTCATTAAAACTGCACAGACTTTATATTACAGTTTTAAAGGGAAATATTTTAAGGATAAGAAATAAAACAAGAAATTAGGATTTATTGTAGAAGCTGGTTTTTCTGTAGAAGAGATTTATGATGTGTTCTATACATAGAGTAAATTTAGGACATGGCAATCAACATGTGTAACTAATTTCTTGAGTGCTGTTAGTTGATTCATACTCTTTGGCCACAGAATAATACATATGATTATTGAATTGCTGAATGCTTTTGTAATATTATGTTTAAAGAGGACAGATTTTAGAGTCAGTTTTGCTGGGGTGCAAACCCTGGTTCCCTCATTTAATAATTTATCTTATGCGAGTTTCTTAAGCTCTGTGTTATTGTCTTTGTCCATAAAATGTGATTAATAATAACCCAGTAAATTTTATCTATGATTCTTTTAAAAGAGGAAAGGAATAAAGAAATGAATTGATGGTAGGGAATAAAAAGTTCTCATGCCTGCAAAGCCACCGTTATGCGTATATTTTATACATAGATATAGACATGCATACATTTCCTATTTGTCATGAACTCTCAATTTGTATTCTAGAACACGTCTAATCCATTCAGTTTTCTAACCCTTCACTATGGAAGTGTCAGCATTAGGTTTACAGGAAAATGGAAGGTGAGATTTTATGACATTTTACTGATTTTTAATGATCTGTGGTGATTAATGAAGCTTTATTGGAAACCAGAAACAAATAATTCCTGGATTCCTGATTTTATGTTTTAAAGCAGTCCAGTAGATATTGGAAAAAATGCCTAAATGTTGCATTTCAAAGACTTTTCTTTTTAAACCAAAGCTGTATTTTTCCAAATAAGCTCTATATGTAAAACATAGCATCATTCATAGAATAGGTACTTTATAAATGTTTAGATCTAGATTTTTCTTTCTTGCCCTTCTTCCCCTCTCATGCTGCACTCTATTCTGTTACAGAATTATTCATTCAGAACAATGTGAGTAAACTTCATCAACAGGACCTACTGTTCACTGGAACAGTTTTTACACACACACAAAATGAAGTTGTTGACAGGGGTAGTAACATGCAAGAAGCAAGACTGATCCTTTAAAATATTGTTTGAAACTCAATGCCTTGAGTAACTTGTATTCCTTTCTACTGTGTATAATATTCCTTTGCAGTTGTGGAAACTTGTAGAAAATACCTGGTAACATCTGGTAGGGTAAGAATGTAGCAGAGCTGCTGTGAGGGGATAAAGAGGTCTGAAGAGATGAAAGGATGTTCCCACTTTCAGTGTATCACGCCCTTCATCCTTTAAAGACATCCTCTGCTATAGACTGAAAACCTGACTCCATGTTTCTGAAGGATGGATTCGTACAGCTGTCTGAAAAGAAAAATAGTCTATCTTCTGATTGAGATGAGGACAACCAGTCTTGCAAGAGATCCTTAGGAGTTAGTTTCACAGCATGCAATTCATTCTAACATGCACATTTTCACATCAAAATGCATCTCATAGTCAGTGAAAACATTTAATATGTTAGTTCTATATACTTTTTGTCCTAAAAATGGTTATTAAGTTAATCATTACTGTTTTTCATAATTGGCAGTATTTTAGAATTGACAAAATATTGCATTTTTCTTCCCAAGAGGGATTAAGATTGGATTGAATCCATGGCAATCTCTCTCTCTCTATCTTTCTCTCTCTCTCTCTATATATATATATGCACATACATACGTATATATGTACATGTATATTCATATATATTCACTTTATAATTTTCCCTAAATCAATCATATACATTAGGATATATGTCACATATATATTATATGATATATATTCCCAAATCAAGACTTTTTTGAACCTGACAGTTCTACATTTAAAATTTAAAAATACATATGCAAAATAAGCCATGAATGTCTGAGCCAGATATATCATGAAGCCACAACTAAAATAGTTTCTGCATTAAGAAATATACAGAAGTTTAGTGGATTAGAGATTTAGAACACATCTAAAATACATATAGAAATAATTTAATGTAAAATGAAGCTGGTATTTTACATCAGTCAGGGAAAGATAGATTATTCAGTAACTATTGAGAAAACTGGCTAGGTATTTGGAAAAAAATTAAGTTGGATCACAACCTAATTCCTTATACCAAAATCACTTCTAGATGAAGCAAATGAATGAAGGTGAAAAATGAGTAAAGAATATGAAGAGACAGTTGATAAATACAAATAGTTAATAAACTATCAAAGAAGAGTCAACGTCACTTAAAATTTAAGGAAAAGCAATCAAAGTAAAGATGTATCATTTTTTAACTATCAAATCTAAAGGCCACAGGACCACATTTATAAACACCGTGATTTGGCTGTGCTTTCTACTTTTCTGGAAAGGTTAGCCAGCGTTACCACAGCTCAGTCTTCTGTAACATCTGGGCACCCCGCCTGCTCACTTTCTAGCCAGTTTCCAACTATAGAGGTCCTTTCTTGTTAAAAATATATGAGACTTGGGGAAGACACAGCTGAGCCTCTCATCCCTAACCATCTAACTACTTAGCTGTGATTGTCAAGAATGTTTGCTGAAAAAATACCTAGTAGTTGCCCTTGGAAGAGGTGGGGGGCTGGAGACTGTGGAAGAAGGGAAAGAATTGATTTTGCATTATAGGTATCTGTATGCCTACAGGCATGTTTGAATTTCTGACCACGTGAATGTTTTCCTATTTTAAAAGAGGATTAGCATCTACAACAGGGTTAGTGTCAGTCATGCTCTGCCCTGGGATGGTGAACTAGGCCTGAGAGTGGGTTCAGATGTAGGCACTACCCTCCAACAGAGGTCTGTGGACCAGCTAGAACATGTTATGAGAACCATTGCAATGCCAGAACAAGCACCCAGTGGGTTATATAGTTGGATAAAGAACTGGATAGAAATTGTAGTAGTGTTCATGGAAAGGGCATTAAAATGTGTTGGCTATGGGCTCAAGGGCCATGACTGTATCAGGGAGGGTGTTAAAGGAAATGCTTTTGGATCGATGAAAGAAGAGAACGCTAAGTAGGGGGGCTCTCCAAGGAGGCTGCTCATGGCAAGTGGTGAGTTCTCCCATAGTGAGAGCTGTTCATAACTAAGCCTATATTATCGGGCTGAATAAGGGGAATAAAAGAGAGGGAGATCAAACTCTGGGATTCTTAGAGGATATCATAATCCTTACGTGTACCCACTGTTAGTAGGAGTCCCCAGATACTTTAAAAGACAAAAAAGGAATAGTTCTATATAATAAAACAAACTTAAAATAGCTTATAAAACTCCAAGTCAGCCACCTTGTTTCTCAAGAACTATTCTGGGGTACCAGCTATTTAAAGCAGAACCAAAGCAGATCGTTTGTCACGTCTAAAGGCCACAGGACCACTTTTATTACCTTTTCGATTTGGCTTTGCTCTCTGCTTTTGTCTAAAGGTTAGCCAGCTTTACCACATCTCAGCTTCCAGGAAAATCTAGGGGTTCATCCTCCCTCTCTTCAGCCAGCTTCCGGCTGATGGATTCCAGGCAGCTGCTTATAGACAGCAAGAGTGGGACCTGGGGATGAAGGTGCTAAAGCAACTTTGGTCTGACCTTTCCTTCCTCACGGAACACCAAGCCCCGAAAGCGAATGTTTAATACCCCCGGGAAGATTTCTGGCTTCTGTTCCCAACAATTACTGAACTAATCTAAATTACACAAACACAGACCATTTGTCAAGGTCAGCCTGCAACAATTTGCATATCTAGGCAAAGTGTTCCGAGTACAGAGGGTGAACTGAGGAGAAGTAAAGCAGAAATGAGATGCTGATTAATCGGAAAAGAAAAAAAAGACATTAAATATCCAACAATGGGAGAGTTTGCAGGTTGGTAACCTGAATGATTATTGTTTTATTAGTATGAGCCAAAAGGACATTTTTCTTCTCTTGTAACAACTTAAGAAACAAGCCACTTTGCAAATTTAGATTGAGATGTTTGACTTCAAAAAAATTTAGCATTCTTATTGACAAATAAAGAAGAGGTGAAGGAAAAGAGACTTAGCCAACCTGGGGAAAATAGTGATGGAGAGAATATTTCCAACCCAGAGCTATTGGATAACGCATATCCAACTCTCGTTCAGGCTTTATTTCCTACAGCAATAAGCCAATTCCCTAAAACTTAGTGGCTGTCTATTGATTGCCCCTGAAGGGACCCTCCTCCAGTTCTAGACTGTCACCTGAAAAATTTACATCAAAAGTTAATATCAAATAAGCCAGACACAAGGACAAATATTCTATTAGTCCACATATATGAGGTACCTAGAGCCGTCAAATTCATAGAGGCAGAAAATAGAATGGTGGGAGGGGGGAATGGGGACTTGTCGAAAGGGTACAAAGTTTCAGTTTCGGCAAATGGAAAAGTTCTGGAGGTGGACGGTGGTGAGGTTGCACCACAATGTAAATGTGCTTAACATTCCTAACTGTACACTTAAAAATGGTTAAGATGGTAAGTTTTATGTGATTTAACCGCAATTTAAAACAAACAAAAAAAGGTACAATCAATAAATTATAGTTGTAGACAGGAGAATGTTATAGTGATTGGCTTTAAAAAAATCTACTGTTTTGCGTCTGCTGTGTCTCAGTCTCCTCTGGAATAATATTCTTGGTGGGAGGAGCTTGGCAGTAGGTTGGTCATCCTTGAATATGTTTGGGTGACACTGAAGTGGACCATGAAGTTAGGGCTGTGCCCACGGTCACGGCAGGGAGTAAGGAAGCCTGGATCAGGTCAGACAGGTGAGGGCAGCTCATACTGGTAGGTTGCCCGGCTTGGATGCTGAGCACAAGGGCAATGGGGAGTAAATATTAAAGTAGGTTTTATAATAGCTGAGGAGTAAGTAGGAATAAGCATGCTTGTATTAAAAACCACAACCACAATGTCACAGAACTATAGATAACTTATTAATGCCACCTAGAACTGTAAGTTATGATGAAAAGCATGTCTGTTGCTTTACCTTTTTATTTATTTATTTATTTTGGGTCAGGGAGATTGGCCCTGGGCTAACATCTGTTGCCAATCTTCCTCTTTCTTTTTCTCTCTCCCCAAAGCCCCAGTACCTAGTTGTATATCTTAATTGTAAGTCCTAATTCTTCTATGTGGGATGCCGCCACTGCATGACTTGATGAGCGGTATGTACGTCTGCGCCCAGGATCCAAACCGACAAACCCCAGGGCCGCTAAAGTGGAGGGTACGAACCTAACCACTATGCCACTGGGCCAGCCCCTACATATTTTTAATAATAGAAATGCTGTACAGTTTTACTTCCTCAAAGGAAAGTCAACTAAAAGTATGATTTTCACCAAGTAAAGACTGAACAGACATCCAGGGCCAGCTCCGTCGGCATGCAACCTGTGCAGTCACACAGGGCCCCACGCTCAGAAGGGCCTCACACTTGGTTTAAGGCTCTGCTGTGGCCCTCTTGAAATTTCCAATACTTTTTGAATAAGGGGCCCAACATTTCACTTTGCACTGGGCCCCACAAATTATGTAGTCAGTCCTGCTCGTTCCAATCTGAACATCAAACTACTGCCTAGGGTAAAATATCATGGCAGTGCAAGGAGGCAGTGCCTAAGCCTAATTTGGGCAGATAAGGTGTATTCAAACAACACCTGGGGTTAGCACAGACCACCAGAGGATGGGAATCTTGGAGGATCAAAGAAGGAACAAAGGGATGTATGTGGTATTGTATAAATCTGTGCCTCTGAGCAGACCTGAGCGTGCCTCTGAGCATGTCACCTGCTGGGACAGTGCCCTGTGATCAGTCAGATCATTACACAGTCACGTAGTTGCACATCCATCTTGCCTCTCCCTTTCTACCTGTGCCGTCATTGCTCTGTGGAGGAGATCTTGGATGGGAAAAGGCCAAGGTTCTGTCTCCAGTTCCCTAAGTGACTTGCCCTAGGATTGCAGGGTCTCCTACACCTGCCACCTGGACGTCTTCCCGCTCTTGCTTCATCTTCATCTTCATCCCCTCAGCAGAGTGGGCCTGCCCAGAGAGGGGTGCATTAGACCAGTCATCAAGTATCAGACCAGAGATTTCAACTAACTGAGCACTGAGAAGGGGAAAATGGGGTTTCCAAGCTGCAGGCTGGGACTTGGGGGCTGGGATGAAGGGGCAGAAGGGAGAGAGTAGGGCTCCTTTGGTGGAACGGCATGGTGGAAAGGGAGCTCATCCAGGCAAAGGGCACTCGTCATGTGAAGGACTGTTGTCTAGGCAGTGTTGGCTGAGCTGAGGTGTCTGGAGGGAACCTTGAGGGAATTGTATTAGCTCTGAATTTCAATTCATTTCATCAGATCCCATTTTTTCAGTGCATGTTTCTCTCGGTTCCTTTGTCCTATGGGATGGTGGAGGGAGCAGCACCCTGATTGCAGTCTGATCTGAACTCAATTCCTAGAATCGTCAAGGAGTAAATGGGATACCTTGGGTAGGTTACTTTACCTGTCTGAGCTGAGTTTACATTTTCTTGTTTTATAAAACAGATAAAACGCACATTCATAATATTACTGTGAAGATTAAATAAGATAAAATATGTCAAGTGCAGAGCACAAAATAGATCCTAAATGACTTGTATCCGTTATTAATATCATCAGCATTATAATTATCATTCAGACAGTGAATGACTAAAGATATATCAAACAGACTAGCCCACAAGACTCTAGGGGTTAAGGTGAATGGAGAGCGAATTGCTATTCATTTACACAGTAACGTATCATCATTATTTATTGCTTTTTTCATTGTTATTATTATCCTGTATTTACAGATGTAGTTAATTCAACATTTTAAAATTGAAAATATATCTGAACAGTGAGCCCTAGTCCTGTTAGATTCTTTCTTATGATTCTGCAAATAAGGTGACAATTAGGGACCATATCACTTCTTAGCCTCTACTAAGATTATTTATTTCACTTCTAAAGAAACAATATTTTAGAGCTAAAAAGGGGTCTTACAGATCATCTACTACTAAAGTTCACGCTTTTAACAAATAAAGAAATTGAGATCTGTGAAACTGTCTTTTAAAGTCTTGAATTATTTTCCCCTAAAATTCTGTCAGTTCAATAAAAATAAAATCATTTTATTTGTTTAATTTGGTTATCTTTAAATAAGTTAACAAATCATTTCAATCTAAGTCTTAGCTGGGAAAGAAGACTTCTATTTTTTGATCCCACTCTTCTCTTTTTATTATGCTCTTGAAATGATTGTTTTGGACAAATGCTTTGTAATATATTTAATGTATAAATAGCATGTGGCTTTAGTAATGGTGAATACCACTTGGAATGTTCTACAAAGGTGGGTCTAAATTGACTTACCTGCATGACTTTCAGCTCCTGCATAATGACGTCTAATCTATGTCCATCATTCTTAAAACAGATAAGTGTGGTTGTCTGTTATCCTGCTTCAAAATACAGAGTGTGATTGTCCATAATCTCTTCTTCAAAGTACACAGACAACACACAGCACACAAAATACCCAACAAAGAGTCTCTCCTTTCTCTCTCTCTCACACACACTCACAAACACACACTCTTGCTCTTACTCTCTTTTCCCTTTTCTGAACAGGGAAAGTCTTCAGTAAATCTATTTGTCTCTTAGACTCTAGCACATACTGCACAATAGGTGAAATATGAGGCCGGAGGACACGCTTGGTTCCTTGTTTCCCAGACTGTGTCACTTCAGCATATGTTGCTGAGTTGTTCCTCGTTGTGTCAAATGCAGCTTGACCAATTCCCTTCAGAGCACAATTTGAATCAGCAGAGTGATTTCAGAGTCGAGTGCCTGCTCTGTAGTTGACAATCTGTGTGGGTTTTAACTGATGAGTTTTCAAACACAGGGGAAAAGATTCCATAGGCCAAAATGTAAGTAAAATCTTCAACTCTGAAGTGGCGTAATGGTTGTCCCTTTGCAACTGGTTGTATTAAGTAAGCATATCATTGAAAATAATACCACTCTCTGGGATGCCATGTGAGAAAAGATCATTTTTCTGAGCCAATGAATTAATTTTAATTGCTTTTTTTTTTCTGGTAAGGGCATTGATTTGCCTTTTGTGTGTGTGTGTGTGTGTGTGGATAATTGAACATAATTTATTTGTAAATCTTTTTTCCATCAGGATTTTTGTCCAGTATGCCTTTATACACACACACGACAAATTAGTTAAAAGGCACCTTTTTTCCGTTGTGTAATCTTTCAATTACATCAGTCTACCTTTACCGTAACCTTTTAGTCCATGGCGAATAGTCTTCTAAATTAAAAGTTGGAAATTTTTCCCGCAGGTAACAGATTCTGGAAAGATTTAAAAAGCCATGCATTTTAAACCTCTACTTAAGCTACGAAGATGTAGAAATAAATTTGAGATCCAGAAAATTCATAGCCTGTGATAGAATCATAAAAACCTCAGGTGTGTTCCCAAGAATACTCTTGGGTTTAAGGGCACTTAAGTTTTAAGTATTCACAGAGGAAAAAGGTACTAGTTTCTCAGAATGATTCCTATCATTCAACATAACCTCACAGCTTTGATGGTATGTATAAGTATGTGTTTTGTTATGTAGGAAACTCTCACGTGATAAACCCCAAGTCCTCCATCTATGAGCATAGAAGAACTCTGGAGAGACACTCATCAAGAAAATTAATTAATATTCTTAAATCTGGCTCTGTTCCCAAAAGAATTTAAGGTGGTAACAATGTTCAAGTAAGATGCTCACTTTCCTCTTAGGGAACATGGCGTTTTGCTTAATAAGAGAGGTAATTTTCTTACAAGAATTAGCAATCAGGAGATCAAAGTGAGAGGGCAGCACTTTTAAAAGCTCAGAGAAATAGTCAAAGACCATTAACTGTCTCCTATCATCAGAATTCTTCCTCTGAACTTTTCTTTACTCAGCTTTGAGAGCAAGGGTTTTTAAGTCTGACTGCACATTAGAATTTCCTGAGCTTTTAAAAAATACCTATATTTGAGTCTCGTTCTAAAGCTATAGAAGTGACTCTGTGAGTGGGGTCAGGAGTGAGTACCGTGGCCTTAGAAGAGTTTGTTTATGCTTTAGAAGAGGGTTAATTACAGACAAATAGTGACCGATGGAGTAATAGCAAGTACTTGACTCATCTAGTTAGAATCCCACTGGGACATTGTGATCAAAAACCAGAGGGACCTTTCGGAGTAGACGTGCTTCACTTCAAGAGGTTATAAAAACTGTTTTCACAGAGATTATCTTAAAACAGAAACATTAGTTAACACTGAGAACATCTTGGAAATTACTAAGGCCAACTTTAAAACAGAACACACCCAAGAAGTTTTCAGCGCCCAGAAAGTGATGGCATTAATCACTGTTGTTTCATAAACATATATTTTAAGACATTTTTTGTATTTTCTGTGTTTATATCTCCATTTTTTCTTAAATTTTCTTTGGAAAGCTAATCCCAGACCTAATTATATTAAAAGACACAAGGTGAAAGAGTTTGTTTCATGTGTGGATTTTGTCTTTGGATTAAGAGAAGGCGGTATTTGGAGTAAAGTGTGGTGAGGGCAGAACAACCAAACATTTCAAGACATAAATGGGAGCTTGAGGGAAAAGAGTTGGGACCGTTAGAACAGTCCACTTCTGCCACCAGAGTTTATTTTTCTCTACAAGGCTCACTCTTGTCACATCTTTAAAGAATGTCGTTTTTTTCAGAGAGCTGATGCCTTTCCACCCCAGCTTATATCTCCAGGTTTAAAGTCTTGGCCAGGGAGATCATTCAAACAACATCCTTGGGTGAAAACCTTTCCCAATCACAGCGAGGACTGAGACTACATTACTATTAATCAAGCGTAGCTTTTTAACGGAGAGCCACTTGTCCAGGAGTTAGGGACAAACTGCATTTTTGCCTCTCTTAAAATACTAAAGGCTGATTTCAATGCTACGTCTCCTTATCATTTTCAAGGGCTTAGATCATAAAGTATGATGATGGAGTATCTTCAAACTTTTGCAAATCTACGTTTAATTTTTTTCCATGAAAGTTATTGGATGATAGATCAATTGAACTCATTCTCCAGGGCCTGTGTGACACAAATTTTCTGTTGTTTAAACAAACAATAAGTAAATTTCTTCATTACAGCCTCGTGTTGAAAGCAAGCCACCCCCGTTCAGTAAAATATGAATGGGGGAGTTATTTTAACAGCTATGAAAACTGGAGTCAAGTTGTCTGGGTGCTGGAGCAGAATTCTTAAAGGAGGAAATTAGACTCATTTAGTGTGTGCTGGTTTAAGCTGTGCAAGCTGCTCCTTCCTTTTCGCGTGCTCGTACATTAGTCACAACATGGCAGTTGACATTCCTGGCAGATCAACTTCAGAGTGCTGGGTGCTAGATCGTGTCGCTCCACGTGAGAATACATTCTGTAATCTGCATTTTAGGTTCCCAGGAAAGTGCTGAGCACTTTTTTGGAAGTAGCATCCTTCTCCCCCTGAGGGCTTAATCTGTCAATTTTTTCTAATTTAGGAAAATGTAGCTGCCTTATGGAATAGATTCACTCACTTGCTCATTCTCCCTTTCTTTCAGCAATTTTTTTATTGTTACTATGTTCTCAACACTGTATCAGGTGCAAAGAACATAAAAGATGAATATGACATAGTCCTTGCCTTCAAGCTATTACAGTCTAGCAGAGGAGAAAGACAAAATCAGCCAGCTTGCCATATGCAGAGTACTCCTAATTCAGCCAGGAAAAGCAAAGGCAGCATCCCAAGAAGGTTATGATGATTCTGGCTTCAAATGTCAATTTAAGGAGATGAAATATAGGATGGATAAAGAAGTAGCCAGTCAACGGGTTGTGTTTTCAACTAACCCAGTTCTTATCCAAAGCGTATGCCTATATCATTGATATGTTCTTTAAAAATCCTCAGAATTATTTTCTATCTCTTCTAAAAATAGTTCATGGCTGGGAATAGTCTATCTTCATTAGGAAAGACCTGCCTGACATACTTTTATTCATTCAAAACATACAAATAAATTCTGATTCTGATACAAGAAATCTGAGTTGAGTTGCACAGGGAAAAAAATTAATTACATTTTGCTTGTGGATTTTTAATAAAAATTATTTAAAAATTCAAACCAAACTATTGCATTTGTCAAAATCCAAGTGAGTTACAGCAATTAGAATATAGTTCAGAGTATTTGTGACAACTCATCCCAAGTGATTTCTGAAAACTGACCCGCTTTTAGGATGTCGTTCCTGTTCTGTTCGCAGCATTGACATTGGTAGATATATCACTGTGGCATAAAAAAGCTGAAATTGCATTTCCCAGCAATAGCTCTTGGTAAAGCCTTTTAAAGCCTTTTCTGCATCAGGGTCAGATAGGAGGCTGGTGAGCAAATTTATCTTCCTTTCAGTTTTATTCACTTTTCTTGCCTTTTTCTCTTTTGTTTCTTCTTTAAGACAGACATACATGCACGGTAACTAAAAGTTGTAAAAAGAACATTCAACTGAAGAGAAAGTAAAGTGCTTTTAATTTGGGGAATACTTTTTAGTAGTATTAAGCTGTAAAGAGAATTAGTCATAGGAAGAAATTTTATGTCTTCTCAATTCTTTTGAAAATTCTGTGCAGAACTATAATCATTGGGAAATCATGCAATTAGAATTAATCTGACCAGTGTATTTATAATATATAACTTTTTATTAGTACTTAAAATAATAAAATCAGCAGACCCAAAGTAAATGGATATGCGGTGCTGTTTTTATTATTATTTCCAAAGGCTGAGGTAACTAAAATTTCATGCATGGTCTATAAAAATTAAATGATGCACAATAATTTGAAAAATGAGCTTTTCTTATACAAGTTGGCCTTTTCAGCTCTATACATTTGTTTATAAATCTATCTCTATCTTCTGGTTACTATTGCTTTAGAATGATCAAATCTTGTTTGAATTTAGTAATGAGATAGTGTTTTGAGTTTATCAAAATGAAAGTCTGAGACATGAAGAGACTTGGTTCTGTTTGATTTGACGCTTCCTTTCCATTGACTATGAAAGTTACACAAACTCTCTTCTGCTTATTCCACTTGAGATGTGCGGCATTGCCCAGGATCACCCAATCTGTATTTGCCTTGAGTCAGACATGATCAGATATGTATGGAGAGCTCCAGGGGATCAGTCTGCAGAGAGTCCATTTGCATGATGGACTGAGGAGTATTTTGGGAAATAATCCATCCTACAGGAATAGAAAGTTGACATAGAGAAGCTTGACGGAAGTAGCCTATATATAGCAGCAGAAGAATAGAGTGCATAGAAGAGAAGGAATGACAACAGCAGGAGACTGGGTCAGCCTAATATGTGAGCCAGAGAAAAAGCAGAAGAGGAAACATCTTTGGCAGTAGTTAGCTGGGGGAGAAACCAGAAGTTCTAGTGTTGGAGGGAGACGGTTTCACAAAGGCTAATTAGAATCCTCAGTGGCTTCCCAGCGTTTTCCCAGCAGGTTCATGAACATTGTCTTCTGTGGACAATATCTTTTGTGAGCCAGAAGAAAAGAAAGTGGAAAAGGCAGATGCTACTTGGTAAAAGAGGGAACCAAGGTATATGCAATTGTGAGACCCATTGCTTGACTTCCTAGAAATAGTGTGTGCGTGCGGTAGTGAGGCAATTTTTCAAGAATAAGAGGTCTTGAAATGCCTTTTTACTTTTCTTCTGGAGAGGGTCTTGGGGAAGATAGATTAGTGTGATATGATAAAAAAACAAGACTGAGAAATTACAAGATTACATGTAAAACAGGTAAACAAGAAGAACTGCACTTGTCAAACGACAACAACAAAACTAAATACAAAATTATAAAGGAGCAAAATGTAGTTAAATTAAGCTCCTTTCATCTACTTCACATTTATATTATTGTCTTCTGAGTGAATTCATAGTGTCAATAACATCTTAGGAAGAATAACAGAGTTAACAGAATAAGGAGGATCACAGTAGCGCCTGACTAGGTATTCAACTGAGTTCATCTAAACTATTTTGTTCCGTTTACTTTATTTGGAATACAGTCATGTGTCACTTAATGACAGGGACACGTTCTGAGAAATGCATCGTTTGGCTGTTTTTTTGTTGTGCGAACATCACAGGGTGTACTTACACAAACCTAGAGGGTATAGCTTACCTCACACCTAGAGTGTATGGTACTGATCTTATGGGACCATTCTCATATATGCGGTCCCTCATTGCCAAAATGTGTTATGTTGGGCATGTCTGTATTTTTTTCCAGCTCTGACTTCTTCCCCAAGCTGCAGATCTACATTTCCACTTGTCTTCTGGACATCACCCCTTGAATATTTTATAGGACTCTCATACTTAACAGTATTTTATTACCTTACCATTCCACCCCCACCCCCAAATTGCTCTGCCTCCTATATTTTGGTGGTGGTGGTTGTTAATAATGTCGCCATCCCTTCAGTCTCTCAAGTAAGGAAAATAGATTCACCTTTTGTTTCTCCTGCTCCTTTGGTTCTCATATCCAATACTTTGACATCGGTGCCATTGTTAATTTCTCAAGAATCACTCCTGCCTTCCCACCACTGGATTACAGACCCTCATCATGTCTTCCCTAGACTTTTACAGTAGCTTCTTAACACAAGACTTTACCTACGTTGAGTCTACCTCCATTGTTATTATAGTCACCTTCCTAAGGACAAATCTGCTCATGCCATTCACCAGCTCCAGAATCTCTGTTGGCTCCATTGTATGTGGCATAAAGTCCAATCTTGTAAGCACTGAAAATAAGACCGTCACACACTGGCCTCTCTGTCTCATCCCTACTTGAACTTCTCACCATTCCCCGCATAAACCTAGCCCATTTGTACCTATTGCTATGCTCTTTCACAGTTTCTCCAACTGGCAGTATCTTAGCCATTTGAGTCATCTTTTCAGCAGAAGACAAAATCGCCTTTTCCGGGAAGCCTTCTTGGTTGCTCTCAGGCAGGATTACTTCCTTCTTCCTCTCTGTTTCTTGGCGCTTTACTTCCTACCTGCAGCATAGCACTTACTGTGTTTACAATCATTTCTCTATCTTGGTATCTGTGTCCCCATTAGATTGTGAGATCCTCTAGGACAGAGAAGTGCCATAATCCTCTCTGTGTCCCCAGAGCCTCACGGGGTGCCTACACAATGGTTACAGAATAAGGAACAGTTACAGACTAAAAGAATGAATAGTGAAATCACTAGGTCAGAGGAAGGACACTCAGGGTAGCTTCAGATCGCTGAACTGCAGGAGGACAGGATCTGGCTAAATGTAGAGCAGAACATTCCAAGTCCAGAGCTTTGTTAGGAAGTAAAAGTGTCCCTTCCCTAGAAACACTCAGGGACTGGTTGACCACTTGTGGGTGGCTGACCGGGGATTCATGTGTAAGGTAGGGGGTGGCCACACTAAATGACTTCTAACTCCATTTGGAAGTTGTGATATTCCTCATTAGTACCCAGTCCCTCGGATCATCTGATGATTTCTAGTAATCACTCATACCTGCCTTTTAACCCTGGCTCTGTAAGTTTGCTTCCCATAAATCATCGGAAATGTAGTCGGTTGGAACTGAGCAGAGATAGGGGCATAGTTTATCAAGTAAACATAAATGACGTGCAGTAATTTTCAGAAGATTGTAAATTAAAACCAAAATATCCTGGTTTTGACATTGAGAGGAACTGGAGACTTGCGTTTTGGTTCTCTAAGTGCAGCTTCCTCCCACTCCTGGAATTCCTCCTTCTAGTTTGGCATTAACGGACATGGACGTGGCCCAGCCTGCACTTGGAGTTAGTCCAACCCTGTCTCTTGTGCTAAATTGTAGCTCTGATATCTCTGTGGGTTTTATAATAACATAAATAATTATAATGCATTGTTTTTATATAGCACCTTTCTCTAAGGAGCATAAAGTGCCACATGAACGTTATCTCATTAAATCTCACAGCACACTGGGGACATTGAGAGAAAGCACGTGATATTATATCCCCTTTGAACCCAGAGCTGAAAAGGAATTGCTTCAACCAAAAGTAAATAAAAGCAAGATTGAATAAAAGCAAGATTTATAAGAGGATATAAGGTCAGAGTGTAAAGAAAGAAATTGACTATGTTAGAATCAAAGAAAGATTTAAAGCTAAAAAAAAGAGAAAGAATTGCTCTGAAAAATGGGAAAGTGTCTACATGTGTTTATAAACATTTGTATGTACAAAATTAACATATGAAAACTTTTAGAAATTTTAAAAGCAAGGGCTTTTTTAAACCATCTAAATCTTACTACAATAACAGAATGAATTTGGTATATTATCTTCATGTCTTTCGCTAGTTTTTTTATTTTGTTTTTTTACTGTGTAGCTGCAAGATTCCACTCACAATTATAGCATATGTTTAATTTTGTATTATGTATTACTCACTTAACAATATATCATAAAGTTTGCATAATTATAATTCAGAGAAGCTTGTATAGTTTTCTGTGGAATGATATACCATAATTTCTTTCACTTTTCTCCTGTCATAAGGTTGTTTTCACTATTTCACAGTATTAAATAACAATAAATCGAAAATTTATATAAAGATTTTTAAGGATTTTTCAAATTACTTCCTTAGCAGAGAAGATTTCCAGAGTAGAATTATCAGATTAAAATAGATACATGATAAAATAGAACATAAGTATGTTCAAACATGACTGCATAAACATACTCCCAAATTAACATAAAAGAGAAAAAGAAATAATAAGAAAATTATCTAAAGACCAACTATGTTTATATGTTGGCAAAGCAGCTACTTTAAAAGTGGAAAAGTAGGCAATTTTTTATCCATGCACAAACAAGTAGTTTGATTTCATTTTCCATCACATTCATTTAATTCAATTACTCTGATAGTCTGAAACCAGATAAAAAAGAGAAAGTTGAATCTCATAGAAAACATAAATTTGTACCAGATGTAGTAAAGTAGATGTGCTTGGCCTAGAACGGGGTCATTTCCCTGCCCTCTTAATTTTAATTTACATGGTTAAATATTCTCTGAAAATAATTAGGAAAGTGTGTGAGTGTGTGTGTACACCAATACCTGAAGTCTCATTTCAAGGAGGTAAATAAGACTGTAGTTTTCTTATTAGCTGTAGAGGCATTGGGGAAAATGCTATGTGCATAACTGTTTTCCGTACTGAGTTGTTATATGGTTATCTGATTCATGCCATAGTCATTTACCAAAGTAATTACTTCAAGAGTCAAGGATAAAAAATATTGGCTTTGGTTGAGGAAAACATTTAAAAATCTTGATGTGTGATGTAAATACTGACCAAGGAAATTGCCTGGCTGGTGTTACTCCAGATTGCAATCAATCTAAATGATGACTAGAGTATGAAGTCAATACTAGCTTAAATATGAATAAGGCATACAGCCTTAACCGTGCACTTGGAAATCCTGAGGTTTTAATCACTTTTCTCAATAATATTCTTGCTGATCTTAAGTCATATGCCCATTTTTATTTGTTTTGTGGTTGAAAGCAATGTTGCAAATTGACTCGGGTTAATGTGGAACACCAAAAACATTTTTACTAGCTCACAGAAATTCTGTGAAGCATTCCCATTTTTATTCTTTTAGCAAAGATCTTCAAATGATATGCATTGAGCATTATGGCAGTTCTATAGGTTGCGTTTTCTATTTTGCTACATATTCTAGTAAGCAGGGTCTATCTTAAGAAAAATAGGACTTAAGTCAAAATGTTATAAGAAAAGTGGATCTGTGAAAGATGACCATTAGATAATCTAAAGTTAAATAAACCAAAGTTACTCACTGGAAAAAGTTCATTTGGTCTGTGTTTAAATCTAATAACTCCACAAATTATAGCAAAGATGAGCATTTATATGGCAACATCTCATCCCTACAACATGCTGATGATCTACATATTCTTCACAGCCTGTGGTCACTGTGAAAATGGAAAACAGAATGACTGGTTAATTTACTCATCTTCTCACTGTTTGAATGAGAGACTCCTCCCCAATCGGTCCATAGGGAACCTGTTTCATGCCTCCGTTATAATGCTTCCATATTTTCCAATAAGTACTGTTTGACGTGTTTACTTCTACTAGAGAATGAGTTTCTTGGAGGCAGGAATTTTGATTTATATCTTTGGTATCTTTGTGTATAGTTTCTGGCACACTGTAAGCACTTAGTAAATATAGGTGAATAACCAAACAATTGAATGGTTTTTGCTTCCTACTATGTACTTAGCATTAGGCTAAGAACTGGAAGAAATATAAAGAAGTATACCTTCAAGAAGCGTATAATCAACCCATAAATGTGAAAAGTTAATGAACACAATGCAGTAGTATATCATGGAGCTGTAACAGAAGATTCTTTGGTGCTAGCACTGAGGAAAACGACCAATAAGAGTTACATATAGCAAAAATTGTGACACTGTGATGGTTAAGTGAGTGATGGATGGGCATGGCCATCCAAGTTAACCCAGAAGTATCAAGGTCTATGTGCATAATTATCTGATTCCTGTCCAACTCCCCTGGTAGACCATAAGCTCCAAGAAGTCAGAGTGCACATGAGCTTTTGTTCACCTAGCAGAGTACCTGGCCCTTGCTTTGCTCAATTTTCTATGCTCTTTGTGTGGCTGGATCATTCCTATCCTCAGTTCTCAGATCAGGTGTCATCTCTTCCAAGATGCCTCATTGTTATTCTCTTTCTCATCTCTAGGTAATTTCCTTCATAGCACTTATTACCACTTATTTCATTTATTTGGCCCTTTGCTAGTTCTTCTCTTTCACTCCCACTAGACTTAAGCTACTTGATGGTAGGGACCCTGTCGGTCTGTTTTGGTTACTGTTGCATCCATAGCACGCATCACAGTTATCTGGTACTTTTCATTGGAGAGGTTCTATCCTCATGGAGATCTCTTCTAACTCTACCTAAAGTAGCTTCACTCAACCTGTCATCCTGGTTTATTTTCTCTTTAGCACTAATCATTTTCTAAAACTATTCTGTTTATGTGTTTATGCTACATTCAAACTGTAAACCTCTTGAAGACAGAGCCTAGAGCCAGGTCTACCTGGTTCACTGCAGTATTCCCCATGCTGAGAAGAGGGGCTGACACAAACGACAGCTGAGTGTACAGATATTTAGCAAATAAAAGATTACAAGATGAAAGGAAAAGGCAAGAGAAAAAATTTGTTTTAAAAAAAGAAAAGAAAAGAGATTAGCTGTTAGCCAGGAGAGCAAAACAAGTGTTAGGTTAAAAATGTTGGTGGCAGAAGCAAGATATATTTTCAATGGAAAATATTCAAAGATAGTTGGGAGTAGGGAGAAGACACAAACAACAATTGTGGGCAAATATCTCTACGCAGTTCAGTAGCTTCTTTGGGGGCTCAGTGAGAGAGACAAAAGAAACAGTGGTTAGGCTAAGATAGTAATAGGGCATTTCAAGCTAGGACAAGCTAAATTCCTACTCAGCTTCGTGAGAGTAGTGTAAAGAACACTGGATATGGGGCTGGACAGACCTAGATGTGGCTCCTGCTCTTACACTTATGAGCTGTGTTATAGTGGATAACCAGGCACCTTCTCTGAACCTTGGTTTCCACATCTGCAAAATGGGAAAAATAAAACATACCTCGTAGAATTGTATTAAGGATAAAATAAGGAAATGTATGTAAAGAGCTGTGCCTGGTGCAGGACCGATTTCATTTAGCTCGTTGAATGATGGCTGTTGTCATAACAGTTCGTCAGTCACAGTGCCAGGCTGGAGGTGTGGCGAGCAGACTAATAATATTAGTAAAGGGAAATTTATTTCCTTTCATTTAAATAACTTTAAGGGTATCTCTTTATTTTTATCATAGTGTGAGTAACCTATTGATCATGCTGTATAATTGTCAGTAAGGCCATGCTAAATCATAAACCATTGACTTGACAAAGAAAAATAGAAAAATTGGTAATTATGAGAATATTTATTCTTTCACATTGTATGTAATTGAGGTTCAGAAAGTACAATTGAAGAAATCTTTCACTGACTTAGAGTTAATTAGCATACCTTAAAACACCTAAACGTTCTTTGTATGTATTATTCCCGTAGAAGTGATTTGAAGAAGTCCCTATTCCTAGCTAAGGCAATCATGTGTCTGTATTGAAAAGCAAACGGGACATATTAGTTGAAATTTTTAATCTTTGTGTGGAGTTGTTAAAGAGTGGATGTATTACTTAAAACAGAAACGCAATATTAAAAGTACAGGAATCTCAGAGTTGGGAGTCGGGGTAGGGATCAATCAGCAAATCATATCTCTGTGAAACAGTTTAGAACCTTTTTCAGAAAACTAATTTCAGAGTATGGTTTATCACCTGAACAGTTTCGTAATGATGTGATTTGCCAATTTCTCTTCTGGTGAGAGAGGTAATGAATCAAGTGCACCTGGGTTTACATAGGAACAATAACATATTAATTGACTTATGTATCTATGTTGCACGTATCCATAAAGCAAAGCCTTTGGCAACTGGCAAATGTAATAATTTCACACTTACCTATGACTCGCCAAGTACAATCCAGTGCTTGAAGGCAAAATTTTATGTTTTATGTTTAGTTTTTATGATTGCTTTCATGTAGCTTTTCTGTGCATTAAAAGTCAATTTTCAGAACCATAGACTTACCAATTTTTATGAATAAAAATCTTATGAAATATTATCCTGAGGTAGCATAAAATTATTTTCCAATAATTTTTACCACCTTCCCAAAGTCTGCTGTTAACTTTGTTTCCACATATGCTTAAGGATATTGTTTGTAACATTTCTAAATATGACACATTTCGTTAGAAATCTGATACATTGCACAGAGATATAATAGGAAGCTTCAACCTCCTAACATTACAGGTGTACTATTTAATGTTGGTTACACTGATAATTCTATTTAAAACCAAATATCAGGAAGGGCTTTGAAAAAAATTGTTAATAATGTTCTATTTATGGAAATCATGTCATCTTCTACTGATCATAATTATGAACAAGAAGAATTAATCCTTGAAGTAAGAGGCTCCCAGTAACACAATAACTTAAACGGTCACTGACATCCAGAACTGGGAAGACTTGAGATAAAATAAAGTAATTTGTTAGATTGCTATGCAAAAATACATATGTATAGTATTATTCTTATAGTTATTGCTTGGGTTTTCCCTCTGCCTCGTTAGCTGCATAGTATAAAATTTTAGCACTTAACGATATGTACAGCCACAATATGTTAAGAGCCCAAATCTACCATCATACAAGTTCCAAAGAAACATAAAAGTTGTATCTTTTTAAGAAGTTGCAAAGTTTGATAGCCATCACTAGTGGGCACTCAATCATCCCCAAATCCATCATGTTTTCTCATGCAGTGATATAGGAGTCTGCCATCAGAGTGCCTACGGATGATGAAAAATATCCTCGGGTGAGAAAACCGAAGTGCAAAGAAGTTGGGGAGACAGTATTCATTACTAGAAATATTCTAAGTTGAGAGCCAAATCTATGCATTGGCAGTAAAACTTCTAAGATGGTCATAAAGCTTCCGGAGTTAAATGTGCGTCTCAGCCTGCATATTTTACAGGCTTTGTCAATGACTTGCAGGATAAACATAGACCCCTGCCGTTCCTTCACCTTGCGATGGAAGTTAGACAGGATTCCCTCCTCATGTCTTGCAGGTAGCAAAATAATTCTGAGAAAATATTATTTCAAGATGAGCTGCAACATATGACTAAAAGGAAACATTTCAGTACAGATGTAAATTAGCATCAAACACATATTGGCATGACAGTTGGCTTTTAGATGGAAAGATAATTGCAACGTTAGAACCTGATGAAAAAAGTCTTGTAAAAGCCTGATATGGTGTACAAAAATGTCTTTGGAGTCAGACTGACCTGGGTACAAATCCTTTTGGTACCAATTCTGCAGCATTGGGCAAAGAACTTGACTCAGATTACTCCCATACAAAATGGGAAAAAGCCTACCTACCATATGTATTTGCATGTGCTTGGCATAGAGCAAGTTGATGAGAAATGTTGGTTTGCTTAGTCTGAATAAAATGTGAAAATATAGTCAATCTCCCAAATAGGGTTTTCTTTCTCCTAAATAGAGTTCTCAATAGGGGGATGTAGTGAAATATAGTTCAGGGGCTACTGATTAAATTTCACCTGGTCTCTTCTCTAACAATCTGTCGGGTGATATGAGAGGAGTCCTTTAACTTAATTGACTCATTGTCTGTAACTGTGAAAGGAAGAGGTGAGTTGCTTTATTTCTTAATGCCATTTTATATTCTTCGAGAATAGATGCTTTCTTTGCATATAGTGGACATTCAATAACTGTTGAATTAGTCGAATAATAGTATGATGCCATCCTATGGGGAAGTTGAGTGTGTTATTGGGAACTTTTGTGAGAAATGTAGACTTCACATTCACTCTGTTAGTACTATGCGGAATCTATAAACCAAGGCCACTGTAGCCACTTCAGGCTTTTCTGAATGGATTGTCTCAATATAAAGACAGGCAATTGCTGACATGAGTGTAAGGCTTCTTTACCCTAGAATGTTAACTTGTTTCCAAAATGACCCTGAGGGTGATAGAGTATCTCTCCCATAGGTGCCCAAGAAGGAAAACAGTATATTCTAGGTCTTTCTTGGCCATTGACCTATGGACTAATGATAGTTTCAGAAAATTTTTCAATTCCCTGAGGGTGTAATTTTCAAACAACAAAATGTGTTTTATTCTTTCCATCCCTCTGCCCTGCCCCGTATATCTTATTTTCCTAATCTTTGCTATCTTACTCGAGGGTTGATAATTTTTCTGTAGAGCTCAGAGGATGAACACTCTTGACCTAAAACTCACTGAAGAAAGATATGGAAAGTGTAGTAGTTCAAATCCATTGTTCTAAAGGTTTTGCTTTCTGTTCATGTTATCACTGGGTGGTCCGTGGGGGTCAGAGGCAGAGACTGATTGTTCCAGAATCTGAAGTCTTTACTAAGAAAGATGAAAACAGAAGGAAAGCACACTGGGTACGAGCAGCAAGGATCCAGCCTATTGTTTCTAAAAGCCTGCTGCATTCACAACAGAATGAACACTCTCGTTTTGTTTTGTTTTTTCAGAAAAACAGCCATCTTGATTTCACAAAGACTGATAATCAGAAGTTTACTGATACAGCATAGGTACTGATCAATCAGAATAGACACCAGCTATAAACGACCAGCATATCCATACTGGTGTACGCCAGCTTTGAACATTAGTCATTGCAGAAGCAACTAAAATATAAAAAGGGAATCTCGGGTCTCAGAGTCCCCTATTCTACCAAAATTGAATTTATTTTACACTAACAAATTTATTTGAAATTAAGATAATCATAGTCTCTCTCCAATTACTGATTCTTGTTCCCACTAACAGTAAATCTTCTCATAGGGGTTCTATTTTTATTGCCTCTGCTTCTCACCTCCTATTTTCTCTTGAACAAACTCCAATCAGGCTTTTGTCTCCAAAGTCAGCTTCCTCTGGAGCTCAGAGGTATCAAGATCAACAACCCCCATATAGCCAAGTCCTGTGGCTAATTTTCAGCCCTCTTCTTGCTCAGCCTTTCAGTTGCATTAACCTAGTTGATCACTCCTTCCTTCTTGAAACACTTTTTTCCCCTGGCTTCTAGAATCCCACTTTCTGCTGTTCTTCTTAATGTATGCCATTCCTTTTCAGTTTTCTTTACTGGCTTCTCCTCTTCCAACATCCAAACTTTGGAGTGCTCAGTCCTTAGTCCCTGGCCTTCTTCTCTCAGCCTTCTATCCTCCTTCTCTAGGTGATTTTATCCAGTTCTATGGCTTTAGAGCAATAGATGCACTGGTGACTCCCACATCTATGTCTCCAGCTTTGGCCTCTCCCCTGAGCTTTCCAACTACCTATCCAGTACCTCCATTTGGATGTCTAAGAGCATGTTCTGAGTAAATCTCTGGATTTATTACCCACTTCCCTATCTCCTACAAGTGTATTGGTTCCCCAGTCTCTCCCTTCTCAGTAAATGCTACTGAGAAGTTCAGTTGATGATTCCTTCAAAATACATCTTGATCTGAATACCTGACCACCCTTGTTTAACCACTATCATCTCAGACCTAAACTACTGCAGTAGTCTCCTAGCTGGTCTACATTCCTCCTAGAGCCAGCCTACCACTCTCCACATCACGCTCACTCTTATACCCACTCTAACCTTACTATTTCTTCGACACACTCATCTCATTTCCTCCTCAGGGCCTTTGCATTTGCTTCTCCTTCTAGCTAATCTGCTCCTCCTCCAGAGCTTTGCAGGGCATGCTCTTTCATACCAACCAGTATCCACACAAAGATCACCCTCAAAGAAATCTTCTTTTGATGAGCGAAACTAGCACCCACACCTAACTCACTACTCTCCATCCCCATCCCCTTACCCTGCTTTGTTTCGTTCAGAGCACTTATCACTGTTTGACATCATATTCCTATTTGCTGATTGACTGTCTTCCAACTAGAATATATGCTCCATGGGACATTACTGAAAAAAAATATATAATCATAGAAATGAACCCATTGGAAGAAACTCTAGAGTCATTCACCTCAACCACTCATCTGATGTTTAGATCAGCATCATTCTTTCTCCATTGTTTGTGAAGTGAATATTTTTATATTCTATCACATTTACCCAGTGATCTTCACTATTATTATTTTTTCACAGAGAAAAATGACCTCAATATTAAATAAAAATTGTACCAAGGAAAATAATATCTACTCTTTTGACAGTATGCAATTAATTTTCCTATGTAGCCTATAGAAGAAATTAGTCATTCAGACAATTGAATGTGACCATTGCTGGCAGCATGTGTAGAGCCAGAACAGATACTGGAGCAGTGACATTTTGTACCAAATGTCCAAATACAATAAAGCACAGAATAAGTAAGGACTACGTGCTATTGAGCTGCAGCCAGTGTCTGAAAAATAACATGAAAGTGTGGTCTCTAATAACTTCCTTCCACTAGATTTCACTCTTTGTTTGTTAGGAGAAGAGAAATTATTAGGAGTTCTCATTTAAGTAAAAAATATGCCAATGTACTATATAGTTAATATTCATCTTAAAAAGTGTGAAGTAGGTCAAGTTGTTATTTGATAACCGACGGAAGACATTATCCAAAAGGACTTATTATTGAATTATAACAAAGTGTTTCTTTAAACTTTGCGTTAGGTTTAGTTATCAGCAACTTGTCATAGCTGATGGTTTGTCCCCTCCATCCTCTCTAAGATGTCAAGCAGTCTTTCCTTGTATACTGGTGAACTGTATTGCCCTAGTGAGGGATATTGATTTCCCATTACTCCTAAATGCCACTTGATGCATTTCTATTAATCGTAAACACTTGCAAGACTGACTTTTATTTTGTCCTTCATCACATCAGTCTGCCAGGGCAGGACGTCTGTAAATGAGACCCAGTACATTTCATCAGACACTCTTCCACCTGGGTGCTTAAAGAAATGATGCTTTCAAGGTGTCTAGATATAATAAAGTTTGTTTAAAAAACCCACTGCTATCTTGCCAGAGCCTCATGGTAAGGTCTCTTGAAAGTGACAAACTACACTTACTTTGAAAATCTACTCTGGGCTTGACTTATTTGCGTTTTATATAGGCACTAAACCATTACTTTATCTCATTGATGTATGTTGGCTTCAGAATTAGCCAGGAAAATTCATATTGGCTTTTGCAAGTGAAGAAAATACATTAAACAACACTACGAAATAGACCCTTAGAATAATTAGATTGTTTAGGCAACAACAATTTTGAGAGTTCATTGGTGCCTCAGCATACACAGAAACACATGAAAGAGTCAAGTTCTTTAAACATTTTAAGTAAGGGTTTAGAGTGTGACTTGGATTTGTTTTAGTGATGAATGAGATCTGCCGTCTCTACTGCTTGTTGACAAAGCCTACTTCAAGCAGAAAGCCAAGAATTTTCCCCAAAGGTTTTAAATCTCCTTAAATAACATATGTGCGTTCTGAGAGAACACTCCAAAAGGTTATAGAATTCATTTTCCCTTGAGGGGGAAAAAAACAATAGTGAATATTAAGAGAAAATGAGAGTACCACATATGAGCAAAGGGTGTTTGTCAAAGGACATCTAAGAAGTAACCTCCTACTACTTGTATTTTGTGCATCCTTCACATTTACTGCAGGGCATCTCTGATATTCAGCTTTGCCTTAACAACCTTGCTGCTATCATCCAGTGAGGGAAATGATCCCTCCACATTTTTTTAATCACATGTTCATTCACATTCTCTTTTTTTCCTCTGACTTGGTTGGCCATGTTGCATGAGCTTCTTTATGTTTACGTGGTAACTAAAATGATGTCTTGGATCATCCCAACAAGAATTTTTACTAATTCCGCAAACATTAACTCCCTCACCTCACAATATTTACCTTTGACCTCTACTTTCTTTCTCTAATTATCTACTGTCTTCTTTCTTCTGTGATCTTTGGTAAATGGCTTAATCTTTGGGTTATTCTCTGTATGACTCCAGTATACCTAGTTTATAGGGGGTAAAAAAAATTTTTTTTCATAATAATGAATCTCAGGTTGATGTGTAATATTATTTACAAAAACAAGTATTTGTTGTGTTGTCTCTGTTTACCTAAATCCATCCTGTGTTTCCATTTACATGAAACCAAAAAGAGATTGTTGTGTATCTTTAATTTTCAGAGAGCTCCATTCATCAACTCAACAAATATTTGAGTTCTGACTATATGCTGAGCACTATTTCAGGTATGGGGAATATAGCGCTAAACAAAACAGGAAAAAAATTCTGTAAGCTCTCTGGAGCTTACATGCCAATGAGGGAGACAGGCAAGAGGCAAACAAATAAGCAAAATCTACTATATGTCAGAGTTTCCAAGGATTTATTCATCCAAGTGATACTGCGGTAACTTTGCCAATTAGAAGAAGCATAGGGCTGCTGAAAGAAATCAGGCACTCGAGAGTCTTAGTAAGAAACGAAAATATCACCCAAAGCGCGGTATAATTCTTCAGGCTACCACTGCTCACTGTCATCTAAAATCCTGTTGCTAGGACACTGCTGAGCATAGAAAAGCTAAGGACACTTTATAAGCTGGGGAAATTTGTGATAGAATGATGTTCTGATATTCTTGGATCTAAATTCAGTTCTGAAATAAGACAAGGAATAGAGAATAAAAAAGAGAAAGAAATATCTGTAAAGTGGCTTTTGAAATCATTTAAAGCTTGATCATCTAATGCCTATAAAGAGTAGGTGTACAAATTATTACATTGAAAAATGGTATTGTTATTTTCTATTAACATTTAAGAATCTGTAGTCAATTCTATTCCAAATGGTTATCAATACTTTTCAGTAAAATCTAATCTAATCTATCTCTTAATTTTCTCAAAAACCAGGAGGCCAATCTTGTCTCAAAAAATATGACTTTTGTTCTGATACTGTGGCTTTAGTTTTACAGGGTAGAGTAATCAATGTTATTACATTTTTATCCTCTAATGCTTCTCTAAATAGAAATGAGGTCTCTTTATTTGATTCGGGAAATTGAATGCCAGTTGGGGAATTCAAAACAGTGTTGGTTTCAAGCTTGAGTTCTTCTGCATAGTACCAAGTTCTCTTCCTTGGCCCCAAGGCATGCGTCTTGATGAGAAAACATGGGCAAATGATGAATCCAGGATATCCTGAGACCGTCTTGCCTGTATACTTAACATCGTCCTGAAATTCTGTCCGAATGTGGCCCCGTGAATAATAGAGACACATTCAGATAGAATCACATTTGGACATATCAGTCCAAATTACACATCCAAAAAGTAATTTGGACGTCAGTGTCCAAATGTGATTTTGATGGCTATAGGCAGAGTAAACCGGAGTATGTAAGAAACAAGATTAGATCTATACCATGGCACTGCTTATTTATTTTTATATGGGAAAAATGCCCATCTGAGTGAAAATTAACTGTTTCTCATATATGAAGCCAGATCCAAAGTTGGAAGTCTGTTCATCACCATAAACTCATGAGAAGTGGAATAGCACGTGTGATACAATGTGCCTAAATGATTCTTATATCACTGAACCACAAATGTGATAGAGCTCTGCAGTTTTGTTAGATTTAATAACAGAAAGCAGTAAGGAAGCTTTGAATTACTAAATACCGATAACGTTCCTTGAAGAACAAAATAAATGAATATTTCATAATATGCAATCACAGTATCGGTCGGTCTCTACCCTGGTCTCAGCAGCAGAACACATCTTGCCACATAATTCTCTTAATTCAACATTTTCATCTTGTGTTAAAAATATGTGATTTACATTTATGCAGAAGGAAAGACAGCCATGACTCTCTTAACATTTATATACAATCTGTGTATGAAACTGGCTATACATCCCTGGTTATGAAGCCAAGGGAACCTCAATATTTGCTGTCAATCACCCTCTGGTCAAATCTCCCTACTCATCAGTCTGATTAGCTATCTCCGGACTGTTGCTCAGTGAAGAAAGAGTTACAGTTAGTCTTCTTGTTCCAATTAGGATCAGAAAAAAATGAGAGCCCTCTGGGCAGGAGGTGAAATAGTTTAAAGCTCCTCGTGGAATAGACTCCGTTGACAGACAAGCAGGCAATGACTGCCATCAGTGATTCTAAATTAGAACAGAGATAGCAGGTAAAAAATAATCCCAGTTTTGAATAAAAAACGGTTAAGTGCTGTCACTTTTCACAGTTAAAGATAGCATGACCTAGCGGAAGGTATGTATTCTTTGGGCTGGCTCTGCCACATGGCATCTTGTGACAATTTAAGCTCTCTGAGGTAAACTTTCTCATCTGTAAAATGGGTTATAATAGCAAGCTTTCAGGATCATTTTGTATATAAATATAAATATATAGCCTAGGATGATGCTAGAGCATTGCAAGCACTCAATAATTTATGACCCAATGTCCACAGATTTCCTCAGCCTTTACTTAAGCATGTTGCTAGCTTACCAACTACTGCCTCCCTCCCCACTAGATAAAGTCTCTCACAGTTGTTTCTGGAGGTCGCCACAGTGTGAACCATAGTGCCACAAGAAGGCAGTTTGCTCCTGTTCTTCTGTCCTCCTCAGGAGGCCACCTCGTATGTCTCTTTGAGAGAGGCACCCTTCCCTATGTCCTTGCTCCCAGTGCCCTCTGGGAGAACTCTGCTCTAATCAAAGACCCAGTCAGAGATATCAAGAGGCCAGTGCCATGCAATAGATGAGGACAGAAAGGAGAAGATGGCCATCGTCCTTTTTCACCAGGACCTTGAAGCCCCCTTATGTGTGATCCTCCTGAAAACAGACCTGTTCCCTTCCTCTGCTTCACTCTCAGGATGACCCTGACCTTGGAATCGTGCTGGGAAGTCAGCCACGCTTGTGGGCCATTTCCCTGTCCCTTCCCTCTGTCTCCAGCAATGCACTATTTTTTTCCAGGCTTTATCTCACCCTCCCAAGAACCCTGTGAGATTGATATTTTTAGCTCCAATTTATAGATGAAGAGACTAAACCTAGGAGATTCAGAACACCATCCATCCTCCTCTTTCTGCCTCCTTCTGATAAATGCCTGGGATATCACCAGCCTCAGATACCCATTCTCCATTCACATAAGCCCTAAACTTCCTAAATGGTAGAAATTATTATTATTACCTTTCCACTCTGTCAGGTAAGGCTGGAGCTTACACTGCTTCAATACTAAGCCTAGAGAAGTGTATAGAGTAAGAATTGTAGTACGAAAGTTGGTGTGGTAAAGAGAGAACGGAGGCAGGGAGTTAGAAGACTGAGGAAAAGAGTTTTAAAAACCAAAATGTGGTGATTATAAAAAATAATGTAGAAGGGGTGAATCTAAGAGAGTTTATGCATCATCTCTTTTTTATTAATCCTTTTTTTTTCTGATTTCTTACGTGGCACCAGCTACTTCTCTCACACTTCCCCCCAAACTTCCTGTCCTGATCTCTTCCTTAAAAAAAAAAAAGAAAAGAAAAGTTATGCCATCTTCTAGAGAAAGAGCAAGACTTTCTCTTCTCTTTCTACTCTCCATTTCCCTAATTCATCCTTTGATTTCCAAGTACAGAGGGGAAATAATTGAGGAACCATTTTTTGGTGAGTGAAGTTTTGATCCCAGTCTACCAGAAATCTCTGGAGATTACTTTCAAACCAAAACCAATTTTATAGCCAGTAGAAAACTTTAGTTTCATGGAATGAAAAGCTAGAAGAGAACAGTCCAAGAACGTCTTTCCAAAAAGAAGGTACACAAAGTACACTTGCCCCCATACTACCAAGAAGTATTCTCTTCCTTAAACAAAGAAATAAAAAAGAGACACCCTCTATTGATAATGCTTTGTGCTGTTTATTCATGGCTAGTGAAAGATGCTCTGGTTATCAGTCGCTTTATTTGCCAAGCATAATTTTTCATGGGAGATGTCAGTTATATTTTAGCAAAAGACCAAATTCAATTTCAATTCTCTTTGCAGAAGTCTTCCAAGTAATATAGAACGCACAAGATAGTATCAGTGAAGAAAACAAGGTGCATGCACTTTAATAAAATGCAATTGTTCACAAGTTTTGTTACCGATCCATTTTCTACTAATATTTTAGACAAAAGTGTTCTAATTCATTCAGCTCTAATGCTTTGGGTTTTCTGCATTTCCCAAATTACGTATCTATTTTCTGCTGAGGTCTGAAAAACAAGGAGAGGTGAGACCAACAAGATATTTGCATACAAACCAATAGAAAGGGATGATGTTGCATCATTTCATTTTTCTTCTTGTCTGCTTACTTCTTATTAGCAGCTTAAAGTGATTCTTGTATCAGGAAATTAATAGACTTTGAAAGCTTTCCTGGTTACCACCACTCACATATTCTTCTTTCTTCCAAGGCCTATTCTCTCTTAATCAGAATTCTCAGCAAAGAGGGGAGTGGAATGGACATGGACACCCCTAAAATGTTCAGATGCTTTGTTATTAGCACACCTCTGTCAGCTGCATATTTAGAAGTCCTGGGAAATTTTAACTTTTTTATATTGAGAAATGGACTGAGATCTTAAATTAATATTTTGTTCATTACTTTTTCATATTCAAATACTTTAAAAAAATATTCACTAATGGGGCTGGCCCAGTGCATAGTGATTAAGTTCTGGTGCTCCACTTCAGCAGACCTACACACTGCTCATCAAGCCATGTTGTGGCAGCGTCCCACATACAAAATAGAGGAATATTGGCATAGATGTTAGCTCAGGGACAATCTTCCTCACCAAAAAAAAAAAAAAAAAATCACTAAATATAGGACTGATAATTTAGTGATTAGTTATTAAAAGTGAAATTATGTGTATTAATGCCTATGGATCCACCTCAAATGTTTCTTCATATTTAATGTGTTCTTTCTTCACATGCTAGCTATGAACTTTAATTTGGTGCCTCTATCCAAAAACCAAGAGCAGGTGAGACATCCAAAAATATCCTCATTTGCATCTGTTTTCCTTTTTTATGAGAGAGAGGGTCATCCCGCCTGATTTTGCCTTCACAACAAAATAACTAGTGACAATTTGGGAATTAATTCACTGTTCATCTCTCATGCTGGCATGTCAGGCCCTCCATCCCTTGGTTCTAATTGATGCTAAATTACAAGAGAGCAGGACAGGAGACTTTGGTGGCATTTTTCCATTTCAGATAGTTGTTAACAGAGATGATTAATAAAAGTCCCTTGGAATTGGAGAGATTAAGTGAATCAGATCCTCTTTATTTTGTCTTCTTACACAAAACATGCTATTATAGGGTTCATATGTTTAAAAAGTAGTGAAACAAAATATAACAAAATTATCCCATATTTATAAAATATAGATCACTTCCTTCCTATAAAAATTTAAGATCAGTTCTCCAGAATGAAAGAGATAAACATGTATAGATGCAAATCAATTTTGTATTGGTTTCTTATTACCACATTAAAGAGAAAATCTGAGGATATAAGTTATGACTTAATTTTGATTTTGAATGCATACCGCTACCAAATATACATAAAATAACCATCACAGAACGAAACTGATACATCCAACAGCTGGCTGCATTTAAATGATTTTAAAATAAGTGCTTATAAAAAGTCAATTTTTGGTGTTTTGCTGCTTAGGAACAAAACAAATCACAAATATGTTTTTATGTTGATTTTCTCTGACAGGACTGGGAATTCCCACATTTCATGGGAGATGTTGATGTAAATCTCCCTGGGTTGCACACCCCTCACATGCAGTTCAAGATTCCTTTCTTCCAGAAGATCTTCAAAGAAGAATATCATATTCACATAACAGGTATGTTATAACTTTGAACACGATTTCATTCTCTCCTAGTTAAGTAATACTAACTGCTGTAAAAAAAGCAAACGGGGACATTTT